>NC_133230.1:2873296-3554910 GCF_040436345.1 Pagrus major | reverse complement strand
TCAGTCATACCTCAGAAGAAAAAGAGGAGACCGCGACAGGCTCAGTCTACCACCAAGACTGTGAGGAGAAGGAAAAAATCTCCAACGGACAACACCTCTGCCCCTGTGAGGAAAAGGAAATCCAAGCCTGTTTCTTCGACAGAAGATGTTTTGGAGCCAGCCTCGCTTCCAGTTTCAGTTCCAGGTTGGTTGAAAGTTGAAACGTGTGCAGCAGATCTACACTAGTCAGGAGCTGGTTAAATGTGGCTGTGGCTGGTATGTGTTTACCAGAACTGTGGAGTCCATATGTGGCTAGTAAAATAGAGAAGTGGTTGGTTTATTGTGGAATTTTTTTTCTTTATTCTTGATAAAACTGAAGCTTAGAAATGCTTAGAATTAGTCGTGTAGCCTTTTTAAGGTTGTCGCACAGCACAAAAATCACTAATATCGCTAAGATAATGGCTAACACCCAGTTTTAATGGCCATTGATTGCTTATCTGACACTTGATAGCTGAATTACTGGAACTGAGTCCTCTTTTGTTGTTGTAGGTGATAAAGTGAAGAGAAGGCGAAAGAAAAAGACTCCAGACGAGCAGACGGCGGATTCCTCAGGTGAGTCATTTATTTTTATTTCGGCCTTTCGTATATTTCTTCAGCCCAGTTACTCGCCACACAGTGGGAGAAAGCTTTTAAATGAGTCATCAGTCGACTCTAAAAGCTGCCTGAACACATTAAGCATTTCCTGCCGTAACGATTAACAGCAGATAGAAATCTGTGGCCAAGCAATATTAGGATGATGACCTTTTCTCTATTTTGTTTTTAGTCAAGAGGGAGCGGAAGAAGAAAAGGCCATTAACAGATGCTGCTGCAGAGAAAGGTCCACAGCCTAAGAAGAGACGCAGAACAAACAAAGATGCTGAGAAACAGGTGAGTTTTTTCACATCCCAAACTGCACCTGTTCTTGCAAAATAACAGATATTGTGGTGGGCCCTGCTGTGGAGAATCTAAATTATAAGCCTCTTACGAGAAGCTTTGTTTAAAATGCAGCCACAAGTTTGTTCCCCAACAAAAATCTTGTTTATCTTCAAATTTTCTCAGGCCACCGCTTCAGACGGAACGGAGAAAAAGCAAAGAAGAAGGAAGAAAACTGACAAAGACGTGAAAGAACCCAAGAGACGACGGAAAAAGTCAACCACTCTCCTCACTGGTAAACTACTGTCTTTTAAATTCACATCTAAAAACACTGATTTTCCCGCAGTATCCTCGCTCTCGACTGCACAACATTCTAGCTATTTTGTTCTGGCTATACTCTCCTTCATTGTCCTTTTTGTTTCTTCTCACAGAGGACCAAGACGCAGAGAAACCAAAGCGTAGGAGGAAAAGGAAACGGGATGGAGAGAACCAGGCCATGCCCTCCAAGGCGAAGAAGAGGCGGTCCTCGCTCTGCATTGATCCCGAGGTGAGAGGGGATGACCTCGGATCAGTCTGAGATAAACTTGTAATTTTTGCCGTCTGATGTTGCTAAATGATTATTTTATTATTTAGCCTGCAAGTGCAATTTATGTGGTCAAGTAATATAATCAAACAAGTTTATTATTAATGGTAAAAGTTGTCTTCGAGCATCATTTTTGAGATGTTTATATTTGTATTGTTTGAGAACAAAAAATCACTCTGTTCTGTTGGCAGTAAATGGACTTCAGTTGCAGACAGTGTGAATGTATAGTTATGTAATCGTTCACCACATTTGTTCGCTGCAGGGCTCTGGGAGTGAAGAACGTCCTGATTCTCCGAGTGACAGTTTAGACGGGACGAAGAAGGGCGAACGGAAGAAAGAGTGCGTCTGCCAGGTATGGCTGCCTCCTCGACATTTTACTGTTTTTAATTTGAATTCAAACTATTTAAATGTGGGATATTTCCTTGGAAAATGCTGCCTCTTTCGTCTTTAAATACAAATGTATCCTGGTGACTGTTATGACCACATTCGCTCCGACCCGGCTAAAAGATAGAAGTGCACAGTCCGCATATACATGCATTAATAGCTCGTGTCCGCTGGCTTTAAGTGGAGCCTCTACCTGTTGCCATGGTGAATCGTGGCATGGGAGCTCCACTGATGAAGCCTTTTTTCTTACGCCATGAACAAAATCAAACCTATCTGCCGAGCAGGCACGACCAGCTTCCCCCATTCAGCCCTTGAAGATGCCCCACTGTATCGCTTCTCTTGTGAGAACACCCGGTGTGAGCAACCAGTCAATCCAGCCCTTCAGGATTGCAGGAACAGTGAACCAGAAGATGTCTTGAGAAAACAAATACCATCATGTTCCTTCTTTCACTTTTCCATCTATGCATAAAAAAACGTTTTTGGGCTGCTGGGCCCGTAAAAATATACAAGGTGCCACTAAAACTCTCTTGGACACGTGGGTCATTGATCAGTCTCTGCTCATGTTTTGATGGGTGTATTATTTTTTTTTTCCTGCAGATGTGTGAGCAGGCTGGTGAGGACTTGGTCCCGTGTGAAGGCCAGTGCTGTGGGATGTTTCACCTCCACTGTCTCGATCTGTCACTCAAACCTGACGAGAAGCTGCTGTGTCAGGAGTGCAGCACAGGTGAGCAGTTATTTTATCTGATAAGTGACCTTCTCTCGCTGCACTCGATCACTTCTCGACTGTGACACAATGTCAGCCACTTGGATGGGAAGGTGTAACTGTCCCCTTTTATTTACAGCTAATTGTTACTTATGTATTAATTTGTTTTTCTTTATGACCAATCTATGCGTAATATAGGCAAATGACATCATGCCACATGAAAAATGTTTATTTTTGTTTTGTGGTAGTTTTTTCTGACCAAATGTTAAAACAACAAGATATTTTTTAAGTTAATCAGTTTACAATTATATGAATCTGATCAATCATTGCTGCATTTCTCCTCAGGAAAACACTCGTGTTTCCACTGTAAGCAGTCGGAGGGCGATGTGCGTCGCTGCCACGTACAACACTGCGGCAAGTTTTACCACGAGGCGTGCATCCGCCTCAACCCCCTCACTGTGTTCGACAACAAGGGCTTCCGCTGTCCGCTGCACACCTGCCTGGGCTGCCACTACGGCTCCCGTACCAAGCACAAGGCCACCAAAGGTGAGGCTGTGCAGCACTGAATGCGTCTCATTTTTACTGTAGAGACCTTTTACAATTAGTGCTTTGACTTGAGTTCAATCCTGGCATCAGTTAAGGATCAAATGCACTCGTTTAAAGTTTAAGAATGACTAATTTTCTTGTTTATATCGTAATATATAAGAGCAGTTTCACTTACCTCTGGCAGATGAAACTTCAGTTCTGCAGTTGGACAGTTGACTCATAAATGTCCTGCCCACACAAAAATTCCATTTTGATAACTGTAAAGGAAACGCATCATCCTTATCATCTGGAAACATAATATTTTCTCTCTCTCGCTCTCTGAACTGTAGGCAGGTTGATGCGTTGCCTGCGCTGCCCTGTCGCGTACCACGTGGGTGACCTGTGTGTGGCTGCAGGCAGTGAAATGATCACCAACAGCGCCATCATCTGCACCAACCACTTCAACGCCAAGAAGGCCTACAGCCACCACAGTCATGTCAACGTCAGCTGGTGCTTCGTCTGCTCCAAAGGTTTGCTTCTTATCCTTCTCTGTCATATAGTTTCTAGTTGTAGGAAGTGTGTTTATTTATTTTAATTTTGTAGAATTAACAGCTGAGATTTTAGTTTGGAGATGGCAGCAAGAACGAGCGCCACACTAATACAAAAAAGTATGACGGTATGCTGTGTTGGATTATACCTTTTTTTTAAAAATTCATATTGAATTAATTTTGTATTATGTAAGTGGGTTTTATGTAAGGTGCAGTGTTCCACCTCTGCTTTCAAACACTGCAGGCAATCCTGCTCTAACATGATGTAATGACTCAACAGACAAAGAGATTTTAAAGGTTATATATTTTCCAGATATTCCTCCAAGTGTAGTCTGAAAGTGATCAATATCTCCTTAATCTGTGTGAGAAAATTAATTTTTGCACAGCAGACTGTGCTGGAGCTGCCGCAGGGCGGATGTGAAACTCTTAATCACACAAAACTGCTGCTACTGAAAATCTGAGGAAATGCTGAACTCCCAAATCGAAGCCAGTTTTGCAGAGACAGCTGTAAAGTCAGATGGGAGTTATGTTCTGTTGTTGTGCTCCAGAAAATAACTTTAACTTCAATTACATTTCTGTTTGTGTGGGGTCGATTTAACGAGTGGGAGTTTTTTGAGCCGCTTGTCCGACTTCTTTTGTTGTGCTCGATTTTATTGCTCTTGTGCAGATGACTCAGCTGTAATTAGTGTAAAGTTTTTCCACACTCGGGTTTTAATTCAGTCTCCCTTTGTTTTGCAGGAGGGCAGCTGCTGTGCTGTGAATCCTGTCCGGCAGCTTTTCACCCCGACTGTCTTAACATCGCTATGCCTGATGGGAGCTGGTTCTGCAACGACTGCCGGGCTGGAAAGAAACCGAAATACAGGGACATCATCTGGGTCAAACTGGGAACATACAGGTGAAAGAAACTGTTTCTTGATTCAGTACTGCTGCAGTTTTTTTCTTGTTTGACCTCGACGTTCAATAAATAACTCCTACGTGCTCCTCAATTTTTCCGCCTCAGATGGTGGCCTGCAGAGATCCACCACCCCAGAAACATCCCCACCAACATCCAGCACCTTCGACATGAGATCGGAGAGTTCCCCGTCTTCTTCTTCGGCTCTAAGGACTATTTCTGGACTCATCAGGGCCGAGTGTTTCCGTACATGGAGGGAGACAGAGGCAGCAAGCACCAGAGGAACGGCATCGGCAAAGTCTTCAAGAATGGTGAAGATCTACTGCCTGGAATTAAATGTTTTATTCAGTTTCCATAATGATTTTTAGAAAGTGTACTGAACTAGACATTTTCAGGTTTGAAGTAGTGTGGAAGTTGCACAGAAGTCTGTAAAATAACCCAAACAATATTGTTAACTACACATTTTATGTAGTTATAAACCCTCTTGTTGCGTTAAACAAACTACTGCAACGTTTATTTGTAAGCCTCATCTTAAGCTCAATGTTCAGTTGAATGTTTCCACAGAGGAAACGAGATGTGATGACCTTTTGTTGTCTTGTCTTCTCAGCTCTGTTGGAGGCTGAAGCTCGATTCAAGGAGATAAAGATAAAACGAGAGGCTAAAGAAGCACAACAGAACAGCCGAAAACCACCCCCGTATAAATTTATCAAGGTCTGTAATCTCTTTGTTTGCATATTTTTGCTTTTGTTTCGCTGTTCAGTTGCAGTTTTAAAGATACAAACACAATTGATACATGAGAAGAGGACTCTAAACTCATGAATAAACGATGAACTTTGTTGTTTTTACTTCTGTCAGGTTAACAAACCCTTCGGAAGGGTTCAGGTCTACACCGCAGACATCTCTGAGATCCCCAAGTGTAACTGCAAGCCGACGGACGAGAGGCCGTGCGGGTTCGAGTCCGAGTGTCTGAACCGCATGCTGCAGTACGAGTGCCACCCTCAGGTGTGTCCCAGCGGGGAGCGCTGCTGTAACCAGGACTTCACCAAACGTCTCTACCCCGACACCAAGATCATCAAGACGCCCGGCAAGGGCTGGGGCCTGATCAATCTGCGGGACATCAAGAAGGTGAGGAGACGGGTTTAATCGTTCAGTGGGGCTAATGTGCATGGTAACAGAAGAACAAACGGCAAACTTCAAGGTTAAGCTAACACAAAAAAAACACCTGGGTCGTCGGAAGTCCTTGCGGATCGGCTCCAGACATTTCTAGTATCAAGTCGTCGCTGGTCTGATGTTGACGTTTCTCAAACAGGGCGAGTTTGTGAACGAGTACATCGGAGAGCTGATAGACGAGGAGGAGTGCAGGGCGAGGATCAAGTACGCCCAGGAGAACAACATCACAGATTTCTACATGCTCACCATCGACAAGGTGAGTGGCCTAGAAACTAGAAAATGGGAAGTACTTTTTGCTCCACAGAGTATCGGGGTGCTGCGTTCTCTGCAGCAGCACCTTTTCTACTGGGAGCAAGAGAAACAGACTGGTATTGCATTGGGAATGTTGCAGTACAGACAACTGTAACATTACAGTAGTCAATACTACAAACACAACCTCAGCTGCATAGATAATATAATGAGCAGTTGTAATGATTATATAGGAAACTGTGGTAATACAATCTGCAAATGATAAAAAGTATAAGTTAAAGAGACTGGCGCTGTCACTAACTCAGAATCTGTTGATCTTCTGAAGGACCGGATCATCGACGCTGGTCCGAAGGGAAACTACTCTCGCTTCATGAACCACAGCTGTCAGCCCAACTGTGAGACGCAGAAGTGGACGGTGAACGGCGACACTCGGGTCGGCCTGTTCGCCGTCTGTGACATCCCCGTAGGTGAGACAAACGAGACTCCTCCCACGTGCCTTAAGAATTATTACTTTTAAAACAAAAGTATGAGATGGACACTTTCCTGATTTGCATTTTTGTTTTGTTTTTCAGGTACTGAGCTGACCTTTAATTACAACCTGGATTGTCTCGGGAATGAGAAGACCGTCTGTCGCTGCGATGCTCCAAACTGTAGCGGTTTTCTTGGTGATCGACCGAAGGTGAGCGTCACACCTGCAGGCTTGTGTTGAAATTGTGTAGGGTTACCACAAGTCTTCGGAAATGTTTTGGTTGTGTTGATGTTGTTGTAAGAGTTACCGACCTTGATTCATGTCTGAAACTAAACCAGGTTCTTGTATTTGTGGTCCTACTTTTGGATCATTGATGGAAAATGCTTCTTTTTTTTTTGGTTATATATTTTCGTTATTTGAATGTATCTGTGGATCAGAGATGATGTCACATGTCCAGGTGTTTCCAGAAGTTTGAAAGACTTGAGTTGAGATGTGAAGTTGTCGAGGCAGGTTCAGTTACATCAGAACCGTTTATCCATAGACGTTAGAGTTCCACGCAGCATTGATCAGATTCATCCTGACCCGGTGTTTTTTCCTCTGCAGAACTCCAACGGCCAAACAGCCGAGCCAAAAGGGAAGAGGGTGAAGAGAAAGTATAAAAAGAGGAAATCTGAGGGAAAGAAGAAGTCTGACGACGAGTGTTTCCGCTGCGGGGACGGAGGTCAGCTGGTGCTCTGTGACAAGAAGACCTGCACCAAAGCTTATCACCTGTCCTGCCTGAACCTCACCAAGAGACCCTTTGGTAAGAAATGCCTGAAGTGTGATACCTGCAGACACCCTGATGATGTCCCAGCCCTTAAAGTTATAAAATGTCATACTAGGTTTGGTGCAACCTGCTGCTCCCAGAGTTAACTACATTTACACGTTTCCTAATAATTAACCAAGGTTTGGGTGTGTCTTTGTAATTAAATGTTTTTCTGCTTGTATCTGCATTTATTTAAATTCTGCTTTCGGCGCTTTACGTCTTTGCGCCGTGAGTTAATTCACCGGTTGTTATTTATGACTTCAGATTCTGTGTTCTGACCTTTATGTCCACATCACTCGTCCTCCCTGCAGGCCGCTGGGACTGCCCCTGGCACCATTGTGACGTCTGCGGGAAAAACTCAGAGGCCTTCTGCCAGCTCTGCCCCAACTCCTTCTGCAAGGCTCACCAGGAGGGGGCGCTGCGTCCCTGGCCTGCCACAGGACAGCTGTGCTGTCTGGAGCACGACGAGCTCGAAGGACCGGACGGCCAGGATCAAGACGTCGACTCCGAGACGAATCCAACGACCGCCACTACTGCCGCCGCCGCCAGCCGTCCTAAAGGCTCCAGGAAGGCAGAGGGAGCCGAAGCCAAAACGAAGGGCTCCAAGAGGAAAGCAGCAGAGGCCTGAAGTGACCTTTGACCTCTCAGAGAGCCGGAAGACCAAACTAGACTCTGACACCTGCTTCCCCCCGTTCATGAACAAATAAAAACCCCTCGTACTGTCGTCAACAAAAATCACAAGAACCAAGGCACTGTACATCTTCGTCATCAGGGAACGCCGCTGATCTCTCACATGCTCGGCAACCGCCTCCAGCTCACTGCTCCAACACGTCATATTTTTTATTTTTTAAGATTTTCAGGTTTTGTTTTTCTCTTGTCTGCACTGAGGCGAACCATCTGTGGTAAAGCACAACGCAGCGGCGCGAGTGCAGGTCAGGAAACTTCGGCTTAAATTCCACCAAACAAACGGCTTTATTTTAAATTTAGTTTCACCGTTTTATTTTCCTGATAACAAAAGAAACCAGTTTGTTTCTGCAGCCGAGCGTCACCGTCTGCTAACTTGAATCTCAGTCAGCCCCTTTTTCTCTCAACACGGATGATCTTGAACAGCAGAGTTTTATAGCTATATCTATATATGTGTATATCAAAGACCAAAATTATGATTACTGGAATAGTGTAAGACATCAAACAGGTTGCCAAATGGATTGTTTTTATTTTTATATATAGTGTATATATGCCAGATGTAATATCGAAGACACTATGGATAGGCCTCAGATGACCTCTTTTCTTCTGTTTCGTAGCCATAGGTTACATTTAACTGTAGACATTTTGTTTAATATTTTACAACCTGTTATTTTGTTTTAGCTCAGTTTTACTGTTTAGATTTGATCTTTTTTTATAATATCGGCATGCTGAACGATGGCAACACAAACCTGCCTGTCCAGAGAACGAGGGATTACAGAAAGTATAACACCGAGGGCGCTTTTAAACAGCCGCCTGACGTAAAAACACTACTGGGAGGTCTTGAACGCTCTCTGCTCGATGTTTAAATGAAGGAAAACGGGAGATCTTCTTGAACGTTTCTCTAAGCCTAGTTTTGAATCCGAACCTTAAAGGTGCTGTTTATTTTTCCACTGAAGTATCTGAAATCTTAAAGGTACAAAGATTTTATCATGTATAACTGTACAAGTCATGCTGATTCAAAGTCTGAAGGTCTTTCAGTGTTGCTGGCCGGGCGTTTTATTGATAGTTGATCAGGTTGTAAAAGAAAGACCTCGACTTTTTTATTCCTCAGGAGGTTTTTAGTCTCTAAACTGCATCCTGCCTGTTGTTGACTTAGACACAGGCTAACGGCACACTGGCTAACAACTTGTAACTGCAATTTCTGGTGAATATTTCATATGTGTACTAGACGTGAAGCATAACAAAGAAAGTTTAGAAAACTATAGAGTACGGTGGCCATTTTGGGACATGTCAGACTTCATCGCTAACGCTGCCTTTATGCCGATTGAAGTCGCTGTAATTTCTGGTTTTGATTTGTTGTCTACTAAACTAACATATTGATCCCCAACTAAAGTATTTTTTCTAGAAATTCTGACTCTGGCCTCTAATTTGTTGGTCTTTAAATCTCAGATTATGGTGAAAAAATAATGTCAATACACTTTTTTTGGGACCACCTCTGCAGTCTTACCGCCATCTAGAATTTTATGCTGATCTTCCCAGTGTTGGTGTGCTACTGTAACAGATCCAGTCTGATCTACTGAGGCTCATAACTTTGGAAAATGTAGATTGATTACATGATGAAGCATTAACAAGCTAAAGCTGGAGACAGTTTCACTAAATTTGTGTGTGAGAAGCTAACTTGTTTAATGTATTTGCGATCGATGACTGATGATGTCGATACTAAACGACTCGTACGTTCACTATCAGCACATCTATTTTAAGGGAACGGTCACATAAGTAAAACTTAAAGCAGCAAAGTCGCTGCCACAACCAATAGCAGACGTGTGTTTGATCCCCCAAACTGATTTCCTGTGTCCCTACGTGTGCCCTGAGGTGATGAGCCTAACAGATGTCCAACAGACCGGAGCTGTTATTAAAATATGTAGATCTGAGACTTGAAAAACTGAGTCTGAAATGTCCTAAAATGGCCGCCACACTAGCAGCTTTGACACCATTTCAGACGCCCACTGATGATGCATGATGCAGGTTGAGAAAAAGATGGCCGTCGTAGTTCTTTCACAAATTGGGAGAAGCCAGTTTGGCCATCAGTGATTATTGTATGCTTGTCAAATTTAGCTGTTATATTTAAGTCTGTTCTGCATCAAGAGTTAATCATCTGCCTCGTTTATTGTGTCGTTCACGAGGCTACAAACACAAACACATCTCCTGCTTTTTTATTTCATGTTTGACAAGTTTCATCTTCAGACTCTCTACAAACAGGCGGCTTGTTTTCGGACTGTAAAGCCGCCATCGGTGCTTTTTTCTTTACAGTTTCTACAAAAAAATCAGTTGTACAGACGCAACAGGAGGCCATTTTTTTATTTTATTTTTTTATATATCTGCACCTTTTTTTTGTTTTGTCTTTTTCATTTTTCCCAGGGCGTGTGAATGGGACATGTCCAAGAGGTGCAGCGAGTCTCGTACGAGTATTTTCGACTTTGTGTGTATCCTAACCTTGTGTTGAGTGAATGTAGTTCAGCCAGTTATTTTTATAAGCACTGTAATTCCCTGTAGAGCTCAAGTGTTATTGTGTGCGTAGGGGTTTCCTTCTGTAACTACTGTCATAGTAAACCAGAGACTAATATGTACATAATGTATAAGTGGTAATAGTGATGCATCTATTTGTAAATATCATACAATTTCTCTGACATTGTATGTTTTTGTTTGTTTTTGTTTTTTTTCTTGATGCAGTGCTGAAACACTTTTGTGCAGGATCTCACGTCTGTTGAATCGTGCAATAAAAAGTGACCAAACATGCCTCGACTGTCGTCCAGCGCTGATCTTTACTTTATATTTACCTTGTGTGAAAGTTTACATTTCTTTAAAGGAGCAGTCGACCCTACTTTCAGTCGGCATCAGCACGGTGGTGAGAAGATAATGTTTTGAGTTTTCATTGCTGGGTGAAGTCTCGTCCACAAAACATTTCTGGAGCTTCATGGCAAAACAGGGTTGCAGCTTTCTCCTAAACAACTGAAGTAGCTGGAGACTTGTTTTAAAATGTTTAATTAAAACATAAAATGACTTTACTAATTTTCAAAATGTTTACGGACCAAATCATTGATTATTGATAATGAAAATGTTTATACAGTACAATAACTTATATTTAAAGATAACGTGTGTGAAAAATGTTCACTCGGTTTCACACATGAAAAGGGAAAAATACATTTTCCTAGATTTTTTTTTTTTTTTTTTTTTGTCTGATTCAGACTTATTTTTCTTTGAAAAAGTTTTCAGTTTTTTTTTCTTTTCTTCCCCAAAAAATTTCAAAAAAATTATTTAAAATATTTTTTCCCAAAATGTTCCACTTTTTCCCCATTTTTTTTCAAAATTCAAACTTTTTCAAAGAAATAGTGAAAACTGAAAATAAGTGAAAAATTTTCAAAAAACTTCTAAAAATGTTGGAATTTTTTCCATCTGTGAAAAAAATTCAAACTTTTTCAATGAAAAAAAAAACACAAAATACAAAAAAAAAAGGTTTCCAGGATATTTTTTTGGCTTCTTTTAGCAGTTTGTGATATTTTTACTGAATTTTGATTTTTTTTCTCAGAATTTTTCAAAAAAAAATCTATTTTTTTGGAAAGTTTTTGAAAAAGTTTTTTTTTTTTCCAAAATTTTCAAGAACTTTCCAAAATTCGAACTTTTTTTCACAGATGAAAAGAAGCCAAAAAAATTCTCCTGGAAACTTTTTTGTCTGTTTCAGACTTATCTTTTATCAGTTTTCACTTTTTCTTTGAAAAAGTTTGAATTTGTATATTTTTTCCGGAAATTTTAAAAAACAAATTTTTTTATTTTTTTTTTAAGTTTTTGAAAAAGTTAGAATTTTTCCAAAACTTTTCAAAACTCAAACTTTTTTAAAGAAAAAAAAGTTTGAAATTATATTTCTACTCAAACTCCTGTAAAAAGTCTTAAAAAGTCAGTTTTAGATCTTACTGGTTTATCCAGCAGACTACAGCTGAAACAATAAATTCATTGACCTGTTGTTGTTGTTGTTGTTTTTACTAATTTTCAAAATGTTTACGGACCAAATCATTGATTATTGATAATGAAAATGTTTATACAGAACAACGACATTTTAAAGATAACGTGTGTGAAAAATGTTCACTCAGTTTCACACATGAAAAGATAATAAAAAATTCTCCTGGATAATTTTTTGGTCTGTTTCAAACTTATATTTTTTTTAATCAGTTTTCACTTTTTCTTTGAAAAAGTTTGAATTTTTTCCAACATTTTCCAAAATCTTCCAAAATTTTCCTAAATTCAAACTTTTTGAAAGAAAAAAAATGTGATTTTTTTTTTCACAGACGGAAAAAAAATCTAACTTTTTCAAGGAAAAAGTGAAAACTGATAAAAAAAAATACGTCTGAAAAAATTTCAAAAAACCTCTAAAAATTTGTGGAAAAAAAATCTGTGAAAAAAAATTCAAACTTTTTCAAAGAAAAGTCTGTTTTAGTTTGTCTCTAAAATCTCAGAGTACCTGTTACAATTTCTCTCACCTGAAAGTGACGTCTTCAAATGTCTTTTTTTGTTCGACCAACAGTCTTAAAAGTAAAAATATTTAGTTTAAAATAGTAGATAATAGTGAAAACAGTAAAATCCTCACATTTGAGCAGTTTGTGATTTTTTACTTACATTTTTAATCAAAACAGCTGCAGATTAATTTACTGTTGATCTGTTAATCAACTTATCATTTCAGCTCAAAAACAACAGCTTCTTTTTTATATTTAAACCAAAACTCCTGTGAAAAGTCAGTTTTAGATCTGACTGGTTTATCCAGCAGACTACAGCTGAAACAATAAATTCATTGACCTGGTGTTGTTGTTGTTTTTTTACTAATTTTCTAAATGTTTACGGACCAAATCATTGATTATTGATGATGAAAATGTCTATACAGAACGACGACTTACATTTTAAAGATAACGTGTGTGAAAAATGTTTTCTTGTCGCTTTCAGACTGATTTTTTTAATCAGTTTTCACTTCTTTGCATTTTGAAATTTTGGGGGGAAATTTAGAAAAAAAATCTATTTTTTAAGCTTTTGAAAAAGTTTGATTTTTTAAAAAATTTCAAAGAATTTAAAAAAAATTGAACTTTTCAAATAGTGAAAACTGAAAATAAATCTGAAAAATTTTCAAAAAACTTCTAAAAATGTTGGAATTTTTTTCCATCTGTGAAAAAAAATCAAACTTTTTAAATGAAAAAACAGTTTGAAACAGACAAAAAAAAAGGTTTCCAGGAGAATTTTTGTTGCTTCTTTTACCAAATTAAAATGAATTCCAAGTCATTTTTATCCATAAATCTGCAGATCTTCTTAATCAATAGATTGTTTTGTCTCTAAAATCTCAGAGTACCTGTTACAATTTCTCACACCTGAAAGTGACGTCTTCAAATGACTTTTTTTGTCCGACCAACAGTCTTAAAAGTAAAGATATTTAATTTAAAATGATAGATATGATAGTAAAAACAAAAAATCCTCACATTTGAGATTCTGAATCAAAAAGTGACCAAACATGCCTCGACTGTCGTCCAGTGCTGGTCTTTTCTTTATATTTATGTTGTGTGAAAGTTTAAATCTCTTTAAAGGAGCAGTCGACGCTACTTTCAGTCGGCATCAGCACGGTGGTGAGAAGATAATGTTTTGCGTTTTCATTGTTGGGTGAAGTCTCATTGTCCACAAAACATTTCTGGAGCTTCACGGCAAAACAGGGTTGCAGCTTTCTCCTGAACAACTGAAGTAGCTGGAGACTTGTTTTAAAACGTTTAATAAAAACAATTGCTCCATGCAGTTCTGCTTTTTTATTGTAAGTAATCAACTGTGAGAGTTTCATGGTGATATTTAATAGTTAAGGTTTTCGATCCTAATTCAGCTGTAGTGTCTCCTTTCTAGTAACTCGTAGTCCAAAGTTTGAAAGCTGCTTTCAGTTCAGCCTTGAAGCCTTAAAGTCAGTTTTAGATCTTACTAGTTTATCCAGCAGACTACAGCTGAAACAATAAATTCATTGACCTGTTGTTGTTGTTGTTGTTTTTACTAATTTTCAAAATGTTACGGACCAAATCATTGATTATTGATAATGAAAATGTTTATACAGAACGGCAACTTACATTTTAAAGATAACGTGTGTGAAAAATGTTCACTCGGTTTCACACATGAAAAGGTAAAAAAATTATCCTGGAAATGTTTTTTTGTCTGTTTCAGACTTATTTTTATCGGTTTTCACTTTTCTTTGAAAAAGTTTGAATTTAGATTTTTTTTCAGAAATTTTCCAAAAAAAATCAATTTTTTGAAAGTTTTTGAAAAAGTTTTATTTTTTCCAACATTTTCAATAACTTTCCAAAATTTTCAAAAACTTTCAAAAATTAAAACTTTTTTTCACAGATGAAAAGAAGCCAAAAAATTCTCCTGGAAACTTTTTTTTTTCTGTTTCAGACGTGTATCAGTTTTCACTTTTTCTTTGAAAAAGTTTTAATTTGTATATTTTTTCTGGAAATTTTCAAAAACCAATTTTTTTTATTTTTTTTTAAGTTTTTGAAAAAGTTAGATTTTTTTCCAAAACTTTCCAAAACTCAAACTTTTTTTTCTTTAAAAAAGTTTGAAACAGACAAAAAAAAAGGTTTCCAGGAGAATTTTTGTTGCTTCTTTTACCAAATTAAATTGAATTCCAAGTCATTTTTATTCATAAATCTGCAGATTTTCTTAATCAATAGATTGTTTTGTCTCTAAAATCTCAGAGTACTGTTACAATTTCTCACACCTGAGAGTGACGTCTTCAAATGACTTTTTTTGTCCGACCAACAGTCTTAAAAGTAAAAATATTTAGTTTAAAATAATAGATATGATAGTAAAAACAAAAAATCCTCACATTTGAGATTCTGAATCAAAAAGTGACCAAACATGCCTCGACTGTTGTCCAGCGCTGATCTTTTCTTTATATTTATCCCGTGTGAAAGTTTAAATTTCTTTAAAGGAGCAGTCGACTGTACTTTCAGTCGGCATCAGCACGGTGGTGAGAAGATAATGTTTTGAGTTTTCATTGTTGGGTGAAGTCTCGTTGTCCACAAAACATTTCTGGAGCTTCACGGCAAAACAGGGTTGCAGCTTTCTCCTGAACAACTGAAGTAGCTGGAGACTTGTTTTAAAATGTTTAATCAAAACAATTGCTCCATGCAGTTCTGCTGTTTTAATGTAAGTAATCAACTGTGAGAGTTTCATGGTGATATTTAAAAGTTAAGGTTTCGATCCTAATTCAGCTGCAGTGTCTCTTTTTTAGTAACTCGTAGTCCAAAGTTTGAAAGCTGCTTTCAGTTCAGCCTTGAAGCCTTAAAGTCAGTTTTAGATCTTACTGGTTTATCCAGCAGACTCCAGCTGAAACAATAAATTCATTGACCTGTTGTTGTTGTTGTTGTTTTTACTCATTTTCAAAATGTTTTATGGACCAAATCATTGATTATTGATAATGAAAATGTTTATACAGAACGACGACTTACATTTTAAAGATAACGTGTGTGAAAAATGTTCACTCAGTTTCACACATGAAAAGGGAAAAATAAATTCTCCTGGAATTTTTTGTCTGTTTCAGACTTATTTTTATCGGTTTTCACTTTTCTTTGTAAAAGTTTGAATTTAGATTTTTTTTTTCTCTCAGAAATTTTCAAAAAAAATCTTTTTTCTTTTAAGTTTTTGAAAAAGTTTACATTTTTTCCAAAATTTTCAAAAACTTTCCAAAGTTCAAAGTTGTTGTTTTTTCACAGATGAAAAGAAGCCAAAAAATTCTCCTGGAAACTTTTTTTTTGTCTGTTTCAGACTTATCTTGTATCAGTTTTCAGTTTTTCTTTGAAAAAGTTTGAATTTGTATATTTTTTCCAGAAATTTTCAAAAAAACAATTTTTTAAAAAAAAGTTTTTGAAAAAGTTAGATTTTTTCCAAAACTTTACAAAACTCAAACTTTTTTTTCTTTAAAAAAGTTTGAAACAGACAAAAAAAATTCCAGGAGAATTTTTTTTGCTTCTTTTACCAAATTAAAATGAATTCCAAGTCAAGATATGATAGTAAAAACAAAAAATCCTCACATTTGAGATTCTGAATCAAACAGTGACTAAACATGCCTCGACTGTCGTCCAGCGCTGATCTTTTCTTTATATTTATCTCGTGTGAAAGTTTAATCTCTTTAAAGGAGCAGTCGACGCTACTTTCAGTCGGCATCAGCACGGTGGTGAGAAGATAATGTTTTGAGTTTTCATTGTTGGGTGAAGTCTCGTTGTCCACAAAACATTTCTGGAGCTTCACGGCAAAACAGGGTTGCAGCTTTCTCCTGAACAACTGAAGTAGCTGGAGACTTGTTTTAAAATGTTTAATTAAAAACATAAAATGGCTCCATGCAGCTCGACTGGAGTAATTCAAGTCTCCAGAAGCCCTGAGATCACACATTGATTTGACAAGATGTTATTTATGCCCTTTTTAAAGCTTAAAGTGCATCCCGCCAAGTCTCCAGAAGCCCTGTGAGAGTTTCATGGTGATATTTAATAGTTAAGGTTTCGATCCTAATTCAGCTGTAGTGTCTCCTTTTTAGTAACTCGTAGTCCAAAGTTTGAAAGCTGCTTTCAGTTCAGCCTTGAAGCCTTAGTCAGTTTTAGATCTTACTGGTTTATCCAGCAGACTACAGCTGAAACAATAAACTCATTGACCTGTTGTTGTTGTTGTTTTTACTAATTTTCAAAATGTTTACGGACCAAATCATTGATTATTGATAATGAAAATGTTTATACAGAACGGCGACTTACATACACATGAAAAGGGAAAAATAAATATACTGGAAAATTTTAAGTCTGTTTCAGACTTATTTTTTGTCAGTTTTCACTTTTTCTTTGAAAAGGTGAAAACTTTAGAATTTAGATTTTTTTTCTCAGAAATTTTTTTAAAAAATCTATTTTTGAAAGTTTTTGAAAAAGTTTTATTTTTTCCAAATTTTTCAATAACTTTCCCAAATTTTCAAAAACTTTCAAAAATTCAAACTTTTTTTCACGGATGAAAAGAAGCCAAAAAATTCTCCTGGAAACTTTTTTTTTGTCTGTTTCAGACTTGTATCAGTTTTCACTTTTTCTTTAAAAAAGTTTGAAACAGACAAAAAAATTCCAGGAGAATTTTTGTTGCTTCTTTTACCAAATTAAAATGAATTCCAAGTCAAGTTTTATCCATAAATCTGCAGATTTTCTTAATCAATAGATTGTTTTGTCTCTAAAATCTCAGAGTACCTGTTTTTGTTCGACCAACAGCCTTAAAAGTAAAGATTTAAAATGATAGATATGATAGTAAAAACAGTAAAATCCTCACATTTGAGCAGTTTGTGATATTTTTATTTAAATTATTAATTGAAATAGCTGCAGATTAATTATTTTATTTTATATTCATACCAAAACTCCTGTAAAAAGTTCCTCAAAACAACTGGTAAAGATAAACACAGATGACACACAGATGATTTAAGTCCTCCAGAGTTTTTATTCCTCTTTAAGACCAAAGACAAAACAGGTTTCATTTTGCATAACAGTAGTACAGCAGCATTTTAAAGATAATGTGTGTGAAAAATGTTCACTCAGTTTCACACATTTCTCCTGGAAAATGTTTTGGTCTGTTTCAAACTTATTGGTTTTTTTTATCAGTTTTCACTTTTTCTTTGAAAAAGTTTGAATTTTGAAAATTCTTTCGGAAATTTTCCCCCCCAAAAAAATCACATTTTTTTTTGGGAAAGTTTTTGAAAAAGTTTGAATTTTTTCCAACATTTTCCAAAATCTTCCAAAATTTTCCAAAATTCAAACTTTTTGAAAGAAAAAAAATGTGATTTTTTTTTTCCGCAGACGGAAAAAATTCAAACTTTTTCAAGGAAAAAGTGAAAACTGATAAAAAAAAAAAAAGTCTGAAATTTTTTTTAAAAAAACCTCTAAAAATTTGGGATTTTTTTTTCCATCTGTGAAAAAAAAATCAAACTTTTTCAAAGAAAAAAAAAATTCTGTTTTAGTTTGTCTCTAAAATCTCAGAGTACCTGTTACAATTTCTCACACCTGAAAGTGACGTCTTCAAATGTCTTTTTTTGTTCGACCAACA
The DNA here is from genome assembly GCF_040436345.1 of Pagrus major. NCBI lineage: Eukaryota > Metazoa > Chordata > Actinopteri > Spariformes > Sparidae > Pagrus > Pagrus major. The sequence continues at coordinate 3,536,876 of NC_133230.1, read as the reverse complement.
GTCTTAAAAGTAAAGATGTTTAGTTTAAAATAGTAGATATGATAGTAAAAACAGTAAAATCCTCACATTTGAGCAGTTTGTGATTTTTTACTTAAATTATGAATCAAAACAGCTGCAGATTAATTTACTGTTGATCTGTTAGTCAGCTTATCATTTCAGCTCAAAAACAATGGCTTCTTTTTTATATTTATACTCAAACTCCTGTAAAAAGTCTTGAAAAGTCAGTTTTAGATCTGACTGGTTTATCCAGCAGACTACAGCTGAAACAATAAACTGATTGACCTGTTGTTGTTGTTGTTGTTTTTACTCATTTTCAAAATGTTTATGGATCAAATCATTGATTATTGATAATGAAAATGTTTATACAGAACGGCGACTTACATTTTAAAGATAACGTGTGTGAAAAATGTTTTCTTGTCGCTTTCAGACTGATTTTCTTTATCAGTTTTCACTTCTTCTTTGAAAAAGTTTGAATTTTGAAATTTTGCGGGGGAATTTAGAAAAAAAATCAATTTTTTTTAAGCTTCAAAAAAAGTTTGATTTTTTCAAAAACTTTCCAAAATTTTCCAAAATTTTCAAAAAAATTCAATTAATTTTAAAAAATTCTAACTTTTTCAAAAGAAATAGTGAAAACTGACAATAAGTCTGAAAATTTTTCAAAAAACTTCTAAAAATGTTGGAATTTTTTTCCATCTGTGAAAAAATTTCAAACTTTTTAAATGAAAAAAAAGAGTCTGAAACAGACAAAAAAAAGTTTCCAGGAGAATTTTTTTTTGCTTCTTTTATCAAATTAAAATGAGCTCCAAGTCATTTTTATTCATAAATCTGCAGATTTTCTTAATCAATAGATTGTTTTGTCTCTAAAATCTCAGAGTACCTGTTACAATTTCTCACACCTGAAAGTGACGTCTTCAAACGTCTTTTTTTGTTTGACCAACAGTCTTAAAAGTAAAGATATTTAGTTTAAAATAATAGATATGATAGTAAAAACAAAAATCCTCACATTTGAGATTCTGAATCAAAAAGTGACCAAACATGCCTGGACTGTCGTCCAGCGCTGATCTTTTCTTTATATTTATCTTGTGTGAAAGTTTACATTTCTTTAAATGAGCAGTCGACGCTACTTTCAGTCGGCATCAGCACGGTGGTGAGAAGATAATTTTTTTAGTTTTCATTGTTGGGTGAAGTTTCATTGTCCACAAAACATTTCTGGAGCTTCATGGTAAAACAGGGTTGCAGCTTTCTCCTGAACAACTGAAGTAGCTGGAGACTTGTTTTAAAATGTTTAATCAAAACATAAAATGGCTCCATGCAGCTCGACTGGAGTAATCCAAGTCTCCAGAAGCCCCGAGATCCCAAATTGATTTGACAAGATGTTATTTATGCCCTTTTTAAAGCTGAAAGTGCATCCTGCCAAGTCTCCAGAAGCCCTGTGAGAGTTTCATGGTGATATTTAATAGTTAAAGTTTTGACCCTATTCAGTTGTAGTGTCTCCTTTTTAGTAACTCGTGATCTGTTAATCAGCTTACACTTCAGCTCAAAAACAACAGCTTCTTTTTTATATTTATACTCAAACTCTTGTAAAAAGTCTTGAAAAATCAGTTTTAGATCTTACTGGTTTATCCAGCAGACGACAGCTGAAACAATAAATTCATTGACCTGTTGTTGTTGTTGTTTTTATTAATTTTCAAAATGTTTACGGACCAAATCATTGATTATTGATAATGAAAATGTTTATACAGAACGGCGACTTACATTTTAATGATAACGTGTGAAAAATGTTCACTCGGTTTCACACATGAAAAGGTAAAAATAAATTCTCCTGGAAAATTTTAAGTCTGTTTCAGACTTATTTTTATCGGTTTTCACTTTTCTTTGAAAAAGTTTGAATTTAGATTTTTTTTTCTCAGAAAGTTTCTTTGAAAAAGTTTACATTTTTTCCCAAATTTTCAAAATTTTTCCAAAATTCAAACTTTTTTTTTCACAGATGAAAAGAAGCCAAATATTCTCCTGGAAAGTTTTTTTTGTCTGTTTCAGACGTATCTTGTATCAGTTTTCACTTTTTCTTTGAAAAAGTTTGAATTTGTATATTTTTTCCAGAAATTTTCAAAAACAAACATTATTTTTTTGAAAAAGTTTTTGAAAAAGTTAGATTTTTTCCAAAAAAAATCTAAGACGTGAAAATATCACAACAATTTTTTTTGCTTCTTTTACCAAATTAAAATGAACTCCAAGTCATTTTTATCCATAAATCTGCAGATTTTCTTAATCAATAGATTGTTTTGTCTCTAAAATCTCAGAGTACCTGTTACAATTTCTCACAAAATTTAGAAAAAAAATCTATTTTTTTAAGCTTTTGAAAAAGTTAGATTTTTTCAAAAACTTTCCAAAATTTTCAAAAAAATTCAATTAATTTAAAAAAATTCTAACTTTTTCAAAGAAATAGTGAAAACTGAAAATAAGTCTGAAAATTTTTCAAAAAACTTCTAAAAATGTTGGAATTTTTTTCCATCTGTGAAAAAATTTCAAACTTTTTAAATGAAAAAAAAAAAGTCTGAAACAGACAAAAAAAAGTTTCCAGGAGAATTTTTTTTGCTTCTTTTATCAAATTAAAATGAACTCCAAGTCATTTTTATCCATAAATCTGCAGATTTTCTTAATCAATAGATTGTTTTGTCTCTAAAATCTCAGAGTACCTGTTACAATTTCTCACACCTGAAAGTGACGTCTTCAAATGACTTTTTTTGTTCGACCAACAGTCTTAAAATTAAAAATATTTAGTTTAAAATAATAGATATGATAGTAAAAACAAAAATCCTCACATTTGAGATTCTGAATCAAAAAGTGACCAAACATGCCTCGACTGTCGTCCAGCGCTGATCTTTTCTTTATATTTATCTTGTGTGAAAGTTTAAATTTCTTCAAAGGAGCAGTCGACCCTACTTTCAGTCGGCATCAGCACGGTGGTGAGAAGATAATGTTTTGAGTTTTCATTGTTGGGTGAAGTTTCGTTGTCCACAAAACATTTCTGGAGCTTCACGGCAAAACAGGGTTGCAGCTTTCTCCTGAACAACTGAAGTAGCTGGAGACTTGTTTTAAAATGTTTAATTAAAAACATAAAATGGCTCCATGCAGCTTGACTGGAGTAATCCAAGTCTCCAGAAGCCCCGAGATCATACATTGATTTGACAAGATGTTTTTTACGCCCTTTTTAAAGCTGAACATGCATCCCGCCAGGTCTCCAGAAGCCCTGTGAGAGTTTCATGGTGATATTTGATATTTAATAGTTAAAGTTTTGACCCGATTCAGCTGTAGTGTCTCCTTTTTAGTAACTCGTGATCTGTTAATCAGCTTACACTTCAGCTCAAAAACAACAGCTTCTTTTTTATATTTATACTCAAACTCCTGTAAAAAGTCTTGATAAATCAGTTTTAGATCTTACTGGTTTATCCAGCAGACTACAGCTGAAACAATAAATTCATTGACCTGGTGTTGTTGTTGCTTTTACTAATTTTCAAAATGTTTACGGACCAAATCATTGATTATTGATAATGAAAATGTTTATACAGAACAACGACTTACAGACAACGTGTGTGAAAAATGTTCACTCGGTTTCACACATGAAAAGGTCAAAATAAATTCTCCTGGGATTTTTTTTTTTGTCTTTTCAGATTTAATTTTCTTTGAAAAAGTTTGATTTTTGATATTTTTTTTTGAAAATTTTGAATTTTTTTTTTTTAAAAAAAAAATTGAAAAAGTTTTTGAAAAAGTTTGACTTTTTTCCAAAATTTTCAAAAGCTTTCCAAAATTTTCAAAAAATCAAACTTTTTCAAAGAAAAAAAAGTTTACAGGAGAATTTTTTTTGCTTCTTTTATCAAATTAAAATGAATTCCAAGTCATTTTTATCCATAAATCTGCAGATTTTCTTAATCAATAGATTGTTTTGTCTCTAAAATCTCAGAGTACCTGTTACAATTTCTCACACCTGAAAGTGACGTCTTCAAATGTCTTTTATTGTTCAACCAACAGTCTTAAAAGTAAAGATGTTTAGTTTAAAATAGTAGATATGATAGTTTCTTTATATTTATCTCGTGTGAAAGTTCAAATTTCTTTAAAGGAGCAGTCGACGCTACTTTCAGACGGCATCAGCACGGTGGTGAGAAGATAATGTTTTGAGTTTTCATTGTTGGGTGAAGTCTCGTTGTCCACAAAACATTCCTGGAGCTTCACGGTAAAACAGGGTTGCAGCTTTCTCCTAAACAACTGAAGTAGCTGGAGACTTGTTTTAAAATGTTTAATTAAAACATAAAATGACTCCATGCAGCTCAACTGGAGTAATCCAAGTCTCCAGAAGCCCCGAGATCCCAAATTGATTTGAAAACACCCTTTTACAAAGCAAAATGTTTTGTGGACTACAAAACTTCCCCTGACTTTCCATCAACATGTTGATGAAGAGATGATGACTGAATTTTTATTTTGGGGGGAACTGTTCCTTTAAAGGGGAGACACAACAGGTGAAGATATTTCATGCTCTAGTCAGCTTTGGGATCGAGGACTAGAAGAAAGAAAACATCCAAAAATACACATTTAATACAAACATTTAATTTCAGAAACCTTGTAACAAATAGTTTTAATGTAAGTAATCAACTGTGAGAGTTTCATGATGATATTTAATAGTTAAAGTTTTGACCCATTTCAGCTGTAGTGTCTCTTTTTTAATAACTCGTAGTCAAAATCGTTTGAAAGCTGCTTTCAGTTCAGCCTTGAAGACTTAAAGTCAGTTTTAGATCTTACTGGTTTATCCAGCAGACTACGACAACGACTTACATTTTAAAGATAACGTGTGTGAAAAATGTTGTTGTCGCTTTCAGACTGATTTTTTATCAGTTTTCACTTCTTCTTTGAAAAAGTTTGAATTTTGTAATTTTTTGGGAAATTTAGAAAAAAAATCTATTTTTTAAAAAAGTTTTTGAAAAAGTTTGAATTTTTTTCCAAAGTTTTCAAACATTTTCAAAAAAATTCAAATATTCAAACTTTTTCAAAGAAAAAAAACGCGATTTTTCTTCACAGAAGGAAAGAAGCCAAAAAAATCTCCTCAAAACTTTTTTTTTTGTCTGTTTCGAACTTTTTTCTCTTTGAAAAAGTTTGAATCTGTGAAAAAATAAAACTTTTTTTAAAAAAAAAAAATCTGTTTTAGTTTGTCTCTAAAATCTTAGAGTACTCAATTTCTCTCACCTGAAAGTGACGTCTTCAAATGTCTTTTTTTGTCCGACCAACAGTCTTAAAAGTAAAAATATTTTGTTTAAAATAGTAGATTTGATAGTAAAAACAGTAAAATCCTCACATTTGAGCAGTTTGTGATTTTTATTACATTTTTAATCAAAACAGCTGCAGATTCATTTACTGTTGATCTGTTAATCAACTTATCATTGCAGCTCAAAAACAATGGCTTCTTTTTTTATATTTAAACCAAAACTCCTGTAAAAAGTCTTGAAAAGTCAGTTTTAGATCTTACTGGTTTATCCAGCAGACTACAGCTGAAACAATAAATTCATTGACCTGTTGTTGTTGTTGTTTTTACTCATTTTCAAAATGTTTACGGACCAAATCATTGATTATTGATAATGAAAATGTTTATACAGAACGACGACTTACATTTTAAAGATAACGTGTGAAAAATGTTTTCTTGTCGCTTTCAGACTGATTTTTTTTTATCAGTTTTCACTTCTTTGAAAAAGTTTGAATTTTGAAATTTTGGGGGGGAATTTAGAAAAAAAATCTATTTTTTAAGCTTTTGAAAAAGTTTGATTTTTTCAAAAACTTTCCAAAAATTTCAAAGAATTTTAAAGAATTCAAACTTTTTCAAAGAAATTGTGAAAACTGAAAATGAGTCTGAAAAATTTTCAAACTTTTTAAATGAAAAAAAAAGTTTGAAACAGACAAAAAAAAAATTCCAGGATAATTTTTTTTGCTTCTTTTACCAAATTAAAATGAATTCCAAGTCATTTTTATCCATAAATCTGCAGAAAGTTAGATTTTTTTTTCCAAAAACTTTCAAAAACTTTCCAACATTTTCAAAAACTTTCCAACATTTTCAAAAACTTTCCAAAATTTAAACTTTTTTTTTCACAGATGAAAAGAAGCCAAAAAATTCTCCTGGAAACTTTTTTTGTCTGTTTCAGACTTGTATCGGTTTTCACTTTTTCTTTGAAAAAGTTCGAATTTGTATATTTTTTCCGGAAATTTTCAAAAACAAAACAAAACATTTTTGGAAAGTTTTGGGAAAAAGTTAGATTTTTTCCAAAACTTTCCAAAACTCAAACTTTTTTAAAGAAAAAAAAAGTTTGAAACAGACAAAAAAAGTTCTCCAGGTGAATCTTTTTATACAGAACAGCAACTTAGATTTTAAAGATAACGTGTGAAAAATGTTCACTCAGTTTCACACATGAAAACGTAAAAATAAATATTCCTGGAATTTTTTTTTGTCTCTTTCAGACTTTTTTTTTAATCAGTTTTCACTTTATTTGAACTTTTTCCAAAACTTTCCAAAACTTTCCAAACTTTTCAGAAATTCAAACTTTTTCAAAGGAAAAAAAGCGTGAATTTTTTTTCACAGACGGAAAAAAATCAAACTTTTTAAATTAAAAAAAAGGCTGAAACAGACAAAAAAAAAGTTTCCAGGAGAATTTTTTTTGCTTCTTTTATCAAATTAAAATGTACTCCAAGTCATTTTTATCCATAAATCTGCAGATTTTCTTAATCAATAGATTGTTTTGTCTCTAAAATCTCAGAGTACCTGTCAGAATTTCTCACACCTGAAAGTGACGTCTTCAAATGTCTTTTTTTGTTCGACCAACAGTCTTAAAAGTAAAGATGTTTAGTTTAAAATAATAGATATGATAGTAAAAACAAAAAATCCTCACATTTGAGATTCTGAATCAAAAAGTGACCAAACATGCCTCGACTGTCGTCCAGCACTGATCTTTTCTTTATATTTACCTTGTGTGAAAGTTTAAATTTCTTTAAAGGAGCAGTCGACTGTACTTTCAGTCGGCATCAGCACGGTGGTGAGAAGATAATGTTTTGAGTTTTCATTGTTGGGTGAAGTTTCGTTGTCCACAAAACATTTCTGGAGCTTCACGGCAAAACAGGGTTGCAGCTTTCCCCTGAACAACTGAAGTAGCTGGAGACTTGTTTTAAAATGTTTAATTAAAACATAAAATGACTTTACTAATTTTCAAAATGTTTACGGACCAGATCATTGATTATTGATAATGAAAATGTTTATACAGTACAATAACTTATATTTAAAGATAACGTGTGTGAAAAATGTTCACTCGGTTTCACACATGAAAAGGTAAAAATAAATTTTCCTGGAATTTTTTTCTTTTGTCTGATTCAGACTTATTTTTCTTTGAAAAAGTTTTCAGTTTTTTTCTTTTCTTCCCCCAAAATTTTCAATTTTTTTTCCAAAAAATTTCATGTTTTTTATTAAAAAAATCTATTTTTTCCCAAAATGTTCCACTTTTTTTCCCCATTTTTTAAAAAAAATTCTAACTTTTTCAAAGAAAAAAAGTGATTTTTTTTTCAGGCGGAAAAGAATTCAAACTTTTTCAAAGAAATAGTTAAAACTGAAAATAAGTGAAAAATTTTCAAAAAACTTCTAAAAATGTTGGAATTTTTTCCATCTGTGAAAAAAATTCAAACTTTTTCAATGAAAAAAAAAGTCTGAAACAAAAAAAAGGTTTCCAGGATAATTTTTTGGCTTCTTTTAGCAGTTTGTGATATTTTTACTTAAATTATTAATCAAAACAGCTGCAGATTAATTTACTGTTGATCTGTTAATCAATTTGTTTCAGCTAAGAAACGATGTATTCTTTGTTTGATATTTAAACTAAAACTCCTGTAAAAAGTCTTGAAAAGTCAGTTTTAGATCTTACTGGTTTATCCAGCAGACTACAGCTGAAACAATAAATTCATTGACCTGTTGTTGTTGTTGTTTTTACTCATTTTCAAAATGTTTATGGACCAAATCATTGATTATTGATAATGAAAATGTTTATACAGAACGGCGACTTACATTTTAAAGATAACGTGTGTGAACTATGTTCACTCAGTTTCACACATGAAAAGGTAAAAAAAATTATCCTGGAAATTTTTTTTGTCTGTTTCAGACTTATTTTTATCGGTTTTCAGTTTTCTTTGAAAAAGTTTGAATTTGGATTTTTTTTTCCCTCAAATTTTCAAAAAAAATCTATTTTTTAAAAGAGTTTTTGAAAAAGTTTTATTTTTTCCAAAATTTTCAAAAACTTTCCAAAATGTTCAAAAATTCAAACTTTTTTTCACAGATGAAAAGAAGCCAAAAATTCTCCTGGAAACTTTTTTTCGTCTGTTTCAGACTTGTATCAGTTTTCACTCTTTCTTTGAAAAAGTTTGAATTTATATATTTTTTCCGGAAATTTTCAAAAACAATTTTTTTTTTTTTAAGTTTCATGTTTTTTATTAAAAAAATCTATTTTTTCCCAAAATGTTCCACTTTTTTCCCCATTTTTTTTTCAAAATTCTAACTTTTTCAAAGAAAAAAAGTGATTTTTTTTTTCAGACGGAAAAGAATTCAAACTTTTTCAAACAAATAGTTAAAACTGAAAATAAGTCTGAAAAATTTTCAAAAAACTTCTTAAAATGTTTGAATTTTTTCCATCTGTGAAAAAAATTCAAACTTTTTCAATGAAAAAAAAAAAAACAACACAAAACACACACAAAAAAAGGTTTCCAGGATAGTTTTTTGGCTTCTTTTAGCAGTTTGTGATATTTTTACTTAAATTATTAATCAAAACAGCTGCACATTCATTTAGTTGATCTGTTAATCAATTTATTTCAGCTCAAAAACGATGTATTTTTTAAAATATTTCTACCAAAACTCCTGTAAAAAGTCTTGAAAAGTCAGTTTTAGATCTTACTAGTTTATCCAGCAGACTACAGCTGAAACAATAAACTCATTGACCTGTTGTTGTTGTTGTTTTTACTAATTTTCAAAAAAAATGAAAATGTTTATACAGAACGGCGACTTACATTTTAAAGATAACATGTGAAAAATGTTCACTCAGTTTCACACATGAAAAGGTAAAAATAAATTCTCCTGGAATTTTTTTTTTTGTCTGTTTCAGACTTATATTTATCGGTTTTCACTTTTTCTTTGAAAAAGTTTAAATTTTGAATTTTTTTCTCAGAAATTTTCCAAAAAAATCTATTTTTTGAAAGTTTTTGAAAAAGTTTTATTTTTTCCAAAATTTTCAAAAACTTTCAAAAATTCAAACTTTTTTCACAGATGAAAAGAAGCCAAAAAATTCTCCTGGAAACTTTTTTTCATCTGTTTCAGACTTGTATCAGTTTTCACTTTTTCTTTGAAAAAGTTTGAATTTGTATATTTTTTCCGGAAATTTTCAAAAACAATTTTTTTTTTTTTAAGTTTTTGAAAAAGTTAGATTTTTTTTCCAAAACTTTCCAAAACTCAAACTTTTTTAAAGAAAAAAAAGTTTGAAACAGACAAAAAAAAATTCCAGGAGAATTTTTTTTGCTTCTTTTACCAAATTAAAATGAATTCCAAGTCATTTTTATCCATAAATCTGCAGATTTTCTTAATCAATAGATTTTGTCTCTAAAATCTCAGAGTACCTGTTACAATTTCTCACACCTGAAAGTGACGTCTTCAAACGTCTTTTTTTGTTTGACCAACAGTCTTAAAAGTAAAGATATTTAGTTTGAAATAATAGATATGATAGTAAAAACAAAAAATCCTCACATTTGAGATTCTGAATCAAAAAGTGACCAAACATGCCTCGACTGTCGTCCAGCGCTGATCTTTTCTTTATATTTATCTCATGTGAAAGTTTAATTTCTTTAAAGGAGCAGTCGACGCTACTTTCAGTCGGCATCAGCACGGTGGTGAGAAGATAATGTTTTGAGTTTTCATTGTTGGGTGAAGTTTCGTTGTCCACAAAACATTTCTGGAGCTTCACGGCAAAACAGGGTTGCAGCTTTCTCCTGAACAACTGAAGTAGCTGGAGACTTGTTTTAAAATGTTTAATAAAAACATAAAATGGCTCCATGCAGCTCGACTGGAGTAATCCAAGTCTCCAGAAGCCCCGAGATCCCAAATTGATTTGACAAGATGTTATTTACGCCCTTTTTAAAGCTGAAAGTGCATCCCGCCAAGTCTCCAGAAGCCCTGTGAGAGTTTCATGGTGATATTTAATAGTTAAAGTTTTGACCCTAATTCAGCTGTAGTGTCTCCTTTTTAGTGACTCGTAGTCCAAAGTTTGAAAGCTGCTTTCAGTTCAGCCTTGAAGCCTTAAAGTCAGTTTTAGATCTTACTGGTTTATCCAGCAGACTACAGCTGAAACAATAAATTTATTGACCTGTCGTTGTTGTTTTTCAGACTTATTTTCAGTTTTCACTATTTCTTTGAAAAAGTTTGAATTCTTTTCCATCTTTGAAAAAAATTCACCCTTTTTTCTTTGAAAAAGTTTGAATTTTTAAAAAAATTTGAAAATTTTTGAAAGTTTTTGAAAAAATCAAACTTTTTCAAAAACGTAAAAAAAAATTAGATTTTTTTAAAATTCCCCCCAAAAATTTCAAAATTCAAACTTTTTCAAAGAAGAAGTGAAAACTGATTTAAAAAAATCAGTCTGAAAGCGACAAGAAAACATTTTTCACACACGTTATCTTTAAAATGTAAGTTGTTTGTTTTTACTATCATATCTATTATTTTAAACTAAATATCTTTACTTTTAAGACTGTTGGTCGAACAAAAAAAGTCATTTGAAGACGTCACTTTCAGGTGAGAGAAATTCTGACAGGTACTCTGAGATTTTAGAGACAAAACAATCTATTGATTAAGAAAATCTGCAGATTTATGGATAAAACTTACTTGGAATTCATTTTAATTTGGTAAAAGAAGCAAAAAAATTTCTCCTGGAATTTTTTTTTGTCCGTTTCAAACTTTTTTTTCTTTAAAAAAGTTTGAGTTTTGGAAAGTTTTGGAAAAAATCTAACTTTTTCAAAAACTTTCAAAAAAAAAATATTTTGTTTTTGAAAATTTCTGGAAAAAATATACAAATTCAAACTTTTTCAAAGAAAAAGTGAAAACTGATATGTCTGAAACAGACAAAAAAAAGTTTCCAGGAGAATTTTTTGGCTTCTTTTCATCTGTGAAAAAAAAGTTTGAATTTTGGAAAGTTTGGAAAGTCGGAAAAATAAAACTTTTTCAAAAACTTTCAAAAAATAGATTTTTTTGGAAAATTTCTGAAAAAAAATCTAAATTCAAACTTTTTCAAAGAAAAGTGAAAACCGATAAAAATAAGTCTGAAACAGACAAAAAAACATTTCCAGGAAAATTTTTTTCCCTTTTCATGTGTGAAACTGAGTGAACATTTTTCACACACGTTATCTTTACAATGTAAGTTGCCGTTCTGTATAAACATTTTCATTATCAATAATCAATGATTTGGTCCGTAAACAATTAAAACTTTTTCAAAGAAAAGTGAAAAACGATAAAAATAAGTCTGAAACAGACGAACAAAAAAAGACATTTGAAGACGTCACTTTCAGGTGAGAGAAATTCTAACAGGTACTCTGAGACTTTAGAGACACTAAAACAGAATTTTTTTTTCTTTGAAAAAGTTTGAACTTTTTTTCACAGATGGAAAAAAAATCCCAAATTTTTAGAAGTTTTTTGAAAATTTTTCAGACTTATTTTTTTTTATCACTTTTTTTTTCTTTGAAAAAGTTTGAATTTTGGAAAATTTTGGAAAAAATTCAAAAGTGAATTTTTTGGAAACATTTCTGAAAGAATTTTCAAAATTCAAACTTTTTCAAAGAAAAAGTGAAAACTGATGAAAAAATAAGTTTAAAACAGGCCAAAAAATTTTCCAGGAGAATTTTTTATTATCTTTTCATGTGTCGTCCAGCGCTGATCTTTTCTTTATATTTATCTCGTGTGAAAGTTTACATTTCTTTAAAGGAGCAGTCGACGCTACTTTCAGTCGGCATCAGCACGGTGGTGAGAAGATAATGTTTTGCGTTTTCATTGTTGGGTGAAGTCTCGTTGTCCACAAAACATTTCTGGAGCTTCACGGTAAAACAGGGTTGCAGCTTTCTCCTGAACAACTGAAGTAGCTGGAGACTTGTTTTAAAATGTTTAATAAAAACAATTGCTCCATGCAGTTCTGCTTTTTTAATGTAAGTAATCAACTGTGAGAGTTTCATGGTGATATTTGATATTTAAAAGTTAAGGTTTCGATCCTAATTCAGCTGTAGTGTCTCTTTTTTAATAACTCGTAGTCCAAAGTTTGAAAGCTGCTTTCAGTTCAGCCTTGAAGCCTTAAAGTCAGTTTTAGATCTTACTGGTTTATCCAGCAGACTACAGCTGAAACAATAAATTCATTGACCTGTTGTTGTTGTTGTTTTTACTAATTTTCAAAATGTTTATGGACCAAATCATTGATTATTGATAATGAAAATGTTTATACAGAACGGCAACTTACATTTTAAAGATAACGTGTGTGAAAAATGTTCACTCAGTTTCACACATGAAAAGGTAAAAAAATTATCCTGGAAATTTTTTTTTGTCTGTTTCAGACTTATTTTTATCAGTTTTCACTTTTTCTTTGAAAAAATTTGAACTTTTTCCAAAACTTTCCAAAACTTCCCAACCTTTTCAGAAATTCAAACTTTTTCAAAGGAAAAAAAGCGAGACATTTTTTTCACAGACAGAAAAAAAATCAAACTTTTTAAATGAAAAAAAAAGGCTGAAACAGACAAAAAAAAGTTTCCAGGAGAATTTTTTTTTTGCTTCTTTTACCAAATTAAAATGAATTCCAAGTCATTTTTATCCATAAATCTGCAGATTTTCTTAATCAATAGATTGTTTTGTCTCTAAAATCTCAGAGTACCTGTTACAATTTCTCACACCTGAAAGTGACGTCTTCAAATGTCTTTTATTGTCCGACCAACAGTCTTAAAAGTAAAGATGTTTAGTTTGAAATAGTAAATATGATAGTAAAAACAAAAAATCCTCACATTTGAGATTCTGAATCAAGCAGTTTGCAATACTTTCGCTTGAAATATGGCTTAAATTATTAATTTACTGTTGATCTGTTAATCAACTTATCATTTCAGCTCAGAAACGATGTATTTTTTTAAATATTTAAACCAAAACTCCTGTAAAAAGTCTTAAAAAGTCAGTTTTAGATCTGACTGGTTTATCCAGCAGACTACAGCTGAAACAATAAATTCATTGAGCTGGTGTTGTTGTTTTTACTAATTTTCAAAATGTTTATGGACCAAATCATTGATTATCGATAATGAAAATGTTTATACAGAACGACGACTTACATTTTAAAGATAACGTGTGAAAAATGTTCACTTGGTTTCACACATGAAAAGGTAAAAATAAATTCTCCTGGAATTTTTATTTTTTTTCTTATCAGATTTAATTTTCTTTGAAAAAGTTTGAATTTTGAATTTTTTTCCCGAAAATTTAGATTTTTTTTAAAAAAAAAATTGAAAAAGTTTTTTTCCAAAATTTTCAAAAAACTTTCAAAAATTCAAACTTTTTCAAAGAAAAAAAAGGCTGAAACAGACAAAAAAAAGTTTCCAGGATATTTTTTTTGCTTCTTTTACCAAATTAAAATGAATTCCAAGTCATTTTTATTCATAAATCTGCAGATTTTCTTAATCAATAGATTGTTTTGTCTCTAAAATCTCAGAGTACCTGTTACAATTTCTCACACCTGAAAGTGACGTCTTCAAATGTCTTTTTTTGTTCGACCAACAGTCTTAAAGGTAAAGATGTTTAGTTCAAAATAGTAGATGATAGTGAAAACAGTAAAATCCTCACATTTGAGCAGTTTGTTATATTTTTACTTAAATTATTAATCAAAACAGCTGCAGATTAATTTACTGTTGATCTGTTAATCAATTTATTTCAGATCAGACACGATGTATTCTTTGTTTGATATTTAAACTAAAACTCCTGTAAAAAGTCTTGAAAAGTCAGTTTTAGATCTTACTGGTTTATCCAGCAGACTACAGCTGAAACAATAAATTCATTGACCTGTTGTTGTTGTTGTTGTTGTTGTTTTTACTAATTTTCAAAATGTTTATGGACCAAATCATTGATTATTGATAATGAAAATGTTTATACAGAACAACAACTTACATTTTAAAGATAACGTGTGTGAAAAACGTTCACTCGGTTTCACACATGAAAAGGTAAAAAAATTATCCTGGAATTTTTTTTTGTCTGTTTCAGACTTATTTTTATCAGTTTTCACTTTTTCTTTGAAAAAGTTTGAATTTTGAATTTTTTTTCGAAAATTTAGAAAAAAATCTATTTTTGAAAGTTTTTGAAAAAGTTTGAATTTGTTCCAAAACTTTCCAAAAATTTCAAAAACTTTCCAAAATTTTTCAAGAATTAAAAAAAAAAAAAAAAAAAGCGTGAATTTTTTCCACAGATGAAAAGAAGCAAAAAAATTCTCCTGGTAACTTTTTTTTGTCTGATTCAGACTTTTCTTTCTTTGAAAAAGTCTGAAACGGACAAAAAAAGTTTCCATGTGAATTTTTTTGCTTCTTTTATCAAATTAAAATGAATTCAGTCATTTTTATCCATAAATCTGCAGATTTTCTTGATCAATAGATTGTTTTGTCTCTAAAATCTCAGAACCTGTTTTTCTTCAACCAACAGCCTTAAAAGTAAAGATACTTAATTTAAAATGATAGCTATGATTGTAAAAACAGTAAAATCCTCACATTTGAGCAGTTTGTGATGTTTTTACTTAAATTATTAGTTGAAATAGCCGCAGTTTAACTTTTTTTTTTTTTAATTTATACCAAAACTCCTGTAAAAGTTCCTGTAAACAGCTGGTAAAGATGAACACAGATGACACACAGATGATTTAAGTCCTCCAGAGTTTTTATTCCTCTTTGAGACCAAAGACAAAACAGGTTTCATTTTGCATAACAGTAGTACAGCAGCGGCCGAGGGTACAAAACACTTTTTTTTCTCAGTTTTCAGTGTAAAAATAATCTACTCATACCTCACACCTGTGCCGTCCTCTCGTAGTGCAAATTAAAGTTAGGCACATGATGGATACGATCGCAGTTCAATTACACTTAATTGCTGATGACAAGTGAAACGAGTCACTCCGAACTTTCCCAGTTCACGATCAACAATCTGAAGACATGGTGACAGCTGGAGTTTAAACAGCGATAAAAGGGCAGTTTGACTTCCTGTTTGTAGCTGATGAAGCTTGATTAAAAAAAAAAAAAGACCTATAGAGTCCTACTCCACTGACAGGATGAAGATTATCTGTGTCAGCTTCTGCGACTAAGTGCAACTGAGTTTTAATACTATCAAAGAAAAACAACTAATTACATCGCAAGCTTATGGTCCCAAGCAACGATCACAACTTCTCCCTCGCTGATGCTTTTGCTTGTAAATATCGGAGCGAGCGTTTAAGTGGCAACTTGACATCTCTCTACTTTTTAAAGGAACAGATGGCGCAGAAATGAAAAGTCAGTCGTTATCTGCTCACTGGTGGAAAGTTTAGTAGCTCACAAAACATTTCTGGAGCTTCACAGCTAAACAGCATTCTCCTAAACAGCTGAAGAAGCGAGGGACTTGTTTTAAAACGTAAGAAAACCACTAAAAATACATAAAATGGCTCCATGAAGCTCGTCTGAAGTGATCCAATAGTGACGATCCCCTGGCTGGGATCACTGATAACTCGTATTACGGCTGTCACGATATATTTTTAACCTCACGATTATCAAAGCCAAACGAATTCACAATAACATTATCGTGATATCTGTAGACATTTTTGCAGTTTTGCGGCGTCTTTGCCGTCACAGGGCTCCAGACTAGCTCTCTGAGCTGTAGGGATAAAGGTGCAGATAAATGTTTAATGGTAATTTGGAGTAAATCACACATTTACTCCAAATTACTGAGATTAGATATCGATTGTTCAAGGAAAATCAGTCCTAGAACAGAGATGTTTGGGAAGCGGATGTATCCATATTTCAGTGTAATCAAGTTACATCCTCAAGTCAAACTTCAGACGAGGTGCACACTAACGCTTTTAGCTTAGCGGCTACTGTGAAGATTTCTGCTTTACAAACGATGTAAATGACGTCTTTTTAAGATAAATTTATGATCTCGGGGCTTCCAGAGACTTAGATTTCACCGGATGAGCTGTATGGAGACATTTTATGATTTCTCCAGTCTCCAGCTGCTTCAGTTGTTTTGCTGTGAAGCTCCAGAAATGTTTTGTGGACAACGAAAGTTATCCCGACTTTCCACCCACAGGAGATAACGAGTGAGCTGGTATTTCAGACTGAACTGTTCCTTCAAGGGAAAAAAAAAATAAGAAAAACTAGCTCAAAATAAAGTAAAAAGTAAAATATTTCCCAGATTTACATATGTTACAAATAAAAAATAAATATCAGCTCTGTTTTTAATCTAGGCATTTTTTACGATTCATCCAGAAAAATAAAGGTACAAAGAGCGACCGTCGTTCTTTTCCGACTAACACAGTGCAGCTTATTTCTTAAGTGTTGCTCCGCCGTCAGGAGGCCAGCACGCCTCGGCGGATGATGTCAGACCCGTAGCGCCGGCCGAGAGACGAGTCGCCCCTCAGCTGGTGGGAGTGGCATCGTTTCAGGCAGGGCTCCATGTCGCCCTCGCCGGGTTTGGAGTCGGAGGCGTAGCCGTCGTTCTCCGTCCCCGTGCGGAGTCTCGTCCTGGGGTACGACGGCTCCGGCGTGTTGGTCAGCGGCCTCAGCAGCGGCTTGTGGTGCTCCTCCTCCTCCTCCTCGTCCTCCTCGTCCTTCATCAGAGGCCTCTCGCTCCTCTTTGGGATCCTGAACTTCCCCCAGCCCTTCAGATGTCCCGCCACAGGTCTGCTGGGCGTGTGCGAGCCGTTGGCGTGGTTTTTCCTCAGCCAGCCGTTAGTTTTGGTGGCAGCGGCGGCGTCCGACACCACGCCGGCTCTGTGGAGTTTAGTGTTGTTCACGTCCAGAGAGACGGAGCTTCTTTTCGTTATTCGTTCGTCCAGGAAGTAGTCGTCGCTGTCAGAGTTCCTGATGTCGACCAGCCTGATGGAAACGGTTTTCTCCAGATGTTTTGACCCGAGCTTGCTCTTCACCTGGCTGCTGCTGAAGCTCTCCATCACATCCTTATTCCTCTTCTTCTTCCTCTCCTCTTGTTCGTGGTCGTCTCGTTTCCGTCTGGCCAGCGCCTCGTGTTCGGGCCCCGGGGCCTCCCTCCTCGGGGCTTTCCTGCTCTCCAGTTTGTGCAGCTTGACGGTGATCGTCTCCTGAACGACCTCTGGCTTCTGAAGCTTTGGGAGCTGAATCTCTGCGCTGAGCTCAGAGGTTTGGATTTTGGCGTCGCTGATGGCCTCAGCAGGTGCAGACTCTTTGATTCGGGAGCCTTTACTGTCCTTCATTTCCAGTGGTTTGCTCAGATTGTCCTTCCTGTGAGTGTGCGGGGAGTCAGAGAGGCTTTTTCTGTCGCTGCTGCTGCTTTTCCTTTTTTCCTGCTTTAGAGAAGATCGTTTGGTTTTCAGTCCGGAGTGAGACTGGGAGCCCTGAGAGGATAACCAGCCCAGAGAGAAGAGCTTCTCCAAGTCCTTCGCTGAGGGATCACCTGCAACACGGAGAAGTGACGTAGTCAGATAAGCCACACAGTAAAAAATGTACCAGAACCAGCTATAATGAGTTTCTAATTTTAAAAAACGTTTCCTCGTCTTGCTGACTCACCTGTGAGCAGCTCGTGGTCGAGCAGTCGGACTTGGTGCTGGAAGATTTGCTCCTGGACTCTCCACATCGAGCGCTTCATCTTCTCCCTCCGAGTCACCATGTAGGTCAGGTTACGCACCTGAAGGAGCAACAACAATAAAATGCTTTAATTCTTTCTAATTGTATTTATTTACTTTTCTTCAATCAACCTACAACAACATGGTTCTGCTTCAAAATGACTCATAAATCAGGTTACTAGTAGCAGAAACCTACCCTCTCCAGGTCCTGACGGAGGTGCGTGAAGAGCTGCAGTCGTCGCAGCAGCACCTCCTGCTCGCGGCGTGCCAGGCTGTCCTCCTCGTCCTTCTTGGGCGTGAGGAGCGGCTGGTTGAAGTTGGCTTTGCGTTTCAGCTTCCAGTACTGGTACAGGAAGTCCACCACCTCCGGAGCCAGCTTCAGGTGGCTGGCCACGTCCTCCACCTCCACGTACTGGTAGAAGTCCTCCTCCATCGCCTCCAGCTTCAGTTTACGCATGTTGACTCTCTTCTCCTGCTGGGCGGTGAGCTGCTCCGCGTCGCTGGGCGCTCTGTTGATGATCTGAGGAGCCACATAGGACGACGAAGACGAGGAGGCAGCAGCGTCCTCCTCCCCTCTCACCCTGCCTCTCCTCTTGCCCTTCTTGTCTCTGGTGCTCTCCTTCTCCTTCTCCTTCTCCTCCTCTCCTCCTGAGTCTCGGTCCCTGGACTCGTCGCCCTCGAGCCCGGAGTGTTTGGGGCAGTAGGACTTGAACTTGACCTCGTCGTCCTCGGTGAGGATGGTGTTCATTTCAAGGCTGGCGTGGAGGCCGCACGTCACGTGGAAGGCAGTCCGGCAGTTTTTCGCTGAGCACTGCAGCGGCAAACACAAGATCGTTAGAGCTTTAAACATTTAAAACACACAGTACAACATGACTCAAACTCATTTAATGTGCAATGAGAGGACCTTCTTACAGATCAGAAAACTAGAATTACAAAATACTGTGTATCCAACCTCAAATACAAATCTGAAATAAACGTTTCTGATGTGTCCTGCTGAGCTGTGAAGTCATCTCAGTTTCATTCTCCTTGTTTGTTTGGTTGTGAAAAGCAGCAGAGACGCTCTGCAGTGTCTCAGTTATAACAACGCTGGCTCACACTTTGCTTTTTCACGTCTCATTAAATGTCTTTGTGAAGCGTGAGCGCCGACTCTACCTGTATACACGCTCCCGTCTTCTCTTTGCACATGCAGCAGATCAGAGCCCATCTGTTGCTGGGAATTTGGGACACGTTGGTGATCGGCTCCATCTTCTCTGGATTCCCGATGCTCACCTGCGCAGCACATTTAATAGATTATCGATCGCGTGTCAGCACAGGTGGCGCAGACTCGTTTAGAAATGCAAATACATCAACGTGTGGAGAGAAAAATCATCATCGTGTGTGCAGGAATACAACCTCCAGTTTGTGTCTGTGCTGTCAAAAAATACACACACATATACAGAAATACTGTAAAGAGGTAGATTTTATGTTCACCTCTGGAATCCACAAGGCACAGCTGACGTGGACCCACTTGGTTCCACTTCGGGTCGGCTTCATGGCTCCGCCCTTCTTGGGACACAACTGGCACTTTGGCAGGATGCCGAGGGCGCAGATCCGGCACAGCCAGCTGCCCTTTGGGACCTTCTGGATGCCGTAACACGCCTGGTGGTGAGAAACACACAACCACGGGGAGGCTCAGCTTCCAGGCAGCAAGCAGAAATCAATACAGCAGCAACAAATGAAGACGCAGAGTCAGCAGGTCAGAAATATGAGAAGCGTCACTTTCATTTTGCTTGCGACCACAGTGTGTTAAATAATCCTGCGTGTCGTTGACCTCTGACCTGGTGAACGCAGATGTTGCACTTGTCGCAGAACACCATCTCGTTGTTGTCCTCGCCGTCGGGCGACTGGCAGACGTCGCACACCACGTCCTCGTCGTACTCGATGCCCAGACCCTCCTCCGTCTCCATGGCGTGCGTCATGTTCTCGTGGCAGCAGCGCTCGAACTCCTCCATCACCCGCTCCATGGTGATCTCGTCCAACGGCGGCATGGCTGGAAAAAAAACAAAAACAGTTTAGTTTCCATTTTAACATCCAACATCCTCTCAGACTTTTATGCTCTGATTTTTCAGTTATTTCTTTCAGTTTTTAAAGACGTGCTGACACAAACATCAGCCTCAGTCCAAACATCCGCTCTATGACTCACCCATCTCTGCAAACTCCTCGTTGGCGATCTGCAGCCAGGACACGTCCTCCTCGTTCAGGTCGTAGCGACACATCCCCTCTGCCAGCGTCCGGATGTCCACGTAGCCCAGAGCCTCGGCGCCCGACGTCCGGATCAACTTCTTTGGCCTGATGAACATGACCTCCTTTCCTTTCTCTGCCAACACCCTGCAGGGCACAGACGACAGACATTTCAGTTCACAGTCCTGCATTTACAGTACGGTACGGAGCGAAAAGAGCAACGTTTCATGGGGCTTTGAGATTTCTTGGCCTTTTTGTGCCGTAACACGAGAGAGAAGTCAAAGAGCTGATGTGACCTAGATAAGATTTAAGCATCCGGCTGCTACACTCTCCTCACAGCAGTCGATCCTGCTCAAGTCAGGAGCCTTTTAAAGCATCTGCCATCTACAAAAACACAACCTGAAATGCCAGATAAAAGGGCACCTGCAACCGTCAACCTTTCACATCTAAATATATGATTCGCGTCTACGTACGTATCTGACAAGTGTGTCAAATCAAATCGGATCAAAACAACGACTCCCTCAAGAAACAGGCTTTTAAACTAGCCTCTCCTGGACAACAGGGGATTAGAAGAGACTTTCTTGGTCCCAAAGCGGTCTTTCTTTCTTTTGTCCTACCTGGTGACGGGCTGCGGGATGGACTGCGGGCTGACGGGAACCTGGACGCCTTTCTCCCACTCCTGCCTCCACGGGTCGGCGAGGACATAGTAGTCTTCGGGGTTCAGCTGGTACGAGTCGTGCACCTTCATGGCTGTGATCAGGTCTGTCCTGAAAACCTGCAGCAGGCGCAAAGAAAACAAGAGTCAGAACAAAACAGAATAACACAGCGCCGTCACGCTGCCTGGAGAGGAAACTTCTCTGGAAAAATGTTCGTCAAGTGAAATATGAGGCTCAGAAAACACAAAGAGAAACATTATAAATGAAGTAACACCATCAAATACTCTTTAAAGTAACCGTATAGCCACAAAAACTTCGGTACATCAGTGTTATAACAGCGCAATTACACTGTTTTTGTGGTTCACTTGTGGTTTTCCCCACAGAGATACTGTATATCAGTGTTTACACAGGGTTAAAGAAAAAAAGACCACGCTGTGTACATACTGACGAACAGGAACCAGCCAATCGGGATCCGGCTTAGACCAGAGTCATTGTTATGTTTTAATTTGATTGGCTCGTTGGTCACAGGGTGTGTACAGTGGCCTGCAGGGACCAAGTCCACAGACTGTGCAGGCAGATAACAGCAAGTCCGTTTCCACCTCAAGTGCCCACGTTACAACATGACGATCACAGTAACGAAGGCGTTAATGTCAGACCTCAGTGTGCTCCTTCAATATTTAAGATTATTTAGCAAACTCCTTTTGTTTTGATTTTAAATAATCACGTGTTTAAGGTCGTTTCCCCCCAAAAGATCCAGAAAATAAAAAGAAATAAATAAACAAACATCATCATCATCATGATTACGAGCTGAAGCCGACGTACCTCGGAGGGTTTCTGCCCCGTCCCCCTCCTGGGCTGTGATGAATGTTGGGACCAGCAGGTCGAATTACCTGAAGGAGAAACAACGGGAGCGTTAAACATCTCAGCATCTCTTCTTCGTCTGCTTGTTGTTCTGATAAACAACTACACATCATCAGAAACGTATGGATTTCCCCCACAAGGGAAACTTAAGGAGCTCATTTGAATAGTCAAAATGTCCCAACTGATATTTTCTGTTTGTTTCCTTTTCACCAGTTTGACTTTGAGTTTATAAAATTTAACAGTAGCAGCAGTTATTCAGCATTTAAAATCATCTGTGTGAAGCACAAGTGACGGGACGAGCTCTCAGTTTGCATTAATATCAGATAAACTGGACATTAATTAAATCCAAACATTCAGAGAAGCGTCTACATGTTTAATCACCGATGTCAGATTTGTGCCTGACCGACCGGGTTGTCTTTAAAGGTCCAAATGAGCCTCCTGTCCCTACTCTGCCTCTCAGACTGCAGTCTCTCTCTGTCTTTTCCTTAATCTTTGTCCATCTGTCTCCTCTCTTTCCTTCCTGTACGTGAAGAAGAAGACACAAGATGGAAGACACGTTTCCATGAAAGGACGAGATGTGACTCGACTTCTTATCTTTATGTAGTAACTTAGTTTCAGTCCAAAATAGACGTGTGGCATTGAAAGGATGATCCTCTGACCTCACGGTGCCACTTTGTAGTTTCGCTCGTCAAATTAAGGAAGTGGCAGAGACGCTGTACGAACCTCGTTCAGGTCTATATTTGGACGTGGTATGAATGAGTCAGGAGGGACTAAAGTTTGCTTACTGCCATTGTCAGAGTCCTCGCTGCTGCTGTGGTGCCTGCTTCTCTTCATCGTGGTCTGTCGGCGGAGCTCCGGCGTGGGGACACTTCACAAAAAAACCAGAACAAACCAGAAGTTTCGTTACAGGAGGGACTGGTGACAAGACGTGCAAGCTCTACACAGGGAAACCTGATGCACTCCTTGTATTTACTCATCCGAACAGCCCCTTTCTGATCTTCTGAAATGGATTTTGACCCCAGTTTTTAATCTAGTATCGTGATTATATCCCTCAATGTTTATCTGCTCTGCTAGAATATCAGTTCCTGGACACAGAGGAGGAAAACAGCGCATCAAAACAGTGTGACACATAGTATTTCCTTATTGATCTGGCAGCACACCAAGCCACAGTCACCGTTCAGCGATGTCAACAAGAAGCAACCACATGCAACACAAACACACACAGGGAAATACGCCCTGTGCGTTCAGCCTCAGGCGTGCACAAACACACCGGCAAAGGACTCTCAACTCCCGAGAAAAAGTGGAGATATCTCTGGGTCTGCAGCCAGCTTGCACAGGGGCGAGAAGTGCTAACCACAACTTAGCATGCTAGGCTAACAGCAAGCTTGTGTGACGCCCCTTTTTCAGGCAAACACATCAGAAAGTATCGGCTAACTAGCAAGCGGCTAACTTTGAGCTAGCGGGCTAAATGAGCTGGTTTTTTAAGTGTTAAGTTACACACACATGCACTACAATATTGTGTTCTCACGTGCTGCTCGCAAATGTGCTTAAAATCAGCACACAAATCGTTGCATTTTTGTAACGAGCCTGCAAAAAACACCAGCGGGGTAGCTAACATTAGCTAGCTGGCTAATCTCCCAGTAGCTACCGTTATGAAACGTGCGGGCCCACCCGCAGCCGGCGCCTCCGGTGGAAATGTTTACGACAAGGATTTTTGTCTTTTATCCGCTAATTTAACACAAACCAGAAACGGGCTAATATCAGAGGGAATCCCCGCTGGGTATGCACGTTTTGTTTCACGTTTCAACTTTAAGCTAGCAACATCGGCTAGTTTGTTAGCCGGACGTTAACACCCACGTAAGCGGAGTTAGCACTTAGCATTAGCCGACGCTGCTAACATGCTAACATACGGGAGGGGGGGCGGGTTGTTACGGTTTATTACAACCGTGTAAGCGCCCCTAAAGTCGGCTATCTGTCAAAGGTGAGGGGTCAACAACTGATCCAAACAAACTGACCTGAAATCGACGTGATTAAAAGTGATATTAAGGCCCGCGAGGGTGTTGTTGTTGTCGCTATCGGTGCTAGCCAGCGGGGCGCAGTGTGGCGGCTCCACCAGCGGTCCGCTGGCTCGGCTTAATCTTTGGCGCCATTTTAAAATGACGATGTCGCGTTTTTCCTAAGCGGACTTTGCTAGTGCGACCGACACCGAGCGAGACACGAACCCGCTCAGAATCAAGCCCGACCGGAACATTCTGTGCACACGAGTTTTAAATAAAAAAAAAAAAACAACCCGTGACGAGTTGAGAAGAAAGTGGACGGTACATACGGGAGCACGTCGGGGCCGAGGCGAGCCGGTGTTGTGAGTTTGACGCGAGGCGCAGCTTCAGCCGAGAGTTCCGCTTGACCCGCATTCCACATACACAAACACAGCGCGGCGGCGCGGCGGCGCGGCGCGGCCGGGGAGGAGGCGACCAGCGCGGCGCGGCGCGGCGCGGCGGGGCGGCGGGGCGGCGCGGCGGGGGGCCGCTGGAGGGCGGCAGAGGCGCCGCTCAGGTCCGGAGGAAGAAACGCTTTATAATATCTGTTAAATACACTATTATACAGACTAAAACATAATATCTGTTAAAATAAACTATTATACAGACTAAAACAGTGTATTTATGGTCATAATACTTTATAATATCTGTTAAAATACACTATTATACAGACTAAAACAGTGTATTTATGGTCATAATACTTTATAATATCTGTTAAATCATTAAAATAATCAATTAAAACTACTAAAAACATATATAATATCTGTTAAATCATTAAAATGAACTATTATACAGACTAAAACAGTGTATTTATGGTCATAATACTTTATAATATCTGTTAAAATACACTATTATACAGACTAAAACAGTGTATTTATGGTCATAATACTTTATAATATCTGTTAAAATAAACTATTATACAGACTAAAACAGTGTATTTATGGTCATAATACTTTATAATATCTGTTAAAATAAACTATTATACAGACTAAAACAGTGTATTTATGGTCATAATACTTTATAATATCTGTTAAATCATTAAAATAATCAATTAAAACTACTAAAAACATATATAATATCTGTTAAATCATTAAAATGAACTATTATACAGACTAAAACAGTGTATTTATGGTCATAATACTTTATAATATCTGTCATATAATTAAAATAAACTATTATACAGACTAAAGAAATATATTTATAGCTTATTAAACTTGAGTTAATAGTTATTTCACTGTTAAAAAGCAATTAAATGCTTTATAAACCATTTATTTGGCAATTTATGGTCATAACACTTTATAATATCTGTCATATCATTAAAATAACCAATTAAAACTACTAAAAAATTAAATTTATGGTTAATAAAACTTGAGTTTATAGTTATTTCACAATAAAATGCTTTGTTAACCATTTATTTTGCAATTTATGGTCATAACACTTTATAATATCTGTCATATTATTAAAATAAACAATTACAAAGACTAAAAAATCAAATTTATAGTTAATTAAACTTGAGTTAATAGTTATTTTACTGTTGAGAAGCAATTAAATGCTTTATAAACCATTTATGTGGCAATTAATGTTCATAATACTTTATAATATCTGTCATATCATTAAAATAAACCATTCTAACTATTAAAAAATGGCAAATTTATAGTTAATCAGACTTCAATTAATAGTTATTTCACAATAAAATGCTGTTAACCATTTATTTTGCAATTTATGGTCATAATACTTTATAATATCTGTCACATCATTAAAATAATCAATTAAAACTACTAAAAAGTTAAATTTTAAAGTTAATTAAACTTGAGTTAATAGTTATTTCACTGTTGAGAAGCAATAAAATGCTTTATAAACCATTTATTTGGCAACTGATGTTCATAACACTTTGTAAATGGTTAAAAAATGCTGTGTAGTTCATTAATAAACATTATTTGGAGCGCTTGATAAATGTTTTATGAACCCTTTCATCGTTTCTCAACAGTGAAATTACTTAGCTAAATATAATTAACTACAAATTTAGAGAAATAGAAATAAGTTTAATACATTTAAGTCAAAATCGGCCATTTTTGTTGCTTATCTTCTTCTTCTTCTGTCAGAATTTGAGTCCAGTTTTCACAGATATTATTTCCTGAGCGATTATTGCTCACATTTATACTACAGTCACATTTATACTACAGTCACATTTATACTGGTGGTTGGACGGTTCGGGGGGTTCAGGACCTCGGTAACATCTGAGCTCCGGCCCTGCAGCAGACGGTCGCTCCCTTCACAGCTTCATCTGTTTAAAGGGACACGACCACCAGCAACACTTAAAGTTGTGATTTAAAAAAAGGGAAATGTGAATTAATATCGCTCCGAAACACTCAGATCTGTGGGAGAGTATCAGCGCCGGGGGTGAGGGGGGAAAATTAGGTCGAAATGTCGAGAATAAACTTGACATTTCGAAATTAAGGTCGACCTTTTGAGACGACGTCCGGCCCTAAAACTCTGCACCCGAGCTCCTGTTACAGGAAACTCGACCTGCGAGCTCAACATCTTATTATTTCACGTCTTATTCTCCAATTATCTGATAAAACAACCTCATTTCAAACATTTTCACTTATTTTTTCCCCCGATTCAATTTAATTTTCCTTAAAGGGGCCCTATGAACTTTAATATTTACAGTATTAATGAGGTGATAATAACAATTTTCCTTTTTGTTTGTGTGTCTCTAGAAAGATATATAAGAAAACTGTTGGTCAAAAAGTGAAAATAATATTAAGAAATGAACAACAAACAATCCAGAATTATAAAACTTCTTGCAAAAGATCAATAATTATTTAAAAAAAGGCATTTTTCCTTCTATCTTTACGTATATTGTGTGATTTTAACCTGTGCAAACTAACAAAACAAAATAAAAACAACTGTTGTGATGAAAAGCGACAATATAAAGGTGTCGATGGGGCGTCCAGATGTTGTTTACACGTGCGTCGAACAACATTTTTAATAAATGAACAACAAACAAGAAGTCCGTGTTTGATTTAATGTGAACGATCAGGAGAAGATGGAGGTTACAGAACCAGGTGCCGATCCAGAAGATGACACACGTGCACATCACACAAATAAACACACACACAGAAACCTCGCTGCTCCTCTCCGGCTTCAACACGCGACGGCTGAGATGATGAAGATTATTTTCTGTTGTAAACATGTGACGCAACAAACAAACAAACAAACAAACACCGATCAGAAACAGGTTTTAAACATCTGAGCAGCAGCAGAGGAGGAACGACGGAGGTACAGTGAAGACCGTGACACAGAGTCTGATCTACATGCAGTCTGACAGTCGGAGAGGGAACCTGAACGCATCGCAGTGAAGAGGACACACACAGTCACAACACACATCTCAAAAACTCAGCGTTTTTCTGAAAACCGTGCTTCGTTGCTGTACTTTCACGGGTTTGGTTTGATTGTTTTTGTGAAGCAGAAACGACACCAGAATGAAAATAAATCCACACGACTGTAACTGAAGACTGACTTCACCGCTAAAGACTGCGAGAAAAATGATTTGTGGATTATAAGATGGGACAAAATGGCTGATTGTTCTTCAGAATAAAGAAAATGGCAGTCAGCTCCTGTACGAGCGATGGCATCCTTTCTTTTATCTTGTATTCTTCAACAACTTGATGATGTCGACTTAAAAAACAGATTTTATATCATGAAATAACACGTTTGCATAGATATTTTTGGTAGATTTCCTCCAACACTGTCTCCTATCGATGGTTTTAACTAGATTAAATCCAGATGTTTGCAGTTTAATGACGCGTTTAGGGGGCTCTTTTTTTATTTTCTTTGTATATCTCTAAAAAAAATATATATAAGAAACTGTTCAAGGTGAAAATAAGATAGAAATCAACAACAGCCAGTCCAGGATTATAAATACAACACTTCCTGTAAAAACAGAATTATTTACACACTATCATTTTGTGATATTCGTCCCAAATCTGCCTGAATATTCATAAAAAGCTCGTCAATAATTGGTTTACATCTTTTTTTAAATACACCTCCATGATACTCAAGATAACACTGTAAACTAACGCGACACGAGTGTTTGATTCTGGTTTATGTGATACGTGACTGCCGATAACGAGCGTATGTATCATATTTTGATATTTTTGAGAACGTTACAGGCAACAAAGTAAAAAAAAATGTATCAGTGCATTTATAAAGTATCAAAAAACTGACACCACATTTTGGGAAACGCTCGCTATCGACGAGAAGATTGAAAGAAAGATTTAAAATTCCCCAAATGTCAAAAATTTACTTGAACTAGAATCGAGTCTGTTTGAGTCTGATGCAACTTTTTGTATCCGATTCTTTTACAAAGACGCAGAACGTGTTTTTAAAAATATTATCTAGCAGCAACTTCAGTCCGGAAGGTTTGTATCAGTGCGATCTTTGAAAAAAACAAGTTGAATTTTGTTTACAACATCTCAAAATCATAAACTGAGATTCATGTGCCACCATTGATATGTTTGAGTCCACCTCCCAACCGCCTCAAGGCCTCGAAAACCTCCAGTTCAACTTTCCCGAGAGGCCGTCCAGGTCTCAGTCGTGAGCTCATCTGACGGCCAGGATGGCGTCGTACGACTTCCCGGTCCGGCACACCTGCACGTTGCGGAAGCCGGTCTTGGTGAGCATGCGGGTGTACTCGGACGGCGGGCGCTCCCGGCCCTCCGCCTGCACCAGCATGTTGAGGGAGAAGATCTGAGCCATGACGGGCCCTCGTCTGTTCTCGAACAGCATGGCCTCCACCAGCAGGACGCCGCCGCCTGACGGGGACGACGGACAAAAAGACACCGAGTGTTTCAGCGTTTATCAGCAGAGTTTTTTGGGGTTCAGATTCACCCGCACTCTTAAACTCACCTGGTTCGCAGGTGTCGTAGATCCTCTTCAGCAGCGTCAGGCACTTCTCTTCGGGCCAGTCATGGATGATTCTGGCCAGAACGTACAGGTCAGCAGGAGGGATCTCACCGGAGAAGAAGTCTCCTGCACACACGACAGAAAATACACGACCGCTTCAGTCAGCAGTCGTTTAATAAATCTTTATCTAAGTTGTTTTTGTTTTTCGAGGCTCACCTGTTTGAAACACGACGGCATCGTTCTCCTGACAGAAATGTTTCTGAGCCGTCTCGACGACCTGCGGGAGGTCGAACACCGTGACGGAGGAGGAGGGATACGCCTTCGCCATCTCACGGGCCAGAGCACCGGTGCATCCTGGGAGATATATACAGACATGAATAATGAAAACAAGGATTCACTGTGTGTAGTGTGAAATCACAGGGGCTATGTTTTCTCGTACCTCCGAGATCTACGATGTTGTGAAAGGTGGAGAGGTTGAACGCCGTCACGATGTCGTGTCCGTCGAGGACCCACGAGGAGTTCATCAGACCCATGAACTTCAGCATCTCCTCCTCTGATCTAGTTGACGATCGAACAAAAGGATTCAACACGACAGAGCGACGACGTTACAGACTAACTACACGTCTGATGCACCGACCTGTAAATAGCTTGAAAGATCTCCTCTGGTGGGAGGCCGAAGGTCTTCTCATTCTGGTTCTTCCCCTCTCTGAGTGGAGGAGACAGAAAGTTACGATCACTGAGATGAACTCCAGCAGCTCCGGAGGATTTTAGCTCACCTACAGATGACTTTATAAGTTTAGACTTCGGTTCCTACGTCTCAAACATTAACGAGCCAGAAAAACGTCACTCCTTCTGCTGCAGCCGAGCTCTGAAAACACTTAAAAGTCCCGGCGGAGCAGCGACATCCTGCTAACTTTAGGTCCATCTTCTTATCCAGTCACGTTACCTCGTCCACTCACCTGACAGCGTCCACCATGTTGTTCCACAGCGGGTAGATGGTCTGCGATTGGTAGATGATCATGTCGTGGAGAGACTTGGCGCTGCCTTTGGCCAGGTA
Organism: Pagrus major; assembly: GCF_040436345.1. Lineage (NCBI taxonomy): Eukaryota > Metazoa > Chordata > Actinopteri > Spariformes > Sparidae > Pagrus > Pagrus major. The sequence goes on along the minus strand of NC_133230.1, from coordinate 3,507,262 downwards.
GAGATTGGCCACGTCAGAGCTGCTGTACAGAGCCGCTGCAACGCAGGACGTTCACATTTAACAACTTCAGATCAGCGCGTCAGATTATAACTGAGACGATTAGTCGAGCAAGAGGAAACCGAAGCGAAACCACGTCGATAATCAATGAATCGTGTCATTTTTCAAGCTGAATACCAAACGTTCTTCACCTACACCTTCTCAAATGTGTAGATTTAATGCAGATAGTCTCACCTGTCCCCTTCGTGTTCTCCACCTCCAGGATCTCGATGCCCACCAGAGCGTCCAGCAGCCGCTCCATCCCGTCCTCGCTGGTCTTCAGCTCCTGAGCCACATGTCGGGCGCTCAGAGGCTCCTGAGACTTCAGCAGGAGGTCGAACACTCCCAGCTCACAGGCGGAGAAGATCACCTGGAGGGGACGAACACACTGACGCATCAACACCAACAGTTTCTTTTATTGCTCCATTGTGTTTTTGTTTTTTATTGTTTACAGCACCAACATCAGGTCACAGCTGACGGTGTTCCCATGAGCCTCGGCTGTGCTAATTAGCAAATGTTAGCCTGCTAACACGGTTAACACTGTAAAGATCCACTAAATATGTCAGAATCGTCATTGTGTGCACGTTTGCATGCTGATATTAGCATTTTAGCGAATTTAAAGGGACAGTTCACCTGAAAATTCAAAGCAAAATTGAGACACTGACAAGATTTCGACCGTTAAATCATAAAAATACCAAACTTCTGTATCATTACAGACGATGAAACGAGTAAAATAAGAGTGTGAGGGGCGTTTTTTAGAGCCCGATATCGGCCAATCACAGATACATTGGTAATCTGGCAATAACTTAACTTCTTTTTTAGAGATTATAATTTAGAAAAAGATGCTCGGGGAGATTTATAATCATCAAAATCTCAGCGAAGGTTACTGAAATAAAAAGATTACGTCGCAAAAAATGTATCGGTGCAGGCTGTATCGACCGATTAATCGATATCGGAAACAAAACATCACAAGACAATTAATCTTCATTCATTCTGATGATCTTTGTGTGCAGAAATATCCCAAAATTACTGTGAAATTTGAATTTTTGCACGAGATTAGCTTCATCAAACACAAAACTGCAATATGGGGATAATTTATGGACCAATAAATCAATTAACTGAGGCAATAATCACTGTTTGCAGCCAATAAAACATGCAAGTGACAACCCTGGATGCATTTCTGCAGAATGCATCTTCAATATGAATTAAATTAAAGTGTAAGCTGTCACCTTTGAGACCCTGAAGCCGTTGAAATACTCCAGAAGTTTGAATGGGTAGTCGAGCTCACTCTGGGACAGATGCTCTGCCATCTCTGCCCTCCTGATGGAGACACGAACCAAAACGAGAGAAAAAAACCTTTTTAATCTGCAGGAATCCAAACAACTTCACTCTGCATCCACTCCTGCATCTAAAATGCAGACGAGCATCTGTGTTTACGAGGTCAACACTCACCTGGTTTCCTGCAAAGCCTCTAAATGATCCGCGAGGAGGGTTTTTTTGGTTTTTAGGGGGCAGTTTTCAGCCCAAACAGCAGCCAAGATGTCGGTGTTGTGTTCAGGAGCTGCAGTCTGGGGGGGATGAGCTCGGTTCGAGATGATCGATGGATCAGCACCGGGTTGAACGCGTCCCGTGTCCGGTTCTTGAGGTTTCTTGTCGGGTCGCAGCTGCGATGGTCGTGAAACAACCGCAGCGACTGAAGCTTCACCTGAAACACACGCGAGTCAGCGTGAGGCTGCAGTTCAGGGAGCATCCGCAGCAGCAGGGGGGGCGCTGCTGAGCCGTGTACTCACAGGGCAGTGTGCACAGGAAGTGGTAATAGATTACATGCAACTGGGATTACATTTGAGAAAAGTGTGTAATCAGATTATAAGATTATGAAGGATTACTTCTTCAAAATGTGGCAATTAAAAGTGTTTTTCTTCTTCTCTAGATATAAATATGGTACATTTTGAGTACGAGTAACTAGTAACTTAAGAGTAACTAGTAACTTAAGAGTAACTAAAGCTGTCCGAGGTTGCCAGTTTTGTTTTTATTTTATTAATGAGGATGATTTAGTTTTTATTCTTTTTTATTTACATTGAAAATGGAAGATAAACATTTGGAGTATTGGTAACTAGTAACTAAAGAGTAACTAAAGCTGTCAGACAAATGTAGTGGAGTAAAGAGAAGAAGAAGCTTATAAGTTATTCCTCTGAGGTTGCCAGTTTTGTTGATGGCATCTTAACTAGTATTTGTTTTGTTTTTTAGTTGGGATTATAAACTGTTTATTCTCTTTTATTTAAATTGAAAATGGATATTTTGAGTAAGAGTAACTAGTAACTAAAGAGTAACTTAAGCAGTCAGACAAATGTAGTGGAGTAAAGAGAATAAGTATGACGTAGCTTAAAACAGTTTCTCCTCTGAGGTTGCCAGTTTTGTTTTTATTTTATTAATGAGGATGATTTAGTTTTTATTCACATTGGAAATGGAAGACGGACACTTTGAGTAATCGTAACTTGTAACTAAAGAGTAACTAAAGCTGTCAGACAAATGTAGTGGAGTAAAGAGAAGAAGTATGAAGTATCTTCTAACAGTTACTCCTCTGAGGTTGCCAGTTTTGTTAATGGCGATTTAGCTGTTATTTGTTTTGTGTTTTAATGATAATAAAGTGTTTACTCTCTTTTATTTACATTGAAAATGGATATTTTGAGTAAGAGTAACTAGTAACTAAAGAGTAACTAAACTGTCAGACAAATGTAGTGGAGTAAAATTACAATATTGGCCTCAGAGATGTGGAGAAGAAGAAGTAACTTTTGTTTTTTAATGAAGATGATTTAGTTTTTATTCTGTTTTATTTACATTGAAAATAGAAGATCAACATTTGGAGTACTAGTAACTAAAGAGTAACTTAAGCTGTCAGACAAATGTAGTGGAGTAAAGAGAAGAAGTATTAAGTAGCTACTAACAGTTACTCCTCTGAGGTTGCCAGTTTTGTTAATGGCAACTTAGCTGTTATTTGTTTTGTGTTTTAATGATAATAAAGTGTTTATTCTCTTTTATTTACATTGAAAATGGAAGATTGACACTTTGAGTACTCGTAACTTGTAACTAAAGAGTAACTAAAGCTGTCAGACAAATGTAGTGGAGTAAAATGGTTGCCAGTTTTGTTGATGATGACTTTACTAGCACTTGTTTGTGTTTTTCGGTGATGAGAATCAGCTGGTTATTCTTTTTTATTTACTGTACATTTAAAAATGTAAGATTAACATTTCTGAGTACGAGTAACTAAAGAGTAACTAAACTGTCAGACAGATGTAGTGGAGTAAAAGTACAATACTGGCCTCGGAGATGTGGTGGGCAGGTTACTCCTCTGAGGTTGCCAGTTTTGTTGATGGCAACTTAACTTTTGTTTTTAATGAGGATAATAAAGTGTTTATTCTTTTATTTACAGTGGAAAAGGACATTTTGAGAACAAGTAACTAGTAACTGAAGAGTATTAGTAGTTAGGATACATTTTAAGCATTATTTTTAGCATTATAAGCATTTTTTTAGTCTGAGATCTACTTATTTATTAATCTTTATTTCATTTCCTTCAGATTTCCTTTCTTCTGTACGTCTTTATTAATAACGAGGGTGTTTCCTCGATATTAAAGCATCTTTATTTACGTCCTCTTTGAGCAGCGATAATTAAACGAGGTGCAATAATTAGTTTAACGATTTGTTTCTTATTTTCCCAGAAGCAACTTGACATCTTACTTCCTAATATAGTAAAAAAACAAAACTGTCTCTTCTCTCTCCAACAACTTCTCAGTCTGCTGAACATCTGGAGTTGATCATCCAGAGGTTTCTCATGAAGCATCTGTACGTTGTACATTCTGTTCCTGGTGTTTTTTTATGAACGCAGCACTTTTAAAGACCTCTCTTGCTATAACTGTTTAAAAATTTAGTTAAAACGTCTACATCGCCGTCATCATCACCTGTTGTTGAAACGTGGAGTTCATTTTTACTGAACAGATATGAAACCTCCCGCTCCGTTACCGTCTGTGTTGTACAAACGCTCCTCTGTTTGCTCGACACTCTTACTGAACATTAAAACATTTTTTCCTGGTAGCGATCCAATCACGGCGTCCCTAAAAGCAAATAAAAAACCCCAGACATCTTCAATTATTAACCAAATCGATTTATTATGCATGAACAAATCCCTTCCTGCCTCTGTCACGCAGACACGCACACACACACACCCAACATTTAAATACATGACGTGGTGGGAAATTTCGCCATAGCTCGCTTTGTTGTTGCACATGCTTTTTTTTTAATAAAATGACAGATAATATTTACAGGATAAGCAACGTCTCCGGAGGAAGAAAAGAGAAAAAAAAAAAGAAGAAGAACAGCTCCCGGTCCCGCCCTGCAGCACTTTGCAACGCTCCTATCTTTTTTTTTTTTCTTTTGTTTGTTTTCTTTTTTGGAAATTCACCCACGTTTAAAAAGAAACGAAAAGAAACACAAACCATGGGGGTGGGGGGGGGGTTTGGCCAATACGACATAGCATTATACATATATGGAGTTCATCAACTACATAAATATGGCAGTAACACTGAGTAATTCATACGGTCTATTTACAAAGTTTGTGATGTGGGGAAATCGTACAGTCTGTGCGTGGACGACTGACAGAACGCATGCCTTCTTTTAAAGTCTGGGGGACCGACACCTCCATCCATCCCTCCGCTCGCCTCCTCTGTTAGCACGGTCAGGACTGACGCAACGAACAAAATAAGGCACAATTAATACTTGGACCATTTTTCAGGGGAATCTACAGACTTTGCAGCTGGCTTGTGAGGCATGTAAACAATTGAGTCGATTGATTAGGACTGCCTTATCACCTTCCCTTTGTATTCCCGATCAGTGATTCAGTCCGTCTGATGTGATTCAAAACAAGATTCATATGGCAAGGACCTTTTTAAAAACCCCCGAACCCAGCCGGAAAAACAAACAAACAAACAAAACAAAACAAAATAAACAAAACTCCTCTCCCGCCCGCCCGCCTTCCCTCTATGCTACTCAACAAATACAATCACATGGTGACAAACAAAGAAAACTAGTAGTGCATACACTACAAACACAACAGGAAAATGCGACGCTCCCGCCAATTTCCACAGCGCTGCTTTTCTCTCGGGCCGCAGCGCCGCCCTCTCGACAAGGGGTGAAAATGATTCGAACAAAAAAAAAAAAGAAAACAGAACTGATTGATTAAGTGATTGATGAGCTGTCCCGAAGCTTGAAGCAGTTTCAGTTTGCGATGTGACTGAACCAAAGATAAAAAAAAGAGAGAGAGAGAAAAATCCGTTTTTCCCCGTCCCCGATCCACTGATCATCTTTTCTGATCATCTCCCGACTACCTCTGATCAACTTCCACCCAGCGCTCAGCGGCGACCACGATGACCACACGTTCCCCCCTCTGGAGACTAAAAGATTTTGTGGTTTTTTGTTTTCAAATACACCTAATGGCACAAACCCCGAACTCTCTCCCTGCCCCAGACGTGTTTTCTGTCGTTTAAAAGAGCCCCCCCTTCGTCGAAGGGTTTTTCCGATCGCTTTTCTGTTGGTGGTGATCTTCGCAGGATGAAGAGGGAGGGAGGTCTGGGCGACTTGAGTCCTGCCCTTCCAGAACAGCCACGGCACCGGACAGATTTCGGGAGGTGAAGAGTTTGGGGTGGGGAGGTGGGGAGGCGGGGGCGGGAGAAAGGAGTGGCAGGTAGATCGATGGGGCAGGAGGAGGAAGAGGAGGAGGTCTGGGGGCGGTCTGTCGCAGCTGTGTGGGGCTCCAGGCTTTGGTCGGTGTGATGGAACCGCTCAGTCGTGCTTCAGGTGGTCCTTTATGTCCTCCTCGTCCGTGTACTCCGACGGCTCGTCTCCGGGCTTCAGCAACCTCCCGACGTAATCGTATTTTTCTGGAAGATATCGAGGAAATGTTGCGTTAAAAGCGCTGCAATAACAGTTTTTCATAATGCTTTCATTGTTTCGACACGACAGCTTCTTAAATGTGAATGTTTGCTGCTTTTCTTTGACATTTCTAACAGTCATTGAAGAGTCTTTGGGTTTTGGACTGTTGATTTGGGCTCTTTGACGTTTTTTAGACTAAATAATTAGTCATGAAAATAAGTTTGTTGCAGCTCTCGGAGGAGTGACGTCCTTTAAGGACCTGCGACTACTTTTACGTTGGAGTTTAGATAGTTAGCTGTGATTTTTGCCTGATTTGCTGGTTTTCTTTCTCCTCCATGTAGAGCTGAAACTGTGATTTTTCTCATATAATCACTTGATCTACAAAACATTAACGACAGAAAGAAAGAGAGAAAGGTTGGACAAAATAAGACATTTGAAACAGTCACCTTCAGTTCTGGGAGTTTGTGATGGATATATTAAAAGTCCACAGACGTGAACTGGGACTTTAAATCTGGTTGTTGTCTGTTAGCATGTTGTTGTTGTTGTTTAGATGATCCTCTTGAACAAATGTTTTTTGTCGTTTGCATTAACGGTTTTTGTTCTGTGGGTTTTTATTTCCCGGGTTTTGATCATCAGGGTCGGGTCTGTGACCGCTGAGCTTTTAAGGATGAATGAATTGAACCATTTGCACTAATCCTAAAGTCCAAATACCAAAAGATATTTAATTCTGATTTTCTTTGCTTACTACTAAACATCAGGCAGGACTCTGGCCTCAGTGAACAACATGCTGCGAGTAATCTACCGACATCTTCTTTCATGATTTAATCAGCCGACGTTTTGGGAAGCGCCAACTCGCGAAGCTGCCCAGTCGAGCTTTAACCGTGTTATTTGTATCAAGCCGACCGGCTGTGAGGTCCAGAGAGAGACGTGTTGTTTAAGTACGTTACCGAGACGGGTTTCGCTCCAGAATCAGACGCCCACGAGTGAAAAAAGTACACGTGAGCTCTGAGAAACAGTTTTAAATGAGATGCTGTAACAGAATCTGAAGCTGTTTTACATTCACACTTTGACACATAAGAAGGTCTGTTTCCTTCCAGTTTCAGCTTCCTGTGCTAACTGATTTTCAGCAGAAGATATTTTTAGTTTAGTTTAGTTCAGCTGCACCTGCAGGATGAAGTCTCTCTTTTCTTTTATTAGATGATTCGTGAGTGATTAAGCGTCCAATTATTTCCTCAGTTGTTTGATCGATGTATAAAACATCAGCTGGGTTTGTACAGATGTTTGTCCGACGTCTTCTCATCTCGATATTCAGGTGTTACCTTCACATCTCTGACTCTTTCCTTGTGTTTTCAGCTGAACAACACTCTGATTTTTACTTTGTATCCTTCTTTATCGTGCAGATAACCAAACAGAAATGATGCGCTGCAGTATAAAACATTACTTCTGGACATTTTCATACTTTTTGTCGGCTGCACAGTGAAACTGAAGACTTGCAGTACGTTCTTCCTCTGAATATAAAGTCTGTGTTCTGGCCGGCAGCTTTAAATTCTCCTGATTTAATAACAGAAATCACTTTGTTCAAACACGCAGGACACAGGGACACACTGTGCTTTGACCCGACTAAATATGCAGAGACATGCGATGAACACGGTGGATGCGTCTGTGAAATCTGAGCCCAATCGATGTCCTGCGGAGCGTTATCTCTGGCGACATCAGGAATGAAGCTTTACCCATGAACTGCATCTCCCACTCCCTCACGCTCTCCATCTGTACAGCGTTGAGGTCCGACAGGTCGTCGTACTCGTCCCTCAGGGCGTCTTTCTCCAGGCAGAAGGTGGCCAGGCCTCTCGAAGCATCCCGACCCGCGAAAATGCCGTAAGGACCATCTGAGGAAGAAACACAACACACAGGATTAGTAAGATTCTGTCTTTATCGTCCAATCCGACAGGTTAACGATCACTCGGGTCCAGTCCAACAACAAGTTAACCCTTAGCGATTAGCTCGACCGGCGTCATGTGACCGCTGCTGCTGCTCCACATTAAAAGCCTCCAGAGCTGCCAGTAAAGTAAACCACTTGAACGCAGCGTGGATACAGTGAGTTCACACACAGACTTCAGGCTCCACAGAAAATCAGACAAGCTGCTCTTTTTCTGAACGACTCTCGAGGGTGACTAAGCAGAAATTTCTCTCAATAAGATGTTTTCACTGGAGCCGGAGGATGTTTTAATATACGGGACGCAAGATCGTCTCGGTCTCAGGAGGGCCGTCGACACGGTCTCAAAGAGGTTTTCATTTACATTAGAGGTAACGCAGAGCGGCAGTAATTAGTCCATTAATCCATTAATCCATTAGTCGACTGTCACAAAATTAAATCAGCAACACTTTTGATTAAACATTCACAGTTTCCAGCTGCTCACGTGTGATGATTTGTTCTTTTATTGCCCTTTTTATCAACTGAATGAAGGAAATAATCTGCAAATTAATCAAGATAAACATAGAAAATACAGTAATAAACCCTCTGATCTTTGAAAATGAACATTAATGCCTCTACCTGCTACGTAACAACACCCACACTTCTATGGATCGTTTCCTAATACGGCCCGATCAATACTAAACGTGTGATGCCAATACTGATACTGATATTTGAGAATATGCTGGAAATTTTAACTTTTTTCAGGCCTGTTTTACCCCAAAACACATCTCAGACATTTGTGCATTTGTTTATTGATTAATCGATTAGTCGTTGGTCTATAAAATGTCAGAAATTAAGCCGAAGGTGACGTCCTCTAATGTTTTTTAGTGTCCACAACCCAAAGAGATTCAGTTTTCTGTCACAGAGGAGGAAACTATTCACTCAAACTGATTAATCGATTATCAAAATGGTTGGCTGTTAATCTAATGATTGATTAACAGCTGCAGCTCTACTGCAGATTCTTGTTATTGCTTCTCATCCACTGACGCACGATGTGGTTAAATCTGCTTCTAGCTAACAGCTGATTTATCGACACCGGCTCGTCCGCTGGTCTGGCTCTGGTTTTAGTGTTTTCTAAATAAAGTCTACTTTCTCCGCTAACAGAAAGCAACAGTAGCTAACGTTAAGTTTAGAAACTGATCGCTGAAGACCCACAGAGCCTCTTCAGGTCCGGCAAATTAACTCAGATCTTTCACACTGAAGATGAACGTTAAGATTAATATTGCAGTGTCGGTGTTTCTCCGATGTCGTGCAGCCGCGTCATCGATAAGCAGGAACTGATCTGATGTACAAGTTTAAGTACACAGATACTTAGAGATGCCCTGAGTTATACAAAAAAGCAATCAAACTGCAGTTATTGTCACTGATTTCACTGATAAACACATGATTTTGAGGTCAGGGCGTCTCTGTAGCTCGTTGTGACATATTTTTACCTTCATCAGCTCCACTGAGCTGACGACTAAGACTCTGCATCGATCAGTAGATCTCAACACATTGTGAATATGATATTTCATTGTGCAACGCTGCTCCTTCCTTTCTGTTGTCCTGTTGTGCAACTTGTAAGAATGACAAGGACAAACTGAATTAAAACGTCTTGTGAGTTTAAGTGCATTAGAGGAGGATTTAACAAAGAGCGCCGTGTTAACATAACTTACACGATGCTGAGAAATGTATCCGACTGTCGGCGCTCTCGACATTCAGTCTGATCGTAAATCTCGTGAGCGTCGCCTCGGGGCTCCCCTCGACTTCTCCCACCGTTTTAAATCCGTCGCCGTCTTCCAGATGAACATCATCTGACCGGCATGTGAAAACTCTGCAGGCGCCTCAGGTTCTTCTAATTGTGCAACAAGAGAGAAAACACACTCCGGTCCAGTGTTCAAACGGCCGGCCATAAAGCCGCGAAGCCTTATCGCCTCGGAGATTAGATGTGCTGCCACCTTGCACAACTTCAGAGCGAGTTTACAGCGACAGCAGCGCACGGATGTTTTTATTTCACCGTCTCTTATTAGAATCAACAAAAGAGGAAATTGCTGAGCCTGAATGATGTGTGATGAGCCCGAGCGTCAGCTGTACATGACAGCTCCACACGGACCGGGCTGGAAAGTACAGCTCAGGTTTATAATAATGACAAATGCACATGTTCGCTGAGGCCCAGCTGCTCATCTTGTCCGAGCAACAGAGCTGCAGCCAACAGCAGAGTGGTGTATCAACAGAAAAGGAGTTGTCAGTTAATATTTCAGCCCATTTTTCATTAATTATGCTTTCAAAAAGCGATGTTAACATGCCCCCAGCCTCCCCCGGTGTAAATCACACCTGTGATTTTGATAATCGATCAATCGTTTATCATTTTTCAAGCAAAAATGTCAACGAATGTCTGAAATGTGAAGGTTTGCTGTGTTTTGAGCTGCTGGCCGGACAAAAGAAGCAATTTAAGGAGGTGACTTTGAGCTCTGGTTAATCGTAGCGAACACTTTATCACACTTATAATATTCGCTAGTTTCAGGCGCCGACGAGCGAACAAACTCTCACTTTTTAGAAGCTAAACTGAGAAAATGTTTTGTGTTTTTTTTTAGTCGTAACTGTGCTGATATGAAACTGATGCACCGATGTCATTTTGGACAATAAAGTTTATTATTAAAACTGTAAAACATCCCGATTAGGGCTGCAGCAACATACTGTTTCCAAGGTACGCCGTGGTTGAAAACTTTGGCGGTTATCATACCGATAAATAAATATGATAAGTGCACAACACTGTGTACTGCAGTGTCTTCATGATGTCCTGTGTTGTATAAGAAGAAGGATAAAAGTAAATGTTTGCAAACAGACAAGCTGCAAATCTCACTTTCAGGAGCTTAACACAGAAAATGTTGCATATTTTTCCTTCATAACTGAACTTAAACAAGCCAAACGTTACTTTTCACACTACTATTCGTGTCATATACGTCCCCTGCTGTGAACCACACTATGTAACATATGGTGGGTGTCTCTGCACCTGTGTGTCATAATAACGTGGTGAGCTGGATCAGATCCGCAGCTTGGCTCGCTGCTGTCGGTGTAAAATAGCAGACGTGACACTTGAGGCTGCTGGGAATGTGTTTGAATAATTATAGGCCTGGTTCATCACAGAGTTGATGGGTGAGTCAGCCAAGCCGGAGACAATGTGGAGAAGCAGGCTAGCCTAGTAACCTTGTTTCTCAGGCTCAAACAGACTCACCTGTGGGGACTGAAATGCAGTATTTACTCTGCATATTTGCCAACACGAGCTGCATTTTAACTTTGCACAGCTAGCAAGGGGGCTAAAAACACCCATTTCCACGCTAAGCTAAGCCTCCACATCCTCCACCCAGCAGAATATAGCAAAACTATTATAATTCAAGATTAAAAGTTTGGTGCAAAGCTCCTAATATTCATGCATGTTGAGTCCCCATCAGTGTAAACAAGCGGCGGCTGCAGACCAGACACCCAGACAGTGCAGCGTCTCCATGCTAGCAGGCTAACACTAGCAAGCTAGCTCGTTAAAATCCTGCACTTTAGCCCCGACAGAGGAACTTAAATTAAAAATAAAGTTGCCCACGTTGAGCGTGCGGGGATGTAAAGTTCAGAGGCGGTCAAACATCCACCGCGACAGTCACGACCTCCGGGGCGCAGCGCTAGTTAGCTCGCAGCTAGCATCCCATTCAATAACATGGACAAAGCCACGGAGCTAGCTAGCTTAAGCTAACCACAACGGTTTGCGCCCAAATTTTTGTTCAGGACAACTCACCACAAGCGCGGACGTGTCACGCCAGCTCACCCCGGCTTTGTCAAGTGCCGAACTCACCTTTACCGTAAAACTTTTTGCCGCTGGTCACGTCGAAAACTTTCATGTTGACGGCCATCAGGATGCGCGGGTTCTGGAGTCCGTCGTACTCCCGCAACTGCTCCAGAGTGAAGTCCCGTCTCCTCATCTTGGGAAGCGCCGAGGCCTCGTCGCCCCGGGCCGCGTCGGAGACGAGCCGCCTGCCCCACCGCCGGTACGCCGCCAGACAGACCGCCGCCACCAGAACCAGAATGCCGATATTCAGCAACATCGCGCCGAGGCCGAGCCCGTCCGACTCGTCCGCCGCCGCCTGCCCGCCGCTTGTGTCGACTGGTCCGCTCGAACTGTCTCCATCGTCCGCCATACTGCTCGGTTAGCGCCTACCCGCCCCTGGCCCGCTGCTGCGTTCACGGCCCGTCGGGAATAGCAGGAACCACTAGTTGAGCGAAACGTGTTGTCACATCGTGTTCTTGTTCCTTGGTGCAATGGAAGAAAAAAAATTTTTTAAAAAACACCGTCCCATCACATGGCATGACATTTCATCAGCAGGAAGCTTTTTGGAGACAAAGTGACATTTTGCATGTCAACAAAAGTCCAAAATCCAAAGATATCGTCTTCTGTCTCACTGTTTACTATTACAAAGTCTAAAAAAAAGAAACATTTGAGAAGCAGGAACCAATTATATTTTTAATTTAAATTACTTATTTGACTATAAAACTCCTTGTCAGCTAGTTAATTGATTATTTGCCAATAAGCCTACATTTAAAACTTGTTTATTGAAATCAATACCCCACTGTTTCCCCCAACTGTCCTAAAATTTCATCATAGTGAGCAAAAAAATACTTTAAGTGACATCGGTTGTATTTGCAGATAACATAAACTAAGATAAGATAAAATAGGTTGTGCAGGGACACCAAGGGATATAAGGGGGATATAATACAGGAATTGTATATTTGTATCTATTGTATTTCTCTAAATACACACACATCAGAAAATATAAATTTAATATTTAAAATTTGGTTGAATTTGAACAAAAACGCACCAGAGACCTTTTAAAGACAGAAGAGCACCTGAAAGCCCCATAAAGATCCACATCTTATTCAGGTTTCAGATTTACGAGGGGCACCTGAAGGAGGCAAAACACCCGCCCACCTCTGCTCTAAGTTGAGACTTTGTGCGTTGCTGCTTTTTGTCCCTCTGCGGGACCCGTAGTGTCACAAACTGCCATTTAAATGCAATAAAACAACATAAAACCCACAAATTTAAACACTTTACACACTTCTTCACATGTTTACTGACTGGTTGTCTGTTTCCTCATCTGTTAGTGTCACGTTTCTTAAATATTAAGTCATTTCTATCACAATAAATGACATTTTTCCTTTAAATAAGACATTGTTTTGCTGTTTTTAATCTCAAATGCTTCACTGGATGTTTTATTATAGTGTCTCTGGTGTTTACCCAACACTTTCTCCTGTTCCCCCCGTGACGCTGTTATCTGTACGCTATTTGCACACTTTATGTCAACACCTTTTCCTCTGTGCTGCTTGTTTACTCCGTCAGAGATAAGCACTCGATGGTACTTTAGATTTACAATCGACCGAGATCCTCAGGCGGCTTTTGATCTGAGTGACGAGACGCCCTCAGCTGTTGTTGGGAGCAAAAACCTGCTGATCAGGCTCGATGAGTCGCCCTCAGCAACACCAGAGAATATCAGAAAGGTACGGGAGAGAGAAAGTAGGACAGATCACACAGACGCGTTCATACAATCAACTGTTATTTTATATTTTTTTGCATTTTACAATTCAAGACTCAAGGCATTAACATGCATCGCTTTAACCTAGAACACACTCAAAAAAAAAAAGAAACCACACTACCGATAAAACAAATCACTTCTTAAAATCAAGAGAATAAATTGAATAGCAAATGATTTTTTATAGTATTTACATTTTTTTTCTTTAAATTCAACTCTAAAAACCTCTTCCGTCGATAAAGTAAAAGGAAAGTTAAACGATTTTAAGTGCTCTAGAGCACTAAGCCTCAAACATAATACGAAGTAAACTTCAAGCTAAGATATATATACTGTAGTTTCATGATGCTAGCTTCACACCCATAATCCAGCAGAAACATTTCCTTTATTATCATATTCGATAGCAGAAGAAGCCAATAAAAACTGCAATGATTACCTAAGACTATTCCATTAAAATCAAGTACAAGGAGAAATAAAAACAAGAATAAAACAATAAATTATACTAACTCTGGGTGTAAAACGGGACTTAAAGCTCCCCAGATTTAATTTGTCATCATTTCTGCAGGTTTTAAATTAAAAAACCAGCGCGATAGTTTAGCCGCGACGCCCCGTCAGTCCGACTTTGAGGGCGACGTGTGTTAAAAGGAGCAGCAGCCTCGGGGGGGGGTCGGTCCTTCACAAATTTACGACTGCAGCTGTCAAACTTGATTGTCACGATAATAAAAATAAAAACAAAAAATAAACGGAAGATGTTAATGAAAAACCTGCGAGTGGTGTCAGTTTTTTTTAAAACCCCCCGAATAATTAAATCGGAAGACTTTCGAGAGCGGATTTAGGGTTATTTCATCACCGGCCGCCCTCCTGGTGGTCACGTTAAGGCACACAAGAATCGAGATCTTGGCAAACTAGAATCACAGTTCAACAGGCTGAGCGCTCGTCTGTCGTACGAGATTGTGTCGAAGAGTTTTTGGCATCCGAGAGAATAAAAAGGCTAAAATGCAGGGAATGCATTTTTTTTTTGTTTTTTTTTGTGTGTGTTGTTTTTGTAAACGTTAGGAGCTGTCAGGCGCGCAGATTCAAGCTCACTGCCTACGCTTTGCTTGCTTGCTTGCTTGCTTGGCTTTAAAATGAAATGCACAGATAAAAACAATCAAATTAAGTCAACCACGCTCAGTCGCTCTCCAAACCCAAACAGTTTGCAGCTGAAAGAGCGAACGCTGAGCTCAGAGCTGCTGCTGCCGCCGCCGCCGCCGCCGCTGCACCGCCTCGCTCTGCATCTCTTCTATCCAACGCCCACACCTGCAGGAGGGAGGGCTTCATTTATTTGGTGCAGCACTTTCCTTCTTCGCAGCTCCGGGCTCGGCGGTCTTCTTCCCCTGGGAGGCGGCGGCGGATGTTTTCTGGGTGTTTTCTTTGGGTGTGTCTTTCTGTGCAGCAGCAGCAGCAGCAGCAGCGGCGGTGGAGGATTTGGAGGCCTGCGTGGGTTTTGAGGTAGAGTTGGAAGGATGTCGCCGACGCCTTCCTTCATCCCCGGCCGAGGATGAGTGACGTCTCCTCCTGCCTCCCTCCTCTCCCATCGGGGGCTGCGGACACAAAGGTCAGAGGTCAGAAGTCGTTACCTCTTGTTTGAGCAACATGTCGATAAATTCAAGCATCGTTTGGGGCGCTCACCACCACCCTGAAGTCCTCCAGGTTCTTGAACTGGGAGAGGTGTTCCTGCAGCTTTGG
Source organism: Pagrus major (assembly GCF_040436345.1). Taxonomy (NCBI): domain Eukaryota; kingdom Metazoa; phylum Chordata; class Actinopteri; order Spariformes; family Sparidae; genus Pagrus; species Pagrus major. The sequence continues at coordinate 3,492,058 of NC_133230.1, read as the reverse complement.
GTCGATGGGCTGGTTCTTTATCTTAGAGTATTTCAGGAAGGCCCAGAACTTCTCCAGCCCGTACAGCTGACCTGGAGGAGCGGAAACAGCACAGAGCACAAGTCGTTCAATGGAAAAATGTTTGCATTGAGAGTCGCACCAATATTTCACTTATTCTCTCCTCCTTAAATAACACACATGCAATACTTTTTGCCTACGATGATCGTGAAGTGAAAATCTGATATCGTGACTCTGAACTCATGCAGACAGTAAATATGTTGCAGGGACTAAAGGACTGCTGCAGACTATTCAGCGGAGGTGACGGCGTCGCCCGTCTCCACCTTGTGAGTCTGTGCGTGTCCTGGAGAAACCTTTGGTCGCAGCAACACCCACAGAAGCTTTGCCAAGTGTTAATGTGTCTGCAGCTCAGCGTCACAACTGTACGAGACGCGGTGATGAAACTTTACAGGTGTGACGCTGAGATCTCAACGATGGCAGAGATAAAATCAATTTCCCTCACACTTGAGTTCATTAATTAACCTCTCTGGTTATGACTCATGAGTAAAGTATCAGGGCGGCGACTGTGGCCACACATTTTTTGTTTAGTCTTCAGCGTCTCATCTCTGCGAGCGACCAGCCTCCAGTCTGAGGAGGAGGAGGAGGACTGAATGGGCAACATTTAACTGAACACCAAAATAACTCAGCTGGAAATAAGAGGCTGAAGGCTTCACTGGCAATCCTCCATTCTGCTTCACTGGGTCACTCGCTGCGTGTTGAAATCGTTTGAGAAATCGACTTTAATCCTTTTTTTTTTTTCTCTCTCTCTCTTTTCACACAACGACACGTTCAGATTTAGAGCCGAGCGTCCGCAGAGTGAACTTTTAAGTCGGGTCAAGAAGGTTTACGGGATAAATGTAGCAATTATTTAAGCTGTATGTCAACGTTTACTGAATGTTTATTAGAGCTCTACCGTAGCTTACATTTATGACCAAAGACTATAATAAACACTTAGAAATCTCCTTACATGGGTTATAAAACATATTAATGTTGCTGTAGGACTTTTTCTTTGAGTTATAAAGAACTAAATAAAGATTGATCGAGTGTCTGTTTAGATTTCAAACACAGCCGATGTTTAATTTCCTGAAACTCTCACTTATCTTTTATTCCCGACATCACCTCTCTTGTTATAGTGTCTACACTGTAACCGTGCAGTGTCATGAACATTTTCTGGTTTTACCTTCTTTTCCCAGAGTCTTTTATTACACAAGTATCTGTATTTTGTGGTTATTGGTGCAGCTTTTGGTTGCTAAAACTGAAAATATGGTAAGAGTGAGCAGTTATGTGATTTTATTCTGAAAACCAGTGGAAATGGGAGGTGATATTTGGGACTTGTGTGCTTTTTTTTGATGTTATTACCTTTCTCAAAGTCTCTGAGGGTCTCTTCTTGAAAGTCCTTGAAGAGATCTAACCTGAATCTCTTCTCCAAACCGTAGCTGTAGTATCTGAAGAGACACTCCAGTCCGTACCTGCAGAGAGAAAACAAATATTCACCTGAACTCCGACGGCGACAAGTAAACAAATGAGCTTCTAGACACAAGTATGTTCACATGGCCTCAGCTCATCTTTACTGTAACACCTGTTTTCCCACCTGTACCTCCCAACACTTCAAACTTTGTCTCACAGGATTATTAATGATTTATGAAGCTGTCAAAGGATCCGGACGGACGAGTCGACAGGTTTTCAGTCAAATTAAGTCGATGTCAGCTGCCGCTTAAAAAGCTGACGGGGTTGTTTGCCAACACACCCTGAAACTTCATCGAGTCCCACTTCAACACGCAGCGCAGACGCCTACTTATTTAGACAAGAACGTGGCTTTGGCAGGTGAGTGGAGTCGCCTCTGGCAGACGCACAACAATGCTTCAGCGAGGTCGCCTCCCCTGTTAACCCTCTGCTGCCGGCAGGCCAACGCTGAGGGATCATCAATTAGTCAAGTTTACACAGAGGACACTGCGACTAAAGTGCTCCTCTTTCTTTACCATGTTCTGGTGATTTGAAGAAGAACGAAACTACAACTAAGTCTGACTGTCGACCCGCTCGGACACATCATAACTCCTCCAGCTCACTCAGCTGTTAGCATTTACACGTTTAATGGCTCTCTGTCAACAGCTGGCAGCGAGACGACTCCGAGTCGAGCCGTCTCCACAGCAACATGATGATGAGGATGACATAAAAACCGTGTGTAGGCATCATGACTGACAGCTCAATCACCTGTTGTTTTCTTTGGCGTCTTCCAGCGCGTACTGTTTGAACTCCTCGTACATCTTCCTGTTGAAGTTGTCTCTCAGGAAAAAGGACCAGAACCTGAACAGAGTGTTCATCTCCTGAGACATGCCGACCCCCAACCGTTTCCTCTCTGAAACGCACAAAAACCAGCCTCGTGTCTTTAATATACAGAAGATTTAAACACACGTACCATATCATCTGTTTAGTGTTGTGAACTTTACCGTTTAGGCACCGTCGGCGGTACTTGTGGTACCCCTGCTGGGTGAAGCCGTTGTCTTTCAGCAGCTCGTGTGATGGATGCCAGAACTTGGGCAGAGACTGAGGGGTGCAGCCGTAACTCCCTGTCAGCGGGGCTCCTTCTGACGGAGACGCGTTGGAGCTGCTGTAGGAGGACGGAGGAGGAGAGAGGACGTTTGAGCGACGAGGCCCCAATAAATGTATATTTGTATTTATTGTATCCATTAAAGCTTGATCAAGGTCTGTAGTCTGTAGTCTAAACCAGCTGAATTGGTCGGCTAGCAGAAAATAAACAACAATTTTTACCAACAAGTGGTCGTTTGTGTCATTTATTATGGAAAGAAGCCAAATATTTACTGGTTCAAGCCTCTCGAACATGAGGACTCGCTGCTCTTCTCTCTTTTTTCCTTGCAAATTAAATATTTTGGGTGTAGAGAACTCGATTTTAAATAACTCAGGCCAAGAATAACTTGTTCAGCAGGAATTAATAAAATCGTTTGTGGCTCTCTGAAGCATTTTTAGCTCCTTGTTTGGTTAAAAAGGTGACTGTTACTACAGAGAAGTAAATAAAAGGTCAAAGCAGAAGAATCAAAACAAAGAGATGACGGATAACGATAACGAAGAACAGGTAACGGACTGAAAGTGGGAAGTGACCAGTTTGTGTTCTTGTTTCCAAGTTTATAACTGAAACAACATCTTTTACTGAATGTTTTTCGAGCAGACGGACCTGATGGATGCAGAGCGCGGCCGGTGTTCACGGGAGTCCATCACCCAGCCGATGTGGGCTTCCTGAGGAGGGTTCGAACTGTGGCTGGTTTTCTTCTTCCTCGGCGTCTAGAAAACAACAACAGGAATTAAATCGATCACCCCGATAACAGACATACTGGGAATTCAGTGCAGAGTTTGCATTACTGATGGTTTGTTATAGTTTAGAGACAGATGCTAGATAATCTAACAAATGATCGGTCTGTTTCCGATCTCGAAATAATATTTATAAAGACTTTTTGTAAGTTGACGGCTCAGTGTTGATAAAACGAGGCCTTTAGACACCCCCACGAAAAAAAAGAGAGAAGTGTTTACAAAAGCTTGTTTGACTCAGCGACTATGTAAACAAACACGCATGCAAAACAGGTAACAGTCCAACAGTCTGCCTGCAGTTCGAGCTCAAACTGAAATGTGTGCAGGTTACTGTACCATGCAAAACAAGAAACAAATCGGGTAACATCAAGACTTAAATGCAAAGAGAGACTCGGACGTCAACACAAACATAAAGTAGAGAGTACAGCGTCGACGCCAGACCTGAAGTATTGATCTGCATGTGACTGGGGATTCACTCCTGCAATAGCAACTGGACGCACTCACCTGTCCGTCGATGGTGCCGCTCTCCTTCATGACGGGGTAGAAGCGGGGCGTCTTGTTCGGGTCCTGGCGTCCGGGGGTGCGAGGCGTTCTGGGGGTTCGGGGTTGGTGAGCGTGGGGAGACTCCGGGACCGTTGTAGGCAGAGAGCGGGCCAAATCTGCTCCGCTGTCCACTGAGAAAACACACAGACAACATCATTAATATTCAGACAACAAGATTATTTTCTTATCGTTATGGTTACACAACATGGACGTGACGGTATTTGGACTGAAACCCGGACAACGTACTGAACTGTAACAACATTTTGATTTGTTTTAATGTCTTAAAGTCTTAATATTTGTACCCAGGACGTCTTTTGATACCGAGTGTTGAGCTTTATAAAAGAATATGAACGTGTTTAACTACTAAACCAACAAATGTGTGAATCTAAGAAAAGTAAAAAACAAAAAAAAGTAAAAGAAAGAAAGAGAAAATATTACAAATGAGGTTGAAATGCAGAAAGCAGCAAACAGGAAGCTGCTCGGCTCACGTGAAACCGACTTCACAGCAGCTCCACAAAACCCACCTGGCATGGGAGGAGGCGGGATGTCCTGGTTCTGGTCGACGGGCATTTTGGGGGCGAGAGTTTCGAACTCATCTTGAGTGATGACGTTCAGCTTCTTGAAGCTCTCCACTTCCTGCTGGGGGAAACACAAACGGTGAAAAAACGAGCAGCAGAAGAAGAGTTCAGCTTCCTTCCTGTGAAGAAAAACAATCTTTAATCTGCAATATTACAAAAAAGCAGCACTGTGGAGAGTAAAAGTCAAATATGTTATTTATTTTCTGTAATTCAACTTAATAAACCTGAAAAAATGATGTAAAATACACATGAAGAAGCGTATAAAAGGAAAATCAGCTCACTTTACATTTCTCAATGAGCTGAGCCTCGTGTACGATCGGATCTTGAATTAATTTATCATCTGGTCGGACCAATCAATTTCTTTCCCATATTATTTATGTAATTGTCCTTTTTAACGTCTCTGACTTAGTTATCACCCCCCTTTTATTTTGAAAACACACAAACATAATGACGATAACAGACTTTAATACCTTGTAAAGCTGCAATTTATCGATAAGTTGATCAAAAGAAAATTAACAGCCGACTATTTCGATCATCTTTTCAATCAATACTGTCAAACATTTGCTTCTTAAACGTGAAGATTTGCTGCTTTTCTTCGCCATTTTTGACGCTAAATCATCAGTATTTGGGTTTTTGACTGTTGGTTGGACAAAAGAACAAGTTTTTGATATAATATAGACAAAAAGATCAATCAATCTATTGTGAAACTAATCAGTAGTTGTAGCCTTAATCCTTTAATGTGAAAAGAAGAGATAAAAGAGGTGGTGCCGGGAGGGTAAACTCTATTTTCAGTTTATTTTATTTCATCTGAGCTTTTCTTCTGCGTCTTTGTGTAGAAAAAACTCAACAGCGACACAACACAACCAACATTAAAGCACTCCTGCAGCTCCTCTCAGATACGAGGCGTCTAACGCTCGACCCTCTGCGGCCGCCGCTGGCTGTTTGAACTGATAACACGACGGCGACATGGTGGTAAAAACACTTGATGTGCCAGCGGCTGCCGCCGCGTCAGCGTCAGTGTCAGTGTGTGACACACCGCAGATGTGAAGCAGACTTCGAACTTTTACACGTCAGCGTCACAGGAGGAGAAATCAGGTGACCTTGGCATGTGTGTGTTCAGGCGTGACTTTTCCCACATGTGGCGACATTACTGACGACCTTTAACCGAGAACGAGCTGAAAAACTGACCGTCGACTGAACTTCTTTCATTCGGCCTTCGAACTGTTGTTGGTGCGACTGTTGTTTACTCGAGTCCTGCTGAGTGTACAGATGTGTGTGGTTGTGAGTCTCTGTATGCTTTGAGTGTGTGTGTCTGTACTTTTGACAGTTTTTATTGTGATTTCTCTTTTACATTATTTTTATTTTATGTTGTTGTTGTATACTTGTTTACTTTTCAGAGTAAGATTAATGTAAAACACACAATAACCTGTGGTAATATCAGGCTTTAAGTCGTACTTGTATCATTTTCTTTTCACTTTTTTCAGTTTTTATGTTGCGTTTTCTTATTTCAACCCCCTCGAGTGTTTTATTTGTAATATTATTTATACTTAAAACATTTTTTGAGGGCAGAACGTGAACTTTTCCTTCAGTACTTTGCATGTTAGTATTTGTTTGCTTTAGTAAACTGCATGAAAACTTTTTAATCACTACCATCAAATCTCTGCTGATGAGTTAAAACCACTGACAAATGATCAATATTTGATCTTCACTGATCTGTTTGTTCTGTTTTATTGTCCTGAGGTTTGGACCTCAGTGAGGCGGACAGCGTTGAGGTGGCGGACCTGAGGTTACCGTCACTGTTGGCTATCAAAGGTCATGAATACTTGGCTCCTTTTTTTTCCTGCAGACCTCTGACCCGACACCGTCCGTCCACAAACACCTCATCAGGCTGCAACTCAATAGACTCTCGTTTGAAGGAGATCTGAAGTGTCTCGTCAACATCTAACCAGCACTGCATGACAGACAAGCGTCACCCTGTTCCCTTTTATCATCTAATAAATATTCTTACTAGAGGGTGCTTGTACTCGTAGGCCTCAACGCTCCGCTCAAGATGCAGCTTACATCCATGTCCGCCCGGTCTCGTATAATACAGCCCATGGGGCGAAGACTTTGGAAGAATTTTAAATGGACAACCCGAAAACACAACGCCTCCTTCAAAGGCTATCGCAGGCTTGGAGGCATAAGAACGGAGGATGTTGGTGCACGACAGCGTCCGACAGAAACGGCAAACAGATTAGCTGTGACAGCAACGACAACACCAGCAGCTTTCCTTAAATATCAAGAGATTTTCAGAACAGAACAGAACAACAGGAGGTCGCTGCTATCAGCCGATCGATCTCATGAATTATACCTTAAATTCAAAATGTTTGCACAGTTAATTGTTTTCAACGTTCACCTCACACTTCCTGAACTAATGCTGTACTTTAGTTCGACTTCCACCTCAAAGAAGCAACAACAAAGTGTTCAAGTGCTGATAAAATCTAATATAATCACTGCTAATTAAAAGGTAAGCACGACCATTCGACACTGTTTATACTGTCACTGATGTAACGTTAGAGCGATCCCGTATTACTACATAATTTTGTAATTAAATAAGATTACGTAACGGTGTGTAATCTACAGACGGTGTTCCTGCAGACGAGGCATCTCTTCTAAAAAGCAGGTCACTCGATTCTGGCAGCAGCTGCATGACTGACACACACAGACACACACACAGACACACACACACACAGTCTGCAGGCTTGTATAGTGGGCGATAAATACTCGTTTATTTCCGTCCCCTGTACAGTGGGAGATTTAACAGCTCTGTCACAAAGTCCCGGTGTCAAAGTGCTCAGAGCGCCGGGAGGGCTGAGCTTTAACGAGGCAGCCGAAACCTGAAACTGTGGAGAAAGAATAATTCCCTACACGAGTCTTTGTGAGAAATCATTTAATTGTTTTTATTGACGGCGTTAAAAGGCACAATGTCAACATTCTGCCGGCACAGAGGTCAATGGTCCAGAAAATGACTGACCTACTTTTCCGCCCCCAGGATCAAATGTCAGGTCCCTCAACAGACTCGTCTGCTGCCTCTTGTGAGATATCGTGTTTTTCAGCTCAATGATTCAACTTCGGGGTTTTAAAATCCCAACAGTGTGTGAACATTTGTGCTAAACGACAGAACATTTAGCACAAGAAAAGGGATTTCTGGATAGAAATGGTTGAGTTTGGTCTGCACGCCGGTAAACACTGAAAAAATCTGAATCTGCAAAGTAACCAGTAACTTAAGTTTTCAAATAAATGCAGTGGAGTGGAAGAATTAATTATGACAGCAAGATTCAGCTCCAAATATCAGTTATCGGTCTCTTTGATTACTGATAATTGGTATCGGCTCTGAAAAAAACATATCGGGTGATCACTAATATTCAGCCCTTTCTTTTCTGGGTCAACTGAAGTCCAGGGTGACATTTTAAAATGTTCTCCAGGGAGGTCGCCAATAAAACGTACAAAACAGCCGTTGTCTAAGTTGCCTTTTAAGTTATCATGTTGCAAACGTTATAACGTGATACTGATCCTTCGTCAAGAAAATATCTTCCCCCCGTCGATCATTGTTCATGGCTGCAGTGAAGCAGGGAACTCAAAATGATACGTTTTCCAGTTTTCTGGAAATGTTTCAGAGTCTGAAAGTGTACGATCACAGCATGAGGACCGTCGATTATGGAAAATGAAAGTGTGGCGCTCTCAGCGTGCTGTGTTGTTTGTATCCAGCAGCTCCGCTGTGGACAGAGTTTCTCTCCTTTGACCCGCTGGCACGGCTCGAGCATTCAGCGGTTTTCGCGAGGGGGGCAGCGAATTCAATAACAGGAAGTGAATCATGATAAAGAAATGCCAAAAGACTAAAAACAATCTGACTTTTACTGGCTGTTGGACAGCCGGAGCTCCGGGGTTTAAGTAGCTGGCACTCATCAGTCATTACTCTTTGTTCTGACTCGACAGGAATTATTATTTTACGCTTCATTATTTATCACGTCACAGGTGTTGACGCTGAAAATATCTGAATAATTGATGATGGGGTCAGAAGGTGACGCTTGGATGGACACCAGGTTTTATCTTCTGCTGTCTCCATTTAAGTCTGTTTCTCCTGGGTGGAAGACGAATTTCCCTTCTTGGACAGTAACTTTAACTTTAACTGCAGAAAAACTTGTAATTATCATGAAACATGAGCTTGTTTTTTTTTCCTTTTCTGTGAACGGTGCAATGATTTAAAGACCCACATGCTCAGACACGACTTGATGTATGTGTGTTGCATGTTGGTTTAAGTACAGGTTGTTCTTCGGCTCACTGTAACAGACCTGCTCATACATGTCATGTTCCCCACGGCGATATATTTTTAATTAACTGTCAATCCAAAGAGAGATAAAATACTGAATTCAAGTCTTTTACACTTCAGTGAAGAAGAGTCTGTCAAGTAGAGTAAAAAGCAGCAAGTTCAAGCACTTTCAAGGTGCCTAAACCAACAATTTCCAGACTTTTGAATGACTTATAAATGCAATAGCGTAAAAAATACCCACAACAATCAAAGTACATTGTCACTTTGCTTATTCAACCAGCTGTTTATATCAAATTTGACTATATGCTTTGATTTAAAATACTTTGCTACGCCGAGTTTTGGAGTTAAAATGTCAAATATACAGATTTTGGAGTCCAAACTTCCAAGAAATTGACAGTAGAGACTAAGATTCAGATGTAGTGGCTTCAACTCGAGCTTCAGAAGCTCTCTAGTCCATCATTCATTTGTAAAAATTCAAATTCTTCTACTTGAGACACTTTTCTCCTTGTTTTTCTTACCTTGGTGCACTCGACCGTCTCCTCTCCCTTCCACAGGTCCTGTTCGTAGTAGAAGAGCCCGTCGTTGATGGCTTTGGCCAGGTCCGTGGTGATCTTGGCTCGGGACTCGTGGTTTCCCGTCCGGTCGCCTCCGGGGTGTTTGCGGATATAGGGAGGGGTCTGCGTGACGATAAGGATCTTGTTTACGTCTTGGTCGTCCATCTCGTAGTCTGAGTCGTCCTCGTCTGACCAGTCGGTGAACCTGTTCTTCCTGGGCGCCATCTGCTCCATCTCCTCATCGAACAGGAAGTCCAGCTCCTCCTGGTCGGGCTCGGCCTGCGGAGGAGCCTGGTGGCTGCGTGGAGACGTCTCGCTGCGCTCCTGGACGACAGAGTGACGAACAGAAGTTAACAAATGAACTGTGAAGAGGAGATTAAACCACAGGAGAGGATGATGACAGAGAGGATTTTTGGAAATCTGCTAAGTCGTGTCCTCGCAGAGAGTTAGATGAGAAGATCTTGTGTTTTGGGTTCAAGGTTAAACTTTAATTGCAGGAAAAGGGATCGTGGATATTACAACAATCATCATCGTGTTTCGTGGCATCAAGTGCTTTAACTCAACTGAGCCTCCAATTTGGACAATCAAAATCAAACGCAGAAATGTCAGTAAAGACTTGTTTTAGTAATTAGACCGTTCAGAAATTAGCAGAGACGGAGAAGGTAGAAACGACAGAGGAGAAGAGGTGATGAGCAAGTGAGAGCAGGAAAGTACTCAACTGCAGAGGGGAGGTGTTCAGGTTGGAGCGCTGAGGGAGGAGAGGAGCTGACAACACACACATCATCACTGACATGCTGCAGGCGAAGGGCGGAGGACAGAAATGGAGACGAACAACAGGAAAGGTGAAAGATGGAGGACATTAGAAGGATGAAATGTAATGAAACACAGAAAAAAAGGAGGATGGAGGGGATGAAAATATGACGCTAGAACTTGTAGGTTAAGTTTTTCCACCTTTGCTTTTCCGGAGGGCTGTCGGTGGCGTTTCTCCACCTGGATCCAGGCGTCGGGGTCGAGTTTCTGGGCGTCTTTGGAGGCGTCTGTGGCGGGGGGGAGTGACTCCTGGCTGGAGGAGGTGGGATCAGCCGAGTCCTGAGGCTCAGCGGACTCATCGGGAGTCTTCTTCACAGGCGATGAAGCTGAAAGGCCCAAAACATCGCGCTCAGACTACCTTCAGCACGGCTTTAACAATCACACATCTCACTGTCGGCTCGCGTTTAGCCACAGAGGTGCTAAAGACAAGAGATCTCAACACTGCAGAAGAGTCTGCGTCTCTAAACTTTGTCTACAATACATACAAGTAAAGAGGAAGAGGGGAAGTTTATGTGAGCGTGTTGTTTTTATGAAGCCCAGCAGGTATCAGAGGTCACATCTTTGTTATGAGCTACTGACCGGAGTTTGTTGAGCTGAGCGTCTGACGAGGGACGAACTCGGGACAGTTGATGAGCTGGGAGAAGTCGGTCCGAGGGGAGCCCACGATCGTTGGCGTGGGGATGGGCCAGCGCTCCGGGTCGACCTTACAGCGGACCTTGTCGTCCACCAGCTCCACCTCTTTGCTGCTCTTCAGAGCCTGGAGAGCAAGATGTATTAACACCAGGACCAATACATCTTCTTTTAGTCTAACATGAGCGGTCAACAGGCGCACTCTTGAACTTATTAACGATGAGATATTACCTCCATGATGAGGTTGATGTCCATGGTGAGGGCCTGCACTCTGTGGAAGCTGGCGATGAGGGAGATGGGGAGGAAGCCCTGCGCATCCATCTTTCTCCTCAGGAAGAAGTCTCGCTCCAGGTTGTGGAGGCTGAAGTAGTACTCACTGGAGGAGGACGTCAAAAACATCAACCAATCAGGAACATATCTATATCCATATCTGAGGGATTATTACAAAAAAATGTGCAGATATCTGAATTTTTCACTTCAAAATATGAGTATCGGCATCGGCCTCGAGTATCAGTCGGGCTCTGATTACAACAAAGGAAAATAAGAAACTTTTGTGGCGATTCAAGTGCACTTGAACGCACCACCAAGTTCCTCTGTCTTTGCCTTACGTGTGAAACTGTTTATATACAAAGATTTACTTCAGAGACGCAGTCACCCAATTAAATATCTGCCCGTATTTGGCACTTGGCAGGAAACAGTATAATAAAACATCGATCTCAGGACGTTCTGGATCAATAACGGATCATTGAAACGACTGAAATCTATTTTTTAAACCCATCTTCAATCATCTAATCAATCATTCACTGATTATTAATCAGGAGGTTTAATATTAAGAGCTCATCGACAATAGAGAAATCTACTTGTGTAAAACCGTCACACTATAAATCTTCTAAACGCTCCTGTAAGCCACAATAAAGGCAGAATCTTCTGACCCAAAAACCAAATCTGTGGTTGGAGAAGGCCTCTGTCTATTACTTGTCACACCACTTACAAGTCACCACAACACAAACACACACACACACAGACACACACAGACACACACACACGTCTGTGCGTCGCTCAGCCTGCAGGCAGCGTGCACTCGCTGTGGAGTAACGTCGGCTGAGCGAGCAGCCTGAATAACACCGAGGGAGACGAGAGAGGAGAAGACAAGAATGTCTCCCCCACCTCCTCCCCTCCCCCGTCTCCCCTCGCCCTCCTCCCCGAAAGGTTTTTTTTTTTTTTTACATTTCCTCGCTCGGCCCTGCGTATAATAATTCATCTCCTGTCCCCTCGGAGGCACTCAGACTATATTTAGGCGTCCACCTCACCCTCCGCTATTCTGAGTCCGCCGCTGCAACGAGGCCAGAGCTGTCAGTCAGACTCAGAGAGGACGCTGCCCCCTGCAGGACACAACGAGCGCTGAGGAGATTCATTTACCGACTGCTGCTCGTCACACACACACTCACACACACACACACACACACACCTGCTCGGTACAGACACGAAACACGACCATTTTTACACCTTGACCTTTTCTCCCATGTGTTTTTACATCATACTGATAAATTATTGAGGTCAAAATATCACTGAAGAGCTAATTAGCTCCATAAATCAAACTTTTACAAGATATTTTAAGCACAAACGTACACAGGTATTTCTTAAAACGTGTGTGTTTGTGTGTAACAGGAAAACCTGAGGCTTCTGATTGGCCATCGTGGCCTCACGGTAGAGGATATATCGCCACTTGTTGCTTTGGCACGCGCTTGACAACCTGCGTTTGCATACCGTTGGTGTGGACGGGAATTTTTTTGAAACCCGAGGAGGGTTTTTTAAAAAATACCTGTGTACGTGTGGACGAGGTCTCAGAGGCTTTCATGAGGATGGATGCGTTTGATGCACTTAAATGTGTTTTTTTAACAATTTCCTGCAGTTTCAGAGGTGAATCTTCACCAGTTAACAGCCACAATATATCAGTCGACTGAAAGAAAATATTTTGATAATCGTTTAATCAAAAAACGTCAAACATTTTCTGGTTTTAGCTTCTTAAATGTGAGGATTTGCTGCTTTTCTTTGTCATTCCTGGCGGTTAATGAGGAGTTTCTGGGTTTTGGACGGTTGGTTGGACAAAAGAAGCAATTTGAAGACGTCACTTTGGGATATTTCCCACCATTTTTGGACATTTTTTTGCACTGACGTCAACTGATAATGAAAATAATCATTAGTTGGAAAAAACATGCGAACTTTGAGATGGATAACATCTGTATTAAAGCTCCAAATACCACAGTTTTCTTAAAAAAAGGACACTTAGACACTTTCTATTTCCTTCTTTCTTTTCCTTTTCTGATATAAATCACTGAGTGTTATCTGTGCTGTCAAAACCAACCAAAATAATAGAGAACAAGGGGAAATAAATGGATTAATGGCTGCAGTTATGTTTCCTATCTCAAGCTCTGAATATTTATTAAACTAAAACGATGCATTTCTTCTCCTGTACGAGCAGAATCGGAGTCAGAGAGTCCAGATTGCAGAAAATGCTCTGCAGCCTAATGGATGTCAGATACTCACATTTGGCGTTTGATGTATTCTTTAAGAAGCTTTTCATCCACGGTGTACATCTGGACCTTGTTGCCGTCATCGTAGTAGTAAACCATGTTGGTGCCGAACTCTGAGGGGACCTGAACGGAGCCGTCGGACGACTGAGAGTCCCGGAAGCTCTGAGAGTATTCGTAACGGCCTGGAAAGAGAAAAGAGATGAGATAAGCAATCAGTGAGCGAGTGGTAAACACTGTAATGCTTTCTGGCAGAGGAAGTGAAGCAAAACATTATTTTTATAAACTGCTTCCAAGCTTTTCTCTCATTTCTAACTGCTGAAATGAATCCCTGACTCAGAGCTCTGCTGCGAGGAATCAAAACCAGACAAAGAAGTGACACACAACATAAACAGAGCGGGTCGAGTGAGGGTGAAGTGTTTGACAACAGACAGAAAATAGCACCATCGATCCAGCGTTCACAAATATGGCGAAACTAAAAACCCGCACCTCTTCCACGACCTCTCCCGCGCCCGCGACCTTTCCCTCGGCCTCGTATTCCTCCGCGAATGCTCCCGCCATCACTTCGGACGCTGGCGTTGTCGTCCGTGAAGTCTCGCTGCTGACTTCTCCAACCTGTCGACAAGAAACACGAAACCTTATCTGACACATTCTTCATGTGGAGGTTTCAACATAGAGGCAGTCGTTTCAGAGACTATTAACTTCTGATAAAGGAGCAGCCGAATACAAAGCAGAACTACAACGGACGATTTAACTTGTTGTTTTTAAATTTGACTTATCGGTTTAACGTTTTAATCTTGACTATAGTTGCTGAGGACCAGGAATGCAGCAACATCGACTATTGAATTAATCATCAACTATTTTGATAACCAGTTAAATCGAGCAATATTTTAAGAGAAGTAAAGGTCTAAATTGTGAACAGTAAACTGAGTATCTTTGAGTTGAGAACAAAACAAGACATTTAAGGACGCCATCTCTGGTTTTGGGAAACACAGACTGACGTTTATCACCATTTTCTGACATTTTACAGACCAAACGACTAATCGAGAAAACAATCAACAGTATAATTAATCTTTCGCTGCAGATGGAGGGCAAGAAATGTCTGTAAAGAAGCACTAAGTTTAGTCAGGATACCTAAACCACTTTTTCAAAGGCCATAGGGCTGCAATTAATAATTGTTTTCAGCATCAGCTACTCTGCAGACGGTTTTTACCTTAAATAAATTAACTGTTTGGTTTATAAAAAGTCAGAATATAGTAGAAATTATCCAAGTTGATGTCTACAAAGACGAAAAAATATGTAAAAGACAGATGTGTTTCAGTTTTGTGAGTCAAACTTGGAATATTTCTGGTTAAATAAAACAAATTAATAGGGTGTTTTCTCTCCCAAACAAGTGTGGTGATAGCAGGGATTATTTACGCCAGTTTATGTAGAAAAAGCTGAATTGTCTTGTTTACACTCTCTGTACACTGTATCCTCTCACGAGTAATGAAGGCTGAGAGGTTAAACAGGCTGTGAATCACCTGTCTGAGGCAAAACAAGGTCACAAAACTATCTTGAAAGAAAACTAGCACAGATTTTAATTTGGTTACTCAGTAAATTTGAGCACATGCTTTCATTCTGTTTTGCAATTAGTATAATAAAAGCTTGCAGACTCTGCAGAGACAGATGGCAGCGGTGAAAAGTGGTGAGCAAACATGAAGTGGAAGCAAACAGTGAAGCCGACCCAGCGAGTGAAGACGTAAAAAAAAAAACAACAGAGAAACAAGTGAGGCTGCTGGCCACTTACTCCTGCTGCTATCATGCGCCCTGTTATTATGGAGTGTGTGATTGGGCGACGTGGGGTCAGGTGAGTCGCCGGTTGCATCCGTGTCCGGACCGCCGTCGGGCGTCTTGTCGCCGTCGTCCCGGGACGCGTCCTCCAGCGGCAGAGAAACCCACTTACGTTTGTTACCTGGCGATGATTGCAGACCGGAAACAGAGCGTGAAGAGTTTTGTTCCGA
Source organism: Pagrus major (assembly GCF_040436345.1). NCBI lineage: Eukaryota > Metazoa > Chordata > Actinopteri > Spariformes > Sparidae > Pagrus > Pagrus major. The sequence continues at coordinate 3,476,743 of NC_133230.1, read as the reverse complement.
AAGAGAAATCCAGTCCACAAATTAAAGCATCAGCTAAAGAAACGATTTAGTAAATTAGGATTAAAACTGAGTTATTATGAGGTTCAAAGGGTTTTTAAGTTAACGGCCTCCACGTGTTTCCCTCATCAAGTCAAAGACAAACCAAATCTGTAAAGTAACATCCTGTTCAACACTCTGTACGTCAGAAATAAACCTCACAGACGCCTTAAATATTATTATATTCATCAGTAACGATGACGTGAAGTCCTCCTCGACTCGTGGAACAAAACTCTTCACTTTATCTCTGGTTTAGACACTCAGGAGCTGATGGTTCTCGTTTAAAATGTGAATCAGGATGAGTGCAACACGTATGATCGTCAGAGCAGAACATGCATCAATCAGCAATCGCCACCTCGTGATCAACACAGTAACTGACATGCTCCTGCAGTGAAAACGTTCATCTCCAAATTTGGTTGTAGCCTCATGACGTCAGATGAAAAATGACATTCTGGAGATGAATCATTTCAAAGTTTCAGTTTCAACATGCTTCACCAAGCGAGAGAGAGAAAAAAAAAATACTCCTCACCCTCACCTCCGCGCTTCTTCAGGGCGGCGCTCTTGGCGTCCTGTCCCGCCTTGGACTCTCCGTCTTTGGGCAGCTCTCCCAGCGGGTCCAGCTGAGCCTCCTGGTTCTCTTTGCTCTCGCCGCCGTCATGGCTGCTCTCCGATTTCCTGTCCGGTCGCTCCCTCCTCTTCTCCTTCTCCCTGCGCGAGGAGGGAGGCTTCTTTCCGTTGTTGTTGAGGACATTTTGTTGTTGCTGGAAGAGACCGAATTTTTTATTTTTGGACGGCGAAACGTCACGTGTCCTTTGTTGCTTTCAGAAAATAAGTCTAGACTGAGAGAAAAACTAAAGCTCTCGAAGGAGTTTTTAGCTTTTTCTGAAATACTCAAATCTTTCCAGAGAGAAAAATCTGAGGTTGACAAGATTTTTGTCTTTCTTCTTGTTCGTTAAGCCTCTTTAATTCCTTCAAACAATCTGATAAGTGTTAAAACTCTTGTAAACAAAAGCTTTTCCCTGTCAAGTTTCTATTTTCTGTTCTGGCAGCGACTTTGATCAAGAATTTTGGTTTTCCAGATCATTTTGAAGCAGAAGAACACATTATAAAAAAGTGGAACAAGTCATTTCGTATTAATTTTTCTCTTTTGCAGTAGAGCTGCGATGATTTCTCGATTAAGTGGCCGGTTATCTTGATAATCAACCGTTTCGTTTGTTGGTTCCAGCTTCTTACATGTGAAGATTTGTTGCTTTTCTTTGTCATTTCTGACAGTAAATGAAGAGTCTTAATCTTAATTGGCAGATTAATCGTTAATTTGAATGATCTCAGCCCTACATTTCAGTGTTTTAGAGAGAAGAAAGGTCAAATATAATCAACTAAATGAAAGATTTTGTCAGATCTTTTCTCTTTTTTCTGTCTTATGAGCTCCTAAAGAACATTTTCTCTTCTGCAATGAGGTTTTAAAACATCTCAAAGTGCTCTGAATTTACATCTGGACTTTAAAATCACTGCAGAGTTACTTCCTTGACAGTGTTCGATGTCTTTAGTGCTCCATCTAGTGAGCAGAAATCAGAAAAGCTCTTCTGTTATTCAACCAGTCTGTCCAGTGAAAGTTGTTGCCTTTTTGTTTGACTTTACGTCACACACACTCTCAGACACACACTCTCAGACACACACTCTCAGACACACACAGTTGTCGTACCTCTTTGGCCAGTTCACCAGGTGTGGGCCAGTTTGTGATATCGCTGAAGTCACTTGACTGTAAAAAAAAAAAAAATCAGGACAGAAAAGAGAAGAAAATCAACAACAAATCAACATTTTTTTAACACAGCGAGTCGCTCCTCGTCAGCCGGACCCGCTCTGGTTACGTTAACGTCGTGTCGGGGGGTTCAGGTGAAGTCTGGTAGGAACCAGCTGGGGAGGATAAAGGAGGTCAGTGCTCCGTCTGTGGGGAAACTGCAAACAACGACGATAAACAGGCCGAGTCACTTTCCCCCCGCCGCGAACGTTGTAAATTTGGACAGACTGATATGAGATCAAGGTTAGACACACCAGGGTTACACTCGGACCTGCACAGTGAAAAAAAAACTGCAGTACTGATGAATCACTCTACTACAGGTGAGTTACCCCGGCTGGTTCTGTGATGCAACAAACGCGATTTCATCCTTCGGGGTTTTCTGGCTTTTAAACGACTCTCGCTGACCCGAAAAGTCTCTGTCCCTCCGTTAAACATTCGCTTAAAAGGGTCAGTCCGCCTAAATCACAAAAGAAAAACAATATTTTTATCCACTTTCTTGAAAGAACAGCAGCAGCTGAAGGAGCTAAATCCATTTCAGTGACAGCAGATCAGACAAATCTGCATTTTCAGGAAAATATATAAACTATTACTGATGTTTAAAACTGCGTCAGGAAACATTAACACTTTAGACTTTTTGTTTTTGGTGCATATCTGTTAATCTGGGCGTGATAGCAGCCGTTAATCCCGTTGTTATATCAGGGAGAATTAAAGGTGCCCTGCGGCGTTTTCTTGTCAACAAACAAAGCTCGTGTTTACATTCAGAGTTAATCACCAGAACACGTTGTGTTTATCTTTGAGCTCTTACTAAATGCGTTTAATACACTTCCTTCTTATACAACATTTGCAAAGTTGCTTTTTAAGAAGTATTTTAAAAAGTGTGTGGTATTTTGTGGCATCAGACAGCCCTTGTGTAACTTCCCCTGCGGTGGCTGCGAAATAGTGTCGTCAAAAGTTTCGAAATGTTGATAAATATCGATACTGAATTTTTAAAATGGTTTCAATACTCATTTCCTGTAGTATCGATAGGTTTTTATGTTTTCTGACAGCAAGTTGACACGAGCACATGCAGTCCCGCCTCCTCCAGAAGTAAATTAACAACTTCCTTGTTATATTTATGTTTAAATAAAAAATTATAAATGTTACGCCCTCATTTGTTGTGTCAATTGTTCCCTGGGGCGTTGAATATCGATTTTTTCAAGGTATTGTATCGAATTTATACATTTCAGTATCGCGACCGAGGGCCATCTCTAGAGTCTGTGTTTGGTTTGTCCTTCCTGGGCTACCGTAGCGACACGGCAGTGCAACATGGAGAAGCTGCTCCCTCTGTAGATATAAACGGTTCATCCTAAGTTAACGATAACACATCAATTATTAGTTTCAGGTGATTAAACACTAATGAAAACGTAATTCTGAATATTATATTTCATTTCTTACATCTGTGTTTACTAGTTAGCGTCTTCTTTCCTCCTTCATTTCCTCACCTTTCTGCACTACTAGAGGTCTAAAAACCCACTTAGTACCTTTAATTTCTTAACATAATAACTTAGGAAAATAAACTAATTAGACCTTCTGGTTGAGCAAAAAATAGAGTCTACAATATATTAATAAAGCAAAAGAAAAATAATATCTTCATCATATTACAACAAACTTTCTGTCGTCAGAATTAATAATTTGCAAGCTGAATTTAAGTAGTTTAAACATTAGTTTGACTATTTTGTGCAGGATTTTGCAAACATTTACTTCACCGTCTGTTCTGTACATTGAAAAACATACACTTTAATGTTTAACGAACTTATATTGTTACAGTGTTTCAGCCCTAACACTATCTACAGCGCAGCTTTAGTGTAACCTGTAACCTCTGACACGTGACTTTGAACATGAAAATGTCTCCGTTTGGGTCTGCAGGGCACAAAACAAGTAATACAATCCCGCTGTTTGTCCTGCTGTCGCTAAATCGATAAACTAACATTACAAAGCTTCAAAAATTTATAATAAAATGTAACAAAAAGTGCATAAACTGCGGCGTTACGGAGCCTCAGGGTCGACCTGCTGACTCACTTAAGACGTGTCAACATTTCCCCTTTTCAAAGTCATTTCAGAGTTTATTCAAATTCTGAAAATTTTACTATTTTACTCAGGTTCCCCCTTCGACCAATAATTTCAAACAGCTGCAGTGGAAAAACTGGTTGGAAAAAGCAAACACAAGATTGAAGACAGCGACGATTTGGCTTGTGGCAGATGTTCGTTTTCCCACCAAGCGTGTCGGTACCTGGCAGGTACGGCGCTGAAACACGAACATGTCACACTGAGACGCCTTCGCATCAAAAGAGCCGAATATTTATTTACAGGCGACAATTCAACGCAAACAACCGCGAGGTGTGACTTCTGAATAGTTTTAATCATCAGCGGAGACATTAAACAGGACAGAGAGTGTGTGAAAACACGTGTCTGACATCTAATCGATTAGTTGTCAACTGTTATGATGATTGATTATTCAATTTGAGTAATTTATAAGAAAATAAAAGTCACAATTCTCAGTTTTCAGCTTCTTAAATGTGATTATTTTCTGGTTTCTTTCCTCCTCTATAAGAATAAATTCAACATCTTTGGGTTGTGGACAAAACAAGGCATTTGAGCGACACATTCTGACATTATAGAAACCAAACAACTAATCGATTCATCAAGAAACTGATCGACAATGAAAATAATCATTAGCAGCAGCCCTACAGTCCTGATGTTTTTAAGGTCTGACACAGAAACTTCTGAAGCTTTTAAAAAAAAGGGGTAAAAACATTTGTATAACCCAGAAAAATTAGACCATTACCTTGCTGGACTTTCTCGTTCTGGGCTTGCTGGCACGGACGACTTTCAGAGCGTTTTGTTGATCTGCAGACACAGAATCAATAAGTGTGAGTGACATGATTACACCTGACAGCACCACAGGCCTGAATCCAGCCGAGTTTGATCCTTTTTTTTTTTTTAAGACCACCAGCGAGCAGGTAGCTGCCCAGGAAGCTCGCTCACACTGGACTCAAGCAGTCATCTAGTCTCGCTCGCTCTGATGTGAAGCGTTGGGAATTTCTGTCACTACAGACTGAATAAATATCCTCTTCCCACCCCCCCCAAGGGACCGAGCGACTGTGCTAGTCGAGGGTGTTTTGTGTACAGCCAGCAGCAGTATGTGGCTGCGTCTCTGCAGGCAGGCAGGCAGCAGCAGGCTGGGAGTGGCCCGCCGCAGCCTGCCGGTCCCTATCGCTCTGCAGAGGATGGTCGGATTGATAAGAGACCCGGGGCCGAGGCTTCCACATGAATGGGTGCACGCCTGCCTGGCTGAGCGTGCATACGTCCACCCACAGGGCCGGTTGTACAGTAACACTGTAAAACGATGCCTGTGCTCTCGTCAGACTGCAACGCTTCAAATATAGCTCCCCCCCGGTCGCTCTGAGCTCTGACACACATTTCACAACTTCAAATTCAGCCGACTCTGTTTCCAGCGAGGCTGCTTCGCCAAAAAGTTACAGGATAAATGGGACCACGGCGATCAATCGATATGTTCTCACACGTGCAGGGAGCCGTCTTTGTTTATTTCAAGAGTTAATTCTGATTAATCAATTAGCTGATCGGATAGAAAAGGGAGTTAATCGTCAGCTCGAGCCACAAAGATTAATCGTATTAATGATAACATTTTTATACATTTTCGGAAGTTTAACAGACCAAACTACTAATCGATTAATCAAGAAATTAATTGAATTAATCGCTACAATCAATTATCAAAAGGCTACTCCACGAATTAAACGTTAAGCTTGTGTAAAGTTTAAGAGACGTGCAAGAAAGAATTGATCAGGAGACGTGTCGATATCCTGACTTTTAACCTTTCAGACAAACACACTGAATCCTACATTTCCCATAATGCAACAGTGTCTTCCATTACACTCCAATAACATACACATTTTTTCAGACTCCCCTCTCCGAGTTTGTACCTCACACTTTTTGTTATTGCTTTAAAGGTTAAGTCTGACTTTTTATGACCAGTAATCTGAACTTTTCACCTAAAAATGAAGTTGCATTTGATCGAGTTAAGACGTCGAGAGAGAGAGAGAGATGTTTGAGGGCGTTTTTCTACATTTTTGTTAATTTTTCAGGGAATAACGGTGATTGATGAAGAAGAATCGGGCATATGAAGGCGTCTGGTCGAGCAGATTTAAATATGCTTTATTTGATATTGGATCAGGATCGATAGACTTATTATTTATTTGCACTTCTGAGCTAATAAAATAAACCGAACAGCAGATGATCAGCAGTATATCTGGTGTTTAAAGAAGCGGTTCAGCAGTCAGTTATCGAGCAAAACCACACTACTTTCTGTCCTTTTTTAAAAAATATGATTTAAAATTAACCCAACTGCTGTTTAATTATATTCCCTTATTTTTTGTGGGTACAAATATCAATCATGTCTGTTACCGTTAAAGGGATTTACAGCCTGTGTAGTCTTTATTTTGCATTTCATTTTCAAGTTTTATCTTATCGCATCTCTTATCTTTCGTTATTAAAAGCTGACAAGTCGCAGTTCTCAGATTAAAAGTGTGTTTTTGCTGCTCGCTCAGACTTTTGTCAGTCTGTGCAACACAAAAACAACCCTTAGATCCATCCAAACTTGACTTTAATCATTAAGTTTACAGCTTGAACCCACTTGTGAGTCCTCCACCTGTCCTGCCACCTTGTCCACACACTTTCACTAGTGACAGTGCAGAGAGAGGCTGGTGGGAGGAACTGCAGGCAGGCAGGCCATTGGACATGCAAAACGTGTCTCTACAGCAGCAGCAGCAGCAGCAGCTAGCCTGGCTGTCTTAGCTTCCCCCTGCACTGACACACCACCACACTTTAGCCCCGATTGTGTGTCTCATACAGCAGCTTCTCCAGGTGTTGTGAGCTGCGGCACCTGTGTCACCTGCACGTCCCACGAGGCTGAAGCAGCGTGAGAGAGCTAGCTGGGCTGAAGCTAACTCACAAGTTGTCAGCAGTCAACACGTGGTGCTCCGGAGCAATCCGAGCACACACAGGAGGTGGTGGGGGGGGGGGGGGGGGGGGGGGGATGGGGGCAAATAATATGCCCCCCTCTCTCTCCTGACATTTAAGTTTAAGATTCAACTCTAATAAAAAAGGTGAATTCAGGTGTGACCAGGTGAGATTAAAGTGTTTTTCTTTCCCCCCACTGCAGAGAAGCTGTCAAACAACGTGCAGGAAGGGGAGCTGAGAGTTTAATCACGGAGGGAAGGTGTTTAATTTATGATTTTTAAATAAAAAGACAGGCTCACCTTTCTCCTGGGAGGCGTTGATGTTGTTGCTCGGGACCCTGCCCGTCGTCCTCTTCGTCCACGGGTTCACTTTCGGCGGAGGAGCCTCGACAACTTTCCTCTTCACCGCCTCGACAGCCGCGTTGCTGCTCTGGTCGTTTTCCTTGTCGTCGTTTTCTTTGCACTTCTCGTGCGCGTCCGTCGCCGGGCTCCTGGTCGCCTCGTCCCCGGAGCCCCTCCGCCCCGGCTCCGCCTGCTCTCTCTGCGGGTGAGGGACCTCGGGCTCGTCTCGGCTCTTCTCCGCCGCTCCGCCGGAGCCGCTGGCCGCTGTCAAACCCGGGTCGACCTGGCTGCTCTCGACCTCCGCGGACATCCTGCTAGTTTCCTAACAGCGCGCGGTGTTAAATCCAGTGTGATGTCTTGGTCCTCGCTCTCTTATCCCAGAGAAAAAAAGTCGTGAAAAGCTCGAGGGGGGGGTGACCGCATCCACAACTTGAGGTAAACAACTTTTTTTTTTTTCCTTTCTCGGGGCTGGACCTCGCTAGCCAGCTAGCCGAGTAGCTCCTAGCCGCAGCTAACAGTTAGCTAGCTAGCGAGCGAGCATGCAGAAGTCCGCGAGCAGCGAGCTAAATGTTGTCGTTTCCCGCCCCGGGAGACCGTTTCATAGCAACGCGCAGTTACCCGCGAGTCCGTGGTCGGTCACCGTGCGAGGGACGCGCGCTGAATCGGCTCACCGGCGAGTTTGTGTAACTTTTTTTTGGACAACAACTCCGCAGCGACCTCCTGCCCGTCCGCCTCTGTGCTGCTGCTCCACGCGACCAGCTAGCAGCTCGTGCAGCAGCTGCCCCGAGCCTGTAAACAGTGGCTCTGCCGCCCCCCGCGGCCACGCGCCGGTACTGCAGCACGCACAGTACACACAGAGGGGGCAGAAGTACTCGTGTTTGTTACTTTAAAGTACTTTAATAGTACTTATAATTAACTTAAGTTATACAGCAGTTTTCTTAATATAGTTACAGAGTGGGTTACAGAAGAAAATAGCTGAAAATACTGATACCACAGTGTGAAAATACTCTGTATAGTCATACATTCAAAATCTTGCTGTTAAAAGTAACTAAAGTACAGTGATGGAATGTAACTAAGTATAATAGTACAAGTATAATACAGAAGAAGAGGAAGAAGAAGAAGAAGAAGAAGAAGAAGAAGAAGAAGAAGAAGAAAAAGAAAAGAAGAAGAGACAGAAGAAGAAGAAGAAGAAGAAGAAAAAGAAAAGCAGAAGAAGAGACAGAAGAAGTAGTAGTAGTAGAAGAAGAAAAAGAAGAAGAAGAAGAAGAAAAAGAAAAGAAGAAGAAGAAGAGGAAGAGAAGAAGAAGAAGAAGAAAAGAAGAAGAAGAAGAGTACATTAATGTCAGATACTTTCAGACTTACTTGTACTCAATTACTTTTTATGTCAGTGTTACAGTGATGGAATGAAACTAAGTATAATAGTACAAGTATAATACAGAAGAAGAGGAAGAAGAAGAAGAAGAAGAAGAAGAAGAAAAAGAAAAGAAGAAGAGACAGAAGAAGAAGAAGAAGAGACAGAAGAAGAGACAGAAGAAGAAGAAGAAGAAAAAGAAGAAGAAGAAGAGACAGAAGAAGAAGTAGTAGTAGTAGAAGAAGAAGAAGAGTACATTAATGTCAGATACTTTCAGACTTACTTGTACTCAAGTACTTTTTATGTCAGTGACTTTCAATTTTAACAAAGTGAATTTTTTATACAATATCTTTACTTTTACTTAAGTATGATATTGTGGTACTTTTTTTTACCATACTGTATAATAATAATAATAATAATAATAATAATAATAATAATAATAATAATCAACTTTTCTTACCAAAGTTACAAAGCGGGTTACAGAAGAAAATAGCTGAAAATACTAACACCACAGTATAAAAATAAACTATATAGTCATACATTCAAAATCTTACTATTAAAAGTACTTCAAGTACCAAAAGTACAGTGATGGAATGTAACTAAGTATAATAGTATAAGTATAATACTAAGAAGAAGAAGAATAGTACATTCTTCTTCTTCTTCATTAATGTCTGATACTTTAAGACTTACTCGTACTCAGGTACTTTTACTCACTTTAACAACACTGTATAATAACAACAACAATACTACTAATACTTCTACTACTACTACTACTACTAATAATAATAATAATAATAATAATCGTGTAACCCTAACATGTAGGTGTGGTGTATGAGATGGGGCTTTCATTTTGTCAAAACATTTTTAATATTTTATTGTGAAATTTTCTGGAAACATCAGGAACATTTTTTTAATATCTAATCATCACTAATGCACAAAAAACAACATATCGTCAATAAAATCTTATTTCTTTAGTCGTTGAAGATACAATCTGCAGCCTGAGGATTTTACCACAACACTTTTAAATAACAACAACCAACAGACATCGTTAGCTGCTCTTGATCGACACATAAGCTGATCAATCAGTCTCAATATTGTGGAAGTTACAGTTGTATTTTTTAGATTTGGACCCTCAACCCTGTCTACAGATAATTAAACCCAGAAAACAGAAACATCAGCATCAACGTGTTCAGGGAGAAATCTTTCATCAGCGGTGCAGACGATCTGCCGGTAACTCGTGGTCTGGTGTAGATGTAAGGATGCTCCTGCAGAAGAAGTATGAGAAAAAACACGTTTAAGGAGTTTTATTATCTACAAACACAATCATGAAAATCTTCAACACGTCGGCCATGTTGTACCTCCGTCGGGCAGATGAGGTTTATCGGCTCTGAAAACGTCTCTATCATCTCTTTACCTCCTTCAGGCTGGAACTGAGGAAACACGTGAAGCTCAGCGTCATGAGTTATGATGAAATCCAAACCACATGAAGTCACTTTTTATTCAAACTACTGCTGCAAACATCAATAAACTGGTCTTATCAACCTGCTGTTTAGCTAGAGATTACATCCGTACTTAAACCAAACTAAAACCATCTTTAACAGCTTTCCAAACATGAGTCATGACGACATTAAACTTCACCATGTTGTTCCACAGTCCCTTCGCCAGCTCCTCGTGTCCTTTAACAGTGAAGTGGAAACAATCTGCTGTGAAGAAGCTCACGTCGATTTTCCCGTCCTGAATTTGCAGAAATAATAACTTATTTTTATGGGTTTGTCGACATATTTATACACTTTGGAGTGAATGTTCATGTTGTTTTGCTTGAAATGTGACATACAACTGAAGGAAGGGGAACAAAAGTACGTGTTAGTTGTGTTAGAGACTCACAGGGAGTCTCGGTGGCTGTGCGATCTCTAAATAAGGTTGCAGAACAGCAGCAAAGTCCTTCTTGAAGAAACGATCGCTGTCCAGAAGCTTCTTTAATCTCCTCTGTAAAGAAGGGAAGTTAAATCGTGATTGTGCAGTTTTTTCTTGACTCTTCTTTCTTTACTGAAACCTGAACTCGTCCGACACCGTGCGGTTGGTGATGACCTTTCTCACCTGGAATTCGTAGTTAATCTCAACCAGCTCCTCCAGTTCAGGGGATCCTTCTTCAGGTTGAACGAGGCAAGAGCAGAAACTCCTGTGAGCGCGTTATCAGATTATTACTCTATTGGATTATCAGGTTATCAAATTAACAGATTATCAGAGCAGCTATCTGATACAAGGAAATATGAAACCCCTGTTTAGTCAGCGCACTGCATACGTGCTGGTCAAAGATAATTTTAGGAAGTAAAACAATAGTTTGGCAAGAATCTAAACCTAATATTCACGTTTTTACTTGTCATGACAAAGAAGTATTTATCCTAAAACAAGGTGTGAGAGGTCTAGAAAGCAAAAGAAGAAACTGCTCAGGTGACCTTTGCAGATTGCAGCCGAGCACCGGGCTCTGAACTTCCCTGAGAGCCTTCATGGGGAGAATCTGCACCACGTTTACGATCGTCCTGGGGATCTGAAACCAGAGGATAACACGACTCAAATCATGTCTGAAGACCGAAGAGTGTGGCTTTTAATGTTCTCCACATCCTCTCTCAGACTTCACACTTTCGGTTATCACAGTGGAGAAGTGAACAAACTGTTCCCAGAAAGCAAAAGGGAAGGAGAGCGTGAAGAAACTGTTCGTACGGACGAGGGAACGGTCAATAAAAAGCCTGAACAATACATTCACGGCTTACGCAAGAACTTCATGTGATTTTTATCTCTGAGACTGCTGAATGAACAGTTGCTACGTTGTGTAAGAAGAGTTAAACTCTCTGTATTTGCTCTATTTTTAGCCACAGGCTGACGAGTGACGGATTTCCAGTACGTTTACACAAAAAGAGAAAGAAATGGAGCTTAAAGGAGAAGCTCAACTGCTGTTTACTGTCACACCTGTGCACACCTGGGCTCATCATCTTTGACGGATAAAATCTCACCTCGTTCATCATCATGTCCAGAGCTGCAGTCATGTAGTGGATGAAGCTGTCGGGGGAGAACATCTCCTGTGGAGAGACTCAGAAGATCAGATTTAGACATTTTTTGCTCTCTTTTTAATTATTTTCATCGAAATGTTCAGTGTTTAAACATTTCTTTGCACGTTTATACATCCTGTATACTTTCTTCTGCTGGAAGACAACGGCTTGTTTTTCTTTCCCGTGATAATCACGTAATCAAACCATGAGGAAAACACTGAATACTTTTCATTTATTTAGCGTGACATACATCAACTTTGAAGAGTAACTTCATATCAAGAAGGTAAGCAGTGTTTCTCTGCCCTCCCTGGTTTTAAGTTTCACCTCTGACCACACCTAACATCACTGCTGGGTGTGGTTTGATGTCTTTTTTGATGCACTTGTAACCACACCCAGCAGACAAAAGTCAAACATCACGGTGAAGTAAGAACAAGATTTTCAGCTACTGGAAAGAAAAACCTACGAGCCTTTTACTTTTAAATTAATTTATATCAGATACTTTTACTTGATTATGACATTTGGGTACTTTTCACAGCACGTCTCAGTTTTCATTCCTCCTCAAACTTTCCGGGAAACAAACACTCTTACTTTGTTTTTGCAGTAATCACAGATGTCGTTCATGCCGATCAGCATCGTCACCACCTTCCAGTCCTCCTGGAAGTTCAGGCCCTGAAAAAAGAAGAAGCTCGGGCTGAGTTTGATGAACAAAATTAAGATTATTTATCATCTAATGATCAGAATGACGAACGCTGAGTCTTACTGGATAAGACTTGAACGTGTCGATCATGGTTGTAATCTGATCTGAGACGTTTCTGCAGAAGAACAGATAAACGCAGTGACTCACCAGTAACGCTGACATCAATAAAACATTATCATGTGATTATTAAGTAATTAGCAGCTGTAATTATGTTGATCTTTAAACCGAAGGGAGAACATTTTGCCTCCTGCAGCTGCAAGATGAAAATGATTGTGCAGCTTAAAGCTACACACCGTTATTTTACATTTTAATACACCAAAAATGTCCAAATATTCCCCCAGTTATTTGAAACTTGACACAGCTCACCATCCAATAATATTCAGGACATAACATAAAGTGAGAGAGTCTTACAGTGTGTTGTGTCCGGTGACGGCGAAGTTGAAGCCGGTCTTGTTGACGGTTGTTGCGGTGCCGTGCAGCGTCATCACAGGTGAAGGAAACATCAGTTTGGGATTGAAGAGTTTAAAAATATCTGGACAAAAAGACGAGCAAACGTTTCTTTAATAAAAGCAGAGAGGATAAAGTGATTTTGTCAACTGATAGCTCTCATATTCATGGCAAAGATGTTTCTTGGAAGAAATCACAGCTGTGGTGTTTTGGCTTCAAACACATAAATGAGATTATTTTTGCTGACTTACTTGCCAGCGTTATGACATTTTGAAAAGTGCCATATCCTCCGATGCTGCACACAGAAGAGGAGAAAGTTTACATCAACAACGACATAAATCATAATATAAACTTCACTATATGAAAATAACATTACATAACAACAACAACATGTATAATGTAACCGTCAAGATAAGATAAAGTGAAATCAGGTCAGTGAGTTTTAAAGCACTGTTGAAAAACAAATAGCAGCTTTGTGAGCAGATTGGTATCAAATATCTCCGATAACCTTTGACACTGATGACCAGTGAGAGTTGGAGGTCTTGATTTGTTGTAGAGTTTATTCAAAAAACAAGATTATTTCAAATGCAGCCTGGATTTGTGCTGCAGTGTTGATTTACCTCCAGGACACCTGCCGAAATTCAAAAGGTATCGCGAGAATCGTTGAACCGTTGGCACCGATAGCCGTCTGCAATAAAAACACACAGAAGAGAAACACCGTTAGAAAATGTTTCATCGCTTCGTGTCTTCCATCACAAGCTGTAAAATTATCAACGATGAATCCATTTGTAGATATTTCTGTGTTTTGCACCACGCGACTCACGGTTAAAGAGTCGCCCAGTGCGGCGATGACTTTCACGTCTGCAGCTTTGACGAATTCAACTGGAACAAACAAAAAACAATCGAGGAGTCAGAATAAAAATGAACACGTGACGCAGAGGAAGTGGAGCTGTGTTTCTTACTTCATAACCTTTTCTTAAGCTATTTTAAAAAAGGAGGATCAAGGATTTAAAAAGGTATTTTGGACCAAACTGCTTACTGGCAGTGGTGGAAGAAGTACTAAAAGTAGCAGTACCACAGTGTAGAAATACTCTGTTACAAGTAAAAGTCCTGCAATCTCACTTGAGAAACATTAGAAAGGTTTAATATACATCATGTTATATTAGTGAATTATAATCACTTTAATGTAGCAGCTAACTATTTTATATACTGCTGGGTATCTTAATTTATAATAAAACATCATAATTTATTAGTTAATTTATGTTTTGTACAAACAATCTGAATCTACAAAGTAACGTCAAATAAATTCAGGAAAAATCTGAACATTTGCCTCCAAACTGTAGTGGAGTAGAAGTATAATGTAGCATTAGATAAAAATACTCAAGTAAAGTAGAATAGAGTAAGTTTTACTTCAATAAAGTACTTGTAAATGTACTTAGTTACAATCCACTACTGGGAAAACATGAATAGAAAACATCTGTACAGAGAACAGATACAGAAATTGTCACTGTAGCTCTTAAATAAACAGAGTGCTGTAAAGAAAAGGGGCAACATGTGTCTCTTGAAAGTAGTGGAGTAGAAGTATAAATAAGCAGAAAATGGAAATACTTACTCACAGTAGTTGTAGTAAATGTACTTCAGGACTTAGGTGGCACTGACCTGAGGTGGGGACGGTGGGAGACGGGCTCATATCGGGGCAGCTGAACGCAGGATGCAGACGACGCTGGAGGAAATCTGTTCCCAGAAGATCCTGCAGGATATTCACACTGTTAACGCTCACAGAGTGGATGTCTGTTTATGTAGAGTTGTGTTTAAAGTGACTGGAGGCCTGTTTGTTGTCTGACAGTGTGACAGGGTTAGGGTTAGTGGTGTGTCTTTTAAAGGATGATCGTGTGTTGAATGTTTCAGATAGATGGAGACGATACCTGACTGAAATCTCCTTCTTCTAACTTTACTATGTTGCCTGCAAGAGAGAAGAGGAATTATAAATATATTGATTATAACGTTTGCTCCAGCAGACAGACTGGTTCAGAGCCACCATGTAAAACAACAAATTAAAAAGGGGAATTTTCTGTAAATACACACAGTCGAGGAAAATACAAACTACTCACATCCGTCCATGTTGATATATTTTAACTCTTACCGTCCACATGACAGGAGGCAAATATACAGACAGCGAGCAGCACGCAGGACAACATGTTGTCGCTCCACAACGAAAAGACAAAGAAATAACAATAAAGAGTCGCTGAGCTGGTTTTCGAAGCTTTATTGGTGTCATAAAACCTCTTTAATGAACACTGATCAACCTTATCTTTGACCTTTGTAGTCATTAGTGCAACCAGAGCTCTCAGCACGGAGCGATTTACTGCAGGTAATCAACTGGTAATAACAAGCAGGTCCAGATTAAAACGTCCGTGTTGTAACGATTTCAACACAATCAGATTAATGTGCTTAAATTTGAAGATTTAATATAGAAAAAACAAAAGATACCATCTGACTTTTTACATTTTTTTCTTCCCCAGATTGCAGACAACATCACATTGATGTCACTGTGTGTTGCTCCTGACAAATGAAGTCCAGAAAACTATCTGTAATCCACCTATATCATCTTTTTATCCAGTCTTCAGTTATAATAATGAGACAGACAAAGCTAACGCAACATATTCAGAAGGCAAAATCCCCAAAAATGTCAGAGCAAGACCAGATCAAGCTGAAGTTAAGAACAGTTTTAATCGTTTAACTAAAGTTAAAACAAGACAAAAGATGCAAAAATGCAACAGAAATTGCCCTTAAACTGGCAGATACTTGTCAAATAACCCCAAAAAAGCATATTTTAATCTCTATCTATAAAATCAACTAGTTGCAAAAAAGTTTGATGTGAGTTTAATTTGTTAATCAGTGTACAACACTAACTTAATTCACATATAGAGGGCAGTATTTAAGATTTCTTTTAAAGGCTTTAAGCCATCTAATTAACTCATTTGAGTTACTAATTAATACTCTAACAGTTTAATTCAAAGACGGTTATATTAAATTTAAAATACAAGAAAGACAAATCATTTTAAAACTTTAGTTTCCTTTGATTTGATTGTAATTTATTACTTTTTATTAACAACAAGAGGAAATTGCGGGGGTCATGACGTCATTATTGGGGTCACGGGGTGTTGCCTTCAGGTGTTAGTTTTTCAGGTTAGTTCCTGCTGAAGGTAAACAAATGGACTCGGCGGCGCTTTGCGGTAAAAACATGAAAAATGTGATCGATCCGCGCGGATTAAAGCGAGTAAAATGCCCGGACAGAAGAGGAGATATAATGTACGGTTCCCCCCGGTGAGTTTTCACTTTGTTTTGCGGCGTTGAAGCTGTTTAAAGGCGGATAAAACGAGCTAGAAGCGACGCTAGCTGCGTCTGGATAGCATGGAGTGGTGCTGCTTTCAGGGGCTGTCGGAAATCTGAGAGAGTAGTGAAACATCACGATTATGAGCCATAATTTTCAAGGATTAAACCCGGGATATTCTCAGTGTGGACAACACAGGTGCTGAGCTAACAATTTATAGTAAATCTGAAGCTGTGCACACCAACATTGAGACAATAGCAGAAGAAGTGCATGACGTGTGATGTTCTCGGCGCTGGTCTTGTTTTAACGACACAAATTCAACCTGGAAAATCACAAACATGACGTATAAAATGACGTAAAGTAAAGAGGGTAGAAAGCAAGAAAGGAAAAGGGAGCTAGAAAGTAAATGACAAGGGAAAATGTCTAGTTTCTAAGCTCATTTAGAAGTGTTCACATGTTGCTTGCATGGCCTCAGATCTAGGAAGCAGTAGTTTACTTCTGCGCCTGAACGCAGCAGCTACACTTGCATGTGTGTGATTTCTCTGAAAGTGTTGAAATCTTTTGTTTTTCTCTGCAGAGTCGCATCAAGAAGATCATGCAGAAGGATGCAGAGGTGGGCAGGATTGCGATGGCGGTTCCTGTGATCATCTGTATCCTTTTACACCTTTTGTCTGATCAGTGAGCGCGTAAATGTAGCCTACAGGAAGTGTTTCTGCGTTTAATTCACATTTCATCCACCTGTTTGTGCAGCAGTCCTATTCCCTATTTTCCTCCAGCTCCAACCTGAAGGGCTCCTGAGCATGCTGGGAGTTGTAGTCCCTCCAGTTTTTAGATTTCTTTCAGGTTTTGCAGCTCACTAAGGTAACAAAAGCCACCACCTACTCTGTTTAATACACTGCTACTTTTAAATGAGGCAATAATAAACAAAATAAAAAGCTGTAACAATAAATGATTCAATTAAAATGTATTTAAAATCTCCCTGTTGGTGATGCAGTCTGTTTTCTGCTGTAATCCTGGAGGAAAGTGTCACATATAAATGGACGACAGTGACTGTGTTTCATTAAAGGACTGTAGAGATCTGTTGAAACTGAAGCGTGGTAGATAAATCTGAGAAGTAAACCTGAACTGCAGCGATCAGCTCGGGCTCTGGAGATGTTCCTGAAGTGTCTGCTGACCAAAACCTGTCTGATAACTCAGTCGAAGCTCAGCACCGTCGTGTCTGTCGCTCACATGTAAGTAAGGCTGACAGCTCCACCGTGACTTTTCTGTCACATTTATATTTAAAAAAGTGACACGTGGAGTTAAATGATTGTGTCGTGTCGCTGTGTAGGAAGCAGTGCATCGAGTCAGAGAAGCTCTTCGACTTCCTCAGAGACCTGGTGGAGCGAGCCACGTCTACGGCAGGCCAGAAGGACAACAGAGGCATCAGCATGTGGCCGTTATACAGGTAGACACCTCTCAGTTATTGACCTGATGTGACCTGATGTCCTCAGTTGAGTATTTTCTCTCCTATCAGTGAGGCATCATCATCAAGTTGATATTATTCACACTTTTTACTTGCAAGTTGTTCCTAAACACAGTATTTTTAACGTTGTTCTCTCCAGGAACAGACGGCACGACATTTCTGTTAAAAAACCGGCTGAGGTGGTAGAAAAGGCGCCACGATCGAGCCTCGACTCGCTCGACAACGACTCCATCTCCAGCGTACGTGTCCGACAGCTGAACACATTCACTGTAGCGAAACGTTGATCTCTTGTTTTCTTACATCGATACAAATACACAGATTATATACGAGGATCTCTTTCTGTTTGTCACAACATGAGAACGCTCAGTAAAACGCCTCCGCCGTGAATAAAGTGGCCAAAAAGTGTATTAAAACAGCAAGATGCTGTTGCTCAGCGGCACTTTAGCAGCAGAATAGGTTGTTTGTGTTGGTGATTGAACCCTCAAGTGAAGAGAAGTAACAACAGCGGCCCCGTGAGGCTGAAATGTTCATTACACTCCAGACACCGAGCTGCAAGAGGCTTGTAGAGATGTTGCTATTCTCGTACTCTGACCTCAACTGGAGTAAAATATGTTTGTCTTGCGGTGCCGGAGGAGAGGACATGTAATTTGTCTGAGCTGAGGAACGAGTAGTAAACAAGCAGCTTTTATAAAAGATGTAAACAGGAGCATTGTTGAACATTTTTGATAACCAGTTATTATAACTTAATTAACCTCACTTGCTTTGTTTCTTCCAGGAGTCGGAGCTGTACATCTGCTTCTGACAGCGAACCTTCAACCAGACGGACGTGCTGTGAATTAAGAGCAGCGTCGTTATTTCATCACGTCACTTTTGTTTACATGTTTATCTTTATTTAAAGTGTGCTGGTACGGGTCAACATTTTACTTTAAACAAGCTGTTTAGGGAAAAAACATTTAAGTTGTGTCATATTTTAGACCTTTGCCTGTTTATTATACAGCATTTTTGTGTTGTTAAGCTTTTGTTTTGTAGTCGTGAACTGAAAATAAATGTGATGTTAAGCTCTGGATAAATAATGTCACAATTTACATGGTAAGATAATAAATCTGTTAGAAATCTAACAGCACAAACCTTTAAAACCAAAATAAGTGCTTTTTTTTTGCTAGAGAGTGGCCTTTGCGTTGCTGTTTTGAGCATTTAAATTTTAAAGCACTTGTAAATTAATGTTTTAAAGACAGTTAACCGTATGAAATGTAATCGAACTGTACATAAAAAAGTTTGTGTGATTGGCAGATTTAATGTGAAGAAGTCAAACGATGTGCTCACATGAATAAAAACAAATCAAGAGCATACAGGGATTGGTTTATTCCAACCAACTCATCTTTTTACATCGTGAAAGGATGAAATGATGAATAAATAGATGCCATTTTTATTCTGAAAACTTTTTTTTTTTTTACTGGAAATGCACATTATGAAGCCAAATATAGCAAAAACGTCTCTCTGAAGTTGCTACGCTAGCTACCTGCATAAGGTCGAAACTGTTCCCCTGTTCCAACATCGACAAACGTTTGCGTTCCTGCTGAAGGTCCGAGCTGATCCGATCACGCAGACCGAGCCGGACTGGTAATGAAACAGCTGAAGGTTCGGTACGGTTTAGCTATAAGTGACAGACTTCGTGAGTAAAGTTCAGATCCAGTCGTCTTTTCTTCTCTCCGACAGTTCGATAAATGAAACATGCATCGTCACTACAGTTACAGTTGAAAAGAGTAAAATAAGTAAAAAAACAAAACAAACAAATCATTTTCAAATCAACATTGTATTTTTTTCAAAACCAAACAAAACAAACATTTATTTTAACTCTTGCAGTAATTACATATTTATAGACGTGGAGGCCAATTTTTCATTAGTGGTTCAATATGTCGTTTACTTTATTCAATCCTTTTTTCCATTCAGAGTCCCAAAGGCACAGTCCATTTACGCTCCTTTGAACAACTGACCCGAATACTGACAGGGAGAAATCTAGATTTAAATATGTTCAGAAATTAAAACATTTACACGTACACACACACACACGGGTGACTGATCGGCCTTCGCCTCGTCGGTCTCTTTCGTTAACTCGTGTTATGAGTTTACAGCGGGGACTCGTCGTGCCGGACAGGTTGAAGGACAAGTTTTCTTAAAAATTCAGAACGGAAATGAAAACAGTGCTACGGTACGCCGTCTTCAGAAGAGTCGCGCTCCGTAGCCAAAAGTCTGTTTAATAGCCTCGAAGTAGTATCTCTTCCAGCCCTCTTTCGTCCGCTCCTCCTCGTTGTCCGGGACGCCTCGACACTCCACCTTCAGCTCCGTCTCGCTGCTCCGGTCCAAGAACGTCAGCGTAATCGTCGAGTAATGCTCTGAGGAGCACAAAGACGAGCACACGTTACCGCCAGTGTCTGACGTTGTACACCAAGTTCTCCTGTAGACTTTATTAGTAAAGAGTAAGCTCAAGCCCAAACATCTGACTTAGTGCTTTACGTATTAATTCTACCCTCTGCAGTTAAGGACATTTAGACAATTTCTAAATTATTTCTTATCTGGTGAGTTTCAGTATTTTGTCTCATGGACAATCAATAAAGGTTGATTGGATTGAATTACTAAATTTTGGGCTTATGTCTTAGATATTTTGATGTGTTAATGACTACTTGGTACAGAGGTTTTAGTCATGACAAATGCTGCAATGTAATCCTAAATGGCAACCAGACTCCATTTACAGAAACAATTATTTTATCATCATAAAACACACCTATCCAAACTTAGGAAAACAATAAAACTCACCAAAAACAACTTTTTTAGTCTTTTCCAGCAATCACCAACTCCACTCATAATATAAAAACACTCAGTTGACAACACTGGTAGAGGAACATGATGGAGGTTGGATGCGTTAATTAATGATTAAATTTGATAAAAACGAGAGTTGGTGATTGTTGGAACAGTTTTTTTCTGACTTTTATTTTGTTTCTGCAGCATTTGAAGTGTCTAAAGATGATAAAATTACTGTTTTTGTAAATGGAGTCTGGTGGACTTGGCGAGAGTGACAGCAGCAGCCATTTTTACTAAAAGTGTTTCAGCAAACGTAGTTTTTAGTACAAAAACTGATTGAGCTTAATGTGTCTGAATAAATAAATCTACAATTTTAATCCAAATGATGTTTTATTCGAGGGAAAATGTCTCTTTAAATATAAAAATATATAAATCAACATACCGCAGGGCCAGTTGTTATACCTCCACTTCATAACTATTTTCTCATCAGGTATCTGGTGGAGAGAAGAGTCACTGTTTCAGAAGGTGATGTGGTCGAGCACAACAAATTACACATGTACAAAAACCCAGAAAAGTAAATTAATCTTTAACGATGCATTACTGATACAAACATGAATATATTCCATATTATTTACGGTTTAAACTGTTGAACTTGAGTCTTACCAGCTCTGCGAATTCACCGAGAACGTTTCCGTCAAACAGACGAAACTTTCCCCCTCTCTCTGCGTCCACTGTGGCTGGAGCGTGCGTGAACGCCTGGATCATCTGCAGGTTTATAACAAACACGTTAGTTGACTCGTTCTTTCGGCTGTAACGCCGCTGAGAATAAAGTGAGCGTTCGTTGAAACCTGAACCCGAGCAGGGTCAGACACAGCAGATAAAGAGGTGAAGCTCACCTCCTGGTTGAGGAAGACCCTGAAGAGATCAGCCGGAGAGGTGAGGAACTTTTCCCTCATGCTGAATTTACAGGTGGGGATCTTGACGCCGGTGTTGACTGGAACAGCTGTGCTGCTCGAGGATGAAATCTGTTCCACACAACGAGAACAAAGGGCTGGTGAGGGAAGATCTGCTGCAAGCAAAACACTGACGCTTCATTAATGATGCTTCTGTTACAGTAAATTATTCAGGGACAAGAGCTCTGTGTGGAAATGTAAAGTGGGACTGTTTGTAGGTAATTCTGAGCACTAACTTGAGTTTTATCCAGCTTGGCTTTGGACTGCGATGTGGACTGAAGCTTGGCCATACCGTTGGCTGTAGGCAGGATCATTCCCTGTGTGAACTCTGCAATAAGAATGACACAAAATTTAGCTCAAAACCAACTTTTGTGAGGCTGATAACTGATCTTGTGTTGTGAGTTCTGGTGGTGAACTGAACCTGATTGTCTCAGTTTGGATCTCTGATTGTTTCTTTAAGATTGCGACTGATTTCACTCACCTGTTTTCAAGAATCCAACGTAGCTTCCCAGGGCTTCACGGATTTTCTCTGCTCCTTTTGTCCTCATCAGGCCGGTCAGCGGCGTCTCAGGTTCGTCTTTGTTCAACGATACGGAGATCTGGACAAAGATCGCAGGACGGGGATCAACACGCTGTTCCCACACGACTCAGAATCATTACACACAAGTTCTTCAGAGAAACTCACATCAAGATCCTCCATGTCGTTCTCATCAGACAGGTTCGGGACTTCAATTGTTCCTTTATATTTGATTCCTGCTTTCGACTCCCCTGGTGAAATAAAGAGCGTACAGATGTCAGCACAGATTCAAAGCTGCTTCGGTCCAACTTCTTTTCAATACTGGTGACAAAAGAAAACCTTTTTTTTTGATCAGCTCTGGAGTTACTGTCCTGTACTAACTTCTATTTTAAGAAGTGTTTGAGAGATACGGGTGATTGGGTTTGTCTCCTGATCATTTCCTCTGTATTCATTCAGCAGTGATAGCAGCAAAGTTTCACACATATCTCCTAGTCTCCTGCTTACCGGTCCAAGTAGCTTTCAGGTTCCATTCGTAAAAGAAAATAAGTTTCCCTTTGCGGTTGTTAATCGAGGCTTCTCCTTCCACCTTGCTGACTTCTGTCACCTCGCAGCTCCCCTCGTCGTTCTCCACGCTTATCCCGAGCATCAGCGATTTTAATTTGTCCGATGACCAGTTTGTTGCATCTCGTTCGGTCCTGAAAAGTCCAACAGAGAGCGCAGCGATGAGAGAGCGAATCCAAAACAGGTGCACAACACAAATCTACTGTTCTTCATTTCCATACCGTTTCATGTTTGTTTACTACGCTGACAGCAGATATCATTACACTAATTACCAACTTATCTTCAAGACAGAATCAGAATGTAGCGATTTACAAATATCATATTCTTGCCAGATTCATACAACAACCAGCTGTGGACACTTTGCTGTAATGCAGCAGTGTTGAGTGTGATCATTAGCAACTAATGCAGCTTTGCAAATCACTCAAGACTTTAATTAATCTTCACATACAATGATGATAAATAGCTTTTCCCTTGAGAACAAGCTACTGAAAGAGACTCTGTGTGGAAAATCTATCTTTCAATCTTGTTTTACATGCATACATTCCTTTTTTTGAAAGAATACTAATGTTTTATATACAATAACAAGTGTTATTGCGCTGCTAAACTCTGTAGATATGTCAGGTGAAGATAAAGATTTCTGAACTGAATTATGTTCCCACAGAAGTGAATTAGGTTACAGTGGGGAAACACTTAAAAGCAGCACACAGTTCAGTGAGTATATTACTACCACTCCGTGCTAATAAGAGAGAAACACCAGTGAGGACATTAAAATCAGGCTCTATTAAACATATTTTGAGCTAGCAGCTACAAGCTATAAGATGAGCACTGCTGTCACTTTTAAAATGGGGCTACTTCAGGTGTAATTACAGGAGCTGAAGACTAATTAACCATCTGATGACAATCTACAGTACGTTATTACACTGAAACACGTGTATTGTAAGCAGACACACCAAGGCTAGGCTAACAACCTCATTGCATTCATTTGAAGCTACAGCAGCGTTAGCCAGCTACGGGCTAAGCTAACTTGAAAGCGATCACAGGGTTAACTTAGCTTCATCCATCAAATGTGATCATTTACTACAATAATATTCAATATTTTACACTCTGGGCTATTTATAGATAGTATCCTAATATAAACACGCCTGCACAGATGACCAAAAACCCACGAAGAGCAGCTGCAGCTTGACACGAATCCGAGCTGGATGTGTGATGTTAGCATTAGCGCGCTAGCTTAGCTAGCAGTCAGTGTCCTTTATTAAAGTCTCACCAGTGCCAGTTGTTGACATTTGTCGCATCGGCTCTCTCCTCAACAATCCAACGAGGGTCCCCTTCGCCCCACTTGGCCATGTTGTCCGCTCAGGTGGTTGGAAAGTGTCGGTGTTTGTGGGCAGAGAGGGAGACGGAGGAGGCTCGTTTTGCCGGCGAGTGTCCGGTGCACGTTGCTTCTAGAAGCCTCGGCTGCGCTGCCTTTATCCGCCGCGCACAGAAAATGCTGGAAGCGGAACTTTGTGGGACGAGGCGACAATGTCCCCCCCCGGAAGTTCATTCGCGGAGACTACTTCCGCCTTCAGAGAAGAAGAAGAAGGACCTCTGGAGCTAAAGACACGCTAGATAACACCACCCCGAGACAGGACCGGGTCTGTTATCAGCCAAATGTCCGCTCTCCTGGTGTCTCGGAGATGCGTTCAAGGACGGTATGCCTAATTCTGCGAGGCTAATGCTAATTTGATTAGCTGGCTTAGTGAAAATGACATGCAAAGCTTAAGCTATTAAACAATCAGTTATATAATGAATATAAATGAGGATAAAATCAACAACAACAACAACAACAAAAAATCTGGTTCCAGCTTTTGGGAGGCTTCTGACGACCTTCCCATGAGCCTTTTTCACACTTTTCCAACATTTAATAATCAGACAATTGGCTAGTGTTTACCGCTGGGAAGCCAGTGAGGGATCATGCCCATAACGCTGCATTAAGCTTGATTTTTGGTCCATGGTGTAGATACAAGCCCTGCGCTGTAACCTTTGCTGTAACGCAGGCTGCAGCGCATTTCTGGCTTCTTCTGCACTCAGTGGCAGCGCTTGTACAGGCGACTTGTAGTTTCCCCAGTAAACACACCGCCTTCTTCTGCTGGTTTACTTGAGTTACACCCCTCATCCTCCTACAGACGCTTTTCACGGCAGACATTTTGACCCAAGCACAATACCCCCCTCAGCCCTACCCCTCCATTTCGAGTGTTCGTGCCGAGGGCAAAGTCCAAACTGAGGTTTTGACAGAGGCACAATTCAAACCGGGGGAAAACAAATTGCTTCTAGTAGCTGAGGTCTCCGTAGCTAACAAGCTAGGTAGCTCAAGTTTATGACAGTCCTGCATTTTCATGTATTTCAGTGATGCAGCGTCCGCTTGATGGCTAATGTTGCCCAAATTTGATCTAAAATCCAGCAGCAAAGTCGCTTTCATGGGGACGTTTCAACCACTACCCCTTGTTCCTCTCTTCTGAGGGTCACACAAAAGTGAGGGGTAGGGGTTAAAATAGGATTTAGTCAATGAGCAGGATAAGCACCAGTGAAAGACATTTTGTTAAGGATGGCTCGGTTCCAGGACAGTGAACCAGCATGAACAATACCAGGACCCTGGAACCAGTTCAACTACATGAAGTGCAGTAGTTTTTAACGTTATTGAGGCTCTGTGTTTACTTCGAATCGGCTGGTGAGTGTTTAACTCGTACTGCATAACGGAGAAAACACTTGTTTTACATCTTTTCAATCACTTTCATTAACTGTGTGAATTTTAACAACATCCAGGAGGAGTAATTATTGTCCTGATCCCATCAATCAGATCTAATCAGCTGTCTTTTGATTGAAGCCCGATCTTCCCCAAAAACGTTCAAATATGTCTTAAGGTTTCTGAAAAACACCGTTAATAGGAGGACAGATTAAACTAATTACCAACGTTGAAAACAAAAACCTCCATGGCAGAGGTAATAAGCATCAGCAGCGCAGATAATTACTGATAATTACACCTCTCTGATTCAAAGGGTGTTACATGTGGTAGTCATGGCATTAGAGAGAGAAAAACAACACGACTGAAAAGACTAAACTCGGCTGCTAAATATGTCAGTGATGTGCAAAAGGGAAGATTTTGACACTCAATTCATCTTGTAAATTATGAGCTTTGAAACCCAAATAGAGGTGAATACACGTCATTTTAAGACCTTGTTGACACCTGGTGTTAAAACTAACAACAAACATAAATGACATTTACACTTAGTCTCGATTATGTCCTCTTATTTTCTGCAATTTGTAATCAGCAGTTGTATTCAGAGAGGGTCAATAAGTCCCACCAAAAAGCTCCATCTCTGCATTCATCTCCTTATTAAAATAGTACTGAAATATGCCAATGTGTAATCAATAATGAAAAACCTGTCCGTCAGTGTTTGTCAGTATAAACAGGAGAGAATAAGCACAAATTAAGAAAAACTAAACATTATTTACTTGTCTTTTTACAGTCTGTTAACCAAACATTTTTGTAACTGGTTTCCTTACAGAGACGTGGTGGTGCAGCAGCTGTTGCATCAGAAAAAGGACTTCAAACTCACGAGGAGATCGTCGAGTTAGTTTCTTCAGTTTGCTCTCACAGACCATAAACATGCAGGTTAGGTTGATAAGTGACTGTATATTGCCTGTAGTGACACACACATCCATTCACAAGAACTCCTGGATAAAGACAATAATTTAAAATAGCTGGAAGTGCTCCGTCCAGAAAGATGAAATATTTTGTCCACTGTCTTCTTAAGACACACTGACAAAAGTACATCTTTCAATGGAGGAAAATTATTAAATGTTGTATAACTCGCCTTATATCAAAAACAGCAAGACAGATCAGTGCGCTGGTATCAAGTTTATTACACAAGTACAGAATTTTCTATGAATACATTGATTTGTGGTGAAAATCTGGTGCAAGAGTCCCAAATGATGCAACTTTAAGGTGACTGTTGTGATGTTTTTAAAGATATATTGTCACTACTGTGTGAAATACTGCTAATACAGTTAATTATGATTTATGTGATGATGTATTATGATGCAGTAGGATGTAAACTGTATGTCTGCTCATGTAGCTGTGGTGATGATAATGTTAAAGTACCACTACAACAAGCTTAAAATACTCTATTACAAGTAAATGTCCTTCAAAAGTATCATCAGCAAAATGCACTTTTTAGTATTAAAGGTAAAGTAAGTAATATATATTGACGTGTAAGTAGGATTGTACTGATCCAAAGGATCATGGGATGAACTTGAGGGGTTCTGGAGATGATTATATGAGTATATGTTTGTATTTTTTGTGAAACACTGGAAAATTATACCTCTTTGGGCCTTGAACAGTTATTCAAACGAAACGTTTTGTGGGGAAATGCTCAAAGCTCGACATCTGGAACCTGACATGAGGCCCCAACTTGACACTGCTTGTTGTCTGTGGCCACAAACCTTCTCTTAGAAAACACTCAGACCAAATCAGGTTTGTGTGGCGGCGTGTGACCGCGTGTGTGATGCGTTGGGTTTGCCGAGAGGCGAAGCTGCTGCGTTCCCACTACTGATCTTCTGTCCACATAGACAGATTTAAAATAACAGTAAACAACCAGAATGCCAGGCAGATCATTACTGTGTTTTAAACTAGGGCACAAAACCAAACCGAGTGATCGCAAGTAAAACATCACGCTACACAGACTGTTGTGTCCCCTCTGTAGCATTTAGCCATGCTAAATAACACACCCTGCTCCTGACGCGTTCTGCTCTGTTTAAGATCTGCGGTCACGCCTCTGCAAATGTAGGTTAAGCATGCAGTCCGACAGCGAACGTCGGCCTCCACAGATTCAAAAAAAGTGTTTTAAAGGTCCTATTTGTAAGAAAAGTTGATTTTTTTAGTCCTAACTCGTCAGATTCTGACACTCAGGGATTGTAGGACGTGTCGGCCACCAACCCAACGTGTCCAACGAGCCGGGAGTGAGACTCAAAAATCAACTTTTCTTACAAATAGGACCTTTAAACTGATCCACAATGCCAAACTGTGTGAATAACACATGAATGCCAGCTATTGTGATTGGCCAGTGTGACTGTCGCGCGGCGTTTCTCCAAACATTTTCTTTTTTCGTAACCCCTGCAGCTAGCATCGCCACCGCCAAAATGGCCTACTCTCATTGAAATGAATGGGAGGACCTGCGTTTATCTGGATCTGAACGTAGCCTTAGATGATGCATTATAGATTATTAGTGCTGTACCACCGGACTACAGACCAGCTTCCCTCCTCAGGCCGTGAGACTCCTCAATTCATCCTCAGCACCTCGCCGTACAAAATAGTTTGAATTTTGTGATTTATACAACCTGCATGAGTCGGGATCCGACCTGGCGACAGGTAAGGTGAGGCAAGTTAATCTGTATAGCACAATTCAGACAAAAGGCAACTCAAAGTGCTTTACAGGGGCATAAAATTACATTAAAAGACATTAAAAACAATATAGTAGAATAAGCTAAAAACAGAAGAGGTTTAAAAGAGACGAGACTAAAGAATAAAAGTCACAGTGCCGTTCAGAGTCTTAAAATTGCTTCAATGACTGAACGCTGCGTCTCCGTGTTTAGTTTTGAGTCTAGTGCCTGAAAGCAGACGTGTACCTGACGACCCCTGAGGTCTGGATGGTTCATAATGTGCAGCAGCAGCAGATCAGAAACCAGAGTTAGTCAGAATAAGTGCAATAAATATATAGAAATAGCCAGTTTCCTCCCTGATGGTCTAGTTTGCGAGTATGTAGGTCACACAGATGCATCGGCGTTAAACTGAAACCGTTTCATAACCAGTTTAAAGTTCCTCGTGGTGCGTTTGATGAAAGAAGAAATAAGTATAAAGTACAACGTGTTAGTGGAGTTTAAGTCTAATAAAGAATACAGTAAAAGTACCTCAAAATGGTGCTTCAGTGCAGTACTTGAGTACATATTTCCACCGGCAGGTAATAATGTTATTTATGTATCAGAATAATCTAAACATCAGAAACACAAAACACTAATTGTTTGTGTTTCTTTTGATTAAAAAAAACAAAAAAACATCCACAATAACTTCTAAAACCTTGTACATATATATATATTTTTTTGTTTGTTTGTTTGTTTGTTGTTGTCGATGCCACAGACAGGCTTTCACTTTGTTTGCGACATTAAAGCATTAGTGGGAGAGAAAAGCAGGCAGCAATGATTAGAGAGGAATCCCAGGCATATGGCTGGCTGTTGTCGGCTCCCCTCCCCCTCCCTGCCTCCCTGCCTGCCTGCCTGCCTGCCTCCCCTCCTGCCGTCCGCTCCGCAGCAGCAGCAGGACAGAGGTAGTTCAGTTTTTGAAGCCGTGGCATGAATGATCTCATCTGAACCTGATCTCCGCTTTCCCTGCCGTCGATCCTATGACCGAGACGGGAATAAAATAACACAAACACGAGGTGAGTACGGCTGCTCCCCAACACCACCCGTCGATAGACCAGCTACCCCGGGTGAGCGTTTGTTGTTTTGGGTTTTTTTTTAGGGGGGAACTTAGCAGCCCGGCCGCGGCGAAAGAACTCTTGTTTTTGGCTAGAAAGGAGGAAGGACCGCGGAGGATGTGTGGGTGGGCGCTTTTTGGCTAATTAGCTTCACGCTTGCTAGCATTCATTTTGTGTGTGTGTGTGTGTTTTAAAAAAAGGGGGGAATTAGCCAAAGAAGGCCACGCTGAGACGATCGCCAAACGTTTTGTTACCTCCGCGGAGGCATCGGTTTTTTTTTTTTTTTTTTTCCGTTTCACTGAACATCTTGGCCACAGTTAGCTAGCTAGCTAGCAAGGGGGCTGCCTCCATAAGCGTAAAGTCAGATCCGTAGCATAGCTAGCCGGCTAGCTGTTAGCTACTAGCGCAAAATGGCCTCATTGTCGCTCGGTGGCTCTGATGCTGAAAAGACAAAGCATGCGGCAGTCGCGGCCAGCGGCTCCCCGCCGCTCGCTCCGGCGGCCACACGGCCTCCAAGCGGGCGGCTGATGGTGGTTGTGTGACATTTTTGATGGAGATGCTGTAAAATTAACGCCGCCGTGTTTAGAGTTTATTTATTAATTTAGCACGGCGTGCTGTGAAAGTGCTGGTTTTCAGCGAGCAGTGGGGGATGGGGCATGCTAGGAGCCATTGACGTAAAGCGAGCCTGCATTTTGTTTGGCTTCTGGCTCCTAGCATAATACAGCAGCTCTGTTTAACCACAGTACACTTGTGTTTTTATATACATAACACTGTAGTATACGTGTGCATTATTGTGTAATACTTAGTAGTACTTGCCTAATTTGCAATGAGTGGATTTTTTTTTTTTCCGTTTGCACTTGATTACTCATTTCCTGATTTCTGCCAGACAAGTTTTTTGAACATCATGTGTGTGTGTCAGCATTTTCTTGTTAAATCTTGTCATGTTAATGTGACTAACTTAACTGTTAAGCATATACAGTAACAGGGACGTGTGATTTTTATTGAATTAATTAATCCTAGGCACTGCAATGAAGCATCTATAGCAGACAAAGTATGTCTTAAAATCAACATGTTGGTTAAAAGTGATGCACAATAACACATTTATGATGTTTTTGTACAAGAAATCCACCCAAGGCTGTAATTTTTTGGTTACTATGCACTTACAATCATTGTAGCACTATTGGCGTTATTAATATGTCCTTATTAATACAAGTAATGCGTAAAATTCTGCATGCACACTGTTTTTTTTGCATTGGTTGTGTGACTTAGTTTGTCTGCTACAGGTGCAACAACAGAATAATCAGGTTTAAACAGTCTGACGTAGGCCCTTTTTTACAATCAAGAAATTATTTAAATCAATATTGGACATTGCTTTTGTAGATTTAGTAGTTTCCCTGAGATTTAACCCCAAAATGCTAACCTATAGGGTGTTCAAAAACCACTTTTATCTATATATGTCATGTCCAAAACTGTTTTTTAATTCTCTGTGCAGTGTGCTTTCTCTCAGGTTGTAGGTCTCCCTGGTTGTATATCTCATTTCCTATTTGAACTTTTACACATTGTTGTTGTTTTTCCTTCAGGGAGATAGTGCTCTCTAGTGTCTCTTGTTTAACAGGGGCCAGCACAAACGCACCACACAAGGAAGACAACACATGTCTATAATTGTTTTCTCACCCTTTTGTATTTTTAGATCTCCGGGTACCTTCATAAATGACTTTTTTTTTTTTCCTATTCTGTCCACTGTCAGGAAATGTTGTTCTGTATTCAAGCGAGGACTCATTAGATCCACTTCCTTGTTTTTTTTGGTATGGGTTATAACTTTTTTACAACACGGTGCTGATTCCAGATAATCCATCTGATCAATCACGGGAGGACGGTAGCTGTAATGTAATCCCTTTTTCTCGTTTTATGTCAGGTTTCTTTGTATGTGTAAAGAAGCACGGTACCTCTCCCTCTATTGAAGTGACGACGAGTTTGCAACCATTTCCTGATTAGAAGTCATACAATTGTTTGATTACATGTTTGATTATATGTTGATTAAATGTAAAATGTTACATTTTTGTCATCCCTGTTTCTGGCTGCAAAAATCTTTGCGACAATGTCTTTAATTGTAAAATAGTATGTGTTTTCCACAGATCATAGGGCTTTAGTGAGTTTTGTCTGGCATCCTGAGATGAATATTTAAAGAAAACCATTCTTCTTTGTTGGTATGGAGATGAAGTGTGAGAATAACCGCAGAAAAGTGGGACGTTTTTTGTAAAAATTAACAACTTTCTGTTGTTTTTTGTGTTCTGTAAACCTTGATGCTATATTTTTTACAATCCAACATGTATCAGTACTGTTTTCATTGTACCCCTGGTTTTACTTTTTTGTGATTATTTCATAAAAAAATGTATCACAAATAGAAAATTGGAGCAAGTGGAATCACTCACCCAAACGCCCTGCCCGCAGGTTTTTACACAGAGGACACAGCCGGACACTGCAAACTATTTTTCTGTCTGATGGAAAATTAAATGCCACAGGCTGCAGTTCAGAGCTCAGTCTCCTATTTACTTGCATCCCGTTTATTTTGGGGAGTCAGAGGGCCTTTAATGTTGGCAGGACTGTTGTTTTGTTCCTCTTAAGACATCTGTGTACTCCAAACGGTGTGTAATAAGGAAGTTGACTCTACTTTTCTTCCCCTCCCTCAGTGAAGAGAAAGTGAAAATCTTGTTCTACTAGTTTTTGAAGCGTGTCGTGTGTAGACCTGGAAACCTGATATCCCTTGTAAACATTAGTGGATCATGGTGGTATGTTATATTGTGATTATTGTGAATGTTATTTTCCACATTTTTTATCACTTTTACCCCTTAAAAGCACCTTATTGATTAGGATATTTTCTTGATCACAGGTGGCAGTGGGAAAGAATATAAGTGCACTGATCATGTAACTTGAGTGCTGTTTTTGTTTTCTGACAAAGGTCTCTCTAGTCTGTGCTTACTTTGATGCAGCGTCGGCTTTTAGTTGGTAACCATGCTATTTTCGGTGGCTCAGTGGTCTGTTAAAAGTGTGGTTGTTCCGCCCAGCAGGAGTCTTGCCTCTGACTGGCCTAAAATGGGCAGAAATGGTGCTGAACAAAAGCTGCTTGTCGCTCGTACAAAAGTACTTGAAGCGTTGCAGCCGGGACCAAGCTGCATTGCTATTGCCTGTGCCTCTCAACAGGAAAGGTATAGCAAACTTTAAGAAAAAAACTACAACAAACAATTTACTGTTTACTGTAGTTCATACAGAGTTAAAACCTGTAGAGTTTATTGATAAAGTCACAGCTGCTGTTGAGCAGATTGTAGCCCTAGCTCCCTCATGTCCACACACAAATACTACGTCACATAGCCTCACTACATCACACATTCACATAATTAATTACATGGCACTTATTCTTTTCACTTTGATCTTAGCTAGTGACATTCAAGCATTTTGTGTGTTTGTCAGAGTGATCAATTAGTTGATGTTCAGATAAGTGTCGCTGTTGGATATCTGACTGTGTTTCTGTCTCCTCGCCATCACCACAGAGAGACAACATGTTCCCGAAGGGCACCAAGCGCAAGTTCTCAGACTCCGGGGAGGAGCCGGTCTCCAGCAGTGACCAGGGCCCGTCAGCAGCTTCATCAGCGGCAGCGGTGGCGGCTCGGACGCTGACGTCCTCTTACAGCCTGCAGAGGCAGTCGCTGCTTGACATGTCGCTGATCAAGCTGCAGCTCTGCCACATGTTGGTGGAGCCAAACCTGTGCCGCTCAGTGCTCATCGCTAACACGGTGCGGCAGATCCAGGAGGAGATGACCCAGGACGGCACCTGGCAGATAATGACCCAGGCCCTGGCAGCTGCGCAGTGTCCCGCAGACCGCCTGGTGGCTACCGAGGTGCTGTGCCGGCAGACGGACGCAGCAGCTCAGGCCGGGCAGAGCCCGAAGCCCTTCTCAGTGGTTGGTCTGGAGGAAGGCTACCACGCCGAGGAGGTGGTGATGGAGGGAGACGTTGAGACAGAGGTCACCATGTCCACTTTGTCGCCCGTCTCCCCCCAGCTGTCCTCTGCTTCTTACCTGGCAGGTCCATTCGGCATGGGACCGTGCTGGGAGGAGGAAGAGGAAGAAGGTGAGTGCGAGGAGGATGAAGACGAGGACAGCGAGGAGTGTGTGTCGGAGGGAGAGGAGGGAGACCGGGACCACCTGAGCGCAGACTCCAGGACAGGGGAGCAGGTTTTTGGGACTTTTGAGATCAAGCACCCGGCGCCGCCCCCTGACCCTGCGCTCGAGGAACTGTTTTCAGACGTGGACCCGTCCTACTATGACCTCGATACGGTGCTGACAGGCATGCAGAGCGCCCCAAAGATGGGGCCTTACGATCTGCTGGAGAGCCTTTCCTCCCACGGGCCGACCACCCTGAGCTCCAGCTCGAGCTGCAGGTCAGACCTGAATGAACTGGACCACATCATGGAGATCATAGTGGGATCCTGAAACTCAGAACATTCCTTTGGCCTGTACTGATCCCTCAGACTCTTTCCAGACTATGCACAGTACACATGTGCATGTTCTGTATGTGGTATTGTTACACATGGAGATTGTTGGAGGTTTTGGGGCAAGGTGGGAAATTAACAGCAAGCCAAGTAGATTTTGGGATCGGCTGTTAGAGGTGTAGTTAGTCCGCTCTAACGGCCGCTTAGGCAAGTCGGCAGCTGCTGTTGGGACCTTTTCATCTTTTATTAAACAAAAAAACCATGTAATTGGCAACAAACAGTGAGGGTGAAATTTAATGAATTTTGGGATTCACACGCCTACGCGGCCTGTGGGCAAAGCGGTTAGTTTCCTACTTTGTTGATGAAATCCAAAACATGACAATATCTGTGAGAAGGCAAAGATAATTACCTATACCATGATGCATTCTTATTTACGTACTTTCCATGTTTACGTCTGTCATACATTCTGTCATACTAGCTCCGTCTGGTCGTACTCTCTGCCATTTTGTCCATCTCTATTTATTGTTACATGGACTGAGGAACAATTCATCACACTACATGCATCAGAAAACCAGAACAAATTGTAAATCCAAATCTATGAATCAATGCATATTTTCCTAAAGATTTGAGCAATTATGAATGGAATATATGTATATGTACGTATGTGTATATAGAAATATATTTTTTGCATTATACAGCTGGGGGATTTTGCAAGTATCATTTGATATTATTTTTATTTTTCCCTCCCAGGCGGTTTTTAAGATTTTAATGTAGCCAGACTCGAGACAGTGTCTTCCCATGGTTTGGTATAACAAGTCGACTGTAACAGGTGTCAGGGCTGGCATTGTCACACTTTATAGGCGCTGTTCTTTCATTTTTCTTAAAGCTTTATGCAGGACAGGGAAATTACTTACCGGGTTTAAGATTGGACTGTTTCTGGTGAGTTAACAGTACCCAGAGTAAGTTTCCTGCCCTGCTTTACATACAGATCTAATAACAATAATAATAACAGCTTTTCCTGAAGCATTTGGAGAAACCACGGGGTGATAACTGCATCAAGAAGCCATATTTCTTTCTCTCATTTGTTCATACTGCAAATGAAGAATTCTGTGTGTTAACCCAACCTAATTTATTGTTGTTTTATTTATTGTATTTATTATATCTAGGTACAGACACGCCACATTGACTTCAAATCAACCACGAGGCCTGATGAAATTATATTTATCCAAATTTCGCCCTCCGTTTTTTGAATGCAGTACCTATTTATTCCTCACATTTTTTTTTTTTTGTAATTATTATCAGTAATAATAAAAAACCGGGTTACTATTCAAGTCACTATGCAGCTCTGTCATAACGTGTTTCAAAATGATTGTATACGACTCAAATGTCCTTTAATTCCTTTTATGCAAACAGTTGCCTTTCTCCTAAAGATGTGGAAAATCAAATGCATTTTTCAAAATTGTTCCTTACGATGAAGAGATTAACTCAGGCAAACAAAATGTATTGACAAAAATACAGTATTACGACACGCTTAATACCTTACCACAACACTCCTGAAGGATGTCACTCTGGTCTGAATGGGAGCTAGAACTTCAAAGACTAATTACCGTTGTAAAATGTATGCATTTTTTTATATTAAGGAAAAAACATTGTAGCATCTTTGTAAATATTTTTTATAATAAAAGGTGCAACTATTGACTGTGTGGTGTTTATTGGATCGCTTAGTTTAGGACTTTCTATGAAGGTTTATTGTTTCCCTTTTTTTAAAAAAAACTGCTTTTATCAAAAACCTGTATTGACTTCTGCTTTTGGGTGAAATGGTAAGTAAATATATATATATATATATATAGCTACTTTATACAGTTACTTCTGTGTAGACAACTGGCGGTTGTGTGTTATGTAAAATCGACAAACAACAATCGAAATGGTTAAAGATAAATAGATAAACTCGGTGTTTACGTGCTTATTTTACGTACTGTGCTGCTTTGGTAAACCACATTTATCTAACAGGGACATCTCAGACTGACGGCTAAAGTCAAGCTGCCATTTTCTTTAGTCTGTGGCCCAGCAGGCGAACAGATGAATGAGATGTATATACTTTTCAACCCGGAGGATTCATTTCATGGAAGACACACCTTTAAAAACAAAAATTTACTGAGCCTTTTTTTTAAAGGTTGATTTCCTGAAACAGCTGTGAAGTGTTTTTTCGCAAATGTTACTCAAAAAGCACTAAATAGTGCATTTATTAGGGACTTTTTACAGCTTGCAAGTATATGTAGTCTATGCAGGATCAGTTACAA
The DNA here is from genome assembly GCF_040436345.1 of Pagrus major. Taxonomy (NCBI): domain Eukaryota; kingdom Metazoa; phylum Chordata; class Actinopteri; order Spariformes; family Sparidae; genus Pagrus; species Pagrus major. The sequence continues at coordinate 3,441,080 of NC_133230.1, read as the reverse complement.
ATACACTACTGTGACTATGTTTATCACATTGAAGTAAAATGTGTCCCACTACAAAAGTGTGGCTCATTAATGTGTTTTTACATTAATGAGCTCTATGGCGCAGAGGAAGAAGATATCTTACAATACTTTTAAGTAGATTAAAATGATGGATTATTCAGATGCAAGCGTGATTGTCACTTCTCAGTCGGATCAATAGAAAACTGATTGAGGCAGCTACCGTATGAGGAAATAAGGAAATGGGCAGATGTTTGGCTGGAAATTGTAAACAACTTTTCAGTACTTGTGCCAAATCCAAAGACCAAAGAGGTGTGGACCAGATCAAGACTCTGGCCAAACATACATATTTATAATCTTGACACAAAATAATTATTTAAAGGCACAGTATGTAATTTCTGCCACTTGGGGTCTCTCAATCAAAACGAAGCAGAAGCTATAAGAAGCAAGGGATCATGGGAGTTGTTGTCCTCATTGTTAAACAACCACCATTGCTGATTATTTATGTTATGTTTAGTCACGTTCGCCAACTTTCCCAGAAGTCATAGTGACGTGACCGAATGAAAACGCACTATTACCTTTATTAAAAGGATTTTTCAGGGGTTCAACATTGTTGGAAACGTTTAGGAAAACAAAGGTGTATTCATTTCAGCCATTTCAATGTCTAAATTTGATTTGATTTCAGTGCTGCAACTGCAGGATTTGTCCTAAAAATGCACTTCACTTGGCAGCTGTCAAAATCAGATCGATCCTGAAGGTTAGACGCTCTGTTAAAGGGCACCGCGACACCACTGAGAAGTATTTCTGTGAGCAGATTTTCATTTGTGAAAATGCTGAAAGCGAATGAGTTGTGACTCAGCTGCAGTTTGGCTGCAGTCGGACCTTTGCCCTCACGTGCTCTCACATGATGAAGTTGGACCGAGAGATTCTGTGTCAGATATGCAGAGAGAGTTTCATTCTTCAGCTGAACAGGACGACGGTCTGTTTGCAGATCAGGACCTGGAACACAGCTAACCTGTTCACGGTGACATTAGGGAAGTCTCGCCTGAACTTTTTTACTTCTTATTCAGAGCTAATTACCCAGAAATGAGTTACAGTAAATGTGCAGTTGTTTGGCTGCAGAGCCTCATTCCCAGGACAAATTTTGTGTTGGTAAAGTGTCGTAAAATAATCTATAAGTCCCCTCAAATGAATCCAAACTAAAGTAATGAGCCTGTTTTGAAAAATGTAAGAAGAGGAAAGTACAGATTGCGCTCAAATGTACTTGTATAAGCAAAAAGTCAGAAAAATAAATACTATAGATACCTGAAAAATCTACTTAAGGACTGTACTTCCCACCTCTGAGAATCGTCTTGACACAAAATAATTAAAAACATCAAAAATATCCGACCAAATAATGAATAATGAGCATTCAGTATTTAGTTTAGAGACACTTAATAACATGCAGCACTTAAATAAAAACCTCAAAGTTGTGTCTACATCTGTCACAAGGTGTTTATGTGTAACTGTCTGGCTCACGCTGCGTGTTGGCCTGCCTCGGTTTGGTTTGCCTATAGTTAAAGATTAATGGCCTCTCAGTGACTCAGCAAATAGGCCGCCTGAGGAAAAAGCAAGTCTTTGGAGAAAGAGACTATTGTGTCTTCAGAAGCAGCAACACAGAAACAGTAAATGAGACGCACTAAAAATCAAGTTTTCACCATGTGATGTTAAACAGAGCGGGTTTTTTTTCACTTCTAACACGTCTGGAAGAAATTACTCTGACCTTCAACATCATGTACAACCTACTGTAGTTGTACTGTACTGCATGTGTCGTCTGCTGTCAGAGGACTGCTCCCTCTTCACAAACGTGAGCGGGTTATAAAGCCCGAACCAGGCCACAGGTCTCATGCTGCCTTCAGGTGCTTCTCATAAAACTTAAGATCTGGAGACGAGACAACCATTTCTCACAAATTCAAGTGCTCATAGCTGAGTATGTTCTGTGTTTGTCTGCAACCATAAAACATCTCACAACCACAAATGTCCAAAAGACTTAATCAACTACGTGAGTAAAGGTTATAATTTACTCACTACATCTTTTAGTTTTTCTGTTCATTGGCTCTTTTGGCACTGATGTTGAATTTAAAGAGCTCAGGCGCATCAGCAGTTTGGGTTTTAAGCTGGATTTTGTGGAAATACCACAAAATGTAGTTCAGAAAACAAACGCCGCAATAATGTCTTAATGTTGAACGTTTTCTTTCTGTTCGGAAGAAGACGACGACGAAAGGAGAAGTAGAAGTGCAGCTGTGTGACAAGAAACGGAAAAAACGTGAATGAACAGTTTCCTTATTTGGCGTTTGCCTTCCTCGTCTTTCCGGTCACCTCTCCCCGCTTCCCTTCTGAGTCATCTGTCCCTTTAAAATGCTGCGTTCAGGTGCTCACCGCGACTTCCCAGCTTCTGATACGCTGGTATACTGAAAGCTGTTTGATAATATTTGAATACATTAATACATTTTTAAGTCTACGTTTTTTATTTGTGCCCTCAGATATATTTTAACTCACATTTCACTTGTTTAAATCACTGGGTCATGACGTTTTTGGCATCTAGAACCAGTTTTATAGTAAAGTTTAAAAAAATCCAGTAAAATTAAATTAAATGCTTCTTACATGTTTTTGCATGTTTAACAACACTGACAAGGGACATTTTACAGCGTGATTAGTTTGGACAGTTTGCGAACATTTTGCCGATGATGCTTTAGTTTTACTTAAAGGTGCACTATGTAACTTTTTCAGCTCGTCCTCATCATACAAACAACCGTACAGGTCGACAGTAAAATGAGCTTATTATGACCCATATTGAAGTTTGCTGTGTGTATTGACCTTTTCACTACAATGCTGGTATTTATTCCTGTATTACACTTTAACAAATACTTGAATCACACCATGACACCTTGTTCTGTGGACTAAAATAGAAATGCATAGAAAAAGAGATTTTCGTCTCGTCATGTCATTACAGGCTACATTATAGAAGGTAAAGGTCTACTGTGTTTCATATGACTGAACCTACAATTCAAAATATTTATTGCTATTTCATAATATATCACACTTTGACCCTTTGTGTGCCTGCTGCTCCTGTGTCCATTCATTTATTTAAAAATATCTAGTCTATTTAATTGTTCTATGAAGGTTATTTGAGCATTTTGTTGAAGTCTTTAATTCCAATAAAAGGTCAATATCCTCACTGAGCTTCAGTTTTACTTTCTTACTTCTTAATGAGCGGAGGAGATACTTAAAACTCTGCTTTTTATTGTCGTATTCCAACTGAAAGGTGATTAAAAAGGCTTTAAATTCCAGTTCAGCCGCTCCATGTGCAGATTGTTTACAGCCTCCACCAGGTAGGACACCTTTTTGGCTCGTCTGTTCATCTTTTTGTTCGAACAATAGCTCAAGACATCTTTCAAATGAGTGGTTTTACTGAAATTTGGTGGAAAGAGAGAGTTTTAAGAGAACTACTGCTTACTCAATTTAAAAGTTGCTTCAATTCAATTCAATTCAAAATACTTTATTTGTCCCCGGGGGGCAATTTAAGGCACGTGGAGTAGTTGCAAGATATAGGTTGGGTTGTGCATGAAGGAGCAGCAGCAGGAAGTGCAAATGTGCAAATGTGAACAATGCAATAGAGAGGGAGATGTAGTGAACAGGTTACAGCTCAAACTTTATATTAGGGTTACAAAACAAATGCTCATTAACGATTAATGACATTTCAACCTATTATTATTTTATTAACTCTCATATTGTGACGTAATATGTTCCTTTAAAGTGAATTCAACTAGTAATATGCACTATAACGCATTTTGAATGTAACTTAACCTCATCATATGCGGTGTCCTCGCCTCTCACGTGTGCCCAGAAGTCGTGTCCGATTTTTCCGCGGCGCGCCTGAACGCACCGGCAGCCCGCAGCCGGAGCGCAGCGGCCGCACATTCGCTGCCCCGTGAGTGGCGGAGGCGGAGGCCGGATCATTGGGCCCACGAGCCAATCAGAACCGGCCTGCGAGCTCCGCTGCTCCCCCCCCCCCCCCACCTCCACCTCCTCCGCTCGCAGTCGCTGCGGATGGACCGAACATTCCTCATTCCTGGGACCGCGGCGACGACACGGAACCAGCCGGAGACACGACGCATTCAAGCCGCTCATGACGCTTTCGAAGAACACGTAAGGTTGTTTTTATTAAGCTCTGTTTATTTTAAAGGATTCATTCAAAACGTCCGCAAGTTTGTTGTTTTAACTCGGTTTTAAATGGAGATGTTTCCTTAGGGTCAGGGGGGGGTCTCCTTCTGGGTCCTGGGCGAGATAAGTAGGATGGAGGGGGTTTGTTTTCTTATTTTACTGCTATAAAAAGAGGAAATTGAAGGAATAAGTGCTTTAATCGTAGGTTGTTATGTATTCAAGTGTGAATCTCTGTTTAAAAAGACACCAAAGTAGCTTTTAATCTCTTTTAAACTCATGAAAAATGTTTTTTTTTTTTGTGGGAAACGTTTGAGACTCACTGATGTAATGCTAACTAACTCATGTGAATGAGTAAAGTCTCCGAGCCTGCAGGGGTGTCTCACTGTGACTCATAGCAGTCATAATGTCCATGTCTTCAATGAACAGACTCAAATGTCTGAGCAGCGTTCGTCTGCGAGTCTCCTCCTGATGTCGGGAGATGTGTTCCCGAGCTGTGTCGTTGAAAGTGAATGGGAAAACCGCTCCGCGTTTGCTCGGCTGCCGCTGTTACATAAACTGGATGCAAGGTTTTTATTACACGGCAATTCGGCTTGATGTGATCCTGAATGTGTCTCTGGTCCCAAAAATAATCTCAGCCGCTGCTGTCAGAGTTGGTTTTCTATTAGTCGACTGAACGGACGTCACAAATTTAAAATTACAGGTCCCAAAGAATATTAATCAGCAACATTTTTGATCGTCGATCGCGTAAATGGTGAAACCGGATACAAAAAAACACCGATATCGATTATCAGAGTGTGAAACCTGATTATCTAGTCTCTCCCTAGTTTGCGTGAGTTGATTTTATAGTAAAGATATTAATACGCTTTAGAAACATCAGTCTTTAAAATGCACATTGATCAAATGTACATCAAGTCTAATCTATGTATTTGTTAATGCAGGTCAATGTTGGGTCGCGGTGTAAAGCGGAAGTGGAGCTGCTTGGAGGAGCTGGAGGTCGAGACCCTCCCCGCCGCTGCAGAAAAGGAGAAACATGGGGAGGAGGACCTGGAGGACGAGGGCGGGTTCCGCGTGAGTCCGTCCAAATCCCACATGGACCACCTTCAGCAGCGTCAGCTGGTGCTCGGCCTCTGCTTGGAGAAGCTCCAGCACTACCAGGCCGGGGTGGAGCTCAGCCTGCGTCGCTCCGTGTTGCTCATCAACACGCTCAGGCAGATCCAGGAGGACATGCAGAGCGACGGGGTGGGAACCTGCACGTCGGAGGTACTCCTCAACAGCGGCCACGCCGACTCCTGCATTCTCAGGGACGACGTCAGGGAGGACATGGTGGTTACGTGCCCCGGGTGTGCAGAGGGTGACGGGGACACCCTGTCTCCGCCGCTGTCCCCAGAATTCCCCTCTCAGGAGGCAAACAGCTCGTCTGAGCAGCAGAAATCGCTTCCTGCTGCGACGATCAATGCTTTTAGCGATGCAGTAAACGCCATGGGCTACCTCAGCGACCTCGCCCTGGACGACATCTTTGAGGACATTGACACATCGATGTATGAGACTTCGGATCTGCCCTCTGCCTGGGCGGCGGGCTCCCTGTGGCCCGTCAGCGTGTCGCTTTGGGCGGACGAGGACGTTAAAATGCGCTCGTCGGGCCACACCTCTGCTGGGAGTCTCCAGTCATGTCTGATGGACCTGAACGAACTGGACCACATCATGGAGATTCTGGTGAAGTCATGATCACCAAGACGAACTCCTTCTGAACATTTACTGCACTGCTGATCACAGCTGGGAACAAGGACTGGGTTTGGGTAGCCGGACTCTAAAGTGGCGCTGGATTTTTAAGGCTCCATTTTACACTTTGGTTTAAAACGTGCTCAAGCTTCGGCCAGTTTAAAGTAGAATAAAACACTAATTTCATGCACGTAAACCATCGTGAGTTATGTACATGAACTTGTGCCTCAAATAAGTGATGAAATATTTATTATGTTAGATGAAAAATCCAGTTTAAAATGTCTCATGAGATGAGAAACCAGGGAAACATCCACTCTTAAACACTCGTATACGCATACAGATATTCCAGTGGAAGTCTCAGTGGACTTAAAATGGTAGAAATGTTGCTGTTGACATTCAACAAGGAGAAATGCATCTTGAACTTACAGAGTGACCAATTTCTGCAGCAACAGAGGCAGGAAACGACTGCAGTTTCAGGACTAGTTGTGTTTTGAGTCGCGGTTGAATAATCTGTAGTCAAAGTAGACGAGATGTGTCTAGACGTACACCGTCTGAAGCGCTTTAATGGACATGACTGCATAAATTGGTGCCAGGTAACAGTGTGAGGGTGTTTAAGGTGGATTTTCTTTAATTCGATAAAATGGAGCCTTAAATTTCTAGTTCGTGCCACTTTTCTCTCCTGTTTCATAAAGTTTGAGTCAAAGCAGCAGCTCCTCTCTGAGCGAATCCACTCCTCAGGAAGAAGAAACCCGAGCTGCCGCGGTTTTGGTGTCGCTCAGGCTGCTAGATCAGACCCGGGTTGATTATTAATTGAAATCCCTTCAATTACTTAAGAGGGCGTGCTTCGGCCAGCGAGGAGGGCAAAGGCCTGGGATTCCTGAATGGGTTTTTTTTTTATCGCTCCATGTAGGATCTTTAAATTAGAAAGTGTGGTCATGCAGCAGTCGGAGGGTGGACGGTTTGTATATTTATTTTACATAAGAGAAGAAGGATGTGGCCGCTGTATTTTGGGGATTCACCAGCCAAAGAAGTAAGCTTCCAATCCCTGGATGACATCTGATAGAGAGAGGGTGAAATGTTTAACTTGTTTGAACGCCTTTATCTATTATTATTCTTATTTATGAATGAAAAATCAACTATGAACTGCAGCAGATATTATTTGTTCTTTGTATGTAAAGTCTTTTGTTTTTTGGGCGTGAGTGTAACTTATAATTCAGATTCTTTATGACCTTTTTCTTGGCTGCCATGTCTACTGCTTTTTGCGCCACTTGTGACATCAATTGGGAGAAACTATCAGAGCCTGTACGAGAACTATCCTCACCTTTTTCACAATGAGGTTCGCGTGAACAGTTTGTCCTTCTCGGCAGCTTGTATTTAAATGCAACATGTCATGAACGTAAAACATGTATTTTAAATAGTAATGTAATCCCAGTCTGGTTCTGACTGAGGAGCCGATTGCCTCAAGTCAAAAATCAGGACGACTTTGCCATGTCTGAGAATTGTAAGTGAAACAGAAGCCTATGTATTTTTATGGCCGTGATGGTGAGTTTTTACTGCGATGCCGGTAGTTTTTTTAAGGCAGTTTTTTAATGTGTTTCTACCTGAAGCTCCAATCACCTGTCCTGTAGAAGAGATACAGCAGAGTGAAGGATGTTTGACCTTCGCTCTCTGTGGTTTACTCCTGTTCTACCTCCTGATGTCTGTCTGTTGTCGGTTTATCTGGACACTCCTGTTTTTACACCATGAGCCATTGATGGAAATCTTTTAGCTGTTGTGTGTTTCGCTGTTTTAACTCGGCTGAACATCCAATCCAACGGACTCTATGCTTTTCCTGTCAGACCGAAGCAATCCGTCCTCATCTCCATCTCATGTCGACAACGTGCCTTACTACTGAACCTAATTTTTATTCGTGTTGAGGGTTTTTTTGTGGCTGTCTGAGCTCGAGCTTCATTGATAAAAAAAAACCCTAAGAACTGTGGCGAGGTGTTATGTAAAGCACTGCAAGCAAGAACCGCCATCGCTCCTTCCTTCTTCTTGGCCTTTTTTTCTGTGCTCACTGAACACTAGTGGCATATGAGCTTAATGTATCCTGACAGGCTGACAGTGAACTAGCTGAGGGAGGAGGTGGCAGCGAGAGCCGGGAGGGAAAAATAAGAGGAGGAGGAGGAGGACATGGAGGAGGAGGAGGGGTGGGAGGAAGCAGCTTGCGTCACTCGTTCAGTAGGAGGGGTTTAGAGCTTGTTTTTGCCCAGACTCAGACCACCGACCAATCACATGAGACGGCGAGGAGCAAGATTGATGTATGGGGAGCACACGGCTGCTCCAACAACAACTTGTTTTTGCTCCTGACGGCTCTGCACAGAAATACAGTGTGGATCTGTTGGATTTTCAGCCGGTGAAATAAATCCACTTTTGTGTTTTTCTCATCCACCATAATCTATCTGACAGGACTGAATATAAAACGCAGACAGCTGCAGTGTTATTTATAATTGTATGAAAGAAAGCACAAGCTGTGTGTTGTTGATGCTGATTATGATTATACATGTATCTGAAGGACGAGTTTGACAGGTAATAAGATGATAATTAATAATGTATTGTATTTTTTGTGGAATATTTTATAGATTTTATTCAATAATACAGTAAAAATACCCGAACTGCCTTGTGTGAGTCTTTTTTTCTATTGACTGACTGTGAAGCAGGCCTCATTATGCAACATCACATGGATCAACAACACCAACATTTCATCCAGGTTACAAAAAAACTGAAATAAATTATAACTGCCAGCCTCTCGAAAACGTGCCTTACTGCACAGCAGCCATGCATACACAATGAGGTATTAGTCAATAGGCGACTGACTGCATGTGGTTAACAAAGAGGCATGTCTACCCTGAGTTCAGCCTCCCAGGCACAGCTTTCACTCAAACCCTGATCCTGCCTTCTTCATTTTGACTGCTTAACCCAAAAGTGTCAACATCTCCAACCTACAGCTTTGGAGAGGAGCTGTTTATGTGCGGTACGTGTCCTGAAAGGCAGAGCTGAGGGCAAATCCTCCCTCTCTATGTTTTTCCACACATGGCTCAGGAGTGAAAAGGAAGCAAAGACTGCCCTCTGGTGGCTGCTACACTGAAAAACACATGTCTGCTGATTGTAAAAGCATGACAGTGCAGATTCAAAGAGTGTGTTAGGGTGGTGTTAGTTGATGCTGTAGTCTGGTGTATTTATAAACCCCCGATCCTTGCACAAAACCAGCTTCGGTACCAGCACCAGTAGTTCTTATAGTGACGGTGATGGGGCTCATAGGAGCGTCACTTTCCAGTTAGGGAAGGCAGGCTACTGAGATAGAGAGGCCTCCTCTCATGTTTCACCCTCACCTCTGCTTCGGAAACATCTGCAGCACTATGGATCAGTACTTAAATCGCATTCAAATGCTTTAACTGTAGAAGGAATATCAACACCACAAAGGACAAATACTGCATTAAAGAAGTGGATACCTAAATTAGGTTATTAGAAACTTTCATTTTGAACACTGTAAGGATAAGCTTTAAAAATAAGGTTTTATTTAAGGGGTGAAATGTCTTAGTTTGTGGTCTTATGTCTGTTATACTCTTATTTGCGTTGTTCAATAGTGTGTTGTCTTTTTTTTTATAGCTAGATAGCACCTGGTTTGTTCTATTGTCCTGTCCTTTAAGATGTTTAAAAATAAACGTGCTCAGGGGGAAAAGGCGGCATTTTCAATCAAAAACAAAAAAATAGTCCTTATTAAATTATTGATGTGCTGACATGCAAGCAGTATTTTGAGCAGTGACATGAAAGTCTGGGATTAATTAAATAAAATCCCATTTCCTCAGACTTTGATGGGAGTTCATCACTAATAAGGGTCCTTAGTTACCTCCTACCAACAACAAAAAGCTTTTATACGGCTGCCTGTGATGAAATCTACTTGAACGTGGTTCTGGTTTGTTGTTTTTTTTTCTAACAGGGTCTATACAGATAAACAAAGCTCCTGTCCCTGGTTGGGCTTTTATTGTGATAAAACAGCTAAACAAACAGATAAAACACAACATTTTTAACTCTTTTGCAGCGTACATTATTTTCTTACTGCAGTGTCTGTGCATCGCTGAGTGCGATTTCACTCCAGAGTGTAAGACAGAAGCACAGTTGCAGTAGATGTTGTTGGAGCTGGAATTTCAGGGAGTGGTCACACATGAGGAGGAGCAACACGTGAGCTACTGCACACAGCTTCTGCTAATGCTCCCATTAAACACATGTGAAGACAGTGTGTTCAAACATACTATCTGTCTGTCTATCTGTCTAAAACTGTGGTATATATAAATGTCAAAATGTCGGCCTGAGTTCTGCAGTGTGTCAGTTTGGGTTTAATGTTTCTCTGCAGCCAGACATCAGTCTACTGCAGAGTGAAGCTGAGCTTTGGCTCCGTCCTCCAGGCTGACTCAGCACACACTCACAGAACAAACAAGCTCTGCTGCTGCAAAACAATGGGATGGACCGACCGGACTGATGCATACACACCGTAGATCCAGCAGCAGTTCCAGCACGTCAGTTGAAAACATGTTTTTAATGTGAAGAATCAACTTATACTGGCCATTAACATGCGTGTAATGTATTTATTAGTTCTGAAGCTTACATGAGATTTCAGCAAAGCGGGTCTGTATCTTTACAAGTTACAATCTTTTAGAACAAAACTCCCTCTTTTTGTTTCCGTGCTGAGCTGCAGTGAAAGGATCAAAACAAAAAGAGATACTTTTTTGCACGAAAAAGACTTTTGAGGAACTTGATTCCTCTGACCCAGACGGCTGACACCTCACATTAACTTGAGACAAACTTTTGAACACATTTTTGTGGAGCTTCTCTGCATCACTCACACTGGAAGTACATCAGGAAGAGATGTGACTCGTTCAGATAAGATCCTAATTATTGGGGATTTCAATATCCACTTAAATAAGCCTTCTGACCCTTAAAGTTTTTTTGGGACCGCTCGATATTTCCGCTGGATCATTGCTCTCCTCTGTTTCACTATCTCTTTATATCTGTATTTCTGTAAATTTTGCTCTCTCTCTCTCTTCACTCTGATCTCTCCGTCTATTACTAATTATCCTGTGTGGCCTGCCCTCTTCCAGGTCACCATGGTGGACGGGAGGTCGTGTGGCTCGTTATTGTGTTATGACGCAGCTCTAATATGATGAACAGACTGTTAATTTCCTTATTTTTACATTAATTTAACTGTATTTTATATTATTGCTGATAATTAATTGTTTTTCTTGCCATTTCTGTTTTAGATGTCAAGTTGTGGTGCCTTAAAGAGCTGCTAACTGAAAGGATTTCATTGGTCTGGTTTTAGTGAAGAGTTTTAGCGCCCCGCGCTGGACTACAAATGCTGCTTCAGCCTTTTCTCCTCTGGAAAAGAAACAACTCTGGACTTGTAATTTCTGGATATCAGCATCTTAAAAACAAAATATCAGCAAAAATATATTACTTTCAGTTTTTAAACCATCTTATAAAGGCTGCACATAAAATCCACCAGCAGAGACTTATTAGTCTGATGGTTCAATGTTCTGATCCAAATGTTCTTTTTTCTTTATTAATCAATAAACTGTTTGATCTACACGATGTCAGAACATAGTGAATACCTGTAGAACTTCAAAACTTTAACTTATAACTGGCCTATCTTTTGTCATTTTGCACAGTATTGCGCTGCATGTACAGAAATGATGTTTACACTGACAGCAGTTTTAACTATTTTTACAGTTTTCAACAGTTAAACAGTTCTTAGTTATTTTCTTTGTATTGTCTTGGTAATTTTTGCACAGTGACTTTCCACAGCTCATGTCTTGTGCTGCTTTTTCAATGTGCAACGTATATAACCTTGTGGTTTAAAGTTGTTTCTTTCACTGTGTACTTGCTGCATAAGGTTGAAATGATGATAAAGACAGTCTACTGTCTACAAATAACTTGTTTTTTCCTCAATTAATAGTCCAAAACACCACAATTGTTGATGTTCTATCACATTGAAGTCAAAGACAAACAGCCTATCCTCAAAATTAAGAAGCTGTAATGAGGGATTGTTTGTTTTAATTATCAAAATAGATGCCAATTAATCTCCTGTCGATTGACAGATCAATTATTTGACTGATTTCAGCTCTACTTCATCCCGTTCTTTTGTTTAATCTCTCCATGTTTGAATATTCCCTAAATTCTCGAGTCTACTTACTTAATTATAATGTGGTTTCAAACTCAATACAGAAACAGGTGGTTTACAAAAGTGACCCCTGAAACTATCTAACTAAAATGTCAAGAGGAGGGTAAGCACCAAACCTAATCAGGGGGTCAGTCTGAGAGAGAAACAACATGTACCTGTGTGAGAGACTTTCTTCTCGACTTTTACTTCGTTCCTGATGAAGTCAGATGTGGGAATGTGTCTGACAGGCTACATGACCCTGAGGGACAAATTCCTTTTTGTCTGATTATCTGTAAGTGATTTACAAGCTCCTCCAGACACCGTGGAGATTCAAGCGCAGGTCAGAGATGTGACCCGAATACCCGCGTTCACGTAGAAATGGATTTGAAGCAGATTGAAGGCTCCCATTCATTTTTCTTGGGGAAGCAAATTAGCTGCTGGTATGTTGTTTTTCTTGACTAACTGTAAGAGACAAAGCTCGGGCTGTGGTGATGTGTAGCCGGGCGTCCTTGGAAAAGGTTTTGACCTCGGACCACGTGGACTCGCTAATTAAAAAGGGAAATAAGGGGAAGTTAGGGACCAGGTAATTTATAAACAGCCGCTGCCAAAACGTTGTCTCACTCTGCATTTTTTAAAACCACAGTGGGACAGAAAAATATTGCAAATTGTGGCCATAATCAGATTTTGTTGAACAAGATTTAAAAATGACTATTTTGGCACCAGAGAAGACAGTGATTAAAATACGGCATAACGATGGTAATTGCATTTTCAATATTATCCTGGAAATCCCCCAAAGTTTAGCTTTCAATTGGTTCATCTGTTGTGGTCCGATGATGTGATGGGACCAGTGGTGAAAAGTACATTTACTCACATAATAAAGTAAGTTTGAGGTACTTGTACTTTACTTGTGTGAGTGTTGCTACTTTATATTTTACTTCAGAGGAAAATATTTACTTTTTACTGGATCTTTGACAGCTGTAGTTATTGGTTAATTTGCAGATTTAACAAACTACATTATGAGTTTTTAAATTTTATTTCCAGCTACAACATTAAAAAAGTACTGAAGTACTTTTGATTGAGTACATTTTGTAGCTAATATTCATGTACTTTTACTCAACTAAAATTTTGAATGCAGGAAGTTTCCAACGAGTAGTTTTACCTTGAGTAACTTAAGTTACTTAAGTACTGAATACTTTTTCCACCACTGATTATTATACACTGATATTAAGTATTAACCGTAGTAGAGCCTTGCCGACGTATCGGTTGGTGGATATTATCAGTATCGGTGTATTTGTTATCTAAAATGTGCCGATATGAAAACGTAATGCAGAAAGAGATGCCTGGAGTAATTTATAATTATTAAATTCACAGTTTATTTTATTGTTTCATTTCACTGATGTCATTTTGGACAATAGTTTATTGTTAAACTGTAAAATACCCTTCTCTATCATGTACATATTTTTTATTGCATTTGAGGGTCCATTGCAAAATGCAAATGGCTCTAAATATTCAGTATCGATCGAGCTCTAGAGTAAAATCTAAAATGTGATTAATATCGATGTCGTTAGGTGTAAAACATCAGTAACTGAGGAACTGAACTGAGTTAAAAAGCTACTGTAAAATAAGTGCAGGCCTGCAACTGTCTAATCTATCAAACACTTTATGGAGTAATCATTTTATTAATGTCCACATGAGTCCAGAACCTAAAGCGTTTCAGTTTATACTGATAAAAACTATGGAAAAGCAGCAAATACTCACATTTGTGAAGCTGAAATCAGAGAAGGATTGATCACCTGATCAATTATTTATCACTGATCAATTGTTTCAGCACAATATGGATTTTTCAGTTCACTTAATAGTGATGTGAAACGTTATTTGGCCTAAAGATTATTTGATTTCTCCAACTTCTGACGTGAAAATCAACATGAATTGATGATGATAATGATGGAGGCCAACTCAACCTCTGGAACAAGCCTGACACTGTCCCATATGGCTGCTCTGTCTGCACGGTTCAATCTAATTTTCTACAAATTAATTATACATGTGGTTAATTAAAGGCAGAGTAGAAGCTATTAGTCACATCTGCCGCAGGTCGCATGTAGATAAGACAGATAAGGCAGATGTGCTCGCAGCAACATGCATGGAGGCTCATCATGTGGCCGTCACATGACAGAGGGACACATTTTTGAGCCATAAGCTGTAATTACATCGATTACAGATACTAGTTAGACCTTAAAGTCAAGCATAATATATGATATATGATCTTAACCTGATCTTAAGTGATTAATATTATATTAATCACTTCCCAGATCCAGATTTTAGTCAGCTTTTTTATGTTTTATCGATCTGTGTATCAGGAATTATACTCGTCAATAAATGTCGTCAAATCTTTGAACATTTTACAACCTTACAAGAGAATCCCCCAAAATATTTTCAAGCATTTGGAGATTTCTTTGATTGCAGACATCAGATGGGCTTATCGATCAGTAATCGATCAGTATGTTATGCTGAAAAACTGATAAGCAGTCCTTACTGCACAGCTCACTGTGGGGGAAAACCGCTAACTGCTGCTCTCTTTGCTGCAGCTGTCTTTGGCTGTAGATAGCTGCTGTTGGTTAGTAAGCTCATTTAGCGGTGCCCATTATCTCATTAAACTACAGAAAACACAACTTGGCTCAGCAGCCTCCCAGTGAGCGCAGCCTCGAAGACCGACAGAGGCAGGTTTGACGACTAAATCCTGCGACGAGAAGACGTAGCATGTGCGGACATGAAGCAGAGATCAGAGACCATCAGCATGGAAAAGCAGCTCAGAACATTTTCATATGAATAAATGATTTATGCTCACCAGGACCATGCTAACATGCTGGTATTTCATCGATATAGTGTTTGCTATGTTCACCTTCTTAGTTTAGCATGTTGACATTTTAATTAGCACTAAGAAGCATTAAAAACTTGTGTTATTAGTTTTGAAGGTATGTTTTTCAACCAAAGTACTGAACAAATACATTTTTTTAAGTCAGGAAATCTGAGGAACAGTGTCGCACAATCCCTTCAATAGCTCTTCAGATACTTTCTGTCTGTACTGAAGAGGTGGAAGGACTGACTGATTTACTCCTGGATCAATCAGACTTCACTGAACAGTGAAACATAGCACCTACTTGCACATGCAGTTGTAAAAATCAGGATGTCAGTCCATCAGTTGGAGACAGAAAATCAGTAAGAGGATAAATCCGACCTGTCTGAAGATTCAGGCTTTTTTAGAGATTTTCTTGGAGGCAGGAAAAACTTGTATTTCAGCGAATATTTTACGAGTTTTTGCGACAGATTATCGAAAAGGATAATCTTCTTAAATCAGTCGAGTTAGTGTGGATGGGTTTTTTTTCTACTGTTGATTGTAGAGCTCAGTTTTAACATTTCTATACAGCTATTTTAGTATGAGGAGATAAAAATGGCAACTGATGGTCTATGTGGGTTCAGGGAATTGTTCTGTCTGGAATGTGTTATATAATATTCCACTCATCTTTCATTATCATGTTTTGAAACCGTCTACACGAAAAGGTCTGAAGCAACACAAGCATCAACTCTTATCCTCCAAATGCCAAACAAACTTATAGAAAAGTGGTTAATGAAGGTGGTGCACGAACCTCAACTATGAACACATTCCAAGGTATTTTATTAGTTGAGGGGAAAACTCTTTGAGGTTTATTTCACCAGAGACGCCCTGTTTCATAATCACACACTGCTTAACAAGCCAAGAAACTGATGGAATAACTCTTTACTTACCTGCGTGTGCAGTGATTTGAACCAGCAACCTTCCAGTCCATCTGGAAGAGAAAAACAAAATATGAGAAAAACATAAATAAAACAAAAATATATCCAATATCAACAATGTAGAATGACCCATGATTTAATTACAACATATATGGATGTAAACAAGCGACAATCGACTGATTATTTCTGTATTCAACATGATTGTAATGGTTTCTGTGGTGCAACAATATGAAGAGGCCACATGATAAAAAGAAAAATCCATCCATCCATAAATAAATGCATTTCAAATGATGTAAAGTCAAAGAATGTCACTGCAGCATTTCAAACATGCCTCTTCTGTCCACCTTCGGGAAGTCTTTTTTTTAATGTCCGTGGAGAATGAAATCACGCTGTCTGCATGGAGACGTAATTCATTTCCAACGCCGCCGAGTGGAAAGCGTGATGTTGATCAAAATCACCAGCTGAGATGTTCGCAGCTGTATCCCTCTTACACAACTGGATGCTTCTGCCATTTCAACACGGTCGGCGGGAATTTTCTTTGGTGAACTCACGCAACAAAACAAGAAACCTCAGAATGTAACAATCAACAATCACGACACCCGGTGCACCATAAACAAAATATGAGATCATTGGTATTTCCGACTGCTTCTCCTGTCTGTACTGGTGTGTGTCGTAAAACTAGATGCGAAGACAAACTGTGTTGTTTTATAATGAAGTTCACCTGATCCTCAAAAGGGAGAAAAGACAATAAAGGACACTTTAAAATCTCCACATACATTTTTTTGGGTGTTTTCCCATAGAGAAAAGGGAGGAGCTAGCTTATAATGTATCACGGTGATGACCAATGGCCACTTTGCTCCCGTTATGAAGTGTTTTACAGATGAGTTCACCAACAGTGACACAAAACATCACTTATCTCGACTTCTCATTAACACCAAGACGGCCAGACAGTCGCTATTAACCGGTTTTGTCGGTTGAGATGGGAAGGAACAGCGGTCTCTCGCTTGGCAGCCGTCTCGCCAAGCTGTCAAATAAAAATAAAAATAGTCACATCATCAGGATTTTAACTGTTTTTTCTGTGAATATTAAAATGGACAAAAGATCTTTAAAGTTATGCCAGTTCATCCTGAGGCGGACATGAACGCCTGAACCACATTCAGTGGTAAACCATCCGATATTTGTTTCATCATCTTACGCAAAACCACAAGTTACAACCTGATGGTGGTGCTAGAGTAAAATCTGAGGATCACCAAAGTCAGTGGGTTATGTTTGGGGATTATATATATCTGTTCAAAATGTTGTGCTTCATCCTCTGAGAACAAAATTCATCTTAATCCATCCAGTAGAGTTTCAGTGTGGAGCAAAGTGGTGGACCGACATTAGCCTGACATTACCTTCCAACGCTACCTTGACTAAAAACAAAATATCTTTTAAATCATAAAAGGGGCTTTGTGATTAAAAAAAAAAAGGGTTACAGGCTGATGAGTCAGCAGCTTCTGTATTTGCTTTCTGCTCCTCAGGTCCTCGAGTGCACTAATCTGCAAACAGCCTTGAAGTCAACCTTAATAAAACCTTTATATCTGTGCTGTCTCTGCTAATGAACACTAAGTGCTTGAATGTCCCACAGTATCTGAATCAAAATCGGTGTGACTCCATCAGAGCATGGAAATCACTTACGGTCTCATCCATGCACATTCCAGCAGGACAGTATGGAGTCTGTTGTATGTTTCTGCATGCGTGTTGTGTGTCTCTTTACATGTGTACTATAAGGCTGGGCTGCCATGTGACGCCGGCTCGTCCGCATCAGGTTTGCTTTTCACAGCGTGTCGTGTGAACTGAGCGCTCATCAGGTTTTTTTCTGGGAAGTGAAGAGCGTTCTGACTTCTCACAAGGTTGTACACCTTTCTCGACATTTTCACAGCAGGTTAACCGCAACAAATCCATCAGCGCCGCTCCAAGTGTTCGAGAAAACAACACTTTCAGACTGTCGCTGCCAAAATAGGAAAAGCCGGTTCTGTTTGTTTGTTTGTTTACGATGCTGAAGTCAGCTTGATGTAGGAGCAGCACTTTAACGTTATGGACTTTAAAACAGCTGAAATCGATATAGTTATTTTAACAGCTGATCAAATGAATCGGTACGTGATAGGAGTCACTTATAGTAATGAACATCTCACTCAGCTCTGCAGAGTTTCTCAGCATCTTTCAGCCTGATGTTTGGGTTTTCACAACTGTTTGCCAACACACTCTTTTAACTTTATCAGACAGTAATATTTCAACTTTGCTAAATAATCAACTGCTCGCTCACGAGTTCCCAAATCAATTTAAAAGTTGATCATATTTCAGTGTGTCGGCTTGTTTCGCTGAACCTTTAAGAACCTGTTGCAGCTCCATGATTTGTGCAAAGTTGATCATCTATTTGTTTTAAAATGAGACATCAGACTGTTTGTTATTTTGTTGTCACACACATTATAAATATTAGATGGTGTGGGTTTATCTTTAATTGTTGAAAAAAGAAAGACAGTGGCTGGTCTGTTATCATTTCTCAAAAAACATTCATGCATATGTTTTTTTAAGGTGCCCCCTGTGGACAAAAACAGTATGAGCACCTTTTTTTCTAAAGTACTGGGTAGTCTTTGCATTTGTTTTGGAAGTGAGTGAAAGAAAAATGTTACATATTAAACAAACATTAAAACAAATATAAAACCTCCATGGATCAAAAATCAGTAAAAGAAAAAGTCATTGTTGACCTGCTCTATGGGGAAACTACTTTTTGGGCAGCAGGGGAATTTTAATACCCTGAGTAGTAGGTTTAAATAAATTTGGGGCTAAAAAGAGGCCATGCAATTACAGAATGGGGCTTCATCTTACAGCTTCATTGCCTGATTGTTTAATACGTTTAGATATTTTGGAAAGGCAGAAGACAGAATGCTCCAAACTGTTTCTTACTGGTCTGAATTAATGCTTAATAAGATGGTTTCCAGACTTCCTGGAATGGAAACTGGGCTCGAAGGATACAGTCCTCTAGTTGGTGGACGTTGGTAGCATTAAACATTATCAGCAGAATGGACAGATGGTATCTTTAAAGCCAGTAATACGAGTTAATAAGGTGTGGCGAATCAGAAACAATAAGCTGTTGTCATACACCAAAGCTTCTGATATCACGAACCTTCATCAGCTCTGAGAGTAATGTCATTTGCAATTGCTTGTCTGCGGGATTAAAGTGGCGGGATGTTACATCCACGCTGGGTAAAAAGTGTGGGAATCGCAGCACTTTCCATCCTCTGGCGGTGTGAACTCAAAGGGCTGCAAACTCTTTGCAGTTCATCTGATGTGGATGCAAACACCCACACTGACAGGATGCAACTGAGCAACGTGCCTAAGTTGAATTTCATGCATATTTCTGAACATACCAACACAGCACAGAGTAACAGTTCCCAGTGCCAGTTCAGCTATTTATAGACACAATGGGCAACTTTAAATTGTTTTATTTTCATATTTTGTGTTTTTAAAGTCCTACATGGTGATTTCCTGCAGTTTTCTAGATAGTGATTCGACAATAAAGATTTGATCATTAAATCCAATTAGGGAGAAGAACATGATTGGGATCTTTTGTGTGTTGGGGGCGTGCAGATGAAAAGACGACCCTACATAATCGCTTAAATCACTAATAGCTCCAACTTTACCAGCTGTTAAAGCAGTTTCATGTCTGAGGACACGGCCTGGACAGGAACCAGATAGCATCAGGCATTTTTGAAAAAAAAAGAAAAAAAAGAAAACATTCCCGGAAAATGTTATTAAGGACACAGTGAGACAGTCTGTGGCTTCTTTCAGTGCCAGGTTTCACCCTTACTGCTATTTGCGTGTCATTAAAAAGATTTAATATTGATTAGCATCGTCTGGACAGATACTAGATTGAGGAGCTTGACTTACTACCGTTGCTGAGGAAAAAACTGGAATAAATCTAAACAGAACCACTTAAATTACTCTGCTACTCAATATAATAATTTATATATATAATAAATAAGAAATCTGTGACATTTTTCAAGGACATCGTGTTGTCACCTGAGAGGGAAAAACAGCAAACCACAGAACAGCACAATCGGCCTTTTCTGACTCTGGTACTGATGTCCACATTGTTCTGACTCGTGTCTTTCTGTCTCATGTTGCAGCTTTTAGACAAATGCTTCAAAATCTAAATTATATGACCGGAAAATGAAACAAAAGCCCGAGTGTGGTGGCACATCGTCTAGCTGTATTATCCACATGAATGAAGAATAGCAGCTGTTATTTTTTCCCTTTTTCACCGAAGCCAGAAATTGATTTAGGTTTTGAAATGTTTTTTGAACTTGTGCCAAAATTAAACGCTGTGTCATATCGTCTGCTCATAGCCAAGAAGAAGAAGAAGAAGAAGAAGAAGAAGAGAAGGAAAGATGTACAGACATGATCTCATTTGTCTGGACTTGAATGCACATTCAGAAACATTTATGAAATCACCAGTCGTTATGGGCAGAAAAGGGACAGAAAACAGAAATGTTCTCATTAAATTAGCTTAACTAATGTGTGATTCAATGTATAATGAGATAAAATAGCTGCAATTATTCCTTCACATTTGAATAATTGCTCATTTTGATTTAGCTGATTGAGTTGCTGCATCGCTGGAGAGTAACTGCATGCTGCAGCGAGCACAGATTGACAATGTGCCTGAAACATCTTCCCTGATACCTGATACTGTTATTTTTGCCCTGCTTGGGTAGACACACCCATCCTGAGCACAACTGCAAGTTTGATTCGGAAATACTCCTGCACTTGCGTTTTTATACTCGCTTTGTTTTTCCTTTCAAGCTATTTGGAGGAAGAAACCTTTATTAGAGACAAGACGCAGGCTACCTGATACCTGCGCTGCCTGTCACACTGTAATGCTGCCTTGCATTTCTGCCGTATTGATCTGAGTGCTTGTCCCATCATAGCTAATGCACTGCTAGCTTCACTCTCGGGTCCCAACATCACTTAGCACTGACGATCAAACACAAGGGAGCCCGCAGAGGGGATGAGTGCGGCGATGATTTGCTCAGATTTGTGGGATATTGGCCAACAGGCGTCCTAATAGATTTTCTAATAAAACCCGATGCTGACAGAGAGGATGTGTGCAAAGTTTTAAAGGGATGCCATCCTGCAAACTACCACCTGGGTAAATATACGGTCAACATTAGTAATCTCCTCCACGGGGAGTGTGTTGGTCTGCAGCCATGTCTTAATTGCCCAGTTTTAAAAAGCTCTTAACCTGTTTCTTCTTCTCCTTCACGTCCATCTGACCTTCATGACGTTACTGATGTGAAGGCTGAATCACTGAGGGATCCCTTCTTTGTTCGGTCAATTTAAAGGAAAGATCAGGGCCTCGTTACGGAAACTTACAGAGATCTCAGTTAGGATGACACGCAGGATTTTTGGTATTACAGAAACTAACTAAATACACTAAGTGTATTTAGAAAAAAATCATGTCTATCTTATCTTAGGATAGGAATTTAGCTTACAGAATCTGAATATTGAAATACTGAATCATTTCCTAAGTTAGGATGGCAAAGAGCCTGTCCTAAATTAAAAATAACTACCAAAAATGACAGCACCACAGTTGCTGGAGAAGCTAAGATTGATGTTAGCCTGTTGGAGAAACTACTGTAACACTGATGTTAACCTGTTAGCTTGATTAACTGCTGGGTCTATACAGTGCTATAAAATGGTAGACAATTACAATTTCCTATTTCTTTAAACAGCTTATTTTATTGGATGTATCTGTCCAGAACCAAATTATATTTAATTTACTGTGACTTAAGTCAAGCCTGGAGGTAATGTCTATCTTTTTTTCACCTGAAAAAGTCCTTAAAAGATTAATCAGTTATCCAAAAACCTTAAGAAGATGCAGAAATGACATGTTAACAGAAGTGGTTGCGATAAACGAAGATGATCATTGATTAATTGATGAATCCTTGCTTGATAATAGGGAAAAATGCTTGTAATATGTTTCTGGACCTGATCTGATATCTTTAAATATCTTTTTTACGTCATAAACCGAAAAGATATTTGATTTCCGAAGATATAAGAGAAAAGCAGGAAGCAAATCTTCACATTTTGGAGGCTGGAAACAGAGAATGTTTGATCTTTTTGCTTGATAAATGACTTTTTAATTAATTAAATGATGATTAAATGTGTTGTCGATTATTTTTCTATGCATCAACTACTTCATTAATTGATTTAAATTAATTTCAGCACTACACGAACTGAAGCAGAACTCTGTTATCTTTAATGAGATAACGTAAGACTGACGTAGATTTTTACAATGAGAGGTAACTCATCGTCAGGAGTTTCATTGCTCTCGGGGTGCAATAAAAATGACCTTTTTCACTGACTCACTAACTCAATTATTTGCTATTTGAAGATGTATTTATAGTTTCTGGTATTTTACATGTGATCACTGGGTGCTGCATGCTGTTTGTTATTGAGCTACATACTTTTCTGTGTGACTCAAAAGTGTGACTGGATTGACTCTTGCCAAAGTCCAGGAAGAAAAAAACGAATTGCCGGGATCTGACATCATTGCAAAGTCTTATAATTGACTTTTCTGACCGCTCATCTGCGCATCTTGACCTGAAACCCAAACTCAATCATCCTGCAGCCTCACAGGCCAGCATGACAACATGTTATGTTCGGTTTGATTCCCCTCGGTACAATACCAGATAAAATCTTCATCATCTTGCCTTTCTGTCCACAATGAGGGGGTTTAAACTAAGTGTACACAGCGTCCAATTGAGTTACGGCTCCATGTCAATAAACTATTTCACCCTCCGACCGTGAGCGCCGGAGCCAAGAGCTGACATCGTGATTGTCCTTGTCCGATTAGGCCGATCAATGAGACTGAACAGAGGAGAAAGGAGAAGAGGAGGAGGAGGAGTAGAAGGAGAAGTGAGGGATGTGTCTGTGTGTTGAGGGAGGGGGGCAGCTCCTCCCATAATTAAGTTAGCGTGCTGCGCTGGAGGTCCATGTTTACAGGGCAGGCGAGGGAGTTTCCTTCACTCGGTGGACAGCTCTGAGCGCGGAGACGGCAGCAGCGAGCTCTCTCTTCTCTCTCTGGTTATTTCTGCAAATCATCCCTCGCTGCGCTGCGACTGGCGACCTGCACACACAGGCTGATTCAGGACGAGCCGGAGGGGGGAAGCAGCAACTACAGCAGCTGCAGTGGCACCTGCCTAACCCTCCACCACCCTCCCTCCCTGCCCAGCCCAGGACCTCTTTTCTCCTGCCACTGCCTCCACCGCCGCTGCCATCATGTGCGACTGTTTCCACCTGGCCTTCCCCAACTGGCACGCCGCCTCCTCAGGGACGGGTGGGCATCACTCTCTCTGCTCTCTCTTCCCCCCTCTCTATGACTTTGTCTGTGCTGTTTTCCCCTGAGCAATTCACTGATTCAGCAGCAGGGTTCAGTAGTGCAGTGCAGTGGGAGAGATTACGTTTGTGTTTGTGATGGAGAGAGACAGTGAGTGAGTGTAAGGCGGCTGGTGCTGATGCTGAGTTGTGTTGCTGACCTGCAGTGAGCGCTGGGTGTGTCTGCAGAGTGCTGGGGAGTGTTTGAAGATGTCATCATCGAGGATGTCAGGCAGCTTCGCTCTTCTCCTGTTTCCCTCCTGCTGTGTCTTTGAAGCAGTGGCTGAAAGGCAAACACGCTCGGTTACAGCCGCGGTTCAGTGAAGAAAAAATAGTGGTGGAGGATAACTTCCTGGGGGTAAAGATGAAAAAGGCGACTGAAATATGGGAACAAAACTATTCCCAAAATTAGTAATGCGTTCACCACAGATCTGAGCTTTAAAGATGCAGCTTTTATGTGAAAGAGGGAAGAGCAACTACCTGTAACGTTGCATCAGTTTTACCGTAATAACCCAGAAAATGTTAAAACTTCTGAAAGTTAAGGATGTTGAAAGCTCTAAAACTTACACAGTGCATATTTTACTGATTACACTGCTCACAGTTCTTCTTTTCACGATTATAAGCGCAGCGTTTCAAGGAATCTGATAGAAAGGAATTTTCATGGGTCCATCAAATGCTTACATACCATATCTGATGACGTATGTGAGCGTAGAACAAAGTAATATATCTTGTTTGAAACTGTTTACATTCAAGCTATATTAATGATGACGCAAATTGCTTGTAATCTTCACAAAGAAAGTTTGAACTGGAAATCTTTATGAAGTCATGATTTTAGTACGCTTGGGCAGAAAACACTGGCTTTAAAACATTGTTTGAATTAGTTCCCGTACATTTAAGTTTTGACATTTGTGTGTGATTTATTCGGTTGTTTGCTTCAGCTGGATGTTTTCTGGTACCTAGGCCGTAATTTAATTGACAGTTACATCATTGGTTTCTACAGGGCGGGTGTTCCTACCAGGGATGCATTAAAAGAAATTGCTGCATCACCAACAAGTGGAAGATATATGATTCAGGCTCAGGAGGGAATCATAAAAGTTTATCTCATCAGCTCATTTAGCTGCCCAGTTGTGCTTAGTTTCTTCCAAGCACCTAGAGAATAATATTGTGTTTGTTATTAGTGGACATCATCAGGTAGTTTATACATTATATATGCTGTAAAATATATATCTGCTTTCTGTGCTTTCTGGTAAATTATTAATTTTCATATAATGCTTGGTTGTGTTTCTTTGCTGCCACTTTCCATTTCCCACAATTGCCCTGATTTACCTCTGCTGCTACTTTTAATTCAATCTGCCTGAGGATGTGAAGAGGTTTGTGTTGCTCTGAGAGGCTTCAGGCGACACTCAAGGTCAGAGAGAGAGAGAGAGAGAGAGAGACGGAGCTTAGCAGACGGGGCGGCTCGACAGTGGAGCCTTTAGCAGACGATTCTGATCCATTATGACCCATCAGCATCAGACAGGCTAATCCTGCTCTTAAATCAATATTTCAGTTTATAAGTGTTGCTGCTGAAAAGAGTCAATCTCAGCGTTTGTGTTTACCTGCTTGGAGCGTCAGTCAGCTGGAAGTTGCTTGTGATTTACAGTTTTGACAATGTTTTGGTCTATTTCGACACAGGGTATTTGATACTAACACGAAGTTGCTCGTATTTTGTGTTTCGGTATTTATTCAAATTCCATCTTGATTTTCTTTCTTCAAGGGAACGTTGCGAATTAGGTGAAAAACTGACCGTTATCCCGAATCTATTCATGGCTGCGTTCAAGATAAAACGTATTGTCTGTGCAAAACTTTGGCAGTAGTCGTTTCACTAACTTACATTTAATAAAAGACCGACATCCACCTATTATATCTGTAACTCAACTAAATGATCATGTTTAAATCTGAGTCACTGTGTGCTTCGGGCACGCAGAGCAAAACAAACACGGAGAAGTGTTGGCAAACAGAGTTCAACCCAGGCGTAGGTTACTGACCTAAAATAATATTGTGTCTCCGTATTTTTGGTGTAATTGCACGTCGTGGGAAAACAGGCAGATTAAGATCCGAATTCCAGAGATGTGATGAAACTCTCTGTAAGTTTGCAGCCGATTAGTAGATTGAAAGCATGCGCTTTTACAGTCTCATGTTCATATAATCCATGCAGAAAATCTAATTCTGTTTTCCTTTCCCTTCACTCAAATCTCATTATAATTTGGATCCAAACAAACTGCCCTGCAGTGAAAGGAGCTTGTGTCTGTCTGTTACGCGAAAAATTAGCAAATCCAAGAGCACAAATAATGAGCTGTATTACTTTATATTAGTTTAGTGAAGAGGGGGGCTTCGGGGAGCCTTCCAGGTGCTCCTCAACAGGAAGCACAAACTGGAGCAGAAGGTGGTTACGTAAGAGATGAGCTGAGGACAGGCAACTAACACAATACAGTTCTTCTGAGTCGAGAGAAAATCTACAAACTGATTTATATATTTCGAGGATTGCGGTTTTTGTTTTTGTCAGATCTTTTGAAGCAAATCGATGAATGTGAGGGGTTCACTGGCACCGCATTACGTCAGGACAGATGAGTTTCAGTCACAGTTTCTCGTCCCATCAGCACAAGCACTGAGGGATGAGCCACGCCCAAATCCAGAGCTGCAGTTGCACCCAAATATGAATCATGCAGGATCTGCACCGCAAAAGATTTCAGCATCGACTCCCTGTGCTTATATATCTGCAGAATATTGCCGTCCAATCAGAACGTTAGGCAGGAGGTTTATGAATATTTACGCTATCTGATCTATGATAAGTAAATAGGTCAATGTGATTTTTATTTTTGACAATTTTAGTCCGCAGTGAAAGTTGTTATCAGGCCCTCAGCAGCGCCCACATGACAAATATTTGAGAAAGGAGTTTCTACATGTGCGCTGCCAGTTGTCGGGGCAGGACTACTGGACATCCGCCTGGATGAAGTGGTGAATAAGACCAGGAATACATCATCCAGTCATGTCAAACCGGGCCTGAATCCTCCATAAAGCTCACTGCACACATTGACGCCATGATTGACTACGACAGCAGCTGTGTACTCGAGACATGGCACATGACAGATTTCAATCTAGAGGCACCCGAGAAGTCCGGTTAATTAAATTAATCCGTCTAATTCTGTTCTGTTTAACTTCCTGGACCTTCAGCAGCTCAGACAGAATATACAATTAGTATACAATTACTAATAACTAACGCTGTAGTTTTTTTTAATTATGTAATTTAGGTGAAATTGTAGACTCACATCAAAACAGGTGGTCCTCTGAAAGTAGAAAACATCTCTGCATCTCTCTCTAAAACACATTCTTCGTCCCTTAAACCCTTAACTGTTTCCATTAAGTTTCCATTAACAGTCTCTGTATTTAAAACAGTGGTGTCTTGTGCTAAATGCTTTCCTCAGCTTGATAACATGCTCACAACAACAACATGGTTATATATAGCAGGTTTCTCATGTCAACCACCTGAGTCTTGAGTTTTGACAAAGTAAACTTCTGAACCTGTGATGAAATTTCATGGCAATTTATTTGATCTTATTTATTTAATTGGCTACTTCCTCTTTTATCTCTTTCCGTCTGCATTTTCTGGATTTATTTCCTTTTGTAAAGTGCTTTCTAACATTGTTAGGTAAAGCATTATGTAGATTATTATCATTATTATTATTGTTATTCATCCTATTGTTGTGACATTTTACTAAAAATCACAAATCACCTCATCTTGGGACCATGAATGTCACTACAAAATTTTAATTTCTATCCAACAGGTTTAAGACATTTTAATCTGCGCTAAAGTGGTGGACCGACCAAACGCCTGACATTACCATCCCATGACAGCTCAGCTGTTTTATCTTAAAAAATGTTGGCATCATTGATTTTTATAAGGGACTTATTGATCAATTAGTTTATAGAAACTTTGGCAGTGCAGGGATTTTTAATGTGTTTGGGCAAAGGTTTGCTATTGGGGTACCTTTAAGTTTCTTCAGATGTGATTAAATGTCCCTTGGCTCATTACTTTTGACTCTACTTAAGTGAAACTATTAAATATAACTTTGTAAATGAAATTATTACAGGTGGATAATTACATTTTGTCTCGATGGCAAAAGCCTTTTGATAGAAATGTAAACTGACAATGATATTGAAAAGTGAGGAGTTGTTTAAGGTGGTTTTAAGTCAAAGTAAAGTGTTCTTCCTCTTCATTAGTTTATTAAGCAAATAAGTTTCGACTGAATGAAGAGATTCATGTAAATGTGAGGTTATTTTAAGGCATATGTGCTGCGAAGAGTTAAGTCTTTGAACTCAAGTGGACCTTTGAAACCACTTAATTCAGTTTGGGAGTGACACCCAAGGTATGACTGCAACCTAAAAGTGTCCCGCCTTCTTTGTCCTTCTGAGACTGAACAAATTCTTTTAGCCACTTTAGCAGCAACACTCACACCGGGAACGTTTCAAGGGCAGTTTGAGAGTAAAACAAGAAGCAGCAGCAGGTAGGTGAGCTGTTCGATTTCACAGAGTGGGCTTCAGGATTAAATTCTGAGAGGCTTTTGTTAGTCATACCTGATCTGAAGGAGTTGGAGGGTGATGACTGTGTGACAGGGATTCATGGTTAATGGTGTAGGCAGCTGCAGAGACTGTTGATTATAATATTTCACAACACATCTGGACTGTGGTGTGTTCAGTGTTCACAGTGTGAAGTGTCTGTCCTGTCAGATAAATGCTCTTTGATGTTGTTTCTGATCCTCATATCAGAGCAAGGTATGTCTGCGATGACAGCGCAGGTTGTGTTTCAGGTGCTTTATCAGGATCGGTCATGAATAAATCAGAAGTAAAGTGTCATTCAATAGCTTCTTGAACTCTCTTGAATTGTCAACCTTGAGGCAGCAACACACTCTGATTCATTTGAAGGTTTCTACATCAGCAGTTTGTTGGTTTAACTGTTTTCTAATGCACTTAAACAGGCAGTCAGAGCTCTTCACATGACATTTATTAAAGCAGAGGGTGGGGTGTCAATGAGGTGGCTGGTTAAGTTGACGGTGCTGCAGGATATACTGTATATGTTCAGCACTGTGAACGGCTGTTATATAATGTTGATTATAACATTATCTTTTTTTTTTAGGGTTTTGACCCCAAGGTTTTTCATCAGTTATTAGCAAGAAGACAGTTTTTCAGACTTTTCAAATCAATGCACAAAGAGTTTAGCCTCTTTTTGTGTTGCTATTTTGATGCAGATCAGCTGATTTTAACAGCAAAAGAAGATCGAAACATCCATCAAAACCCCTCAAACTACTTTTGTTCTGACTTATTTGCAAAGTAAATCACTTCCGCAAAATCTTGTAACCCTCACTTACTGGCCTCCATTATTGACATGCTGAGCAGCAATTCTGAATCTTGCTGCACAAGTACTTTGAGTTTTTAGTTAATGTTTTTATATTGATTTTGTTAAAAATGAGTCACCGACTAACTCCTAATTGAAATGCTTTTAAGACTTTCCTTGCTTGATTTGAACTGCAAACCTTTTAATCCAGTATTACAAGTTGTTATACACTTTTTCGGTGACATATTTATTTAATTTCTTGATGTTCAGGAGTTTAACGCTTTAATAAGACTTACAAAGACTGTAATGTCTGAATGTAGTCCTTCAAATGATCATTTATCCTAATCTCAGTAGAAAAATATTAATCAGCTGTTCAACCAACATTTTATCTGCAATGATTTATCTGCAAAATCTCCATGTGGAGTGCAACTGCATCTATTCAATAATTTTTCACAACATCTGCTGATCCATGGCATGTTAATGATATGAATTTATTAGCCATTAAAATCTGAAACCACAGAAAATGCAGACATGTGGAGGACAGAGCAGAACTATTCCTCCACAGTCGTTAAGCCTCAATTTATTCAAACTTATTCATTTGGGAATTTGCAGTTTTTAATGCCAAACACTTTAACAACTAACAAATAGACTACATCCTGAAGTAGGAGTCCTGATAGAATGAAGAGGTACCTTAAAATGGGATCCAATCAAATTGAGGTTAGGTATCAGATGGGATAATAACAATAATCTGACTAACCATATTCATTTGGAGTCAAAGTTTCCCTCTTAGTTCAGCACTGACGGTTGGAGCTGAGAGGCTGCAGAGTCTAATCTGTGGATCGATACTGTGGATCACTTAACAGACGAAGGAGGCAGAAGGTCTCCGGGGGGGATTTTTGCCAGGAAGAACTCTAAATAGTCTCATCATTGGCTCCAGTGTCTGCCTGAGCCTCAGAACAACCGTCAGGAGCAGGACCTGGTGAAGGTCTTAGCAGATAAATAACAGTGTTTAACTTCTGTTTCTTTGCATTCCCTGATTCCCAAAAAGTTTGGAGGCTTTGTAAAATGTTAACAACAACAGAATCAGACTAACTGTGATTACTGACAACAGATCCTTTATACAATCATGTGTTTAACGAAGTGGTGAACCTCGCCCCATCTTTGCTTGTGAACGACTGAGCCTTTCGAGGATGCCCCTTTCATACCCAATCATGATACTATCACCTGTAACAAAAACACATTCACCTTACTAACTCGTCAAATTCGGCAGGTTGGTCAGTGACCTTAAGCTTCAAACTTTTACTACCCCTCTAGAGAAGGGCAACGTCCAGTTAGACTTTGAAAATAAAGGCCCAGCAGTCAAGTTAGCAATAATACGTAATATTAAATGACCGGTTAGACTTTCAAAACAAAGCTTGCTGACAAACAGTTCACATAGTGTGACATATTGTGACTTTTGGACTGTTATAAACGTTGTCAAACGGTTGCGGTTTGATAAGGTTTAGGCCCCAAAACTACTTGATTAGGTTTAAAAAGTTAATCATTCTTTGGGTAAAACAACTACATTTAGTCTCGCATGTAACTCATGTCATGTAATTAAAATAAAAGTGACGTAAGTTAATTTATGTACACAAATCACCCCAACCCCATCCTGACTTGCACTTAAGTCGCACATTGTTCAGCTCTTTTGTGACAGTAGTTGCTAAAATTACCTAATGCAATTGTCCCGTTAGCTGTGCAGAACTTCTGAAGTAATCAGGTTGCGCTTGCAAAGTCTGTTGAAACGAAGCTCTGTTTACCAAAATGTTATTATAAACAGATGTCATGTCAGACTGGTATTTATGGTACATTCTGGGTATTTTCTTGTGTGTGTGAACAGGAGCTGGTCGAAGGCTGAGAGGACCAGAGCCCGGTGCAGAGGACAACTCAGTAAGTGACTTCAGTTTGACTTAAAGTTAAATGAATGTTTTATTTTGTCCTTCTGCCATTAAAGGATTCTGTCTTGGCTTCAATCAACAGAAAAACAGTATGTTATACACGTATACACTAAGGATGTCCTGATCCACATTTTTTTGGCCCTGATCCTGATCCGAGTCCTTTCATATCAGTATCTCTGACACTTATATTTACCTAAATGTTGAATAAAAATGTGTCTGACATTGAAATAGCAGCTGAAGGTTTCTACATTTGGCACATTTAATGTTCTTGTGCCCCTTCAGTTGATAAGTAATTAGGATTAATCCTCTCGGGAGCAATAATGTCTCTACACCAAATTTTATGGAATTAAATCAATTATTGTTGAGATTATTTGCTCTGAAACAAAGTGTTGGACAATCAGGCCGGCCAACATTGCCATCCCTGGAAACACACTACTAATGTGACAATTATTAAATGCCAAACAGCCAAACACCCAGTCAATGCTGCCTTTGGCATAGCAAGGTGTCATCACACTTGTGTGATCCAGTTTTCTCCACACCTGTTATGATTCATTCTGCAGGCGCTTCAACATTAAAAATGATTTTCAGGTGGCTGAAGAAGAGGAGAGAAAAATGTCTGACTGAAACTGACTCAAATGACACCATATCTCTTTAAAATGATACCAACCACTGTTTTGGGAATAGACCACGTGACTGTTTTTGTGCTGACTGACCTCATGTCCACGCAGATATGTGACGAGCCATCTCAGTTCACAGAGGGAGAGAGACCACGCCCTCAGGGATCGTCCCCCGTCGAGGAGTTTCCTGAAATTGAAAAATACAGCGAGAGTGACAAAGAGGTACAGAGCACCAACACATACACAACAAACCAGGTTAAGACAATAAATCAGAGAACCTGTTTACATGCAATTTCATGACCAAGAAATGTGGTTTCATAATCTTTCACCTCAACTGGGCTTATTATGACATTTTAGAAATCAGTTTATTACAGAGAGCAGATTTTAACCCGGTTACTTAAATACTTGTAAACAAACTGGGTCATTCAACAGTCTATTTTGTTTATGCTGTAGACGAATGACAAATGAAGTTAGAAATATCTTGTGACCAGGAGAAACAAGCTCGTGTATTTGGAGCTGAGCACATCCTTGAATCAAAGACTGCTCCACATGAAGCTCTCATACACAAAATCTACTCAATTGTTAGAAAGTTTTAGAAATAATCATTATTGGATTTTAAAAAAAGCTACTTTAAAAATCAGATTATAATCTTGAATACTTTTATTAGATGTTCTGTTAGTTACTTTCCTACAGGCCTCACCTGCGGGGGGTGATTAAATCATACACATCTCTTGCTGTGAAGTTGTAAATGCTCACAATGGCTGCCACTCTCAAAAAAATGTTTTTCTGTCAGCACTTTTAAACTAAATATTTAATTCTCTTTTTGTTTATTCAAAACCTTGAAGTAACCACGGCCTCTCAGGAAACAGTACCACTAATAGCTTGCTGTTGTACAAAATCTAGTAAGCACCAATGGGAATTTTTTAAATAAGTTGCTCCCTCAAAATGCTTTATTTACTCCCACACATTATCACCTTCCATTATTTAGTTTTCCCTCTACACTTTTACTATGGACAGCTTGCTTTTGATAGAAAATGATTTTGTTTGTGATTAATATGTATTTCTGCGCTCAAAGAGAGACTTTAGGGATTGAAGCTCAATGGTAGGACTCATACTAAGTATAGTGAATGTAAATATTACTAATTTAAGGGAACAATATAGCGTGATGTAGTGATGTGGTTTAAGATGCTCATCGCATTGCAGACTCCCATGTATGAATGTATGTACATACAGTGTATTACCCGTCATACAAGCCTGTTGATGAAATATCTCCTGTCGCCTTTTCCGTTTGCAGAAGCTCTGACTGCAACAATAATCTTTTTTGTTTCGTAAGAATTCAAAGATTTGTTTTTTTTATTTTCCTTTTAGTGTGAAGCAGAGCATGACCCACACCACAAAAGTGGGAGTGGAAAGAAAACTAAAAAGTCTGGGCTCGGGTCCATGTTTGAAAAGCGCTCAACTCCAAAGATGAGTAAACTGAAGGTGAGACATTCCCACCTTCTCCTCTCTGTACTCAATCTGTGAATCCCTCCAGGCTGTGCTGCAGCAGAGAGCAGCTCAGCTGAAGGTAAAATGATTTCATCCTTTCAATGTTGATGCGTTGGCAGGAAGTTCCCAGCCCTGAGTCTGGGGTGATAGTGAAAACAGCCGAAGATGGATGTGCAGAGGGTCTCGTTTATGGTGGAGGGAAAGAAGGGATCTTCATTAAGCAAGTGGTACCAGAGTCACCTGCTTCAAAAAGTCTGAAACTGAAAGAAGGTAAACTAGCAGTTGGAGATAAGATACAGTTATAGTGACACTGCCTCTCCAATTAAAATGAAAACTAACAATCCTGGAAAAACACATTTTCTTACTTGTTTTTTAATTTTCCAGATCCATTGGAAATAACCACACAAACTCATATTCAAAACCACAAATACAACTTTCAGAGGAAGTTGCACAGACTAATGACTAAGCATAGTGTATCTGTTGTTTTAATCATTAATTTATAAGTTCCCGATTATAAAAACAGATTCATAGACTGAAAGCCTTCTCATCCAAGTGCTCCTAAAATATTCTGCTCTTGTTTATGCAGGTGATCAGATTCTGAGTGCCACAGTGTATTTTGACAACATGTCATACGAGGATGCCATGCAGATTCTGGAGCACGCTCAGGCTTACAAAGTGAAGCTCTGCTTGAAACGCCAACCAGATATCGCAGAGACTGAACCAGCCATCGAATCTGACGTCATCCCTGTAACTATTTTCAAGTTGTCTACTCAGACTCTTTGTGATATGTAGGCTCGGTGCTAAAACTGACATTTCATATTTTTGTTGCTCAACAGGAGGACGACATCTACCCTCCAGATATGAGGGAACAAGGAAAAACCAAAAGGCGTGGGGATGCCCGCATTTCATGGCCTAAGTTTCCCTCCTTTGGAAAGGGAAAGAAGTCCCGCTTCACGAGGTCTCACAGTTCCTCAGAGGCTGATGAACAGAGAAAGCTTGAGCTTAGCCCCACCACAAGTGACACAGAGTCACCTATAAAATCTCAGGATGCTCTCAAAGGCAAGAAGAAGCATAAATTAAAGCTTTCTAGTCTGAAAAAGAGAGGCCGCATAAGTTCATCAGAAGACCAGGATACAGACACAACGACTGGGCAGATCGGTGGCAAAATTCCCCAGACACATGAAACAACTGACATGCTTTCACCTGAGTGCCTCGAAAGCCCCTCAAGAGAAACACCTGAAGTTTACGTGACAGAAGGTCTGAAAGTAGTGGAAGAGTTGAGACTTGAGCAAAATGATCAAAAACTCTCTGAACCTCAAACTGTTCAACACAAGGTGGAACTCATCACTTTAGATAGCACTTTGAAAACAGAAGATCTTACTGTGGCTCTGGCAGATAAAGAAATCGCTGATACCAAGTCCCCTGATGGCAAGAAAAAGAAGAAAGAACGGTCTGAATTAAAAATGAAAATTCTTGGGAAGGATAAATCGAAGAAAGATGCAAAAGCAAAGTCCTCCCCGAAAAGGCTGAAAACGCTGGGAGCAAGTATTGAAATACCAGATCAACCTCTCATCCCGGGAGATCAACTCGCACTTGATGCCAATACCGAAATAATCACCGGTGAGAGTCCAAAGGTTATCTCAGGCAAAACTGTGACAACTCATATGGAAACGAGTGTACCAAAGGTGGAACTTGATATATCAGATGTCGCACTTATACGCAAATCTCCAAAGGCAGGTGAAGAAAAAATGAAGAAAGACAACGACATTAAACAAAAGCAAGAAATAAAGACAGGTCCAACGTTCAAACTGCCTAAAATAGGTTTCGGTGACATTGCCACTGAGGAAACTATACAAAAAATAAATGTAAATGTTGAAGAATCCACAACAAAAATTGAGAGTACAGAAGTGAGAGGAGATCCTTACGAGCAACTGTCAAAAAGCGGTCTGTCCAGAACACAACTTCCCAAACGTGAAGAAATTGAGATTCCAGGTATGGAGGACATGTCTAGGACCACAGCCAAAGGACGAAAAGTGCCTAAAGCTGGTTTTAAGGGACATTATGAAGAACTTCAAGCTGAAACTGTACAAATGTCCATTGATGTCGACAGCGTGAAAGAGGCAGTTTCAAAATTGCCTGGATACAAGCTGCCTAAGGTTGACATGTCAGGAGCGCCTATTCCTGAAGACATTATTGTGATAGATGCAAATGCGCAGAGAATATCAGTGAAAACACCTACTAAAGTTGTAGACACCAAAAAGAAACACGAGTCACACTTTGCGGAGTTTGACATTACTGCCTCTCGAGAAATCTCCAAGACGACAGTCAAACAACCGAAGATCGCACCTGCTGATTTAACCTCAGAGGAACTCATAATTGAGACCAAGGTACATTTAAAAACACCTGAAAAGAAAGTGATTACAACTGAGGTCTTTAAACGAGAAGATATCATAATACCTGGAAAAGAAAGCATACAAGAGGTAACTATTCTTCAGGCACAAGATAAGAAATCAAAGAAGACAAAGATGACAACGGCCAGTTTTGGTATTACAAAACCAGACATAAAAATCCCTGACATCGGATTTGATCTGCCAAAACAAAAAATCTCCAAGCAAGAAGGTGTTATGGTAAAAGGAGAAGGGACTATATTCATCCAAGAAGTAAAAACATCAGAAACTGAAACAAGGAAAGGCAAGGGACATATTGGAGGAGTCATATCTGATGTCAAAGTACCTGAAATTGATGGCATTGAATACATTGATTCAGCTGGTGATTCACCAGCCAAAAAGGAAGGTGACAGTCTGCTTACAGGTTTTGGTGTTAGTCTTGATGCTGCAAAGCCACATTCTGACATCTCTATTCCAGAGATCAGAGCTGAAGTAAAATATGCCAATGCAAAGGACCAAGCAATCAAACTGCCCAAATCTGGAGCAGTTACTGCAGACATCAGTGCAAACGTACCTGATGTAGATAAGGACATGAGCATTGATGCAGCAGAGATAAAAACATTTGAAAGAGAGGGAAAGGGTAGAAAGTTTAAGATGCCGAATCTTGACATCTCCATGCCAAAGGTGAAAGGACCTAAAATCGATTCAAGCCTAACAAAGAAAGATGTAGGAGTCACACTACCAGGAGCTAAAGCTGAGGTCAAACTTCCAGATTTTCCTGAGGCTGATGTAACACTTAGAAACGTACATGTTTCTATTCCAGAGCAAAAGATGGATGTTGAAAAACCTGAATTCGAAATCAAACCTCTGGCGATTGAAGGTGAACTTGATGTACAAGGAGACAAGTTCAAAGTACCAAAATTTGGTATCAAAACACCAAAAATAAAAGGGCCTGAATTTGATTTAAGCGTATCAAAGAAAAATGTCAAAGTACCAGATGCTAAAGCTGAAGGGAAACTTCCACAAACCTCTGAAATTGACGTTACTCTTGGGGGCTCAGATGTTTCTATTCCACAAAAAAAGATGATGGTCAAAAAAGCTGAGGTGGAAATTAAACCTGTGCCAACTGATGGGGAACTTGATGGACAAGGTAGCAGGTTCAAAATGCCAAAGCTGGGAATCGCAATGCCAAAAGTAAAAGGGCCAGAAATTGATTTCAGCAAATCAAAGAAAGACATAGATGTGACACTACCAGAAGCCAAAGGAGAAGCTCAACTCCCTGATGTTGAATTAAAGGGACCCTCTGCAAAAGTGGAATTTAAAGCCCCTGAACTGAAAGGTGTAGCAAAGGATGTTGAAGGATCACCATCAAAATTCAAGATGCCTACATTTAAACTTCCAAAATTTGGAGTTGGTTCTCCAAACGTTTCTGTCGAAGTACGTGATATGGACAAAGATGTTAAATTTGACAGGGCTGACATTGATATTTCAGAGGAGGTACCTACAGGTAACATTGAAGCACCCAGCATTGACTTTGAAAGTCCATCAATAGATATGGAACCCACTGGAACTGAACATGAGGGAAAAGGAAGCATGTTTAAAAAGCCGCACTTCGGGTTTTCTATGCCTAAAGTCAAAGGGCCTCAAATAAATTTGAGTCTATCACAGAAAGACGTAGATGTCACACTGCCAGATGCCAGTGCTGAGGTCAAACTCCCAGAAGCTCCCAAAGTTGATGTCACTCTTGGAAGAGCAGAAGTTCTTCTTCCAGAGGAAGATTTGGAAGTTAAAAGGCCAGAAATTAGAATGAAACCTCCGCAAAGTGAAGTTGAACTTGATGGGCAAGGACACAAGTTTAAAATGCCAAAGTTGGGAATGTCAATGCCAAAAGTAAAAGGACCTGAAATTCACTTTGGCCTATCAAAGAAAGATGGAGATCTGACACTACCAGAAGCCAAAGCTGAAGTCCAACTACCTGAGGTTGAACTGAAAGAACCTTCAGTTGACGTAGAAGTTAAAGCTCCTGAGATCAAGGTTAAGACAAAGCATACAGAAGGATCACCATCAAAATTCAAGATGCCGTCATTCAAATTACCAAAATTCGGAGCTGGTACTCCAAGTGCCACCATAGAAGTGCCTGATACAGACAAAGATGTCAAAATCGATGGAGCTGACATAAATATCCCTGAAGAAGGCTCTGCAGTTCACATTGCAGCACCCAACGTTGACATTGAAGGACCTTCAATAGATATAAAAACTACAGGGACTGAGCAGGATGGGAAAGGAGGCAAGTTTAAAATGCCAACTCTTGGTTTCTCTATGCCAAAGGTGAAGGGACCTAAAGTCGATGTAAGCCTATCAAAGAAAGATGTAGATGTCACATTACCAGAGGCTAAAATGGATGTCACAGTCCCAGAGGTTGATCTTGGAAAAGTAGATGTTTCAGTTCCAGAGGCTAAGATCGATGTTCCAGATGTTAAAGCTGAATTTAATCTTCCAGGCGACCATAAAATTGCTGAAATGGAGCCACCAGAGTGGGAAGCAGAAATGGATGGTCATGGTGGGAAGTTTAAAATGCCCAAGTTTGGAATCAAAATGCCAAAAGTTAAAGGGCCTGAATTTGATTTTAGCTTATCGAAGAAAGACAGAGATGTCAAATTACCAGAGACAAAAGCTGATGTCAAACTTCCAGAGGTTGATCTTGGAAAAGTAGATGTTTCAATTCCAGAGGCTAAGATGGAGGTTGAAAAACCTGAACTGGAAATGCAGTCCTTGCAGATTAAAGGAGAACTTGATGGAAAAGAAGAAAGGTTCAAAATGCCAAAGTTTGGAATCAAAATGCCCAAAGTAAAAGGGCCAGAATTTGACTTATCAAAGAAAGGTGCAGATGGGACATTACCAGAGACAAAACTTGAGGCCAAACTTCCAGATGCCCCTAAATTAGATGTCGGTCTAAGAAAAGCAGAAGTTTTGGTTCCAGAGGTAAAGGCTGAAGTTGAAAAACCTGAGCTGGAAATTAGACCCTTGCAGACTGAAGTTGAAGGACAAGGAAGCAGGTTCAAAGTGCCAACGTTTGGGATTGCAGTGCCAAAGGTAAAAGGACCTGAGTTTCATCTAGGCTTCTCAAAGAAAGATGTAGATGTCACACTACCAGAAGCCAAAGCAGATGTCAAATTAAAAGAACCTTCAGCTAAAGCAGAAATCAAAGCTCCTGAAATTGAAGTTGTAGCTAAAGATACAGAAGTATCATCTTCAAAATTTAAAATGCCAACTTTCAGTGTCTCTATGCCTAAAGTCAAAGGGCCTGATATACATTTAAGCTCATCAAAGAAAGGCACAGATATCACTTTACCAGGGACTAAAGCTGACTTCGAACTCCAGGAAGCCCCTTCAACTGATGTAAGTCTTGGAAAAGCAGAAGTTTTGACTCCAAAAGTAAAGGTGGAAGTTCAAAAACCTGAAGTGGAAATCAAACCTTTGCAGACTGATGTTGAACTTGACGGACAAGGAGGCAAATTCAAAATGCCAAAGTTTGGATTTACAATGCCAAAAGTAAAAGGTCCTGAAATTGATTTTAGCCTTTCAAAGAAAGACGTAGATGTGACACTGCCAGAGGCTAAAGCTGAGGTCAAACTCCCAGAAGCTCCTAAAATTGCAATAGATATGAAAGCACCAGAGTGTGAGGCAGAAATCGATGGGCAAGAAGGCAAGTTTAAAGTGCCAAAGTTTGGAATATCCTTGCCAAAAGTAAAAGGTCCTGACATTGATTTAAGCCTCTCAAAGAAAGATCAAGATGTGACACTACCAGAAGCTAAAGTTGATGTCAATCTACCTGATGTTGAACTACAACAACCTTCTGCTAAAGTGGAAATTAAGGCAGCTGAGATTGATGCTCCATTAGTCAGTATGAAAGGATCACCATCAAAATTTAAAATGCCAACATTCAAATTTCCCAAATTTGGAGTTGCAACTCCAAATGTCAGCGCTGAAGTACCTGA
Organism: Pagrus major; assembly: GCF_040436345.1. NCBI lineage: Eukaryota > Metazoa > Chordata > Actinopteri > Spariformes > Sparidae > Pagrus > Pagrus major. The sequence continues at coordinate 3,401,983 of NC_133230.1, read as the reverse complement.
TAAAGATGTCAAAATCGATGGAGCTGATGCGAGCATTTCTGTGCCACACACAGATGTTGATGTACCAAAAGTCAAAGCAGAGGTCCATCTGCCAGAGGTTGAAGTCAAAGGACCTTCAGGTGGTGTTGTGATAGAGCAACCATCGGGTGTTGAGGTAGATGCAAAAATGAAAAAGCCAAGGTTTTCACTGCCCAGATTTTCTTTTTCAAAACCAAGTGTTAAGGCCCCAGAACTTGATGTCAGCATTCCAGATGTGAACGTTGCAATTCCAGAGGGGAAGGTGGAAATGAAAGGAGGGGAAGTGGACATGAAACCACCAGAGTGTGAAGTAGAAGTTGATGGACAAGGAAGCAAGCTTAAGATGCCAAAGTTTGGAATCACAATGCCAAAGGTAACAGGACCTGAAATTGATTTAAGTTTATCAAAGAAAGACATAGATGTGACACTACCAGAAGCCAAAGCTGAAGTCAAACTTCCTGACATTGATCTGAAACAACCTTCAGCTGAAATGAAAATTAAGGCTCCTGAGATCAAGTTTGAGAAAAAGGATACAAAAGGATCATCATCGAAATTTAAGATGCCAACATTTGAACTACCAAAATTTGGAGCTGGTACACCAAGTGCCACCATAGAAGTGCCCAGTGTGGACAAAGACATTGAAATTGATGGAGCTGACATTAAATTTCCTGAAGAGGTTCTCACAGTTGACATTGCAGCACCCAGTATTGACACTGAAGGCCCATCAATACATATGAAAATGACAGGACCTGAACATGAGGGAAAAGGACGGAAGTTTAAAATGCCAAGTCTCGGTTTTTCTGCGCCTCAAGTCAAGCGACCTGACATTGATTTAAGCTTATCAGAGAAAGATGTTGATTTGACACTACCAGAAGCCAAAGCTGAAGTCAAACTCCCTGGAGTTGAACTGAAAGAACCTGCAGCTGAAGTAGAAATTAAAGCTCCTGAGATCAAGGTTACGACAAAGAGCACAGAAGAATCACCATCAAAATTCAAGATGCCGACATTCAAGTTACCAAAATTTGGAGTTGCAACTCCAAGTGCCACCACAGAAGTGCCTGATACAGACAAAGATGTCAAACTTTTTGAAGCTGACATGAGCATTTCTGTCCCACACACAGATGTTGATGTACCAGATGTTAAAGCAGAGGTCCATCTGCCAGAGGTTGAAGTCAAAGGACCTTCAGGTGGTGTTGTGATAGAGCAACCATCGGGTGTTGAGGTAGATGCAAAAATGAAAAAGCCAAGGTTTTCACTGCCCAGATTTTCTTTTTCAAAACCAAGTGTTAAGGCCCCAGAACTTGATGTCAGCGTTCCAGATGTGAACATTGCAATTCCAGAGGGAAAGGTGGAAGTGAAAGTAGGGGAAGTGGATATGAAACCACCAGAGTGTGAAGCAGAAGTTGATGGGCAAGGAAGCAAGTTTAAGATGCCAAAGTTTGGAATCACAATGCCAAAGGTAACAGGACCTGATATTGATTTAAGTTTATCAAAGAAAGATATAGATGTGACACTACCAGAAGCCAAAGCTGAAGTCAAACTTCCTGACATTGATCTGAAACAACCTTCAGCTGAAGTGAAAATTAAAGCTCCTGAGATCAAGCTTGAGAAAAAGGATACGAAAGGATCATCATCAAAATTTAAGATGCCAACATTTGAACTACCAAAGTTGGGAGCTGGTACACCACGGGCCAATGTAGAAGTGCCCAATGTTGACAAAGATATCAAAATTGATGGAGCTGACATTAAAATTCCTGAAGAGGTTCTCACAGTTGACATTGCAGCACCCAGTATTGACATTGAAGGCCCATCAATACATATGAAAACAACAGGACCTGAACATGAAGGAAAAGGAGGCAAGTTCAAAATGCCAAGTCTCGGTTTTTCTGGGCCTACAGTCAAGCGACCTGACATTGATTTAAGCTTATCAAAGAAAGATGTAGATGTGACACTACCAGAAGCCAAAGCTGAAGTCAAACTACCTGAAGTTGAACTGAAAGAACCTTCAGTTGACATGGAAGTTAAAGCTCCTGAGATCAAGGTTAAGACAAAGAGTACAGAAGTATCTCCATCAAAATTCAAGATGCCGTCATTCAAATTACCAAAATTCGGAGCTGGTACTCCAAGTGCCACCATAGAAGTGCCTGATACAGACAAAGATGTCAAAATTGATGGACCTGAGATTAAAATTCCTGAAGAGGTTCTCACAGTTCACATTGCAGCACCCAGCATTGACACTGAAGGCCCATCAATTCATATGAAAACAACAGGACCTGAACATGAAGGAAAAGGAGGCAAGTTCAAAATGCCAAGTCTTGGTTTTTCTGGGCCTACAGTCAAGCGACCTGACATTGATTTAAGCTTATCAAAGAAAGATGTAGATGTGACACTACCAGAAGCCAAAGCTGAAGTCAAACTCCCTGAGGTTGAACTGAAAGAACCTTCAGTTGATGTAGAAGTTAAAGCTCCTGAGATCAAGGTTAAGACAAAGAGTACAGAAGGATCACCATCAAAATTCAAGATGCCGTCATTCAAATTACCAAAATTCGGAGCTGGTACTCCAAGTGCCACCATAGAAGTGCCTGATACAGACAAAGATGTCAAAATTGATGGACCTGAGATTAAAATTCCTGAAGAAGTTCTCACAGTTCACATTGCAGCACCCAGCATTGACACTGAAGGCCCATCAATTCATATGAAAACAACAGGAGCTGAACATGAAGGAAAAGGAGGCAAGTTTAAAATGCCAAGTCTTGGTTTTTCTGGGCCTACAGTCAAGCGACCTGACATTGATTTAAGCTTATCAAAGAAAGATGTAGATGTGACACTACCAGAAGCCAAAGCTGAAGTCAAACTCCCTGAGGTTGAACTGAAAGAACCTTCAGCTGAGGTAGAAGTTAAAGCTCCTGAGATCAAGGTTAAGACAAAGAGTACAGAAGGATCACCATCAAAATTTAAGATGCCGTCATTCAAATTACCAAAATTCGGAGCTGGTACTCCAAGTGCCACCATAGAAGTGCCTGGTACAGACAAAGATGTCAAAATCGATGGACCTGAGATTAAAATTCCTGAAGAGGTTCTTACAGTTGACATTGCAGCACCCAGCATTGAAACTGAAGGTCCATCAATACATATGAAAACTACAGGATCAGAACATGAAGGAAAAGGAAGCAAGTTCAAAATGCCAAGTCTTGGTTTTTCTGGGCCTACAGTCAAGCGTCCTGACATTGATTTAAGCTTATCAAAGAAAGATGTAGATGTAACATTACCAGAAGCCAAAGCTGAAGTCAAACTCCCTGAAGTTGAACTGAAAGAACTTTCAGCTGACGTAGAAGTTAAAGCACCTGAGATCAAGGTTAAGACAAAGGGGACAGAAGGATCACCATCAAAATTCAAGATGCCTTCATTCAAATTACCAAAATTCGGAGCTGGTACTCCAAGTGCCACCATAGAAGTGCCTGATACAGACAAAGATGTCAAAATTGATGGACCTGGGCTTAAAATTCCTGAAGAGGTTCTCACAGTTGACATTGCAGCACCCAGTATTGACACTGAAGGCCCATCAATTCATATGAAAACAACAGGACCTGAACATGAAGGAAAAGGAGGCAAGTTCAAAATGCCAAGTCTTGGTTTTTCTGGGCCTACAGTCAAGCGACCTGACATTGATTTAAGCTTATCAAAGAAAGATGTAGATGTGACACTACCAGAAGCCAAAGCTGAAGTCAAACTCCCTGAGGTTGAACTGAAAGAACCTTCAGCTGAGGTAGAAGTTAAAGCTCCTGAGATCAAGGTTAAGACAAAGAGTACAGAAGTATCTCCATCAAAATTCAAGATGCCATCATTCAAATTACCAAAATTCGGAGCTGGTACTCCAAGTGCCACCATAGAAGTGCCTGATACAGACAAAGATGTCAAAATCGATGGAGCTGAGATTAAAATTCCTGAAGATGTTCTCACGGTTGACATTGCAGCCCCCAGCATTGAAACTGAAGGTCCATCAATACATATAAAAACTACAGGATCAGAACATGAAGGAAAAGGAAGCAAGTTTAAAATGCCAAGTCTCGGTTTTTCTGGGCCTACAGTCAAGCGACCTGACATTGATTTAAGCTTATCAAAGAAAGATGTAGATGTGAAACTACCAGAAGCCAAAGCTGAAGTCAAACTCCCTGATGTTGAACTAAAAGAATCTTCTGCTAAAGTGGAAATTAAAGCTCCTGGAATTGATGTTCAGATGAGTAATGTTGACGGATCACCATCAAAATTTAAAATGCCAACATTCAAATTACCTAAATTTGGAGCTACTGCTCCGCAGGTCAGTGTGGAAGTACCTGATGTCGACAAAGATATTAAAATCGATGGAGCAAAGCTGGAAGTATCAAAAGAGGGAGCTAAAGTGGATGTCACAGCACCTAGCATTGACAAAGAAGGCCTATCTATAGATGTGAAAGCTAAAGGAGGTGAAGTGGAAGGATCAGGAAGCAAATTTAAAATGCCAAAGTTTGGCATCTCAGTGCCCAAAGTTAAAGGACCAGAAATTGATTTGAGCTTGTCAAAGAAAGACACAGATGTCAAACTCCCAGAGGCCAAAGCTGAAGTTCAACTTCCAGATGTTAAAGTAAAACAACCATCTGCTAAAGTGGAGATTAAAGCTCAAGCAGGTAGTGTTGAAGGATCCCCATCAAAACTTAAAATGCCAACATTCACATTACCTAAATTCGGAGCATCTACTCCAAAGGTCAGTGTGGAAGTACCTGATGTAGACAAAGATATTAAAATCGATGGAGGAAAGCTGGAAATATCTAAAAAGGGAGCTACAGTTGATGTCACAGCACCCAGCATTGACACAGAAGGCCTATCTGTAGATATGAAAGCCAAAGGAAGTGAAGTGGAAGGATCAGCAAGCAGATTTAAAATGCCGAAGTTTGGCATCTCAATGCCCAAAATTCAAGGACCTGAAATTGATTTGAGCGTGTCAAAGAAAGATGTTGATGTCACAGTACCAGAAGCTAAAGCTGAGGTCAAACTACCCAAAGTCAAAGAACCTGAGGGTGCCATTTCACTACCAGATGCACCTACAGTTGAAGTTGAAGGTAAGGTGAGACGACCAAGCTGGGCTTTTCCTACATTTTCATTTTCAAGAACAAGTGGTAAAGCTTCTGATGTTGATGTGAACCTTGAAACACCCAGAGTTGATGTTACAGTACCAGAGGCCAAAGCAGAAGTCTGTCTGCCAGATGTTGAAGTTCAAGGACCTTCGGGGGCTATTTCAATGGCAGAGCCTCCTGCTGCAGAACTTGATGCAAACTTGAAAAAAACAACATTTTCACTACCTAGACTCTCGTTTTCAAAGTCAAGTGTTAAAGCACCTGCAGTCAGTGCTGAACTTCCACATGTAGATGTTTCTCTTCCAGAAGGAAATGTGGTAGTCAAACAACCTGACGTGGAGCTTAAGCCAGGAGAGGGTGATTTACAATTAGATGGACAGGGAAGCAAGTTTAAAATGCCAAAGTTTGGCATCTCAATGCCTAAGGTTAAAGGGCCTGAAATTGATTTGAGCTTGTCAAAGAAAGATGTCGATGTCAAACTCCCAGAAGCAAAAGCTGAAGTTCAACTTCCAGATGTCAAAATGAAACAACCATCTGCTAAAGTGGATATTAAAGCTCCTGAGATTGAAGCTCAAGCAAGTAGTGTAAAAGGATCCCCATCGAAACTTAAAATGCCAACATTCACATTACCCAAATTTGGAGCATCTAGTCCAAAGGTCAGTGTGGAAGGACCTGCTGTGGACAAAGACATTAAAATTGATGGAGCAAAACTGGAGGTATCTAAAAAGGGACCTACGGTGGATGTCACAGCACCCACCATTGACACAGAGGTATCTGTAGATGTGAAAGCTAAAGGAAGTGAACTTGAAGAAACAGGAAGCAAATTCAAAATGCCAAAGTTTGGCATCTCAATGCCCAAAGTTCAAGGACCTGAAATTGATTTGAGCTTGTCAAAGAAAGATGTTGAAGTCACAATACCAGAAGCTAAAGCTGAGGTCAAACTACCCAAAGTCAAAGAACCTGAAGGTACCATTTCACTACCAGATGCACCTACAGTTGAAGTTGAAGGTAAGGTGACACGACCAGGCTGGGCTTTTCCTACATTTTCATTTTCAAGAACTAGTGGTAAAGCTTCTGATGTTGATGTGAACCTTGAAACACCCAGAGTTGATGTTACAGTACCAGAGGCCAAAGCAGAAGTCTGTCTGCCAGATGTTGAAGTTCAAGGACCTTCGGGGGCTATTTCAATGGCAGAGCCACCTGCTGCAGAACTTGATGCAAACTTGAAAAAAACAAAATTTTCACTACCTAGACTCTCTTTTTCAAAGTCAAGTGTTAAAGCACCTGCAGTCAGTGCTGAACTTCCACGTGTTGATGTTTCTCTTCCAGAGGGAGAAGTGAAAATCAAACAAACAGAAATGGAAATCAAAGCTCCTGAGCTTGAAGCTGAACACGATGGACAAGGAAGCAAGTTTAAATTGCCAAAGTTCGGCATTGATTTAAAAACATCACAGAAAAATGTAGACATCACACTGCCAGAAGTTGAAGCAGAGGTCAAACTCCCTGAAACTGAAGTCAAGTCTTCAGCTAGTGTGAAAGGTTCTGAGACTGACGCTAAGTCAAAAGATGTTGGAGGATCATCATTAAAATTTAAAATGCCAACAATGAAAATGCAGAAATCTGGAAGTGCTACTTATGATGTCACTGTAGAGACACCTGATGTAGACAAAGCAGCTGAAACTGATGGATCTAAAGTTAAAGCGGATGTGTCTGTCAACATCAAAGGTCCAAGTCTTGATATTAAAACGGATGTGTCCAACGCAGCAGTAACGGATACAGAAATGCCAAAGACTGAGACTGACAGTGTGGTTCTTGGCTCTCCAAGTAAATTCAAACTACCATTATTTAAAATGCCAAAACTGAGTTTCTCCAGAACCAAATCAGAGGATGAACATGTCCCTGTTGAGACTGAAAGCAAAGAAGATCAGCTGAAAATGGAAGTTGAGCCGAAAGGAGAAATGAAATCACCAAAAATGTCTTTGACATCATTCGGTGAGATCCTCAAGACTATTGATGTTGAATTTGATGTTCCAAAAGCAGAGAACGGGGAAGAAAAACTTGAAACCTCAAAGGACGTTCATGAAACTGATGGATCTGGTGGAAAGCAGTTAGAGCCAAAGGAAAAGGACACAAATACAAAGCAAGAGACGGTCAAAAGTCCTGAGAGGACGGGTTGGTTCAAGTTCCCTCGTTTTGGACTGTCCTCCCCATCAGAACCTGCAAAGATTTCTGAAAAAGACGAGCGCAAAGATGAGAAGAGCCCAGCAGATGAGGAACCAAGCCCCACCTGTTCTGTCCTGTCGTCAGATGCCTTCGCTGATATTAGCTCTGCAATGACAAGTGAGCATGCTGGCCTGTCTTTATCGTCTCCAACCAAAGTGACTGTCAAATACTCTGATCCTACCGTCGCAGCAGGGCTTGGAGAGACGCACAGTAACGTCATCACTTCCACCACGAGGACGGAAGTGATCTCGGTTGAGCCCAACTTACCTGAGAAAATCACCATTCTGTCATCTGGAGTTTCATCCTCATCGGACGACACGTTCCAACTGGCATCTGAAAAAATACATATCATTACATCAAACATACAAGCAACCCCAGCAGCCCAGCAGGCCAAGCTACTGACTGATGTCCAAATCCAATCAGCTGGAGACTTTCCCCTGAAATCAGGGGCGAACGAAGCTGCATCGTGGACTGTTGAGGAATCACAGAGCGGCAAGAGAACGGTGATCGGGAAGCATTTCTTCAGGGAGACATCAAGTGAAAGAAGTGAAAGCAAAGAAACAATTGTCATAACTAAACAAATCACACATGTGTTTGACTCTTCTGAGCCGATCTCAGGTGAGACGGCTTCATCCATTCAACGACTGAGAGACTCTGTGCACTCTGACAAAATGAGGTTCTTTGACGGAGCTAAAAAGTGAAATAATTTGATCTAAATTATGTCAGAAGATAGAAGTTTAACTTACCTATCATAGGGAAGATTTTGTCAACGCTCAGGTGTCAACATCAATCTCTGGTTGCATTCTGTTGACCCGCGAAGAGATGGATTAATGTTTTTCACGCTGACGATGTGGTTAAGTTGTTAATAAACTGTGTAACTGAGTGCCCTTACTGCAAGTTAAGACGAGGCTTGACCAAATATCTTTGCTTATAATGTTGCAAAAATAAAGTAAGCCATGTCATTTGCTAATCAACACTTATAATATCTTTGTCGTTTGATAGTTTTTAATGTACAACACCGATCCGACTTACTCGTGCTCTTATTTGTCGATTGATAATCACCAGTGCATTTGATTTAAAAACAGTTGAACAGCACTGTTGCGTAAATCGATCAATGTGACTGACATTCCAAAATATGTTTACAATAATTTCACTGTAAAGTTGACTCGTGAACACCTATAATACAACAGTGCGGTATATTATAGAAAAATGAATATGTATCACCAAGATATTCTTGTTGCTGTAGCTAAAAATGTAAAGAAACGATAGCAAAGCTGAGATGAAAACGCTTATGATAGAATACAGCACTGCTGCAACTATATTTTTATTAATATTTTTGCTTAGAACCTAATTTGCTACAGTAAAAATAAAACCTATGGTATGTTTTCTTGCAATATCGCTGTACAAAGTGGGAATATTAAACCGGCTGTGTAAATAGCTTTTAATGATTTCTGGAGTTTTATCTGATTACTGCTCTTCTCTTTGAAATCTAACTGAATGTTTGCAAAGTTATATACAATAAATAAATATGATTATATGCAAACCTGTGGCTGACAATGATGAGTTATGTTTTGCAATCCAGGTCTGTGGGTGTCAGGTTTGGCTTTTAGCCCAAAATACATTAAAGTTGCAGGGATTAATCAATCAGTTGTTAACTACTGAATTATTGGAAACTATTTTTTGATAATAGATAATCAGTTTGAGTAGTTTTTTTAAGAAAATAAAGTCAAAATTCTTTGATTTCAGCGTCTTAAATGTGAATATTTCCTTTTCTCCCCTACTCTATGACAAATAAACTGAATATTCTGACATTCGAGGACGTCATCTTGACATTTTTCAACATTTTAAATAATCGATCAATAGGTTTGAGGCATTTTTTTAAAGAAAAAAGAGTCAAAATTTTGATTCAAGCCTCTTAAATGTGAATATTTTCTGGTCTCTTTCCTCCTCTATGCCAATAAACTGATGATCTGATAGTCTTTAGGTGGTGGACAAAATAAGACATTTGAGAATTAGGCTTTGGGAAACACTGATTGACATTTTTTTTACCATGATATAGATAAAAAAAACAATTGATTAGTCAAGAAAATAATTGACAATGAAAATAGCTGTAGCTTAATTCCACCAACAGGTGTTTCTGCTGAAATAGGTGAAATTTTGTGACAGTACAGTTAAATTAACATACTTTTTAGTGCTGTCAAATCTGGTAAAAATGATAATAAATAAATATAAAATCTGAATATTATACTGTCTTACCAGTGGAGCAAAAATGAGAGGACATGTCTTTGAAAACAATATGACATTATTTAAAATGTTATGACCACACTACACTGTCAAATGAAGCATTAATACATTTGCTCACTGGAGGGAGACAAAGCTCACAAATATAATGTCACCATCTGTCTTCTTGTTATAAAATAAGAGGTTAGAAATGTGAATTATTTGTGTAAGACTCAAGGAAACCTCTCCTTGCTAGCTTAATGACAAGAAAGCAACGTTAGCATAATTTCCTCGCCATTAGCTTTGATGCTTTGTTAATAGTTGGCATTAAATAACCCTCCAATAACTTCACTTAAATGTCCTCACATAAAATAGCCCCATAATAAGAGAAAATACATCTATGTGTGTCTCTAAATTCACGTTTATAAAGTATAAGAAGTTACCTGACGAGTTCAGCTAAATGCTAACAAGGTTAGCTCGTTTAAAATCTTTAACGGCTGCCTCTGATCAGGTGCCGCCTTCATGGTGCGACCAGCTCCTCGGAATTTCCAGCTTCGACGTTAATCGATTTAAGGGTCGTACAAAAACAGATGGCAACGAGAGGCACAAAACAGAGTTTAAAACTATTTGTTTTAATTATCATCTCATACTGAAGCATTAAAATAAGTCAGGCGTCTTCACTAAAACTAAAAGTGCACCAAAAGTACACAAAAGCCTGCATGTGCAAGGGTGTCCACACGTTTCCGACTGTTCCTCGAAGGCATCAGCGGCTCCACTGCGCAGCCTCCGAGCACTTTAACGCGAGCGGCAACTTCACTGGGAGCCTCGCGCGCCCCGCCGCCTGTCGCCCACAACAGCCCGCATCATCACCATCATCATCATCATCATCATCACCATCATCATCATCACCAGCAGCAGCAGCAGCAGCAGCATCAGTGTGATGAAGCAGCGGAGGACGGAGACCTTCCTGCTCTGAGACACTGGATCACACACACACACAGGTACGGAGCTTTTTTTAATTTATTCTTGAATTATCTTTTTTTTTTTTATATACTCCTTTTATTAAAAAAAACACTCACATGAACGTTTCTGCATCTAAAAAAAACAACAAACAACTGAACTAGCAGCTGATTTTATCCATTTTTGTAAAAGTAACTATCTGATTAGTTTAAAGGATTCAAACTGTTTTGGATGTTTTTTTTTTATTTTTTAGGAGAATTGATAGAAAATCTGCTTCACCTTGTGGGTTTTCTGCACTGCTGGTGCTCAGTGTGTGGGATTGTGGGCAGAAAAGCACTGATCAAGCCTGTGTGGTGTGTTCAAGTGTAGGTGTAGCAGAAGCTGTGTGTTCTTTACACTGCTATTTAAATCTATTAATAGTTCCTGCTACCTGCACTTAAACCTGCTACCTGTTGTGTGACGCTCCAGAATCATTCACAATCAATTATTACTGCGCGCTGTAAATGTATAAAAATGCATGTAAGTAAGTTTACGTGCCATTAAAACATCAATCCAGTGCATCTGGAGTCAAAAATAGAACAGGAAACTGCATAAATCTAATTAAACTGCTGCTTAAAGCAAAGCAGAGGAGCGTTTCACGGCTGCATGGTAAGAAAAGAGGAATATTTCTTTATTTCTTCATGTCCTTGGGCTGTTAAAACTTACAGAGGGACCTGCGTTTGAGGAGGTGGTGTTGCTGCCGGCTCTGATTTAGTAGCAGAAAATGGGAAAAAAATGTTTGAAGTGCAGCCGGGGCGATAAGAGGAGAGAGAGCGGAGCGGCCATTCTGGCAAAAAAAAAAGAAAATCCCATCAATATCCTGTATCTGTAAAAAAATAAATAAATAAAAACTGAATAGTGGGATATAAAAATGATTGTTGAGGAGCCCGGCGCTGCCTCTATAACTGGACAGCCTGCACCGTGATGGCTCTCATGATGGACAGAGGAGAGGAGGAATTTTAATCCGTGAGGTCACACCAGATGCACATCCTCCGTCCGAAAAAGCAAAGATGAGACGAGTGTCTGCAGGGAGAATTATTTTCTGGAGGTTTTTTGGGGTGTGGAAATCAGATTTTTTTTATAAAGACTAGTAGGTGGAAGCATCTGGCTTCAAACTCAAGTCGGAGATGCTGCAGAACATCAAGGTGCTCCTGTGGGTTTTGGCTCGTACAGTTGATTTTTTTTTTTTTTTTTTTTTTAGAGGAACAACTAACAAGTTATTCATTATCAGTTCACCTGCCAAGAAAATATCGGTTTATAAAATCAGGAAATGCTGAAAAATAGCTGTTGAAATGTCCTGAAACTCAACAAGATGTCCTCAAATGTTAGTCCGAAAGATATAAAGATTACAATCAGGAAGAGAAAAGAAGCAAATCCTCACAATTAAGTAAGAATTTGGCTTAAACCAGCGTTTTTAAAACTTTTTATAGCACGTACCACAACATTATTTTAAATTTACATTTCAGTTTCAAGTTTTTTCATTCGATAGAGCAGTTTTCATTTTTAAAAATATGTTTTTGCGACGTACCACTAGAGGGAGCAACAGTGGTAATCGTACCATAGTTTGAGAATATCGGACTTTTCAGCTCTTTAGTCAAGTTTTTGAAAAGAGCGAGTTATAACAAAAATAATGACTAGTGCGGAAATGATTGCTTTTGATTAATCAACCAGCCGATCAACAGAGAAGTAACTGAGGACAGTTCTGACGTTTGATTTGTTGTTATTTAGTAAAAAAACTCAAATATTTGGTGGCTGCAGTTTGTAAAAAAATCAAGATTGCTGCTTGCAAGAATGCTCTGTGAAGCAGAAGACAGCCAGGAGGTCAACACAGAAGTAAATCAGGCATTAATTAAAGGTCCAGTGTGTAGGATTTATGTCTTTGAAGCCAGTTTTCGTAGTGGCCAACCCGCGTAATTACATCGTCACGTTACGCACTGCGACCCTTTCTTGTTTTTTGTATTTTTAGCAGCCACCGTAGAGGAGAGTGAGACGAGGGGTGTTCAGTTGGTTGCGACCTGCGTCCTCACCATTAGAGTCACTTTTCCTCCGCCACCATCCAATCTCCTCCCAGCTGTTCGATAGTAACTGTTTGTCGTTGTGTCCCGGCGAAGTAACACCCGAAAACTTCTCGCCAACTCGCGTAACTTTTCCACAAAGTGTTCGGCCATTTTAAAAACTTGTTGTTGTTGTTGTTTTCAGAAAATACGGACAAAGTGAAAGCAGAGTTCGGACAGAAGGCTTCGTTCTTTTCTGTTTTTTAGTTTACGTGAAAACTTCACATGCAGTGCACCTTTAATATCTGTGTTTCTGAGTTTATAATCTATTTCTGTTGTCTTGTTGAAAAATATTGATTCACTTCCTTCAATCAAGCAACAATAAGCATGAAATCTTCACTCCACTAAGATCGTAAATGACTGCAGGCTAAAAACTGAATCTTTCCTGCCAAGAATTTTTGCCCTCTGCTCAGTTCAGCTCAACAATTTGATTTATTAAATTATTTTTTTGCCATTCAAGATGCCTTAATTCGAACCACCAGTTGAAACACTTGCCGGCTCATCTTCAGCCGGTTAAAGATTGTAAAGTATCTTAACATTTCAGGTCTCTGTTGAGGCGGAAGTGAAGCGGCTTCCTGCAGAGATAAACACACGGATAACCTCGTTCAGACCTAATGGCTCAAATAAGAAATGATTATTCAACTGGAGAGAAAAAATAGACGCCTGTCAGAAGCGTCACGCCTGGCATCAACATTTAAATCCTTGTGTCTGTTACGCTTCACGTCCTCGCTTCTCTGAAACGAGACCAAACTGGCATCGTGTGCAGGCCTCTTCAGTTTCTACCTCCAGAAGAAGAAAAAAAAAAACCCTGGACACAAGACCGGCTGGAAGTGACCGCACAGATTCATCTCTAGAGGAACAATACGAGCCTCTGATGAAGAATAAAGGCGGTATTGTCTCGGCGCTGCGACGATGGACGGGCAGGAGGCGATTCCAGGTTTCACAAGAGGAGTCTCACAACAGCGCGGCCCCGTCCTGACGGCGGTAATTGCTGCGTAACGGCACACATGAATACCCCCCCCCAAATCAGCTCTCGGCCTCGTGCGCTCAGCCAAAGTGCACTACTCAGACAATCAGAGGCATACAATCTCAATCGCCCGTCCCCATGGCAACAGCAACTGCCAGTGTGATTGTATGGAAAGTGGTGTTTCTGATAACTTGTCACATGTAAAGACCGCCTTTCACCAGCGAGCAGGAGACTGATACTGTTGGCTGGGTTTTAAAGAGACAATGCAGAGTAGCAGTCAAACATTATTCTGCTTTCTGTGATGAAGGACGTCATGATGTTCAGCATCTCTAGCATCCTCTATTAAGACGTGTCATCACATCAGATAGAGGCGCAACATGTAAGGCGATAGTTTCTAGAGGGAGCTCTGTTTAGTGTATTAAATCAACAAAATAAACTCACAAAATGTCCAGAAATTAAATAACCTTACTTCTTTTTTCCTTACTAAACAGAAAAATACAACCGCACACCTTCTGAATTCAAGTTTCTCTCTTTGTCGATTAAGACAAGCTAAATTGCCTTGTTAACGCATCGTAAAACACTCTCGACATAAACTAAATCAAACTCACAAACTTGGTGGAATAAATCCTCAGTTCACAGAGTGACGTGTGAAAATATTGCGGCCCGCTGCGTATTGTCACTCCCACAGTCATAGTCTTGATCAGCGCTGCTGTAAATCGCCTCCATACCGTATCCCTTGATGTCAAACTGACCTCCGTCGTCTTGGAGGCTAACTGATCCATGAGCGAATTAGCTGACAGTAGCTAGCTACATCCAGGGACTGCTAGTAACAGCTGTTGCTATGCTATGCTGCCCCCTTGCTATATTGCTAGCACTACAGTCCATCAGGGCAACTGTGACACATGAACCTGGAGCCTACATTACCCACAATGCAACTTAGCCACTGAGTGACATCACTGGAGGTTATTTATCAGATCACATGCAGCTTCCTCTGGAGCCATAAAAGGCTTTATAGTACTCGCCAAGCCCTGTAAACACACTTTAATGTGTAAAATTGGTGGAGTTACCCTTTAACTTTAAAGAAACTGGTACCTGGACGATGAGTGTTTGACAGCTGTGAAGAAAGCAGTTAAGAGAGGACTAAGTAATGAAACCCTGAGTTAATTTATAAACTGAGTGACGTCAGATTAGATAAGAGACCCTCGAACATTCAGCGTCACGTCGTTTACAGACGGTTTATTGATTGATGATCGTCGGCACGTGCTTTTTCCCTCCAGGATGACCGAGGTGATGAACTCTCTGGAGCCAGGTACGGAGGACTTCAGCGGGGGTGGAGCGGCAACAGATCAGGGCGCCGTATCCTTCCAGGTGTGCGTGAATGTGTCGGTTCAGTTTTATCGGAGTTGAAATCATACATCGGTGAGTCACAGGAGTGATGAGCAAGAGTAAAATGTGGGATGATGCGACTGAGGTCACCGGCTGGACTCAGTCCTGCTGTGAGTAAATGGTATGTGTCTATCCAGCTGAGCTGAAAGGACAAGTGTGTGTTATCATCTACAACTGTGTGATTTATCTTTTAATCATAATGTATCATCGTTAAGTGTAAAGACTGATCACGCATGTTGTTTTATATTGCCAGTTAGATGTTTTGTTTGATGAATCCTCCCAGTTTCTTTCCTTGCTGCTGATGTTTTTCAACTTTTCAGTCTGAAATCTCCGGAAAATAACTTGAGTGAGGCTGCAACGAATGATTATTTTGATCGATTAGTCTATAAAATGTAAAGAAATTGTGAAAAATGCTCATCACAGTTTCCCAGATTTGCGTATTTTGTCCAACCAACAGTCCAAAACCCAAAGACTCTTCACTTACTGTCATAAATGACAAAGAAAAGCAGCAAATTATTATATTTAAGAAGCTGTAACCAACAAATATTTGACATTTTTACTTAAAAAATCACTCAAATGATTAACTGATTATCAAAATACGTAGTTGGCAATTTATTAACTCTCTAGCTCTTACTTAAAATGCTAATTATTTCCTTCTCATTCTCATTTTCAGGAATAATATCTCTCATATATTACAAATACTGTGTTACTGTACTTCAGTAGTTTTTCCAGGTATCTGTACTTTACTCAAATATCTGAACTTTCTCCTCCTCACATTTTCAAAACAGGCTCGTTACTTTAGTTTGATGCATTTGAGGGGAATTATGGATTATTTTTAATTGGTGTCATCGCACGGCGCCTTCCCAACATCACAAGACTGATTTCAGACGCAGCGAGACAAAGCAAAGACGTAAACAGACAGAGAGGGAGGCTGGAATGGGGAGAAAAGGCGTGTTAGTGTCTCGTATCTGCAGAGACTTTCTTATTTTCTCACTTTGTTGCTGCTCGGGACGCTTTACCAACCCAACATGTGGCTATTTGACGTCCTGGGAATGAGACTCAACAATCAACTTATCTTTGTGGTGCGTTCAGGAACAGCTGGGACAAATCCTACTGACTCTACCTTTAACTTTAATAGTCTTTGAATTATATTAATATGACGTGAGCTTCAGTTAGCTTTGACCACAAATGTCCTTCAGAGGGAGACTTTTTACTGTGATACTCTGAGTACATGTCAGAGCCTGTACTCGATTACTTCTACTGGAGTAAAGAATATGTTGACTTTTGATACCTCTGCCTCTGCAGTTGCTTTTTGGTACAAAGCTTTTATGTTCCTGTTTTCTCCACTGTTACTGGACCAACGATGTGTCAAGATAAAACTGTTTAAATAGAAAATAGAAACGCTGGGATCATATTTGCACATTTGAAGTCAGACAAGTAACAGATCAGTCCAGCTGCTCATCCATCTTCTCACACACATAGTTGTCCTAATCCGATTTACCGCATTGTTGTTCATTCACGTGTTGCGAATGCTGATGTTCTTCTCATCCCCACAAACCCTTCAGTCGACCTTACATAAGCCTCAAAACAGATCTTCCCAGATACCCATGAAAGGTATCCAAAGTTGTCCAAGAGGCTTCCCTCCATCGTGGTCGAGCCGACGGATGGAGCCGACGTGGAGAGCGGCGAGCTCCGCTGGCCGCCGGACGAGCCGGGATCTCCTGACGCCCAGACCAAGAGACAGAGCGCAGAGGGACAAACTGCAGGTGAGCGTGAAGACATTGACAATAGTGATCGTGCAAACAATCTCTCTGAACAAGATGAGAAATATCATCCACGTCTTTATACCCATGAAAGGTCATTTCCTGTATCAACTTCCTGTTAGCTCTTTATGCAAATGAAGCAGGTTTCAGTCGGTCTCGGCTGACCGGACGAACGAACAGACGGAGGAAACACTCAGAGACGTGATGATCTTCTCTGGTCTCATATTTTGCACAGAAATGTGATGATCTGCTCCACTGAGCTAAAACTGATCATTTGGCTCCGAAACAGACACACAACTTAGAATAAATGCAATTTTCCACTCAGGCTGAATCATCCGAGGGAACACAGCTTCACCTGAACCCTGCGTGGATGTGCAGCTGTCTGCCTCTGGCCGCCTCTTTCCATTGACTTTATTAGCATTCGTGCTGCCTCTGAGTGCCACTTGACGTTGTAACTGAACAGCAGCGTTCACCACATCTGATGTAGAAAATCGGGGGTTTGTGACCGACTGAGCTGTTAGAGAACATTATTCAAACTGAGTTCAAACATCTGTGCTTTACTTTAAAGTGGACGTATGTATTTTATCCTCTATTCAGCCTGATTGAATTATTGATCTGCTGTTTTGAGCATGAGAACATTTTCTCTCCTGCTGATTTTTTACACGTTAACGTTTAATAGTTGTCATTTATGCACATTTTTAAACGTGCAATGTGTCAGAAGGAGCAGCCTATCACCAGAGTAACCGCTAACTGCCTCTAACTGCAGCCACTGCTAGCTAGTTAGCTCTGGTAGGCGTGCAGCTAGTGGTCCAGACTTGGAGCTTTAGACTGGAATGAGATGGGGCTAACTGGTTAGCATGCTAACATCTCTGCAACACAATAAAAAGACGTTATAACTGTTTTTTCGTCACATGCAGTTGATGATTCAAAGTTCATGTTGATAACATTTTATGGAGACGAGAACAGCTTGTCCTTAAAAACATTATTATGATTGGGAATTAGTCATTTTAAAATGTTTGTCGGGCCCAAAATAATTTTTTTTTTAAGAATTCAGACAACGAAATTAAAAGGGCTTCCCAATAAGGTGCACAAAAACAGGCATCCACACAACAAACTACAAAATGCAGGCAACCCAGCACAAAAATACATATATATGTTTATATTGCATGTGCACGAGTGGCAAAAACTGGCAACCACTTGAGGGATCAGATGATTCGAACAACAGCGGTGTTGTGACGTGAATGCAGTCGACTGTATGCTATCAATAACACCTTTAAGCTATTTATTTTGAATGTTTCTCACTAAATTCTTACACATTGCCCCAATAAAATGAATCTAAATTGCTGCCTTAGATCTCACTCTTCCTCCGTGAACCGTGAATTATACATGTGTATATGTGCTCTATTTTTTTTATTTTGAAACCGTAATAAAAAGCCCCTCATCCCACAGGCTAAAGTTAAATCTGGTAAATTGCTGTCTCATCCCTATTTATACCATTTCGGGCTCGCACTCAAACACTTCAGGGGGACTAATCTGCTAATTCTCCCTGTTTTTTTTCCTCCAGATGAGGAGCAGTCGAATGTCGGCGAGGATGAAGAGGATGAAGAGGCTTCAGGTGCGGAGATGCAGGACTCCAACTGAGCAAAACTCTCCTCCCTGCGTAATCCACTGTTACTGTGAGTGAGTCCAGACTTGGATAAATGAGTGAAAAGAGTCCAGCACGATGCATTGATAGGAAGATTACAGCGAAAAGACAGATTCCCAAACCCCAGCTGACGGGCTTGGAGCCAGAAACCTGCTGTCACCTTCTTAAATAGACGCACAGAAGGTGTTTGTTTTTCTTTTCGTGTGCTCGTTTTCGCTCATTAAGGACAGTTGATGATTGAAGGGACCAAGCCGCCATCTTGAACCTTGTTTTTTTTTCCCAGCTTGTTTTTCCCTTAAGAACAAATAAGACTTTAACTGTTGGCAGCTTTTAATGTCAGAACTTAAAGCACAGAAGCTTAAATCTCCACTTTAAGTATCTAATGTAACTGATTTTCTCATATATAGATTTTTCTCTCTCTGGCTCCAAGCCCTCGCCGTCCAGATTCCCACACATCTGACATCTGGACAGATGTTTCTAAATGCTGTCTTAAGTATTTAGCTCATGTGTGCCATACTACTACTACTACTACTTCTACTACTACTACTACTAATGGTAGCTACTGTATTTTGTGCACAGTTTTTACATTAACTCTAGATGTAAATGACATCACTGTATGTTAAGTGCTGACTGCTGTAGTTTTGGTGATCTGTGGTCTCACTTTGTAACAAATAGCTACGATGTTTTAACGAGCAGTATTTGATTGGGAAAGCCTTCATCGCTTTAATCGATGTTATTACGAGACATTCTTTAAAAATAATATATTATAATGTGTCTTCATACAGTAGGTGTTAAAGGGAATGTAATCGTTGTTGTTTTACTTCAGATATTGGAGCAATATGTTCACGGGAATTTAAAAAGGCGGTTGCATTTTGTTACAGACTTACAGAAGTGAAAATAAAACCCAGTATATTTTAGATGTGTGTGGCTTGTCACAGACATGATATTTTTTAAAATACTGGAAGCCTAAATTATTGCACAAGTAATAAATCTTTTGAAAATGTTCTTTAATTTATTTATTTCCTGTGGTTTGTTCTGGTTGAAGAGAAGATTAGGTTTACTCCTGTCGAGGATCTGACGCCGTGATAAACGACGACAGTTTTACTTCAGGCTCTTGGAAAGAAACCCAACTAACTGACTGAATCATTTAAACCAGTTTATTCCATTATTGCATTACTAAAGTGCATGTAAACACACGTCAAATCAGATTATTATCAAAACCTGATTATTCCCAGTTATCAGATTATTGTGGTGGTTTTTTTTTGAGTCAACTAGTGGAAAGAAAATGTCACAAAATGCACATTTAGGTGTTTATTTCGCCAGATTTCTGCTCTGGACATTTATGCTGACGCACTAACTCGATGCACGGATTTAAAAAATCAAACTATTTCCAGGAAAACGTTTCCCCTCGTGTAATGAAATCTGCTCTGTGTGGTTGCAGCCCTGCAGGATTTTATTTCAGTGAAGGGCGTTCAGGTTTGTTTCCTCTCCTCTGAGCTGGAGGATGCACCGTGAATCCAAACTCTGGTCTTATTTTAGGCTCTGATTTATGTGTCTTGCCTCATAGTTATTCAAGGAAAGTAAACCAAACAGCTGCCGTCCCGACTGCTGCGTCTCACGTCACAGCCAGAGAGAACAGGAAACATTTTCATGGCATCACTGTCAGTCTAAAATATTTTTATTCACCGTTTTTTTTGCATGCAGTTGTTTAAATGTGCAGCCCGTCATTAGGAAACTATGATCTCTAATTTAATTCATTAATCTACTTTAAGGGGAGACGAGTTAAGTGGTAAGTCAGAAATAATAAATCATCAAAAAACACAAAATGAAATCTTCAAATTACTTATTTTATCTGAGCAACATGTATGAATGTTAAGTGAGGAACTTCACTCATGAAGGAGCACAAGAACAATTTTGTATTTTAATAAAAGACTTAAACTATGAGCTAGTTCAGCTCAGTTTTTGGTCTAAATGGACGGTTTGCTGTCATTCTAGAGGGAGGGGTGATATTATTTTTCATAATATTTGGTAATTCTGCCATTTTTAGCAATATGTCACATTTATTTATGTGTTTTTTAAAATCTAATATTTGCTTAATGGCCTTTAATGAACTTAAGACGAACTCTCAAGAGTTTGAAAAAGAACGATAACAATAAATATATCGTTTTAAAAATCAAAACAAGTGGATTGTGGAGTCCACAATAACTATAATGACGACAGTGGTGAATGATATTTGGGATCACTTTCAGAGCGATAGAAACACTGACAACAACTTAATAAACTCTTATATAACATATATTATGATTATCATGAAACAACTTTTGAGTTTTATGACAGAACTTCAGAGATAATCGCTGTACTTTTAATCGCTCTTCAGACTTTAATGTTGCATTGATCAAAGGTTTCTTTTAATGCGTTCAGAGCCAGAGCTCCTCCGTTAAACTTGCGCTAATAGACTCATATTTTGGCACCGTTATCAAGCTACGTGCCGAAACAATTAACTGATTGGTCGACGGCAATTTAAATGCCATTCAAGAAGAAAAACGGCAGATATTCAGTCGTGAGGAAATTGTTGTTTTCGGACTGTTGAACAAACGAGAACCAGCGATTTAAAGATGTCACCTTTAGTTTTTAGGAAATTGTGGTGGCATTTTTATCCGTTTAGTTTTTTTGTTGTTGTTTTTGACATTTTAGAGACTAAATTAATAATCAGTTCAACATGCCTTTTTGAAAACTTTATAAGAGCTGTAAAGTTGCATGTAAATATGCGAAACATGAGTGTTTGTGGTTTAAAGTCTTCAGTCTGTTTGTGTTTCTTCGTCTTGCATAAACACACTCAGACCAACAGACAACAAGCGCCGCTCACCCACCTACACTCTGAGAGCTTGTTGAGGCTGATATACTGCTAAAGGTCAGTTTGGTGTCTTGATCCAGACAGCGAGATGGATGGCGAGATCTCCATCTTATTTCTTGCCATGCCTCGTTCGCTCTGCGGATCTGACCTTTGAGATGACAACCCTGTGAAGAGCACTTCATCGGAGCAAGCGGGGTCACTCCTGGGAAAATGAAGGGCTGCGGGGAGCGAGGCTGCGAGGGGGAAAATATACAGTGTCAATTATCTCTCAAATGTCACAAGCTGTTTTTCAGAGGCACGAGGACTCATCTCTCCTCTTAAGGATGGCTCGCACACACACACACACACACACACACACACACACAGAAACACACACACTGTGTCTGGCTCCTATTTTACAGATAATTCTCACACAGGTGGAAGCTTTTAACATTTGCCGCTGCAGCGCCGCAATCAGTAAAACATCCCCACAGATCTGTACAACGAGATCCACTGATGCTGCGCTTACATACCAACACGTATCTGTTCTGAATGTTAAGATCACATATATTAAATTATGCAGCCCGGCAGGTATATTGGTTGTATTGGCCGATCACAGATACATCGGTATCGGCGTATATGCTGTCCGATATGCACCGAGGTGAGAAGGTTTTTTTTTTTTTTAACAGGATGTGATGCAGAAAAAGATGCTCGGGATGATTTATAATTATTAAAGTCCCAGTAAGTTTACTGTTTCAGTATTTTGGAAGTAAAGTTTATTCTTCTTTCTTCATTTTTTAATTCTTTCCACTTTTCTCCTTTCTTTTCTCACCTTTTAACCTTTCCGTCCTTGTTTTTTTTCCTCGTCCTTACAAGACTTCATTCCTTCCTTCTCGGCATGAAAATCCCCAAAACTGGTGACGCAAAGTATAAACTTCACTCGACCACTCGACTCAATTTTACTGCTTTGAATCTCCAAAACAAATTCAACATTTTGCATGGACATTAACCGGCTCACTCTCAATTTATTTCTCCCCGCTGTATCTCGTCTGGCTGCTCTCCTGTTTCATTATGTCGAATTCATTCATGTTTGATTTGGAACAAAGACCGACCGGACGATGCCTGCGGCCACTTGTAAATCTGTGTATTTAAAAGTACCTTTTAACACAGCCATTAGAGCCGCTGAGTGTTGTGAGGGAGTTGTGTTTTGATGATGTCAAAGTGTGCTGTGCCAGGACTTTCATCTCCCACTCCTGCTGGCTTCAAACGGGTCTTTCAAATGAGTCCGTGATAGGCCGAGTTAAAGCTCACCCGCCCCTCCGCCTGCAGCCCGACACCGTCCTCTCTCAGCTCACTGTGACTAAACAAGAGTTTTACTACGGCTGTGATGTCAAACTTATCCCTGACGAAACAAGATGCTGCCTACATCAGAAAAAATATATCTAAACATTAAGTTGAATCTACTTAAACGACACCAGTGGCTTCTGGCCCAAAGTTGGCTGCATCATTTGTGGGTAAAGACACACTTCCTATTGCTTAAAGTTTAAGTTATAATAGTAATAGTGATATATTTTATTTATAGTGTTTTTCAACGGAAGGTGAAATGAGGAACTTTTCAAATTATAATGAAAAGATTTGAGCAAGTATATATTATAAATGTACAATTTAATGAGAGAGATCAAGAAATCAGTGAGACGTTTGCTTTTACTCTCATGTTTGTATGCTAAGTATGAAGCTAAAGTCAGCTACCAATCAGTTTAGCTTAACAAGACTGGCAACACCTAGCCCGGCTCCGTCTATCAGTAACAAAAATCACCTATGAGAACCTCTAAATGTAATAAATTTGCTCAGTGTCTCTGGGCTTGTTAGGTAGAGCAGACAGGCCGGGCTGCCCTCATTGCAGTGTTCTAGCTATTTCAATGCAGGGGCTCCCCACCTGCAAAACAAGTTTACCCCAACACTGTTCTGCAGGGGCACCCCAGCTGCATCCTGGGTTTAGCCCCACGCAAGACGATTGTGATTGGTTAAAAGAAATCCTAAGTGTTTACCCCCCTTTACCAGAATTATTCGTCTATGTCTCAATCGCCCGTTTCTAACGTTCAAGGTTCATTTAATTGTCAATCTACAACACAGATCAGCTTGAGGACTGAAGCTGCTTTGTAGTCTGGTGGTACGGCAGCGGATACTTCTGTACCTCTTGTCAGGGTGAACAGACTGTGGCTGGGGTGGGTGTTGTCTTTTAGTATCCTTTGGGCTCTGTGCAGACGTCTCACTTCACCCATATCACTGATGTTCTGGGTGGTTTCAATCAACGCTTCTCTTGAAAAATATCATGTCTATATACCCAGGTAGCTGATTTGTGGCTCGTGATTGGTTATTTAACTTTACGCATCTTAAAGTCAGACAACGCTACTCTCATGCTGTGTGTTTAGAGACTTGAAATGTTGCTTTGATCCAAGCAAAGTGTTTCCAAACAGGTCCAAAGGTATAAACTCATTATGCAGAACTGATGTTGAGAATGTGCCACGCGACATAAGCGGAAAGGAGATTTCTTGAAAGACCGAAGTGATGAAACACAGCATGAATCTGATGAAACACTTCAGCGCGCACCGACCAAATTAAAGAGCAGTGAGATGCAGTGTGTTTGATTGTATGAAGAGCACTTACTGTATGGACGGCAGCCAGCGAGGAGCTCCGTCTCCTCCGAGGCCGCTCAGCCTTCGAGTTGGACGCCCACGCAACACCTCCACGTGAGACTCATCATGGCTGCCCAGCACGGCGCTGTGACTGGAAGTGTTCGGAGGAAAGCTAACGTAAACATTTATCTGCCAACTTGTTGCTGCTGTAATTGTTTGTGTGACTTCAAGTGGAACACATGCAGATATTGTGTATGTGTGACGATGGCTGTACTGTAGGCTGCAGTTCAGATAGAGTCCTCCATCTTGTGGTTCATTTCCTCATAATCATAAGAAAGTATACTTGTCTTTAATATCTTTGAAAGAGTTAGATGGTGTATGTCCTTCCTATCTGTAAATGTTCCTCCTTGTTCCTCAAGGTTTATTCAACAAGCGTAAATGTAATGTGATTTCTTTATTCTGTTAAACTCAAGTTGAACTTAAACTGTGTGTTTTATTCTGCGACAACAGAAGAAAAAAACTGAAGTGAAACTAATTTTCTCTTTTCAGCACAAAAGGGAACACTTCACATTTCAGTTTCATGACTCATGTTTGCACTATGCTGCCGTTTCTCTGTCGACAAAGATGGATAAGTTCTTAGAAAATAGCCAATTTATTCATCTAATCGACATTTTAACTTCAAAAATGTTAACTAAAAGTACTGATTTTGCTGAATAATATATAATGTGTGGCTAATTTTATATCATTCATAGGTATATTATAAATTTATATACTGCTAGCTAGCTTGTTAATTTCTGTTTGGGGATCAAAAATGATAAAAGATAAAATATGTAGCAATTCTCCATTTAAAGGTCTGAAAACGACTCGACCATTGCTCTATTTTTGTTGAGTTTTGTTCTTACATTATCCCAAATGTTTCCTAAAATGCTCAAACCAGAGAAATCTTTTTTATTCAAAGTAACGGTGCGTTTCATTTGGTCGTGTGTTGCTGTAAAATTTTTGAGAAAGTCAGAGAGTGAGGGAGAAAGTCGGGGAACGAGACTAAACATGATAATAAAATAAATGATGAATAAAATTTAAAAAACAAACAGCCAGATCAC
This sequence comes from Pagrus major, assembly GCF_040436345.1. Lineage (NCBI taxonomy): Eukaryota > Metazoa > Chordata > Actinopteri > Spariformes > Sparidae > Pagrus > Pagrus major. The sequence continues at coordinate 3,377,028 of NC_133230.1, read as the reverse complement.
TTTACTGAGCTAACAAGCAACACCCGACAATGCAGGTCACCTCCGCGTGTCACTGCTGCAGTCGGGTTGATAAACAGGAGTGAAGATAAATCCACTTTTTAATCCCAAAAGTTAAAAACTAATCTCTGAGCTCTCCTCCCGTCGGTCAATGGCTCCGGATCAGATCAGAATCTGATGTGACGCCGGGTGTTTATTCCTCCAGAAGGTCCGGCTCTGCACCCGAGACCCCCTAGTGGCAGAAATTACATACTGTGCACTTAAGTACAGTACTTGAGTAAATGTACTCAGTTACCCTCCGATCCCTGATGCTGATAGATGGAGGTGATGTAAAAACTGTGCATCATTGTGCTTGTAACGCAGCCACTAACAAGAAGAGAGTTCAGGTCGGATGAAACAGAAGTATTGTTGCCATGGTTACCTGCAGGTTAATATCATCCATTTTAGTACTGTACTCCAGCAGAGCGGCGGTGAAACAGTTAACCGAAAATGTGATTTTAAACTGACACCTGCCAGCCAATCAGATAAAAAAACAGGCCATGTTGTAAACGATAAAAAGAAAACACACGATTCAGAAACCAGCTGGAGAATGAATGAACCGACGGTTAATACTTCATGTTTTTGTTTTCGCTCCCTCAAAATACTACAATATTGATCTTAAAGTAATGATGTAATCACTCACCGTCTTTATCGCTTCCCTCCTATGAAATAAAAATCATGATCTCGACTGAATACGCAGCAGATCTGCATATTATTCATAATTACACAACCAGTTTGTCATTCAGCTCTGATCCACAGTTGTTCAGTGAAGAGAGCCTCTTCATTTGTTTGGGAATAATGTTCCACTCAAACATGCAGCACAGCACAGGGTTACTCTAGTAACCTTTTCTATGAATAGTAAATGTCACCGTAATCAATTTTAGATGGGGCGGCTCTGCAGGTGGAGCCCGGAGCGGGTTGGGAAGAGGAAAAAGAGGTGGATGTGAGCTGCTTGCTGGAGGAGTGAGTGTGCCTTGCGCCTACTGAAGGTGCTTTTTTATAAAGGATGTCGTGAGGTAAACAGCCCTGAGACTTAGAGAGTCCAACTATCTGAAGAGCAGAGAAGAGAGAAACACTTAGATCTCTATGCTGTGACGTGGTGTTAGGAATCATAACAGGCTTTTTTGTTCTTGTATTATTCTGATATAGCGCACGTTTAACTAGATTTATTTATTCATCACGTTTCCAGCCCAGTCGCTGGAATAAAATGTTCGTATTGTATGTTTCTGCAGACCAGGGACACGTTACATTTTCATCATATCAACGCGTTAAGTTCGGATTACATGCTGTATGAGCTGACTGCCAAGAGTTTCAACGTTTGTAAGCGTGAAAAAACTGGATATTTGTGACCTTAAGATATAAAACTGTTGAAAATATAACATAATCCACTTCCTCTGTGATGTTTATCTGGCAACAAACAGACAGAGAGCTGCACCAAAGGCTCAGGATGTAGAAAGCCAGCAGATAATTATCAAGAGGTCAGGTCGTCACTGTCTCCACGTGACCGGCTGCAGATCCCCCAAATTCACCCACCGATAGGTGACCTAAATCTGAGGCCCACAGACCTTTGCGAGCAACACATCACATTAGCACATTTTGCCATTTCCACATCCACCAGTGTGAGGTTGTAACACTATCTGGAGGCTGCTGCTGTGTCATAAACACTCCCATACTGTTCAGGTCATCGGGTGAGAAAGAGGACGTTTCTTTATATGTGAAGGTTGTGGGTTTTTTTTGAAATAATATAATTGTGTGTTCAGATGCTCACTCTGTTTATAAATAATTTAAAAAATTCAAATCTGCCGTTGGACGTCGTCCTGTTGGCTCAGCGGACGCCTGTGATCAGGAGTCAAAAATTCAGCTCACAAAATGTTTTTCTCTCTCATTTCATTCTCATTTTCTTCCTTTTTTGTGTGTCTGCTGCATACCTTCTAATAAAGCAGCGGTACCTCACCCAGCAATTTCAGCAGAACAACAAACACAAGAACGCAGACAACTGGGAGAGCGCAATCAAGGAGCAGACTGTATTATTTTCTCTTTTGGGAGTCGCAGCAAGCCAACGAAAACAAAACAAACGGCGCTCCTCTCTCGCTGTGCTGCAGGAGGATGCCCCAGTTCTCAGACTGAAGCGGTCCAGGCGGAGTCAGAGCAGATCAGGTAAGTCTGAGCTAAAAACCAGATCCAGGGGAGGGCTGGGACTAAGTTAGGATCAAGAGTGAACCATGCATGTGTGACTTAAAATGCATGATTATTGTAAAGGTTGAGGCCTGAGCACTGAAGTTATTAATCATCATTATAAAAATAGTCACTTTTAAGCATTTTGTAGAGGTTTTGATTGATGATGTCGTCCTGCTGATCAGATTAGAGAACGCTTACATGTGTCACTCGAGAGGACAAACGACGTATTTTGTCTTTTGTTTTTGAAAACGTCCTTCCAGGTAGAGGCTGTGAACTTTGCCCTGTTGATTTTAGAAATACCACACATTTATTTACAGGGCAGTCTTACCCTTTCCAATATTTCGGCAACGTTGCATACGATCCAGCGGTGAGGAACCTACACTGCATCTTGACATTGCTGATCTCCGGAGAGATCGTAGCTAATTATCTGTATCGCACTGTTCACTTTCATTTTTAGCTTTATATGTGAGACTGAAGTTGATGGCATGAATACAGTTTTTGATTAAACTATGAGAACGTATCATCATCGTGATTGATTACTGTCGTGAAACAGGAGGCCATTGTTTCTGAAACTAGGCTGCTGTTCAGATTTCACACTGCAGATTCCTGATTTTACAAGAACATTGATATTTATTTCATGTTGACTGTTATCTGAGTCTGCAGCTCGTTCGTCTGTTTTCCCTTCAGAAATGTGTGAAGGAAATGTAGAAAAACACCCAAAATAGTCTTACATGCTTTTTTAACTGTCCTTTGTTATGTCCCACCTCGTTCGCTTTTAAACCCTCATAAATAGAAGATGGAGGCAGAGACATTTACAGACCTATCCTCTTGATGTGTCGGTCTAAAGTAAATACCACCTGATTGAAACTGAACTGTTCCTCATCTTGCTCGTTGACCCACTCAAAGCCTCGGAGATCGAGCGAGAGCCTCGGGGCCTCTCAGGCTGAACAGAGTGTCTGCATCCTCGGCTCGTCTTCATGACACAGAGCTGATGATGCTGCATGCATTATTTAACGTCTATCCAGCTGCCAGAGCCATAGCATTTTTAATCTGCAGCCTCTCATAACCCCCGTCTGCAGGGCTCACGTTACATTACCCCGGAGGCACTGACAAGCAGAGTTGAGGGCAGAGATGTTTCTTTCAATAGAAACTGTGTTGTTTTATCTTTTTATTATTAGCAATAAACAAATTTATACTTAAACCAAGTGTAGCCAAAATTTAGCCGCTCCATTGTTGTACAAAACCTGCTGGAAGTATTAAGAAGATTTGTAAAAACCCATGTTATGGTTGTGTAAAACTGATCAATAACACTGTCTTTCAGTAAGTTTCCTGAAAAGGTCGACGTAATTTGATTATAATTTAAGGGGAAGTAAAGACAACAACATGTTGTTTTAGGAACTGTATTATTTGTTATATAAAGTATTGCTTTTGTATTTTATTTTGCTGTTAACTAACTCCACTTATCAATACTTTTTACAAATATAATAAGTCAGATGATTATGTTTAGAGGTGCAGTGATGACTCAGCCTTGTTTGAGTCCATTGCCTCAGTTCCAGCTCTGAAAAGAGGTTAAAACACTGACCATGAACCACAACATCCTCTCTCTCTCTCTCTCTGTCTCATTTCCTGTAACAAAAATGTCTAAAAATACAAACTCTGATGAACCCACTGTACACTGCCTACACAGCACCAAAAAATTACCGGCTGGCTGGTGAAGAATGTGGAGCATTTAGCCACTAAAGAGCCAGATTGAGAGGGCATTCATGTGAATGTTTCCAGTCAGACAACCGTTTTCTCCAACAGCAAAGTTATAACAAGAGTCAACAGGGAAAGTTTTACGTGCCCTTGGCTGTTTACTCACTGACAATACATTATTTACACTGCTTATTTGAAAAATATAGATCGTAGGACTTCCTCGAGTCCTCTGTTGACCAGCCATTACTGCTTTATAAAGACTTTACCATGTCTGGAGAATCCGGTTCGGACAGTTGCACTTTCGCACATGTTTTTGTGTTGATATCAGTGCTATATGTATTTGGACGTATCCACAATATCAACAAAAGAGTGGAAAGCAATATAGAGGCAAGCAGAAAAGAGCTACACTCAACAGAGTGATGACAAAACTGAACGTCTTCCTGTTTCTGTCGTGCTTTAGATTTGGAAAACCCAACAGAAAGACTCTTGCAAGGGATGCTTCCCAGAGCAACCTGGCAACAAGGCGACCTGGTGGAGGATGGTTAGTGAGGGTAGTTAGTGAGAAGGAGCGGTCCTGGGGGAGTTTGATGATACAGAGTCGAGCTGTGTGACCTGCTGCTTCAAATGCCTCATCTATCTCCTATCCTCCGGGGGAAACTCTTCTTCTGCTCAGTACAGGATTTATTTCTCTCTGTACACATGGACAAAAATAATCAATCTGAGAAGAAGCAGTTTTTCTTCATTTCTGTGGGACTGACAACAAACTCTGACTTTGACAAATTGATACTGACATTGTGATTTTCGTCTCTTTCGAACTCTGACAGAAACATCTTGGCATGGTTTCAGTCTCATTCCCTGAATAGAAATACTGTACATGAATAGGAAAAGTAAAACCAGACAGCAGAAAGTATCCAAGAGTGCAGATTACTTCCCAAATATCTGTTATTTACCTGTTGCAGGATGCCTTTACCACGGTCCCACGGTTAAAAAACAACAACAACATAATATCCCTGAAATTACAGGCTGCAGGTGGAAAGCAAATACATGTTTTTTCTTGACTTTGGATGTCTTTTATCAATAGAGAAAAACTTCAAGCAGCTTTGGATTGACAAATATTCAACCAGAGCAGCAGGGACTCTCTAGAAACATGAACGAGAACTATGAATTATAGAAATCCCTGTAAACTTCTTTCCTTGGTTTCCTTGAATAAAAAAAGTAGAGTTTGCATGCTAGATTAGGTCGATCTGTCCCTCCTTGACTTTAGTCCAGACTGAAATATCTAAACTGTCAGTGTTTGGTGTTCCCCTGACTTTTCTTCTTTGATTGGATGGATTGTCATGGAATTTGGTTCAGACTTCATGTTCCCCTGAAGATGAACTGTAATAGCTTTGGTGAACCTGAACTTTTAATATAATGCCATCATCAGAAACGTTATGCTTGCTAAACGTCAGAATATTAGCGTTGTCACTGTCAGCATTTTAGCATGCTAAAATTTGAGCATTTAGTTGTCATTTTTGTCTTTATGGTCCGCAACTGGCAATATCCAACTTTTTTACTTGAACTTATCATTCTGAAGTAAATACTGATTGAAAAGTGTAATGGCTGTAGAAAAATGCATCATCTGCATATAGATTGATTCCCTATTAACAATGCTATTCAGTTCCAGAAAAACAAAGGTCAAGTTATGGGACAAAGAAAGCGCGTTTGCCATTGTGTAACCAAAACAGGAAGAGGCACAGTTTTCCTGGTCACTATCCCCAGATAACGGTGGGACAACTGGAATAACTGTGGAAACTCTACACTGCAGAAATAAAAAAGAAGCAGAGTTAAAACGATTTTGCGAACAAACATTAACTAACTAACTATCTTAAGCTCATCTTCACCACACACCTTGTTTTGGACATGAAACTGAAAATCTATTGGAAAAACTAACTGACTTTGAGAGGAGAAAACTGGAAGTGCAAAGATGCTGACTTATTGGTGATACAGATTCTCGTATCCTCATCCGACAGGAGGGCAGCAGACAGTGTGAGTGTAACTCTTGGTCACTGTTCTCCCTCAGCTCATTATTATTGAGGAAGTCTGGAACGTCTTCAAGGCTCGTCATGTCTGTATCTCCAGACACCCGGAGTCTGCTCACATATAAGTGCCAACTATGAAGGACAGTGAGTGAATACACAAATTAAAGATCTTTAAAGACACAAACACATTCCTTTATGATCATGAATTTCACCACAGCATTTTCAAATTCAAACATTGCAACACAACATCTGGAGAAACCAGGTCATTAAGATTTAATATCGTAATGAGGATCATTAATCAGAAGGTGCTCTCCAGCTTAATCTTAACAACAAACGCTTAAATTAGATTCATTAGCGTGATTTCTTACATGTGAACACAGAGCGGGAGAGAATAGATAGATCATGTACGACCTGTAATAACCCCCTCGGCGTCCTACATTTCCTCCCCTGGTGGCGTCCATATGTTGAATACCATACCTGAGGCAGCTCGCACAGCAGGTGGAGGATGACCTTCACCCTGCTGTCATTCAAAGAGCTCTGGGTCCCCACATATGAAATAGAAACTGCAATGTAAAAAAAACTGTGAAAGAAAAATTGGGGCACCAACAAAATACTGAAAAATAACAGTTTTTATGATTGATTTGATGATGATTTTTATGACTCGAGGCTGGCATGCTTAAGAGAACAGGCAGAAGGAAAAAACCAAGACATCCATATTTATATTGTTTTAACTTATATTTATCCTGAGGAGATGTGTCTTAACATATGACCCTTTCTAATATACATATTGAAATGCATATTGCATCGTATTTATTTATTTATTTATTTACTTGATCTCGATGACCAGTCTTTTTTCTAGAATTCGACTGTTTTCTTGCTTTTTTGTTGACTGAGGTTGTTTCTGTTCCTGTGAGGTTTATTTTATTCTTTTTATATTTATCTTTGTGTCTCCCTTTACTGCATTTTCTGTTTTCTTTTTCACTGCTTTTCTCAAATTCAATTACATCCACATACCTGGAAGCTGCAGCTCACTTTTGGCTTCACTGTGGACATTTCTAGATTTGAGCATGAAAGCATTATTGTCCGTCTCAGATTTTCCAACATCCTGTGCTATAATCCACTCTTTCCTTTTAGCCTGCAGTAAAGTCTGCAGTCAGACTTTCCTGTTTGAACTTTTTTGCTCTCTCCGGTTTGATTTGATTCAATATTTCAGGTCTTGTGCAGCTAATTCATCTAAATTATCTCTGACTGGAGCTCCTCCGCTCTCAACAACCACCCTGTTCTCTAACATCAAAGCCAGGTTTAAAATTTTAGTGCTCATAAATTCCACAAAGAGCGATTACATCAGATTCTGCACAGCAAAAAAGAAAAAGAAAAGAAAAATACAGGGTCTAACACTTTTGTGCTTAACCTGGATTTGACTTCAGTGTCGCAAAGAATCAAGCTTTGTCTGCGAACTTAAAAAAAGATGAAACCTCATTCGGACATAAAATTGGAGGTGATTTAAACCCGTCATTTTCTGTCTCGTATTTCTGCCTTCTGCCGAACAAAGGAGCTGTAAAACTCTCTCGGGCCTTCAGCTGCTTACTTTGTATGCTATTTGCAATCATGGGGCCATTTTGATCTCAACAACAAGAGACAGTAGGAGTATGTGTGTTTAAGATGGATGGATGGAACTATGGATAAAATCATCTTATAGATCTCTTGCAATCTTTAGTTTAGGTTTTGTTTTCAGTGACAAATTTTATTTTCAATGCCAAAATTCAGTCAATGCTGGCAGAACAGTGACTGCAGGAGGGATGCGACAGCTGAAGAGGTCGGTGTGTTTACTGGGGAAACAATAGCTCACAATCCCCTGTATCAGTATTTGTTTTACACTCCAACCGAAAGAAAAACACAGATGTAACTAGAGCTACACATAACGCCTCTATGTTCGACTCAGACTTTTAACTCACACAAAGGCAACCAAGCGGAGCAGGCCAGGTCTTGCAATAACAATAAAAAAAGTAAAATATGTAATGGTTGCAGAGAATTTGATAATAATAATATATAATACGTTTATTTATATGCCACTCATGAAAAGTAGATATTATATATGCTTTATAAGGGGAAAAAAGCTGAAAAGAAACAACAACTTTTCTTCCTCCATAAGAAGAGGGTCATAGCTGCTCTTGGTTTTGAGATGACACATTTAACAGACACGTATGGGTGTAATGTTGAAGTGTACACATACTTTTGGCCATGTAGTGTAGACAGATGGACAGATTTGGCTGTCATCAATCTAAGAATAGATCAAAGTTAAAAAGTGTAATAACATGAATGGAAGCAATAAATTAGTCATTGAGATATTGCTTTTTCTGAACAATAGAGGAGGGAGTGTGTGTCAGAGAGAGACTCTGGCAGCCCGTCTCACAGCTGGGATACCCGGTCCTCAGGAGTGGGGCGATCAAGCCACGGGGGCGCAGGTTATTTTGGGAACCACTGAGGAGGAAGTGCTTATTTTCGCCGCCATCCAAACCAACCCCCCCTCCCTCATCTCCCCCAGCCTCCCGCCGTCTGACAGCTCCCTCTGTTAATTTGCACAACCTCAATTAGCCTTCAGCAGGGAGAATAAAGGAAGTGGTCAGACAAAATCCTCTAAAAGGGTCTATTCACCGCAGACAAGGGGAGTGTGTGTGTGTGTGTGTGTGAGGGGGGGGGACTGAGGGGATAAAAATACATCTGAGACCGAACCTGTGTTTGATGTTTGCACCACGCAGCAGCGAGGCGGCTCAACCTCTAAACAGGGAACAGGTCTTTGAAAGCAGACCTGTGATGTCAAACGCCACCTTCATTGAACAAATGAAAGATAACACTGGATATAAATCTATATATGACAGAGAACCTGGTTGTAGTCGACACTCGCAGGCGAGACGTATATCCTCCTTCAGTGAAATAGATTTAACAGACACAGGTGGAAAAACCAAAGTCCCCTGTTGATTTCACCTATTAAAGGAGGGGAGGGATGTCAGGTTAAAGTTGGATTTTCATTATCACAGCTGTGACATATAGATTGTGCAAATTGGGGTGAGACTAGCATGAACGTGGTGTCAAACTTACAACATTAACTGAGATCTTCTGAATCTTAGTTTAGACAATCTTTCTTACTGAGTCTAGCAGGTATCAGGCGATTTATTTGTGATGGTGAAAAGTGTCTAAATATGCCACTTGTTGTAATTTTTAGCTAATAATGTGTGGATATTTTGTCTGTCAGTCCTTTAAATGTAAAAGATTCAATGAAGATGTAAGACTGTGACGCAATATACATGTATTAATCGCTTTGTAATCACTTTGAAGCTTAAAAACTTGACAGATGCTGCCGACAAGCTTTCCTAAAATCTGGCTTCAATCAAATGGCTATGAAGAGAAAACAGGGGAGGCTTACATCATGTGGATGTGTTTTATTTTAAGTCAATCAAACTGCAAAAACGTGGGTAAAAGTACAGGTTAACCTATCCCCGCCTTTGCTGTCTATGTTACGCCCAGGCAGAATAAGATGGACACTATGACTGGTACAGCAGCTGAAATAATTAGCATTTAACACACTGAGCAGCACCTCAAATGATACAGAGCAACAGACTGTGGTATTTAGTTAGTAGTAGTTACTTTTCCACACTCGGAGAGCAGCTCCATAGGAGGAGAAGACCTGAGAGCAGGATGCAAAAGCTGAAGAGGTCGGTGTGTTTACTGGGGAAACTACAGCTCACAATCCGCTGCGTCAGCACGGCCGCTGGCTGTTTGTTTTCCAAACCAACCACAAAAAAACACAGACACAACTAGAGCTACACATAATACAGCCTCTATGTTCGACTCAAAGTGGTAACTCATAGTCATGCCCAACCAACGAAGGCAACCAATCAGAGGCAGAGCAGGGATTTATCACAACGCAAAGTCGACAGTGTGAAAGTAGGGAAGTGTTGGCTTAAATATGAGCATAGCAGCTTAATAATGTTAAAATATTTCAGGGTTGCCGAGAATGTATGTTTATTTATATCCCACTTGTGAAAACTAGATATTATAAAATGCTTTATGAGGGAAAAAAAGGTGAAAAGAAACCTGAAAACACAGGCTTCATATTTCATAACAAGTCAGTTCAGGTAACCGTGAATCTTAACTTTTTGCCTCCAACTATTTTTTTTCTTCCTCACATCTGATAAACACACACACACACACACACACAAACCACACATCTAACAAGAGTGACTGGCAACTTGCAAATGTGTTACGTAATGCATCTTTCCTTTAACTCTGTTTTTACTGACAACATTTTGTGCTGCAACATGGGAGCAATGCATGACAGCGAAACGCTCCCGTTAAGGTTCATTTAATCTCTGAAAAAAAAGGCAGAGAGGAGGATGGTGCGTGTGTGTCTGTTGTTGACTGTAGTGGCGGAGATGAAGATAGAAGTTGATGTTTTTGTGATCGGGGCATTAGTAGCCATCTGTGACCTTGCTCTGTGAAGAAAGCCTGCAGCACTGGATTCTGTGGGGGTTATTGTGTGTGTTTGTGTGTGTGTTCGGTGGGGGTTTGCCTTCAACACGTTACAGCAAAGCCTTTCTGACAACATGTGAGCAGCGCGGGGAACTGTTTATCACCGCAAACTTCTTTCCCTTTCAGCCTTTCACTGATCAAACAAGCCTCAGTAAGAAGTTTACCAAGCCTCGATAAGACTGTGATGTAGATCTGACCCCTGCAGCCGAAGTGGCCAGGTCTGAACTACGCTGAGTGTAACTAGGTAGATGCTGTATCAGCTCCCCTTTCATCAAAATCATCACACAAGATAGCGTATAATTAAGGGCTGAAGGAAAGATCACTGGAGAGCAGTAAGAGTCATGTGTTGCTGCTCTTCTGACCTGGGATTATGCTAAAAATCTTAAATAAAAGCAAAACCTCCATTATGTTAGTGTATTCTCTGAGTGTGGAGCGTCAGGAAAGCAGCATTGTGTGCTTTTCCTCTTGTTCAGATGGTGTCAGAGTGCTATCTTCACAGTTTTAGCCCCTCTCTCTTTTCTCACTTCAGGCTTCATCCAACAGTGCAGCCACACTGATCCATTATGTATTTTTCCCATTCATTTGCAATGAACGTGTGCTATCCAAACAATTACCCATCTCCGTAAGACTACCAGCTGTTTGTCATCTGTTACTGATCTTAATTAAACAGAAATCTGACGGACAAACCGACTCATTAATTAACATTGAGGGTTAATGATAGAGAAATAGCAAGACCTCGGAGGAGGCGACAGTGAAATGTTCACCATTGTGTTGACTCGTCATTAGAGGATCACAGCAACAGAATAAAAACATTCAGCATGATGATTAAAGTTTCACAAGGTCTCTGTATTTTTATCGGATTTGTTTATTGAAGATCTTTGCAACATTACGTTCACTGTGAGCTATAAAGCCTGTCCTCACCAGAAAAACAATGTTATAAGTCGACTGTGAAAGCATCTTATTGCGACGCAAACGTTTCTTATTGTTTTCACACAAGTTTTTCAACCTACTCCGTGTTATATGTTCACTTGTTCAGCGTCACAACATCAGGAAACTGTAAAATTGTCCTGGATTCAGGTGAGAAGAGCACATTGGCAAAAAAAAAAGTTTGATCTCTCCCTATAACCCAATTTTTAAATCCAAAACCTCCTGTTCACCGTATCTTCCCACTGCTCTGCTAAGCTCTTCTCTCTTCCTCTCTCTTCATCTCATGCCTTCACATTTTTCCTCCCCACGTCTCCCTTTCTGAAGCTCGTCTTCTCCATATATCTGTCTTCGTCTTTTGTCTCTTTCTTTTACTACTTTCCCAGCAACCCATTTTTTTTTTTTCATAAAACCATCTCTGACAGCAGTGTAGTATAAAAACTCACCTCACCTGATATCTTTTCCTTTTCTCTGCTCTCCCCCGAGCAGAGACAACTGAAAACAGAATGAGTCACAGAGCAGAAATCCAACTGGAAAGATAAAGACAATGAAAAAAAAAGCTTCAGTTTTCTTTCTCTTGTGTGGCTGAGACTCTCCTGCCATCTGTCTGTCGACTTTCCTTTCTTTATGTTCTTAATGTTTTATTTTGCTCTGGTGTTTGACACAGTGTTTCCCAAAATGCTTTTAATGTCAAAAATCCCACTCCAACACTTGACATTTTGTTTTCGAAAAAAGTGATCTGGAATGAGTGTTTCATATTAGCTTTCAGTCGACTAAAAATATGAATGAAACAACATGAAAAACTCTCAAATACACCAACTGTTCAGAGGGTTTTCTGTTGAGCAGAGAAGGTGGAGCCAAATGCAGAAGACAGCAGACAGGAAGCGGAACGGATGAAGAGATGTTCAGGGTCACGGCAACACAAGGAACAGGCAAACACAACGGGAACATCAGGATCAGGGAAACACGACAGCAGGAACAGGAAACAATAAACGAAAGAGGGGATGAGGCGCAGGTGGAGTGAGGTGGAAAAACACAGGTGAGAAGAATGAGTGGAAAAAACACTAGGAACAGGGGAGGAACTGATAGGCTGGAGGAACATCAGGAACAGGAGAGGAACTGATGGGCTGGAAAAACACTAGGAACATGGAGAGGAACTGATCACCTGGAAAAACAGTAGGAACATGGAGAGGATCTGATAGGCTGGATGAACACCAGGAACAGGAGAGGAACTGATCACCTGGAAAAACACCAGGAACAGGAAGGAAATGATAGGCTGGAACAAACATTAGGAAACCCATTCCTGGTGTTCCTCCAGCCTATCAGGGGGGGAACTGATAGGCTGGAGGAACACCAGGAATGGGGTTGGGTTAATCAAAGTGATGCAGTGTAGGTGTGGGTGAGGAGCACAAGAACACAAGAGGAAACAAAGCAAAAGAAACCACAACAACCCAGAAAACATCGGTGTTGTTGACTACAATGACAGTTTTCGCAGGCAGATTTTATCCGCTGTAGAAAGCTAGCTTACGTTAGTTGCTTTTAGGGTAACGTTAGCATTGTCCAGCTCTTAACTGGATTCAGAAGTAACCTGAGTTAGCACATTTGCCAAACAAATTGGTTTGTCTGGACCCGAGAAGCCCTGTCTCTTATAAGCTAAGAGCAAAACAAATTGTTTGAAAATATGAATAATTTGTAAGCTAAGCAGCCAAACAGGGTTAGGCCTTAATTAATTGTGTATTTTTTATTTTTCACAAAAATTACATCTCAACCCTGGATTACATTTTGGCGAGCAGATGCACAAAAACCTTGAGTCTGTCACTGTGACAGATAATGAAAGGATAAACAAGCTCTGCAGCGGAAACGCTGATAGACAGACTGACAGCTCGAGACACAGCAGATATTCACCTGGGGCAAGATTAGGGGAAGGTTGGTTGGGTACTTTTTTTTTATCACAGCATTCTGGGAAAACGAATATAAAGCCTCCAAACAATGGTGGTAGACATCCCAAAAAAAAATCCACTGTGAATTTAAAAAAATCTGCAAACACATGAGGTGAAAAATCTGTCACTCACAATGAATTTCTACAGTCATGACAGGGACGAGGAGAGCGACACTGAAACTGCAATAACCCCGAATATACACAGTTAATAGGTATTCCCAGGTTACTTTAACGGATGGACAGGCGGACAGAGCGATGCTTTGTTCAGCTGATTATCCCGGTTCAGTTATCTCCAAAGAGCAGAGTTCAAACCTGATGTGCCGTATCTGGATAAGACAGAGCGCCGTCTGCAGCGAAGCATTGACGAGGACTGAGCGGTCTACAGATGTCAGATGATTTCCTGTCTGGTGTTACCAAAAGAAAAACCCTCCGAGCTGTCTGGGTCTCACCTGAAGACCGGAGGACTGACAGGCGTGAATGCATCCAATTTCCATGTCTAATTTTCACTCAGCTGAATGTAATATTTTATCCAAATAACATGATTATGTGTTATGTCAGTGCTGGAGCTGTATCAGCACTGAGTTATCAGTGTCAGTGCATGTAAATGAGGAATAACAGCATCAAGATGTCTCTTTACTCGAGGGCCGCCCGTGGGTACAAGGTGACACAGCATATGAGGTGGGTGGTATATGTTTCTGAGTGTGCAACAGGGACTCTGACACTGAGAAGATAACAGCTAAAGAATCGCAGCATAGTATAGCAAAAGGAAATTATAACATTTTTACAGTAACACATCTAAATCTAACAATATCTTAGCCTAGCATGACAGAACAAAACATATACGACATGAAATGATTAAAAAAAGGGACAGTACAAATAATATGGCACCACTAAAGATATGCCGAATTAGACATTAGCAGTTCCTCTTTGCAATAAATCAATGTATGTACAGAAAACTATCACTGGATCACTTTGATACTGAAGAAAACTTAAAAATCTGCTTTTTCTAAGGCAAGTTCTGCAGTTCTGAGGAGCGTCTTTTTATTCTACGATCTCTGAACTTGTTCACTTCCGATGGACATCGGAGCGAATGATGAATCGAAGAAGAGATTATCATGTCTGTGTGTTCTCACCACTCATCATCTCAGACTCATGCAATTTAAAGCAACACTATGTGACCTTTTTACCTTAAAATAACAGCTACTGGATTATTTTGATGGTACGGTGTCCTGTACGTGTTTATTCCAAGATACAACAACATGTGTTGAGCTGTGGACCTGTACTTCCAGGTCGATTCTTACCAACCCGGCTGTTCCAGTAAAAGGTGTGACACAATTTATCCTTTCATTTCTGTCAGTCATTGTTCTGTCTTTGTTTCTATTCTCCACCACAGACGTCTCCACTATGATACGACAGCACAACCAGTTCTGCCGGCAGTTTCAGGGATTTCCACCGTGCTGTTTAACTCAGCAGCAGCTCCGCCGCCACACAATGGCTGCTTTTGAGCTCAGGCTTCAGATTAGTGTTGCATAATGAAAGAAAAGCTGTGGCGTGAATGCCGTGTGTGTGTGTGTGTAAGTGTGTGTGTGGCCAGATGTCCAAGAGCTCAGAGCATGTTGAATGTTCAATTACACTGCCGCGCTATAAAATCCTTATTGTCAAACAGAGGAAATGCAATTGAGATTATTTTATAAAAGTCTGTTGTGTTGTTGAACCGTGTGAACCAAAGGAAGTAAATTACCAGCGCGTTATCCCCGACATCACAAAGGTTTTTACTCATTCAGACAGCGTCCAGTTATTTAATTGGCACCACCGTGACGTTGGAAATTCAGCCCAGTCTCCGGGATGAGATAAAGTCATAGCAGATAACTTTTCTGCAAACCACAGATACATCGAAAAGTTGATATGTGAAGCAAACGTGGCGTATCACGTTCACATTATGTGTTTAACCATCTTCATCTGTGATCACAGTGAACAAAACAGGTATTTTAAGCCAAACCGTGATGTTTTTCTCACCCTAACCAAGTGCTTTTTGTGCCTAAACCTGACCAGAGCACGAACACAGCGTTGTGACAAGTGAGAAATAGAAAAATCCAACCTAAAATGTTGCAGAGACGTCGTTAACTAACATTTATTTTCGGCTACGTGCATCAAGTCTCCCTGGTAAAACTTAAATTAAACTTTTATGCTAATTAGCTAATGATAGCATGGTGAACGTGGTAAGCTTTATACCCGCTGAACATCAGCATGTTAGCATTGACATTGTGAGCATGGTAGCGTGTGGAAGAAGTGGTCAGTCGCCGTCGCCATCTTGTTTTCTGGAGCAACAAGTGACCATATTTGGACGAGAGGGCTGAGCTGGGGAGGATTTCCTGAGGACACACTTCTTTTTTACTCTAAATGGGACGATAATTTACTAAATTAACGTCATGCTGTGTTGAAGAAGACTTGAAACAAGCGACTGAGACCAGAAACTGTTAACTGAGGTAATAAATAAAGTGAGAAGTTGGGTCATTTTCTCATAAACCAGAGGAAAGAGTGCACGATTAAGGCACTTCTGCGTTGGCTTCACTTCTCAGATCCTCAAAAAGTGAAGAATATTACTGCCAATATTAAAAAAAAAAGGGTTTTAAATGTGTTATCTTTCACCTTCAGTTGTTATTTCTGAAGGATTTTGTGTTTAGAGGAAGAAGGAGAAGAAGAAAAGGCTTCGTGGACAGATAAAACAGGGTGTGATGTTGTGTTAAGCTGTTGCTGATACTATAGACAGCAGCTCGGTAAGACTTTCATTTCCGTACTGTATATCTGTAATCCTCTATAGGTCACACACACACACACACATTAACTCTCTCACACACACACACACAAGATGGAGCAGTTGGTCACGACGCCGCTCATCTGGACCGGAAACATTCGATCGTGATCTCCTGTGATGCAGCAGATGTCTGACCTCTTATAAAAAACATCAGCTGAATACAGATCTCAAGGTTTTTTATCCACATGTTTAAAAACTTGATTTAACTTCCATCTCCTGTAATTAAAAGCTGCACAAGAAGACGACAACCAGGAACCAAAGTGTCACACATATCGCCCTCCAGTGGGCACAAAAGGGCACGACAGCCCCTGAAAGCAGTGTTTTATTGTGTGTCTTTACAACTTTGGCACACTGACAAAGTGCACATGGAGGCTTTGTCAACAACTGAGGGGTTATTTGAGGTCTGCATGCAGCTCGACATGTAAAAGATAAGCGTGATTAATAGGAGGTTTATTCATTCTGATGTTTTCTTGTCTTCAGAGTTATTTTGGATACTTTGACCTCATAAGTTCTTTAAAAATCCATCAATTCATCAATTATTACAAGAAAACACACACAAGTGGGAATTTAGATTAGTTTTAACCATCACACAAGAGGCCCTGAATGCACCACAAGCATCCGAACCTCACTGTTTTTAACATTTATTTAATACATTTGGTGTCAAAAGTTAAATTTTCTATTGTTTCATCATATTCCTGCTGGGTGTTTCATCACCTGTGTTCAATGGTGGAATGTAACTAAGTACATTTACTCAAGTAGTGTATAATTCTGAGGTATTTGTACTTCCATTTTCCATTTTTACTTGTATTTCAATTTTCTGCTCCATTATACTTTCACTCGACTACATTTTGGAGTCAAATATTGTACTTTTTTTACTCCACTACATTTATTTGATAACTTGAGTAACTAGTTACTTTGCAGATTACAGAGCCAAAATGGTACTTTTGTTTTGGGATAAAAAAATAAGATTGATTCTGTTAACCGAAAAAATGCTGACAGCGCTTCATGTCAACGCTCCTGAAAGCCTTTATCTGCCCAAAAAGAAACGCTATGTGGACACGGTCCCCGAGCTCACAGTCTGGATCGCTAGCTGCACGGCTAACTGTGCTAACTGGCTAACACGCAGCTCCAGTTAGCAGCAAGGCAAGGCAAGTTTATTTGTATAGCACGATTCAGACGCAAGGCAACTTAAAGTGCTTTACAGGGGCATAAAATGACATAAAAACAAGTTAAAAAATAAGAAAATAGGTTTAAAAGAGACAAGACTTGATATAAAACAGGTGAGAGTTGGAGTGAATAACTGAATGCTGCCTCTCAACAGCTAAAAGGTAAAACTTTTAAATATTTCACACAAACCCAACAAATATGAGATAAAAATCACATGTTTTTGTTTTTTAACTAAATAAGTAAGTTCACCTTGAAACAGGACTTTACAAGGGGGCTCTTAAACGCACCACGGTCGCCACATTCTTCCACAGGTAAGGAGAAATAATCTACCTGTGCACTGATCAGGTAACCTCAGGCTGTGTAGTGAGACCAGGTGACCTCTGCTGACAACCCGCCTCCACTTTATAAATGTGTGTAATCATTAACTCTCATGGTGCGTTCACAGGACGCGGATCCTCGAGCCAGCAGCACCTGGCTCTCCTGCCTCTCACCTGCCTTCCCTCCTTGTGTACATTCCCAAAACCAGTTTAAACATAAAGGCAGAGAAAGTGAAAGTTAGACTGGGAACATTAAAAGCAGCGGAAGGAGAGCTGCCGGGGGGATTTTTCACCTGAGCTGCGCAGGTAAGACACATTTCCTTCCTCTCTCTGAACATAAAGGCTGTAACTCTTTAACTTGTTTGTATGCATCAGTCACATATTAGTCTGTAGAGGAGCTTTATTCACATACATGTCGGCTGTTAAGTGGAAATAAAGGCGCTCTGTGTGCATTTAAAGGTTATTCTGAGTTTATTTGACCGTCAAACAGTCTTATCAGCACTCTGGAGACTTTTTAATCTGCTGATCCTGGACTGTTTAAAAGGCAAAGGCTTAAAAAACAAGGCTGTGAAATGTAAATCCTCATGTTGAAGCCCTTTATTGAGAGTTTATAAAGTGACAGGGTCATGTTTTATTACAGGGGATTATGCGTTTATGATTATATTATGTAATCTCTGCAGGGAATTAGACTTATGTTGCGTGTTGGATGACTTCTGTATAGAAAGGAAAGTGTAACATAAACACTTTTGTTTGTTTGGCTTGCGATGGTTAATTCAGTTTTTGATCTTTACATCAACTCTTGGAGAAGAATGAGAACAAACTGTAGAATAAAAACAGTTTTTTCTGCAGATTATTATCTTGAAAAGGCAACAAAACACCTACGAGCCTCAAGTTTTATCCCCTATTTTCAAATCTTTTACAAACACTGAAGAACGCTATGTTTTAATGTTGGTTACAGCTGATTTAACGACCCCCTTTGTACTTAATTTATATTTAAAGGACAGTTCAACCCCTGCAAAACACTTCTGCACGTCCTTCTGCTTCCTGCCTTTCCTTGAAGGGTCACATGTAGTTAATGTGTAGTTGCACTGTGACCCTCTGGTCGAGGATAATCAAAGACAGTATTGTTTTATTGGCATTACTGTATTGTGTCACCGTGTGTCAACTTCGAGGTCCTGGAGACACATTTTGTAACGAGACGAGTTGTAACGAGTTTGTTGTGTTTACATGTCTGTCTGTCTGGGGACAGATTGGCCGTGTAGCGTTACAGGTGTGTGGGCCGAGGGGGCACAATGCCAAACGTTAACACAAACGCCTGGCTGTCTGTAACAAAATGACGTCTCTGTGGCAGTTCGACATGCAATCGAACCCTCAGCAGCTCAGGTTTTATCATTTTACTTTACGGCTTTGAAATATATCTAAATAATCCAGACGACTGCCCCCTCATGAAGCCGGGGGAAGGTGGAGTTTACAAGTGAAACAGTATGAAGTTGTGTCGTCCTTCAAGGTCAGTTTGTTTGTTCAGTTTATTCAGTCATGAAAACTAAGAGAGTTTGTTTGTTTAGTTTGTTAAGACAGAAAGAAATCTGTCAATTTCTTTCCCCAAAACTTCATAATGCACCTTTAAGGCTGCTGTGTGTAACCTGAGAGGCAAAACCCAGGGGAACAAAAGGTCTTTATCAGATGGTGGCTGCTTCAGTTTCCAGCGCCTGATGGAGGATCAACATTTTAATCAACAGTGTTTACAGAGATTTGAAAAAAGAAAAGAAATGTAAAACTATAAAAGCACTGAGGACAGACAGCACACTCCTTCAGCACATCGTGTATCCGTTGTGACGATGTATGTGTCATACGTGTCGACAACAGTCTGCTGTGTTTTGTGTAAACAGAACTGCTCGTCCTGTCCCCGTCGTCTGCGCCACAATGACCAAAAACACACCTGAAGTCCGGTTTACACTCGCTCCTCAGCAGAGCGCAGACACACACCTCCTCCGCCGGCTTTAACCTTTTATTTCCTGTTATTTCCTCACAGTTGGACGTCAGTTAATGGGATGAGATGTCGCACACGATGGATAAACCCACTGAAAACCCCGAAGAGGACACTGTGTCCCTCAAGAGCAACGGGAGGACGCCCACCAACGGAGACGCGAAGGAGGCGCTGGGCATAATGAAGACGTTCAGAAACAGCATCCGGCGGGCGGCGGAGAAGAGCCCGCTGAAGGGGTCAAAGGTCACAGCCAAAGGAGACGAATCGGGGTTGAAACCGCCTCCGTCGCCAAGTGAGTACCGTCATGGTGAAACGGGATTAACAGGAAGTAACATGGCTCCTCAAGGTTAAAGGACGAGGAAGTATCCGTTTATTTATCAGTATGTGGAGGAATTAGTCATTTGAAATCAACTTATTGTTTTAGCTGACTTTCCCTCATCCCGCCCCCTTTAATTCCCCTTTGCATACATTTCCCAGAATCCCCTTCACCGCCCACCGTGTGCGAGCTCGTTCCACTCGTGTGTGGGCGATTCTGTGTGCGTAGGCGTAAAAAAGAGCAGCAGTGTGGGAATATACAGTTCAGAAAGAGCAAGAGCGGCAGTTTTTCCAGTTGAGAAAACATCATTAAAACACAACTGGAAACAAAAAACCTGTTGTGTTCGCAAGAAATGTGTCTCTGTGTCTACAAGAGATTTAATTTAGATGTTTATTAAACATCAGGACAAAACGGTAATTATGTTTGAACCTGACGGACTCATGAACGTGATCTGCAGTTAAAGACGGTAAACAGGAGATTAAATCTTTCATCTGTCCTCCTGTCGTTGGTTTTATTAGGAATATTTTTTTAGAGATCAATTTCCTTCGCAGTCGTAATCGTTAGCTGCAGTCTGACTTAGATCCAAGTGAAAGAGACGTTAATAAAAGCAAAAATTTACCAAATATGCCAAGCAAACCAGTGAGCGAGTCAGCTCGCCGGACTCTTCCGGGGTTTTTCCCCTTGGAAATCATGTAAACAATCACCGCAGTCACTGAGTTTGTCCTTCGCTGTGTGTTGTAGCAACGCTTGTTGTGGCTTGTTGTTGTTGAAACTTACTAAACCTCACATAAGCTTTCATAAAAACCCTCCTCATCTACCACCTTTAGCTCGTTTGTGTGGAACCCTGTTTGATTAAAGTACATTTCTGGTTTTGGTTTGAGGACGTGTGAGAGTTTGTGTTATCACATTCATCCCTGTGCCGGGTTTAAAAGGAGTCTTTGTCTCCACAACACGACCGTAACTTAACTTGTAACCAGCCTCGCAGCCAGCTTGGCATGATTGAGAGTAAAGATACGGCTGGTTCAGATAATCAGCTCGTCGTCTGCAGCCTGATAACGACCCGATTCATGTGAACCAGGCGTGTTGGAGCAGGGAAACACCTAAAACATGCAGGGCAGGGTTTGAAAAAACAAATGTGTTGAGCAACAACTTCTTTTCAACTCTCGTCAACTCTGAGGGGACACACTATATTTTCTGCTCTTTTAAATCATGGTGTTGTGATGGTACAGGACTCGGCAGTCAAACATCGCTGATGGATGATGGCTGCTGACGATACCTCCCATCCTTTCAATGAACAAGCTCGAGTCAGAAGGCCGAAACCATGACCTCTTCCTCCGCTTCGTTCTTCCCGGAAATCTAACTAAGCTGCCTTTAGTTTTCACTTTTGATTTTCAACCACGGCTGTTATTACATCAGCAGAGGAGGTTTCTGGTTGTGTCTGTTTGTCTTGTTTGTCAGCAGGATTCAGGAAAACAATCACCGGCCAGGTGACTCAAAACAATCCGCTGTTTCACAGAATAGATAATCATGTGAAGAAGTCGTTTCTTTTAGTTGATTGTCACGTTTTCCTCCTCGGATTTGTCTTTCGATGCAGAATCAGGCTTCATTTAGAGCCACATTGTCTTGTTTTAATAGCTGTTAACAAAAGTTTAAGAGTGCAGAGACATCATCTAAATTTAGGCTGATTGCACCATCGTCATTCAGTCTCATTTACTTCTAAAGTGAAACTGATCCTGTAGAGGGAGTTAAAAAAACCTTCAGGTTTCTGCAGTGTTTTACTGTTAAGTTCGTCCATTTAGAGGAACTCATGTTGTTTCTTTTAAAACGAGACAAACAGCTTTTCTGAAACCTCGACTCTTGACTTTCACTTTTGTATCCTGGAGCCGAGCCTGTTCTCATCACGACTTAATCTTTGCATTCCTCCGTTGATTTAATTTGTAGGTCACTGAGAGGGCGAAACACTGCCAAGTCATGCACTCACATAAATGCAGATATGCACCTTGAGAAACTGAAAGCGTATTCACATTGATTTCTTTCCTCACTGGCAAAGAGATGTGGTTGTGAAAGGCTCTTATCAGACGTCTACTTTCTGCCTCCCTGTCAGGTCTGAGCTCTGGCTCTCCTGCGTCCTCTCCTCTGAAGAACATCGGAGGCATTTTCCAGAAAAAGGAGGAGGACGAGGCCGAAGGCTCTTCACAGAAAAGTAAAGGTCTGCCACGTTCAAAGACAGGTAAAGCTTTCGTTTAATTATCCACGTGACTCGAGCTAAAGAGGGAAAACATACGACCAGTATCTGTTAACTGTGCTTTCCCTCCTCAGATCCCAACATGACCAGGTTCGGTGACTCTCTCTTACAAAGAGGGGAGTCCATTCGACGAAGCCTGAAATTAGGCAAGAAGAGCAAGGATAAAAACTGCAATAGGGAGCTCGTCACCGTCTCTGAAGGCTCGGTGGAGGAGAAGGAGGTGGATAAAGTGGAGGAGGAGGTGGTGGTGGTGGAGGAGGAGATCGAGGAGGCGTACACACTGCCAGAAATACCACACACACCACTGTCAGGTACAGTCGCTCTCTTTAGTCTTCAAATGACTGAACTTCTTTGCACATTTTTCCAGGTGCTTCTGTCCTTCAGGTTTTTTCTGATTTGATTCTCAGTTGCTTTTATTTGCATTAGTTGTCAGATTTGTGTAGAGACGTGCACAGTGCATGTGTCCTTTCCGAGTCGGCCGCCAACCTTGTGAGTGTTTAAAGACGTTCGTGCCTGCGAGCTGTAAATGCAACCTGTTTAACACAATGTTCCCAAACACCTTTCTCTGTCTGTACGTTCAACTTTCTTCCTTATCTCGCTGTGTTTTGGCAACAAAAGCAGCCAAAGAAAGGAGTCTTATTTCTTAGGAAACACACACACAACAGTCAGCGTTCAAATGCCTGTTGCCTCACAGATGAGTTGTCACAAGTTTCTCTTTCCATTTCCTGCTTTTCTTTCTCTACTGGAATATTTAACCTTTGCAGGTGTATTAAACCGTTTTGAAGAGACTCACCATCTCCTCCGTTGTCTTCCCAGTGATGCAGATCAACAAGCTGATCGAGATGGAGGTGCTGGAGGAGGCTCACCTGAACCTGCTCGCCCTGCGGCGGGAGTTCCAGCAGGAGCAGGAACGGTGCGGCGACGACTCGCCGATGGAGCTCGCCAAGAAGGAGAAGGACCTCAGCCTCCTCTACGGAGACCTGAGGAACAAAATCAACACCATAGTGCGCGACTCCAACTCCCTTCCCTCCAGGAACAAGGCGCTCCTGGTTCCGGTTGCCAGGATCATCCAAGAGGAGGAGAGGCGAGCCGAGGAGCCGGGCGGGCTTTCGGGCAGCTGGATGGAGTCCTGGAGGGAGGCGGTGGGCGAGGGGGTGAAGGTGAAGGTGGAGAGCGTCCACCTGGAGAAGAAGGAGCAGAACGCCTCCTGGCTGGCGGTTCACCTGGGTCGGCTGGGCAAGGCCATCGTGGAGGACTTGGAGAAGGTGAAGAAGGAGCTGCGGTGGTCGTACCCGCCCAGCTTTAAAGTGTTCAGCACCTACGTGAAGAGCTACCACCGAGTCGTCGGGCAGCACCTGAAGAAGCTGGAGCGGCAGGTGACGGAGCTGAAGGACCTGTTCGCTCTGCTCGACTGGATCGTCAACCGCTACAAGAGGTGAGTGAACGGACGGATGTTAATGTGTGTGGAGCTCACGTCATATTGATATAATTCAAAGAGCTGTTCTTGAACGCACCACAAAGATAGTTGATTGTTGAGTCTCATTCCCAGGACATCAAACAGCCACATGTTGGGTTGGTAAAGCGTCCCGAGCACAAGCAAAGTACAGATACCTGAAGAATCTACATAAGTACAGCAACTAAGTATTTGTACTTGTTTTAAACTTATAGGAAAAACCCAAAACACATCTGAAAACACATCTCGACACCACGACAGCCTCAGAGCGAGCGTGAGAGAAGGGAGCAGTCAAGAAACGAGGCAGCATGCTGACATTATTTGTCGAATCAGGCCACACCAAACATCAAAAAACCGCTCCAGACAACATTTGGGAGACCAAAAATAAACAGCTGATCTGATAAAAAAAAAAAAGAAACGAGGCACGACACTCTCTGGAGGCCGAAACGGAAAAATTTAAATCAGGTCGTGTTCACATTTCTGAGCATCCTAAAAAAAGACGTCTTCATTCAGTATATCACAAATACGCTGTTGCAGAAGCTCATTTTTCATAGGAATAAGTACAAATCCTGAATTTAAACCGATAAACTGCAGCATTTTGGGGGAACAGTGTGCTGCATTTACTTCAGTTTTTGGTGAAAACCTGATTTTCATCTTCCTCCCGACGTGAAGCAACACGTCCTCTGCAGCGTTCTTTAGTGCCACCTGATCGCAGTAACCGTGACATGTTGTTAAAACGTATCCTGTTTCACCTCGACAGCGAGAGGATCATGGGAAGTCCCTCCCTGCAGCCGGACATGGAGGACGAGAGCACCGATCTGCAGCTGGAGGACGACCTCCTGAGGCAGCTCAAAGACAAGTACTGCTGCAGAGTGAAGGTCAGGAGCTCGCAGGACGCTGGCTGTCTGTCATTTGTCATTTAATATGTGACAATTATGCACTGAAATATCATCATTCATTTGGTTGCCTGTTGCTAAAACATCAGATCAGAGTGAGGAAGGAGGTCTGCAAACGAATGAATATTACATAATGTGTTTAAAGTAAACAGGCCCTTTAACACTCTGTCCCTTTTGTCCTTCATGCTGGGAAACAAAATGTTTATTTTCTGTGCAAGAATACAAAGAAATCCTGCACGCTGTCGCTGATTTATTCACATTTTTGGTTCCTCGAGATGAAACCCGATGAAGGGTTAGGATGTTTGGAGGGTTTCATGGTACAAGAACGTTGTTGTAGTTGTTTCTACAAGATAGAAAACAAAAGGAGAATAAAAAAAAGGAACGTGGTCTAGAAAACCAGACGTAACCGAAGAAAACTGTACGTGGATTACATTTTTATTTGCTCATTTAGTCACAAAACTACAACATAACTAGAAAATACTGCTGGAAAGGTAACTATTAGATTTTTAAGAGGTCAGTTTTGACTCTATTACTTTGACCTTCAAAATAAAAGCCTGTGTGTTGCTGCAGGAGGACACGAGCGCTTCACTGGACAGAGTGACTGAGCTCGAAAACAAGGAAGTCTGGACGGACGGACAGACTCCTGAGAGGGACGACGAAGACCTCCCCAAGTCGCACATTGACATGGACATCTGGACGGTACGACAGCTTAAAATTATACTTTAAAACATAAGAAATATATACAACTATCATTCTCAATGACTATGATATTTGTTGTGCATTTGTTTGTTTTTCTTTTGAAACACAACACAATAAAAGCCTAAGCATGGCGGATCTGTGGACGTTTTAATCAGATGCAGACAGAAGTTAACGACAGCAGTCTCATCCACTTTGTTGTAATGCAGTGATGTGACCATGCAGGGGCAGCAGACGGCTTCATATTCGCCTCAGCGTCCACTGATCATCACTGTTGTATCGTTTCTCTGCAGAACATTAAAGGGACTGTTGTGAATTCTCGACGGATCGATGCCGAGCTGGAGCAGAAAGTGACCTCGTCCTGCCTCCAAGAGCTGAAACAGTTTCCCAAGAGGTTTGTAAACACGGAGGCTTGTTGATACACTGACATAAATATTTAGCTGGCAGGGAAACACTTCAGCTCATCTTTAGAGCCTCAAAATGAAACTATACTCACTGATTAATTATTGTACTTTGTACTCCACTAGATGCATTTGCTGGCTTTAGTTACTAGTTACTTTGCAGATTACATGCTGCATCAGAGACAAAGAAGTGGATTTTTAAATATGTTTATTTTATCTGCAATCAAATTAAAAAGAAAAAATCCTGAATATCACATCTGATATACATTAAATATATGTATACTTTACTTTTACTTGTACTTCTGATACTTCAGTACGTTTAATATCAGACACTTGTTGATACTTTCTGTATGGAGGACGTTTACTTTTACCAAAGTAATCTTTTAAAACGACATCTTTACTTTTACTCGAGTACGACTATCGGATACTTTTTAAAAAACACAATTACCACATCAATTCTGCAGCTCTGCAGCGATTTTTAGCCTGTTTTAACTCTTTATTTTGGTTTTACATCTCATTCATTAGACTTTTTAGGCACCAATTCTTCTGTTTCATCATGTGACGATTCACTTAATCGGTTGCGGGCAGCATCGTGCCAAGTCACGCACTTTGGGGAAGAGAATACCACTCGTATTGTATCTGATAAAGGTAAAAAAAAGGGAAGGCAGACGTCTGAGGGGGAGCCCACACACAGAAAACAAACCAAAAACGGGATCCTGCCCCCTCCGGTTGAGTAATCTGAGAATATTTCTCTGCCTGATTTATGACCAATCCTGTTTTTAACCAAACCACATAACCCTCTGAAGACCGTGTGGTCCATCCCCCTCCTGAGTTTTTCTTCATCCTCACAGAAGATTCATCGTAATCTTTTTCTCTGGAGACATTTTATCTCTGCAGGAAAACAGAAACAACGAATGAACTGTGTGCACCACATTATCAGACGCCCTAATGTGATATATTTAGAGTTGTTTATGTGTTTGTCTAGTTATTTCTGACTGTGTCTGCCTCTTTAAATGTTGTTTTTTTTATCTGTTATTATTCCTGTGTCCACCCCCTGATCATTCTTTGGAAAGAGATTAACTTCACGACATATTTATGTATCTGAACCGCAAATAAACAGGAAGTCTGTGGAGTTTGATGCCCTCCCACTCGTCTGACAGGCTGAATCCTCTCTCCTCTCTCCTCTGCAGGTTTGAGGCCGAGTTCAGAAGCCACTGCAGCGCTCGCAGACCGCAGCCTCTGTGGACTGAGTATCAGATAACCTACATTAACAGCTTCACTGCTTTACAGTAAGTCACGTGACTTCCCTGGAAGTTACCCACAATGCACCGCGATAAACTAACTCGCTCTGCCAGAACCACAAGTGGGGCAGCCTGCCAACACGCTCAGCCAGAGAGGATCAGTCAGAGAGAACGACTGTTTTAAAATCTGTCAGGCAGCTTTAGGTCGGTTGATTTATCTCCAAAATAAAAGCTCAGTTTATTAAAAACACACATTTCTGGAGCTTCTCAGCGAGACAGTGAACGCAGCATTCTCCTAAACATCCCCAGATTGATTTGAAAGGACATTATGAGCTGATATCTTCACCGTGACGCTGAGCTAAAAGTCCCCAGCTTACCCCAGTTATCTAGGAGGAGGCTGCAAAACATTTAAGCGACCCCACTGCACTGACCCCGCCGTCAGGATTCAGGAGCCATATTTTGGTTCATTGCCTCCTTGTTTCTGTATCTTTATTATCAAACTTCAATGCAGAAAGCATATAAAAAGTCACATTCAGGAGGATGTTATGAGAGTTGGAGCGGGTGACTAATCACTGAGCTATTTTAGACCCTACTGGGAGATTCCCAGCGCTCGTGCCAACACAGTTTAAATGACTGCATTCCTTTATCCTGGAGTTGTTTGGGAGGCTGTTTCTTCAATGTGCACAGCAGACGTTAATAACACGCTCGCTTAAAATGAGGTCATGCCACTCAGAACCGCGACAGCCGTGGAGCGAGTGCCACCTCACGTGATTTCAGAGAAGCAGAGCCTGGAGAGAGAAACGCTGCAGCGTTACGAGTCGAGGGGAAAGAGAAAGCAAGGAGCTGAGCTTCTGGATTCCTCCAGCTGCTTCTGCCAGTCACAACAAAACAGATGTGTGTTGGCGTGAGATGTTCGTACTTGTCGTGACGGTGTGTGTTTATGGGAATCAATGTCTGCTTTCTGTATTCGTGGATCAGAGGTTTTGAAAGCGCAGGTCGACACCGCCAAACACCAGCTTCCCTGAACGTTTGACCTCTGACACCACATCTCTTCCTCCTCTGGATCTCAGTCCTGCAGTCGAGGACATTTGATAAAAGAAGGCGTTGAAGGCGCCGTGCAGGACCGAGGACTGATTAAACTTCTTTATTCAAGTAGACATTGTTGAGTCTCATTCCCAGGACGTCACATAGCCACATTTTGGGTTGGTAAAGCAACAAAGTGGGAAAAAAAGAAAAAATCTCTGCAGATACGAGACACACACTCATCTCGCTGCACCTGAAGTCAGTCTCGTGATGTTGGGAAGGCGGCGTGCAATGACGCCAAATAAAGATAATCCACATTTCACCTCAAATGCATCAAACTAAAGTAACGAGCCTGTTTTGAAAATGTGAGGAGGAGAAAGTTCAGATATTTGTGTTCAGATGTCGGGAGGGAAAGTCAAAACCTGAAAAATATACGTAACCACAGCACTCCTCTACTTGGTGCCCAAAGCAGACGCTGCTTTCTGTTTTAAGAGCCACAAACCTTTAACAGAAACAACTGGTTTAATACTGTATTTTAAAAACGTGGCCAATATTTTAGATGTAGAAACTTCAGTCCTGAAAAGTAACGCATAACCTTTCATTCCTGGTGTTTCTCGTCCTGCAGGGGGCACATGGAGGGATACCGGGACGCCTGCCCGGACGAGGTGGAAGCGTTCAGAAAGGAGGTGAAGTGGCTGATTGTCCGGCTCAGCCAGGACCTGGAGGACGAGTTCAAAGAGGACGTGAAGGTACAAGGACGAGCGGGGTGACTTTAGGTGAAAGCTCGGTTCTAGTTTTCATTGATTCGTTTCCTCACTTGTGGTTTCTAAAAGAGGAATCGTAAAAAGGGACGCTCCCTTTCCTGAAACTGTTGAGGAACAATACAGAGATGCTTTCAAGTAAGGAGCTAGAGATGGATGTGAGACAGCCGGACTGATAACCTCACATGATGTCTCATCTAACCGACAAAAACACAATCACACATGACCATAAAAACGATTGATGGGACTGTTTCCTGATCTGCCACCACCACGGTTAATGTTTGGTTACGTTAAAGCACAAAAACTAGTCGGTTACGGAGAAACTGTGGCCGCAGTGACATGAAAACCAACGCTGACAGTTTGCAGGAAACAGGACACGACGGGCTCCGACCTCGTCCTCGAGAGGTTTTCTGAGTGCTTTTATCTTCAGCAACGCTCCACTTCCACCTTGCAATCCTGAGCAAACAACAGCCGGCATTAATTTTTTTGAAAGAAAATATAAACACACTGAAGGTCATTTTCAAGTGTTTGAAGAAACAGACACGAAAACAAACTCAAGTAGCTCCGCCGGCCTTAAATAACAATCAGCGTCACCGGTTTGACAAACGGTAATAAAGCAATAATTTACTATACGGCCGCAACTAACTCTTCTGCTCATTATTAATGAATATGACGATTATAAGATCGTCGAATTTACAGAAAATTTGTACAATTAAGAAGCTGAAATGTGTCAATTTGGGGCACTTGGGGCAAAATAATTGTAATATTTTGTTCATCTTTTTCTGCCATTACCTTCAACCCACCAGTAGCTTCATTTTACATTTTGTAGCAAAGGTCAAAGGTCAAGTCTGACCCGTGGATCGGGGTTGTTGCAGCACCTCCCCACAAACGCTTGACCGGACTGGGATTTGGGGAACTTGGAGGCCGAGTCAAGCTCTTCGTCGCGTTCTCGGGCCGTCCTGAACAGTTTTTTGCGGCTTCATGTCCTGTTGGGGTTATGATGAGGGGGTGGACTTAGTCTGCAGCGGTGTTTGGACGGGTGCCAAGTGGACCCAAAGCTTCCCAGCAGAACACTGACGCCCCTCAAACCGAGCCTCGTGTATCAAGTGTTTTAAAATGTGTTTTTCCGTGCTGTCTTCCAGCCGTTCCTGAGGAGGATGATGACGAGGAAGTGGCTCACCAGCGACGACGACTTTAAGCAGCTTCTTCTTCGGACGGACCTGCTCTCTCAGCACTGCTCGCGCATGAGGCCTCCACAAGTCCAGGTGAGGAGGAGGAGGAGGTGGAGGAGGAGGAGGAGGAGGAGGAGGAGGAGGAGGAGGAGGAGGAGGAGGAGGAGGAGGAGGAGGAGAAGGGCTGGTTGGGGCATTCCAGCCGCTTTGTTGAACTTACCAGCCAAATTTCACTTTCTGGAAACACCCGCCTCGTTATGATGATTGGTGACATGCCAGTTTGTCAGAGCGAAGGATTTACTGGCATTTATCTGACCCTGATTAGAAAAAACCCGCAAACATGTCACTAAGACCTTCAACAAAGTGCTTAAACTGGATTTATTTTTGTATTTTCAGGGTTAGAGTTGATGTACTGGGACTAAACATGAAGATAATCAGCTATGAATTACTTTTATTTTAAGGTTTTGAAAGTCAGGAGAGGAAATCCTTCTTGACTTTGCCATCAATCCTCTTGGAAGTTCCAGTGAATCAATGAGGGGCACCATTGTTTTCGTTTTCCTGCCACTGCAGGAAAAGTTTAAGCGAGAGTGATGAACCCTGGTAGCAGCCAGACATGAATAGGTGGAAGTCGGAGGTGTTAGCTCAGATGATCTGGCCAAATGAAGAAAAGCACATGCTTACGTTTCCCCCTATTTTTTCTGGCCATCCTGTTATCGTGCGACATCACTCCCTCTGTGTGTGTTTGTGTGTGTGTGTTTCCCGGCAACAGGAGTTTGCGAGCCGGCTGCACCACCACGTGGCGAAGGAGTACGTCGGCCAGCTGATGAAGAGCAACTACTCGTGCAAGAACCGGAAACACGAGAAGGCGGCGGGAAAGATCCGCGAGCAGTGGGGCGAACTGAGGGATCTGTTTGTGGAGATGGTAAAAAAAAAAACTGTTTAACTTCCCCCGACAACGAGGAAAAAAAACAAAAGCTTTTGTTTGGCTCGTGGTGAAATATCGGAAAGAAGCAATAATTTCATAATATTTCACAATATGTGAGCACGAGTGTTGATGCAGAAAATGGAAGCAGCGGAAAGAAACCAAGTATATTTATGAAATGAATGAAAAAGGTCTCGATTTTTCATTTTAAGATGCTTTTATCATTTTTTTGCAGATAAAACTCTTCTCACTACATTAATTTGACAGAAATAGTTACAGAACTGCGGAAAAAAATAAACGTTATAAATCTTTTTGGCTTCTAAACTTCTCTCATTGTTTAATTTAAAGACGTAAATATTTAGAAAGATTAGAAAGTCTAGAAAAATTACCACAAATATAAATGGAGTGTGGAGGTAAAACCCTCTCACGCTGGACGCCAACGTGACGAACGTCCACATGACTCTGCAGTGGTCATGGGTAGTGACACACTAATTTCCACCCCTTTTCTAGAAAATCACTGTGACGCATGTTAAAGTTGAGGTTTTCCTTCCCTCCAAGTTAAGTCGGCATTCAGTTTGAGACGTTACACACCAGAAACAACCTATATAACCTGCACATATACGCTAATATTCATGTAAAAATGATGCAGCTGTACACAAAGCAGCTCCACCGTGAGCAGCTCATATTGATGCATCAGTATTTACAATCTAATGGATCTAAAACAGGGAAAAAACTCAATCTAACAGGTTGAATTTAGCAAATAAAGCTGAAAATGTTGAATAAAAGCACATTAATGAACTTCTATGGAGCATCTGAGGATCCGAGTTTCTTCTTCCACCACTGTTTAAAGGGATACTTCGAATATTTAGCTTTGCTCTTTCTCGGGAGAAGTTTGAGGGAGGTTACAACAGACAGAGGAAAAGAAAAAGCAGTCAGCTGGATCGAGCTCGAAAAACGCTGCATCTTACTTTTCTGATGATGCAACCCAAGAAGATTGTGACTCATTAACTGAAATGTAGGAGTACATTTGGTGGAGTTTCCTTTTAAGTGGGAGTGTTGGTACGTTTTATCTTATTATCATGAAAGAAAGTATAAATATTACACACACACCTTCGAGTCAGAGAATGACGTCGAAAAAAGGCTTCATGTCGTCGATTAAAATATATAAATGGCCTGAAAATAAATGTAAGGGTTTGTTTTGTGTCTGGTGAAGATCTCAACACGTTCACTTCGTTATGTTTCTGGGTGTTTTTCTGACGCAGAGGTCGACCAACGAGTGGCTCCACCCTGTCGGAGACGACCTGAGCGACATCATCACGCAGACAAACAAGACGACGATAAAGGAGCACCTGCAGCCGATCGTGGAGCATTACCCAGACTTCAGGTGAAAGAAGTAGTAGTTTGGCAGCCATCTTAAGTAGCTTGTTGCAGTTTAACAGCGTTTTACTTCAAAGTATTAGAGTTTCGGGACAGATAAAAGCTTTTCCTCTGCATCTATGCATGGTATGATGTTTTATGGACTCAATATTTTACTTTTTACTGCAGCGCAGACACTTCATCGATGGCAAAACTTCGTAGACGCTTGTTTGCAGGCTGGTTTGTTGTGTTTGTGGGTTGATCGTATCTTACTGATGTGGTTTTTTTTATCTTGAAATGGTTTCACAAGAATCTTTCTAACAATGTTTGGCGTTAATCCAATTATATTCCAGGCAATTTCGGTGGAAATTGAGTCATTTTTGTGCAATCCTGCTGTCAAACGAGCGATGGATCGTTGTGATTGTGACGGCTCCAGTCTTCCCTACAGTGGGAGTTGAAAGTGGAAAGTGGTTGAAAGTGGAAAATGCTTGAATGGAGCTCTGTAATGAGCCGAGGTTGTTTTGATCCAGCGGTGCCGCTCGGAGCCAGGAAAGGTTACGGGCGATGATGAGGGGGAATATTTTCCTCCAGTTCAGTTCAGTTTCTCGTAAATCAGGCCGCTTTGTTAAAGTGAAACAAACGCGGAGGTTAGCTGTGATGACAAAACCAGTCGAAGTCGACCACGAAGAGCCCAGAGTGAAGACATTTAACCAACATCCTGATTTTGATAATTTTTTAAAATGCTTAGAAAGTGTCAAAGTTTCCCTTTTGTAATTGTGGAAGTGTTAAATGTTTAGACGGGGATGGAGGAGAGGCACATCAGCAGACTAAAGATGTGCAGAAATCCCCAATTTTGGATTAAAAATCACACTTCTGGACCTCATCTGAACAAAGAGGAAGTGATGATGAAACAACGGCAAACAAAACACGTTTCAGTCAGAGATTGACCCCAAAACAGAGAAGTGAGCGTCTGTGTTGGCACTGTCGTGTATTCAGTAAAGCCACAAAACTCCTGAAAAGTGTCAAAAGAAACTGGATCTGTGAGGTGAAAATAACAACAAGTTTGTTTCCATCCATCTGCAGAAGTCATGTGTGTGTCTGAGGTGGAAAAGTTGAAGATACAATAAAAACAAAATGTGATGGAGATGTTTTCCACCGTGTGACTGGAGCCCATTAATCACATCACCTCGTTGTGTCTTCTTCTTCTGATGTGATCTATAAGCACCTGACTGGAGGATTACTAACACTGACTGTGCTGATGCAGGAGGAGGAGGAGCGTCTCTGATCCACAGGAGGTCACCAGGACCAGAAGAGCTCGTCTCCAGACATGAGACCCTGAGAAACATCCAGAACAAACCAAGACTTTACTTTCAGGGATCATTTCTTTAGTTGCTGACTTGAGGAATGTGTTTCTACAGAGTTTGGTCTCGCTGCCCACGATGAAGAGCTCAGATGTTTCCTTCAGTGCAGGAAACTGGTGGGAAGACTTTGTTTCTTCTCCACTGTTGAAGATTGTTCAGAGTTTCTGGATGAAGCTCTGATGGAGGAAACATGATCTGAGTGGAGCTTTTTATACTGTTTAATATAAAACATTATATTTAAAGTTTCAGCTGCTGCAGAAATGTTGAACTTGTCAGGTTTTTGCTCACAAAGAGCTAATTCAACCTGAGCAGAGGTCTGATCAGACACAGTCGTTACAAACACCTGTGCAGGTGTGCAGGACCTGTAAAGACCCGCCCACACAGGTGTTTTCACTCAGTGTTGTCTGATCAGACCTCCTCTCAGGACGTCTCCTCCTTTCTTCTGCTGGTTCAGTTGCAGGATTTTAGAGACGGAGGTTAACTTCAACACAATCAGACATCTGTTCCTGTTGTAATATGTGTTAAAAGACTTTAGAGATGAGTTTTTTCTTCTTTAAACAAGATCAGCAGTCCACTCAGATCATGTTTCCTCCATCAGAGCTTCATCCAGAAACTCTGAACAATCTTCAACAGTGGAGAAGAAACAAAGTCTTCCCACCAGTTTCCTGCTCTGAAGGAAACATCTGAACTCTTCATCGTGGGCAGCGAGACCAAACTCTGTAGAAACACATTCCTCAAGTCAGCAACTAAAGAAATGATCCCTGAAAGTATAGTCTTGGTTTGTTCTGGATGTTTCTCAGGGTCTCATGTCTGGAGACGAGCTCTTCTGGTCCTGGTGACCTCCTGTGGCTCAGAGACGCTCCTCCTCCAATCAGTAACCTGCTTTTGTCGGTACTTGTTCTTGCAGATCGGACGTCGTAGTGACTCAATATGTTTCCTTTTCCTTCTTCTCCACCTGCAGCAAGAAACACCTGGTTGCCGTCCTGTATTTCCGAGGTCTGCTGAGAGGCCGAGAGCACCAGCTGATCCTCCAGAGACTCTCGGAGCTGAAGAAAAAGCTGGGCGACGGCGGCGGCGACAGGAGCCGAGTTTTATTCGGCGACATGCAGGTCACCGTCAACACGGACTGCCTGTCCAACCTGCCGTTCTCCTGCCTCAGCTGCCTGCTGCCCGACAGCTAGAGCGACGTGGGCGGACGTGGGGTTTAACAGTTACAGCTTTTCTGAGGTCCTCGCTCTCAAACACAGCCACCTAATCTCAAACCAACTGCACCTTTTTGTACAGAATCAAGTCGACTTGTCATTTTGCCTTCAGGATATTATTTATGAATTAAAACGAAGGACAAAAAACATGTAAAATCGCATTATTCTTTAAGTTTCTTTCCTCTAAAAGCAAATATTTGTGCAGCATGTTGGTTAATATCTCATCTGACAACATCTGTAATCACTTAGACGACTTTAATTAAACGTGCACATGTTGTGTGTTACACGTTAGAGCATTCACGGCATTTCTGGGAAAGAAAACGTAACAAACTCAAAGTTCGCAGGGGATAAAAAGATTGAGAAACCCTCTGTGAGAAACCTTCTGTGAGGATGAGTGTGAAGCTCTCAGCAGATGTGATAAATAAAAAGCCGGTGTCGGTGCCAATGTGTTTGCTGCGAGGAGGATTTCTCAGCAAGTGGATTTTGTGATATTTATGTTGGACCTCAGTTTGAGTTCAAACGGTCGGATCGGTTAATAAAACTGTAACTGAAACTCTTTGCGTGCCAGGAGTGCGTCATGTGCCATCGACGGAGGAACTGATAAGCACTGAATGAGGAATTAACCCCAGAGCGAAAGAAAAGTGACTGTTTTTGTGTGAAATATGTGTTTCTACTGTCCTTTCTGTTGAACTTTTGATTTCAGACGACCTTCTTCGATCACAGACGCACGAAACGTACATCATGTCATGCATCCATTTAATCACTGAATTGTCCTGTTTTTGTAAATAGTTTATTTGTTTGTTTGTTGTCAGCTGGGAGGAGTTTAGAGTAGAGTTTGTGTTTAATATCTCAGGATGGTTTATCGGGGTTTCATCTCTATTTGGGAGCGTTGACGTCTGTTTTAGGAACCAAAGTTAAACGAATTTAAATATTAAATGTTTGCATGTTAAATTCTGAACTGTGGAAATGGGTGATTCAGAAAAATGTAGAAAATTCAAACCTATTTAATCTTTTTTTAATAAAACATGTGAAACAAATTATTCTCCTGAGTCTCCCACACACTCATCTGCATGTTACAAAACACTGTTGAGCAAGAAGCATTTCAAAACTCTAATGAAGAACAGATTCAGCTCCTTTTCTTTTTAACGAGACATTGAACAGTCCACTCAGATCATGTTTCCTCCATCAGAGCTTCATCCAGAAACTCTGAACAATCTTCAACAGTGGAGAAGAAACAAAGTCTTCCCACCAGTTTCCTGCTCTGAAGGAAACATCTGAGCTCTTCATCGTGGGCAGCGAGACCAAACTCTGTAGAAACACATTCCTCAAGTCAGCAACTAAAGAAATGATCCCTGAAAGTAAAGTCTTGGTTTGTTCCGGGTGTTTCTCAGGGTCTCATGTCTGGAGATGAGCTCTTCTGGTCCTGGTGACCTCCTGTGGATCAGAGACACTCCTCCTCCTCCATCAACACAGTCAGTGTTAGTAATCCTCCAGTCAGGTGCTTATAGATCACATCAGAAGAAGAAGACACAACGAGGTGATGTGATTAATGGGCTCCAGTCACACGGTGGAAAACATCTCCATCACATTTTGTTTTTATTGTATCTTCAACTTTTCCACCTCAGACACACACACGACTTCTGCAGATGGATGGAAACAAACTTGTTGTTATTTTCACCTCACAGGTCCAGTTTCTTTAAATTAATCTTCTTGCACCGACTGAAGTTGTTCACCTGAAGTTCAGACACCAAACAGAAACTCTGAATCCTGTTTCGGCACAAAATTGCAGCTTAATTTCCAAATCTACAAACATCAAACTTATATTGATCTTGAACCTTCATGACAAAAGGACGGCGGAGTGTCTAGGAGGAGTGTCTCTGATTCCCAGGAGGTCACCAGGACCAGAAGAGCTCGTCTCCAGACATGAGACCCTGAGAAACATCCAGAACAAACCAAGACTTTACTTTCAGGGATCATTTCTTTAGTTGCTGACTTGAGGAATGTGTTTCTACAGAGTTTGGTCTCGCTGCCCACGATGAAGAGTTCAGATGTTTCCTTCAGAGCAGGAAACTGGTGGGAAGACTTTGTTTCTTCTCCACTGTTGAAGATTGTTCAGAGTTTCTGGATGAAGCTCTGATGGAGGAAACATGATCTGAGTGGACTGCTGATCTTGTTTAAAGAAGAAAAAACTAATCTCTAAAGTCTTTTAACACATATTACAACAGGAACAGACGTCTGTTTGTGTTGAAGTTAACCTCTGTCTCTAAAATCCTGCAACTGAACCAGCAGAAGAAAGGAGGAGACGTCCTGAGAGGAGGTCTGATCAGACAACACTGAGTGAAAACACCTGTGTGGGCGGGTCTTTACAGGTCCTGCACAGGTGTTTGTAACGACTGTGTCTGATCAGACCTCTGCTCAGGTTGAATTAGCTCTTTTTGTGAGCAAAAACCTGACAAGTTCAACATTTCTGCAGCAGCTAAAAATTTAAATATAAAGTTTTATATTAAACAGTATAAAAAGCTCCACTCAGATCATGTTTCCTCCATCAGAGCTTCATCCAGAAACTCTGAACAATCTTCAACAGTGGAGAAGAAACAACGTCTTCCCACCAGTTTCCTGCTCTGAAGGAAACATCTGAACTCTTCATCGTGGGCAGCGAGACCAAACTCTGTAGAAACACATTCCTCAAGTCAGCAACTAAAGAAATGATCCCTGAAAGTAAAGTCTTGGTTTGTTCTGGATGTTTCTCGGGGTCTCATGTCTGGAGACGAGCTCTTCTGGTCCTGGTGACCTCCTGTGGATCAGAGACACTCCTCCTGCAGCCAAAAAAATTTCCCAATGCAAGAAATATTTGTGTCATCCGTGGCTACAAAGCATGAACAATGATTGTGTGACACACACTGTACATTTTTTAAGGTTTTCCCATTTTTACAAAATAAACTGATTCAGACTTTTCAGATAAAATCCTTGAGCATGACTTGTCCATGAGACTTTTCGAGGCGGATATGGAGAACATTATTCATCGAGTACTCTCTTCCCTTCATTGTGCCAAACAGGAAATCGTCCAATGAGCGAACACACACACACACGGTCATTGTGTATTTACTGTATATCACTCTGCCGGTCCATTATGACACAACGCCTGTACTTCTCAAAATCGAGAATTAAACATGATTCTTGCAGAAGTAGTCTTGCAGCTTCTTCAGTGCTCACTTCTGGTTCAGAGAGCCTTAAATGGGGGATAAACTGAGCTGCCCCGGCCTTTGTTAAGACAGAAAACATCTGGAGCTGGCGGGAGCAGACGATGAACGCCTCATTTCCTGTAAACGCTTCCTTGGTTATAAAACGTTTCCACCGTTTCTACCTGCGGTCGTTGTGGCGGTTTTCACGTGGACGTCTGCTGTCGTTTATCATTTGGTGCTGATGCAAATTTTTAAGCGGCAAACGGTCGAGACACTTTCACTTTTCATTTGGCTTCACAGTGGTGGAGATTTCAGAGTGGCCAAGACGCTGCTTGTGACATTTTGGAAGTGAAACGAACCGCAAGAAACGCTTTCAAATGCAAACTGCCTCTCGTGTGAACCGACGAGACCTCGAGAGAATCTGTGATAAACATGTAAAAACCCTCAAACTCTTGTTGTGACACAGCTGGAGACACTCCTCAGAGGGCCTTTTCGGTGGATGGATGAGCAGTTCTGGTCTGCAAATCCACCTAAAAACCAAAAGTGTGTCTTAAGCATGAAAGTTGAGACGTTGGGCCTCATTTTACAACCACTGACATCTCAGAAAAAGCTAGTTTGCTTGCAAGAGCGGACCCTCAGTTCGGGTTTTGTACCGGCACACAGCTTGGATGCATTAAACAAACATAATTAAACATTCACCTCACTCTTCATGCTAAGCTAAGTGACGCTAACCACATCATGACACACACACTGATATAAAAGTGGTACAGGTTGGGTCACATCTATCAGATCAGACTTTAACTCTCTCTTTTAGGGAGCAATGACATTAAAGGATAACATTAAACTTCTGCTGTAAGTCAAGTGCTGGAAACAACGCTGCTTATTATAAAGGTGAAGTGCGACGCTGTTGCGTGGCTTTAACATATTAAAAATAAAAGTATCGGCCACAACAGCGCAAAAACAAATTTAAACCTGAACTCTCTTCTCTGTTTTCTAGAGAAGTGAAACTGTTTCCCCAGATTTATTTGTAGTTTTAAGAGGTTTGCACCTTCGTAAGAGCTTTTAAAATGTAAAAGCTTTTGATTAATCTGGTTTGAAATTAAACCCTGACAGAAAGCTGACGTTGATTTCATTCCTCCGTTTTAGGATTTTGCCTCTAAAGTAACATCTTTCCCTCAGTGTGAGACAAGTTTCATACTGTTTTTGAACTGTTTCTCACACCTTCAGAGTGGGTTCTCAGAGGAAATGCGTATAGATGCAGTATTTACATAAATGGAAAGCAGAGGAAACTTTCTACTCGCGTCACTTAACCAACATCCTGACATCAAAAGTTCAGTGTGCATGTGATCGACTGCTCGGCGGTTCATCAACCTGCTGCAGAAAACGGATGAACTTCACACACCTATGAGTCCTGCAGCCTCCGGGAGCGATGAGTTCGATGCTTCGTAGCTGTTTTTCGTGCACATTGTGGAGAAGAGAAGGTAAAAAGAAACTGATTTTAATACGACATCATTCAGCAGTTGAAGTTATCAGCAGGATTTATGGATGTCAGATGTTAATATTGACCAGAAGAGTGATGGTTCACATTTATATACACGTTTTACGTGTATAAAAATGTTGTGTCGTTATAATTCTGTGTGAAATCTTTATAAAAAGTTGCCTTTATCATGCACACTAAGAAAAATATAACATTAGCTCTTGTTAAAGGATAGGTGCATAGGTGAAAAAGGTAGTATAAAGCCTTTTGTGGCTCTAGAAGAAGCTGCGTGCACGTTGCATTGAGGGTAATGTAGGCTGCAGGTCTGGATTTATGCTCCTGTAACACTGTTGGGGAAACAAATTATGGAAATCGATGCAGCAGAACCAGAAATATCACCTTGTTTTATTCCACGCAATCTTTTTCTGCCTTTTCAAAACGTGGCGCCCACATGACCCATAAGATGGCGTCTTGTTTTAAAATGTAAAAACAAAACAAAAACATAAAATCCAAGTCTCCTGAACCTATGAGAGGCCAAACAGTGTAATTTTAGGCTTCTTGTCAACTTTAATTACAGACGTCTGAAGAACTTCTTGGTTCAAAATGAAAGTTTTTGCCTCAACCTCAGTCGTCTGCATGAAATGTACCACTTTATCATCTAACCTTGGAGCGTTGTCCTGCCTAACGTCTGCTACTGAGGCTGAAAAGATTGAAAAAACTTTCATTTTGAATCCTGAACATCACAAGTGAACGTTGAAGAGACGTCTTTTGGACATGTTTTTGCACAATCGATCGGGGTACGGGCTAGCGCTTTTAGCTTAGCAGCTTATAAAGAGTGTGAATAACTTTTAAAACAACACACTTCAGTTGTTTTGGAGAAAAAGCTGTAGTGCTGTTTTGCTGTGAAGCTCCAGAAATGTTTATATTCACACAAAGGGACAAGAAAGTCCAAGAAAAGAGAAGAAAACGAGGCTTGTTTGAGAAAAGACACCATGATCAGAGTCTGTGGGTGTTATTTCCTCTCTGAGCTCCAACCTGACCAATCTTAACAACAGTCTTGTTTGTCAGTGGCATCTAAACCGAGCATTTCCTCATCTGCGCCCTCTGTGGTTAACGATGGTTAACGATGGTTACGTTGCTGCGAAACCACTCGTTGGAGATGTCAAAAGGGTCGTGGCCACGGTTCAGAAAAACAAAGCTGACAGGAGGTCGGACATCGGGTGTCCTCGCCGTTATTCACATGACCACAAGAGGTATCAGATAAAGACAAACGAGGCCCATTTAAAGTGTTAACAAACAAACTATGCTGTTGTTTCTCTGTCGAGGACTCTTAGCGGCCCCTGGAGGTTGTGATGCTTATCAATTAAACTTATCTGCAGCTTTTCTGATGAACTTTTAATCATTTAGGTCCATTTCTAAGCAGAAATACTGAACATTTGATGATTTCTTTGTTGTAAAACTATCGTAAATTAAATATCTTTGGGCTCCAGGAGACCGTGACGGGCAATTTTCACAGTTTTCTGATGTTTGACAGACCGAATGATTGATCGATCGATCAACTGGGGGAAATAATAACAGAAGCAGTTTGACACATGATGAAAACAAACTTTCTTCACATCGAAGTACGTTGACACACAGTCCTTTAAATCGTTGTCGAGATATTTCACTCTCAACCAAAGAAAGGCGAGGGACCGATGTTGCCTCAGCGCTGGTGTTTCTAAAAAAGGGACAGCTCAAGTGTGTGTGTGTGTGTGTGTGTGTGTGTGTGTGTGTGTGTGTGTGGACTTTCCAACCCTCGGGGGTTCGGGAGGGAGGAGGGAGGAGGGAGGCAGCAGGAGGAGCCTGTCACCCCCTTTAAAAACCACCCCTGACTCAGAGCAGCTGCAGTGTTTTCCAACAGAGCAGCGACTCAGAGGTCAGGGTGAGTAACAGCTCACACACGGACGATACAGACGTTTATCTGCATGTCCGGACCGATTAATTAATTGTGTGTTTATCATCAGGGACGTTTGACATGTCGGGACAGGAGAGATTTCCTTTTGTGTCTCACCTCTGGGATGTGTTTTTTCTGCTGTTAAAGAAAGAAGTGAATTAATTTTATCGTGTGATTGTTATCATTCATTAAATTTGTCTTCATGCGGCTTTTACTTGTGACTTTTTCTCAGCACTCAACTATGTTTTTCACGTTTGGCCCTCATCCTCTTCCGTACTTGGTGTTATTCATGAAATAACCACTTTTAAAACTACAGTATCCTCTGATGAGGACGATGCTGATGTGGTACATCTGGACTTTTGGCTTTTAGGTTGCTCTCCTCTGTAAATGTGTGTTGTGATGGTAGTTATTTGTTTGTTTGTTGAGTAAAAGCATAGTTAATGTTGTCTTACAGCTCAAAAAACTAAAAACAAATGTTAACTGGGCCTTTATTTTGAAAATAGCACAGGAATTAAGTTATGTCTTTTTATAAAATATGAGAAAATACCTTGTGTAGGTATTAAGATACATAATTGACATTGAAAAATAGCTAACTTAAATTAAATAAATGTAATGTTAGGTGAGCAAGTGATATGTTAAAGTGTATTTTGGTATTTTTATGACATTTCACATCTGTCTGAGTCCTTTCCTGACAATGTTGATGAGCCAAATAACTTAACTTTGTGCTCAAAGTTACTAAACTTAACGTAACACACATTAAATCTCTTGTCACTAACTTCTGGTCGGTTTCGTGTCTCCACAGTGTGTTCCCGTTGGTCCCGTTGCTCCACTTGGATAACGATGCGGCTCCGTAACGTCAGGTTTTTTCGAGGCCACAGAGGTCAGGCCGGAAACACGGGTGTGAACAACAACGCCGCCACCACTGATGGACAACACCCACCAGCAGAGGAGGAGCCTCAGAAAGGTCAGTTAGCGGCTAACGCTGAGCTGAAGTCTTACAGTAACTTTATTATATATATTATTGCAAGATGGCATTAAGTCAACTTCTGACTGAAATAATGTGACCCAGATAAACACGACTGGAGCCCATCATATCACTTCCCTACAGGAAAACATGGCAGGAAGACATAAACTATCTTCTACACACATGTGACAGCAAGTGACTTTATGTTTGACAAGAGTTTTACACGTATGTGACAGAAAAAAAGCTTAAAACTCAAGGATTGCTGCATCTTAACTGATTGAAGAGTCTCTTAGTCTCTGGGACTTTACAGCAAACTAAAGAGTTTTCCTCTCGTCGTTCCAGGAAGTGTGGATGACTCATTTTATTGTAAACATCTGCGACATTGTAAAACGAGGCCTGCTCTTTCCCTCTCCTCCGCAGAGATCCTCACATTTCAGCAGACGCTCGAGGCACGACTCTGGAGCGAGGCCAGCCAGATGC
Source organism: Pagrus major (assembly GCF_040436345.1). Classification (NCBI taxonomy): domain Eukaryota; kingdom Metazoa; phylum Chordata; class Actinopteri; order Spariformes; family Sparidae; genus Pagrus; species Pagrus major. The sequence goes on along the minus strand of NC_133230.1, from coordinate 3,334,338 downwards.
TGATTCAGAGAGAGGAGCGTCTGTTCGGGGAGATAACGGAAGCAGAGACGCTCGTACATCACGAGGAAGAAGTAGACAAGCTTGCCGTCGACTACAGAGACCTTGAAGGCCAAGTGCTGTGGACGCTGGAGCTATCACTCATCCCGGGAGAGATCAGCACAGAGGCTCTGACGTCTGCTGTGAAGGCCATCAACCAAGAGGTGGAACAAGACCTGCGGTGGAAACAGAGGACCCGGACACCACCGGCCTGGAGGCCCAGATGCTGGAAGAAGCTCCACGATGAGAAGCTTTGCAGCTTGGTGGAGCAGCGCATGGACAACCCCTCAACGCCATCACCTGACGGGAACCTGTCGTCCATCCAGGCGGACATTTACAGCCTGTGCAGGCAGCTGAAGGAGGATCTGCTGTGGGTGGCGGAGGTGTTGAAAATCTGCTACCCACCCGAGCTGGACATCTGTAACTTTTACGCCAGGTTGTACCACCAAAACCTCAGCACCAGGCTCAGGAAGATTGCAGAGTTTGTTCTGGACGACAAGGACTGCAAGTTCCTCCTGCGCTGGGTGAACGAGTTTTATCCAGGGTAAGTCGTGACTTTGAAGACATCAGCGCCTCATGTTTCTGTTCTGTGCCGGTGTATTTTTATCCCGGGAGCAACAGGTGTTATCTGTCAGAGTGTTGACCCGTAAGTCCATCCTCTGTCCAGCACTGTCCAAAAAAAAAAAGGGTTTTCAGCTCCTCTAATGTGGATATGTTCTGGTTTCTTTCCTCCTCTGAGACAGTAAACTGAATGTCTTTGGGTTGTGGACAAAACAAGACATTTGAGGACGTCATCTTGACATTTCCTCACATTTTGTGGACCAAAAAGATCAATCAACAATGAAAATGAGCATTAGTTGCAGCTTTAGAGATCCAACTCCACTTCTAGAGCATCCAAAAGACTAAAATCTGTCTCCCCATCGTCACCTAAAGTCTGTCCTGCATGATTTTATTATGTGAAACCAGTTACATGAAAGAAGAAGCATCACTCAACCGCTCTGGTTGATTGTTGGAGGAAGCAGCTCGCCCTGAAATTGTGCAAGTGTCTATAAAGTTTTGAAATCCGTTGCAGGAGTGGCACAAATCCACAATAACTCAGAAAGCAATGCAATGAAAAGACGGATGAGGCTCGATGCTCACAAACCAGTTAATGAGGCAAGCGGTTTACGGGAAAGTGAGATGTTTGTCTTGAGGCGTTAATAATAAAAGTTCTGTTCTGTGCGTCAGGATCCTTCAAAAGCCGGAGCTCGCCTGCGAGATCGACGGTGCGGCGTTGGGAAAGCTGCTGTCGAAAGACTTACTTGAACCTCTGGAGGAACAGTTCCTGAGCAAACAGCAGGTAACCTGAGCTGCCTGGTTCAGAAGCTAAAAAACAGAAGCTGTGTATTAAAGTCTGAATGTTGTAAGTGACGGCTGCATGTCGTTTTTTTTTTCAGGATGAGCTGACGACTTACGTCGGCCGTGTCCTGGAGGAAGCGAAGGAGAAGTGGATCAAAGGAGAGGAGCCGACGAGAGAGGACGGCTGCTTCGCCAGTCCCGTGGCCTACGACGTCATTCAGGTACACGATCAAGAAGACGACATGATGTGAAAGCGGCTACAATCATAACAATGTAAAAACAAAAAAATCCAACACCTGGTCAGCAGCAAACAAGAGACAGACACAGTTAGAGACTAGCTGGTGAACATAGCGTAGCGTTTAGCAGCTAAAGAGGCAGATATTTCCCCTCAGGAGGTGGTGGAGACCAAAAACGGAGCTAAAAGAGAGAGGAGATTGGACACAACTGCAAATGAATGATCGTGATCGTAACTACTGGATGGTTAAATAAGCAGCAAGAGAGAAAACTCCAGATGAAGGTCTGACATGACAATACCGTGACGATAAACGAAGATAGACGACATGATTTTTGTCGAGTCACGAGTAAAACAGTGTTCACCTCGTCTCCCTCTATCATTTTTTAATCCAGGAAGTGTTCTCCAAAATATTTTCCAGGCTGTTTCACATATTAATTAAAGCCAAACCGGAGAAGAAAACAAACTGTAAAGATTAACTTCACCTTCAGATCAAGGTCACGGTGGTAAAAAGTCGAGTTAACGTGGCTTTTCATCTTGCGTCTGAAGAAAGCTGACACATATTTCACACGGGGAATGTTTTCTCGCTCTTCACAGTGATTTTTACGTGCTTTCATCGACTGTTTCCTCTTCCTGTCTTTAGCTACTCTACGGCATGGTGACGGCAGCTGCAAAGATTGTTGGAGACCTGCCCAAAGCCCAGAGCATCACGTGCCCACTGACAGAGTTCATGCAAAGGTAAAAAAAAAAAAGATTTTCTTCTGAATAATATCACTTTTTTTGTCTTTATACTTCACAACAACGACACTATTAAAGTTTTCACTCGACTCCTGCAGGTTCAGGAGCTTCCACAACGACATCATGAAGCAAAACAAACCGAACAGCTGCTCGTTCATCAAGGCCAATCTGGGCTGCATCGAACAGTTCAGGTGCGTTTCTGACTTTTAAACTTTTGTGGTGCGATGAGACGACGATGATGATGATGATGAGACCTCTGTGAGCTAACGTGAACTTCTCTGGTGTTTGTGCAGCGACGTCGTCCAGAAGAAGAGTCATCTGTTCCCGGAGGAAGTTCAGACAACATGTGTGCTTGTTCTGGAGGAGATGAAACAAACCGGCCACGCGTTTTTATTAAAACCCGTGCACGACGCCCTGAAGGTACGTTTATCTGCATGTGTCTTACTAACATATGTTGAGTTGACTGTGGATGGAAGTGTTTCGTGTCTCATGCATCGTGTTTGTACTTCGCACAGTCGCAGTATCGCAAGTTGGGAACCAGCGACTGGCTGAATAAGAAGGCGTTCGAGAAGCTGCTGGACAGCATCAAAGAAGAGCTTCATGATCTTCAGGGTCTGACCGACGCCAGCCAGCAGGTAAACTGAAGAAGGAGGTCATGATTTAACTTAAATGTGTTGGATTAAACAACTCAAAGTTTACAACAACTTAAGAGTTTTCTGATTGGTTGATTGGCTTAATTGCAGAAGCTGATTGGCCAGCTGCACCAGGAAGTGACCGCAGAATACGTGAAGAGGCTCCTGAAGGGCGAAGTGAAGCTGAAGGACCGGGATCTGCAGCTGAAGGCCTTCGACACCGTGAAGAACGACGCAGAGAGCCTGCACGAGTTATTCTTCAGCATGGTGAGTGGGTGTGTCGCTGAACTGACGGATTAATGAGTGATTCAGGGAAATGTGGCGTGGGTAGATGATTAACTGTTGTGTCTCCGCAGGGATCAAAGGAGGAGTGGCTGAAGGAAATCCTGATCAAGATTGCAGAAGTGCTGAAACTCCAAGACTGCGCCTCCGTGCAGATGGAGGTCGTATCACTGGGGACTGCTTTCCCCGACCTCAGGTGACTTTAAACTTTAAGACAAATATTTACAGGGTATTTTCCACAGACGTCCTCGTTTACGTCTGTTGTCTCAAGCGTAATGGACCTGATGAGGACGGGATAGCATCACGGTTTACACGACTGCAGGACGAGCATAAACAGACCCACATTTCAGAGAGAGGGAGAGAGCTGAGGGACAACAGGAAGAGAAAATATGGTCAGATGTTTCCTGGCAGCAGGATGAGATTATGAGCTAAAAGCAGACGCTGCTGAAACTAACACGAGTGCTGCAAGTCAGATACAAAGGTTAGAAACTAGAGGAGCAGCACAAATACCTGAACTTCCTCCTCCTCACACTCTCAAGACAGGCTCGTTACTTGTACCTTTAACTTTTACAGTCTTCAGTAACGTCCCTCAGACGGGAGACGCTCTACTCTGATACTCTGAGCCTGTACTTTATTACTTTTTCTGCTGTAGTAAAGAAGCTGAAGTTGTTTTCTTGCCTTCTTCCCCCTCCTCAGTGCCAAACATGTTTCAGCTCTGCTCAAGCTCAAGACGAACTTCTCGAGGGCGAACAGGAAAGCCGTCAAAGAGACCCTGGTGGAGGCGCTGGAGGTCACCGGCTGCAGCAGCAACCGTCCGTTCTTCTGCACAGTTCAGGTCAAATGAGCCGCACAAACTGCTGGATCGTACAGTACCGTGTGTTGTTGTGTCAGTGCGATGGGTCGGTCGCCTGCAGACCGACTGTGAAGCGATGAACTACGCGTCGTCGTTGCTGTATGAATGTTTAAATATTCAGTTCACCTTGTTGCTGGTTAATAAGCTGCTTTCTACTTGTGTGTGTGTGTGTGATAGTGTAAATTTCTTTAAAATATGAAATCAGTGTTCATACTTAAGGTGCAATAAAGAGATCAAGCTGTAATTTTATACTTTTATATGTTATGTGATGTACAGAAAGTTTTAAATGTAAGTTAAGTTTTTTAAAATAAATCTGGTGAAACGTCTGAAGTGTGATCTGAGGGTTCATTTTTGCCGAGCGCTACATTTTAAAGTTGTATTATCATCACGAAGACGGAAACAATGATTTCTAGTTGACTTTAAATGCTGAACATGAACCGACAGTGCAGGATCAGGGACCTTAATCAGAAAAACTGATGATGTTTGTGAATGAAAAAGATAATTTTTCAAGTCAGTAAAGTTGCTTTTTGTGGTTAAGATCGTAAAATATCATGTAGATCTGCGTCTCATGTCACCAACACCAACATGGCCGCCTGAAAAGGTCCTAAAAAAGATGAAAATCACAATAAATCTGCTCATGTTGACACCTGCAGTCCTGTGAAAGCAGCTCTTTCAGACTTTCTCAAGATGGAAAATGATCTTTTTTGATTGACAGACATCATGTGTGTGATTCAGGCCACAACCAACCAAATAAATAACTTAATTTTTTATTTTAAAGCACATTAAATCTTCAGGTTTAGTGTGTTAGCCTGTTGAGATTTGGGGATTAGCACCAAACAGCTGAGGCTGATGGGAATGTTTTTAGTTTTGGACAGGAAAGGAAGGAGCAAGGGAAAGTTAAAGGATCGCCACAGTATTTAACAAATGTCAACCTCGTGGTGGCGATGCTAAAGGAAAACTCAGGGTATCACCTCTGAGCATCCTCTGGCGACCGTGAATGTTCAAACTTTTAATAAATAAATGGAATAAATGTACCAAATCTCACAGTACGCCACCGAAAAAATAGTTTTTGAGTTATCCCCCGAGCTAACCGTTCCCCCAGCACGGCTCAAAACAACAATGAGCTCAAGAAAGACATCTGAAGAGTGAATCTGTCTGAAGAGTTTCACACTTCACCAGGGGAGCGTTAAAAGACCGGCTGAGTTCAAAGACGACTAACGGCCCCGAACGAACAATTGCGGGAAATCGAGCGCCACGTGTGGGAATACAGGCCGAACGCAACGAGCCGATGTGTTTCCAGTTTATTATTTCTGTAGCTACTCGAGGCGCGAGGAAGGATGCAAGTCTGTGCTGCAGTTTTTCTGTCGGCATCTAGTATATTTCCTCAAAGTATCTGTCTGTGTTTGTGTAGCGTTTGGTATGATGAGAGGGAGGATGTGCTCAGGAAGACGGAGGTCAGAGCTACATGTTCCCCTTGGAAAAGCGAGAGGAAGTGAAGGGAAGAGACGCTCGTTAAAGCCTTTGGTGGTAAATCAGCAGGCTGAGCACTGACTGGAAGCTCGTAGGTGGAAATCCACGGTGCTTTCCTGCCGAGAGACGCCGACACAGAGACGATGCTGCTACGTCTTCCTCTGCCAAGGTGTCTGAATCACCGGCTGGGGTCCATCAGCCTGATTGTTTCGAGTTTTATCATCAGTTTCAATCTTTATTTGGTTGCGAAAGCTGAATGTGAATGAAATTGTTTCTTCTTTGCAGACATGTAGCAGCCAACACAGGGTCAAGGAAGGTCAAGTAAGTATTTTTTAGGCCTGAAGAGGTAAAAGTTTCCAGTATTACGAGAAACATGAACAAATATTTTAATATAAATGATGTCATCTTACTCCTTTAATCATCTCTTGACCTCTGACCCCTCCTCCAGATTGAGATCCACTGCTCTGGGATCTGTTTTCTGTCGGTGGTGTGGAGCTTTTTTCTCTTTGAGTCCCGTCTTGGTTAAGATGGTGTTGGTCTCCATCTAGTGGTGAAACGATGAAGCCGAACACCGACTTTTCATTGGATCATACTGAAGTTTATTCATGTCACTGCTGACAGAAAGAGACGAGAACCGACCCAATGAAGAACTGATGGTTGTCGTGCCTTAAATACACAAAGCAAACGACTGTGAACAAACTAAAAGTAAACGTGTAACTGCATAAAAACATTAAGATTTCGTCATTAGACTGTCAACAAACATAAAATCTTATTGTTTTAGAAACTCACACTTAACTTAGCTACGAGTCTTCACTGTTAACGTTGTGTAAACGTCTGAAACATCAGGTCAAGATTTATAAAACATACAAACAACTTTTACTTTTCTTGTTTTAGAGTCTGTCCATCGACTTCCTGTTGCTTTGTGAAAGAAAAAGCAAATGTTTGTGCATTTAAACAACAAGAACTTTTGGTAAACGAGGGTTACAAACAGTAAAATACTAAATAAAATCAACAATTATTAAGTGTTGCTGTAACATCGTCTCCATCAGTTCGTCTGGACTGACGTCATTAAAGACGTCTTCGGCTCCCAAATGACACAAACGACACCGCAGATGTATAAACACTTGATTTTATTCTCAACAGAATAATCCAACAGAGGGGTGTAGCAGAGTATCTTCAGCGTAATAAATGCAGCGGAGGGATAAAAAGGATGTAATCAAGGCGGGCATAAAGTGCAGGTACAAACACTGGCTGAGTCGTGACTTGGTGACGATCACACGTCGTGCACACTTACAACATAAAAACTCAACGTTCACGTACAAACGGGACGGTGTGAGGCGGCTGCACGGTGAATCTAACAGTCTTTACTCAGATTCATTCACTTAAAGGATCATTTTTAACATGAAATCCAGGAAATAATGTGTTTTTTGATCATTATCGTCTGCTAACCGTGCAGCCGTCTCATCCGACTTCATAACAAACAGCTCTACGATGGAAGAACAGTGTTGTTGGTGCGAACGTACAAAAAAAAAAAACACCTCCGAGACAACATCGACACATAAAAACCTCTCCATCCTCCTCCGTCTCTGGTCCGAAAGCCTCGAAACCAAACGACTACATGTGATTTATTTTTTAAATTCTTAGGTGAGCAGCGTATAAAAATAAACTTTATGTCACAAAGTGGAGGTGGAGGTGGCGGATACGACAAGTTTAAATCACAAAAAAACGTCGATACGACCCGCTCTGTGCTCCGTTAAACCACCTGAAGTTTCTTTCTTCGAGCTGCGAAAAAAAACAGGGAAGACTCACAGATGTCTCTAATTATCGTGGAGCCAATCATACTTGGTAATCTCAGCGAAAATGTAGCACATAGTGTCAACGACTGGACAGATTGGAGGTCGAGCATGCAAAGTCTTGTCTCAAGGTCCATTTAAAAGCGTGTTAGAGGACGCTGAGTTGAGATTTCTGCGTCACAAATCTTAAATTCACAAAAACACTTCATGCTTCGGCGAAATAATAAAAGTGTTTAAAGAAACACGACTTCAATTTGTTATAAAAACCTCAACAGCGCCACAAATTCACTTAAGTTTTCCTCCAACTCAAAACAGTTTTAGAGTTACAAGACTTAAAGATCGAGCTCGAAGGAAAATCAGGGATTTGTGGGAACTGTGACAACATCAGGAAGCGACGTGGCATCACAGAAATGTTTAAATGTCTTCTGATCGTCCTGGTTTGTGCCGCTCGTGTGTCACCATTTTATTTGAAGCAGAAGGTCTGAAGGTATTTCCAGAGTCCCCAAAGACTCATCTGAACATCTGGATCACAAAATATCCAGTTTTCAGCGTAAGAAAAGACGATTTTTAAGGCTTTTCTTAAGTTGCAATACGACGTGTACAGAAATTATTGGATCAGATGTCGTTTTCGGCTCGGAAACAGGTTAAAAAACTTTATTAACGCAGCAGACAGGATATCTTTAATCTGATGGTGAGAAGAGTTATTGAGGATTATGGAAATACTATCAAGAGCAGTAAGTGTTTAAATTTTAGGCCAGGTTGATTTGCAACTTCTTGCTTAACAATTGAATAAAAAATATAACTTTTCCAGGAGAACAGCTTCGTAACTCTGTGAGGAAAAAATGTAGTGATAAAACAAAAGAGGCACAAACCGGGACGAACTCTCAGAAACCTTTTTAACGCAATAAACATTGATCGGGAGAATATTTCTTCGCTCGACACTTCCTTCCTTGTTTACGATAGGTCCTCGGGAAGCACAACTAAACTGACGAACCAAACCAGAACCGGACAGCGTTTTGGTTGATGGAAGGAGGTGATTTCACGTCTCTGGACAGCGAGAAGAATAAAAACCGGGAGAAGCCGACTCTGTTCGGGTCTGAGAGGAAGGATTAAAGGAACTACCGTTTACAAATGTTACAAAAAACTATAGTCATACTTCAGCTTTGAAAATCATGTGAGTACGTACACGCCTCGTGTTAAAGTAGGAATAGTTAACAAAATAGCTTATACAAAACCTCAATACATGAAACTACATTTAAAGCATTTATTTATGTGTGTGTGTGTGTTAATGCTTCACCTGAATCAGTGAATAGTCTGTAGTTTCCTTAGACGACGACGTCTAAAGATTTAAATCTGTAAATAGTCGCAGCAGAGAGCAGAGTCGTTAAAACGATCCACAGAGGAGGAGCAGAAACACGTTGCCTGGACTCGTGACAGCAGCTCTGACGGCTTCGTTTAAAATCTGTGATGTTTTTTGCATTTCAGGAAAAGTCTTCTTTATCCTGCGAGTGCATAAAAAATGCTCTCTGAGGCTCCTGGGTTGTTTTTAAAGAGATAAGGCCGAACAAAACATCAGTGAGATTTACTTTAAATTAAACCAAAGTGGCCCTGAAATGCAAAGAGCATCACACGCAGCTGCTTTTCTGTCTGTGTTAAAGGGTTTTATGGTGGATTTATCCTTTTAAAAGGAACAGTTCACCCAAAATATGACAACTACTCCCCCACATGCTGATGGAAAGTCAGGTGAAGTTTCCACAAAAGGTTTCTGGAGCTTCACATCAAAACACCGTTGATACCAAATACTGGAAACAGCCGTCAACGTGTTGTTTAAACTCTCTGAGAGATAAAATGCAAAACAACTTCTGTTTGACGTCCGTTTTGCTCCTTCATTCTGACGCACATGAACACAACAGAGTCGGAAGAACGACTTCAGAGGAGCACGTGAACGCAGCATTACACTGGTCTCGGTCGTGACTATTGATTTACACCCTCGACACACAAACTCAAACTTTGCTGACTTCAGGCGAGGTGCACGCTAACGCTTTTACCTTTCCAGCTACAGTGAAGATTTTGGCTTAAAAGAGGGCGTAAAAAAACATCTTTGCATATCAGTTTGAGATTTCAGGCCTTCTGTAGACTTGTATTACACCGGACGAGCTGTATGGAGCCATTTTATTTTTTATATGCAACGATGTTTTGCTGTGAAGCTCCAGAAATGTTTTGTTGACTACAAACTTGAGTGGACAAATTTTCATTTTTGGGTGAACTGTTCCTTTAACTTGCTTTATCTGGACGATCTGGGTTCAACAATCAACGATCCGTCCTGCTGCAGCGAGACGTTCAGTCCCTACCTGGTTCTGTTCAGCTGACCTCTGTGGTCGACGGGTCGGCAGAATGACAAATAAAAAAAACGTCCCTACAGGGATCCATAAAGTGTCTCGTCACTTCCTCCAGAAAATAAAATTAAAAAAAGTGACACGCTGAAAAAAACATTATCAGCAGAGTATAAAAGTATTGTGTTGCCACGGAAACACCTGTGCCTGTATCCGAAGTGTTTTACTGCATCTCTGAAGTTATGAAAAAACGGTTTATGAAAAGCTTCGACGTCACGTTTCACGGATGTTAAAATGTCAACTACAAAATGTCGCCGGATCGCGTGGCTGAAAAAAGAGAAGTTAATCCAAAACAATCCTCAAATGCGAGAAAGTAAAAGAACCGTATTTAAAAGTCGGAGCCTCCGACGATCGACAGGCCGCCAACTCGTGTCGGGAAGCTGCGTCTCCTGCCGTTAGAGAAAAGTTTAAATCAAAGATGTAAAATGTAAAAAAATTAGAAGGACTTGTTGGTAAACATGATGTACAAAGTACTCGTTATAGAGGTAATAAATTGTTTTGTTTTTATATAAACGTTTCTTGCAGAAATTACCGAGAACTGATGAGGAATCAGACGGAGAAGCAGAATCAGAACTGGCGTTAATAAAAATCCAAACGATACCGAACCCCAGTGAGACGGGGTACAAAAACACTTGGGTGTGCGCCGCCCAGACGCTCGGTCCGTCACTGGTCCCGAGCCTCGTACAGCAGTTTGGCCGCCTGACAGACAAACATGAAAAACGTGTGAACGCAGGACTTCTGTAACTTTATCTGTTATAATAAGTGAACATACGTGAAGCGGCAGCACGAGCGTCTGCTCCTCGTACCTTGTGCATCGCAGCCAACCATAACGAGGCCACCTTCTTGTCGTCTGCCGCCTCCATGCGGAGCTGCTGGGCGTCCTGGGAGCCCATCGGCTTGTAGTGGAGCAGCATGCCGCTGGCCCGCGACGTCCCTCCTGCACAGAAACACACCTTCAGTAAGTAAACGAGTAACGTGTCTCGTAACGTCTTTACGAGGAACATTTCCCGTCACATTCCTGCTGCTGCATTGGATCACAGACAAAGATGTGTAAAGTCTCGACGACATCAGTTACAAAAACTACAAAAAAATGATGAACGCATGCAGAAGCTGAGATGTCAGAGGAACAGACCAGAAACACACAGCGACACAATGAAGCACCGAATGATGATGATAAAAACTGCCAGCACGTTATGAGAAGTTTGGGATGAGATGCTTCACTGCTTTGAGACACAAACATGCAGGATGCAGGAAAACACACGAGGTCGACTGTCCCAAAAAGCACCAACATCAAAGTGTGGGCTGCAGTCTACTGGTGGACCAAAATAACTGTGTAACGACGTTAAACGACTATTAAATATTTATAATCAAATATTTACTTTAAGAAATAATCAGAGCTGAGAAAGAAGGGAGTTAAATTAGTCTTTATTCTTCATTTATTGTCGGGAAAATACTTCTTTAAGTCTCACGTGTTGATCAAAATTTTGAAGATTTTCCGATTTTAAATTGGGTCACTTCATTCCTAAGTTTGGGAACGTCTGATTAAAGGAATATATAACATTATACAATATTAAAGGGACGACTGTTTGCTCACTTAAATCCAACACAGATCACATGTGTGTCAGGTGAGAACCTCAAAACAAGAAGGTAAAAGTCAAAACTTTTGAGAAGCTAAAACAATAAAATGTTTGTTAAAATGTTAAAAAATGATGATACGAAACGATTAATTTATTATTAAAATAGTTTTAGATTTCTGTCAATGGTTTTTTAAATACTTTGTGTAATTTAATCGATATTAAAACATCAGATTTTATAAACTCTTCATATGTTTTATATTCAAATCTTCACTGGTGAAGTAACTAAAGCTGGAGTAGAATAAAAAAGGGAGGAGGAGTTTGTCGCGGAGGAGTTTGTTGTTGTGAGGATGTTTTTGGGACTCGGAGACGTAAACAAACAGAAACACTGGTTTCATTCTCAGGCAGCTTCATGCAGCAGATGAAAAACCAGACGTGGAGACAGAAGGAGGGATGTGAGCGACGACGACGAGCGAGCGAGCCGACACCAGAGTGAACCAACGCTAACCTTCAGAGATATACTGACTGTCCAGCAGACTGGTGTAAGTGTGAATGTCATTCTCTGAAGCCCAGAAGAAGAAGAAGAAGAGCCGGAGAGGAGAGAGAGGTTGTTAGTGTCGGATTAGAGATAAAACAGGTTTAAATGTTAGTCAAGAAGTTTCTCAGGAGGTTCGTTTGACAGGAGTTTGTGCGTCTCACCTCCTGGACTCGACCCGTCTGTCAGAATCTGCATGCTGGAGATCCGAGACAACTCCACCTCGAAGTGACTTTCACCGTCCAGGAACAGATACCTGATGATTTAAACATAAACAGATAAATAAATAAGTAAATCTGTATCAGTTTGTGTTCTTTACTCCTTCTACACTTCACTCAGTGTCGTGATGACATGAATATTATTTATTATATTTACATTTTCGGTTTGTTTCCAGAGATATTACCGAGTTTAAAGGATCCTGCTGCTGTAAATATTTAGCATCGATACAATCCGTACAGTACGATACTTTTTAAAAAGCTCACCTGTGGTTGTTGGAGAGCCGACACGTCATAGTTTCAGACTTCTCCGACGTTCCCAAAGTGACGACGAAGGTGCCGCCTGCAAACACAAAAACACAAAAAGTCCACATCTGATGAAGAGAAAAGAAAAAAGAAAACGTTTTAATCATGAAGACGGTTTAACAGTTTAAACCTCCGATTCATCTTCACTGCAGCTTTAACCGACACACATTCACGTGGAAAACGTCACAGAGACACTTTCTGCTTCGTATCGTCTTTTGTGTGAACTTGTGCTGAGCGATCGATCATCAATAATAAAGCGTGAGGCCCCGGCGCGCTGCAGGCATTCAGCCGGTCGCCCCCCCACCTCCCCGCTGCAGCAGCTCCGGGCTGCCGATGGATTTTTCATTAAGAGGCCGACTGCTGCGTATTTATAGCCGCGCACTGACCCACACTCAACAACAACACAATGGATTATCAGGGCAGGAGGAGGCCACGCTGATGGATTATAAAACAGAGGATCTTTACCGTATACAGCGACGTGACAGATGAGAGGCTGCAACACCGAGTCGCTGAAGAGATGAGCTGCTTCTCAAAACTACAAAATGTGATAATAACCCTTTAAATAAGTTAAGAAGAGCTGAAACAACTAGAAAATTGATCAGTTGAGTCAAAACTGAAGTTAACCAATCACAGATTTAAGTCTTTTCTTTGGGTTTTAGATCGTTGCTCAAATAAAACAACTCATTTTTAAATATCTGAATGTCGTTTTGGACGAAAGGAAGTTAAAATAAAAGATTTTCTGACACTAACTGAGAAAATAATCTGCTGGTTATTTGACTTATTATCATTTGCAGACTGAGAACAAGTTAGTTAATTATAAAACAACATCATTGAAGGACGACAGACAATATTAAAATAAGATTTCTGCTCACGATCGCTGCTGCGTTGAGCCGATAACTTCCAGAGCTGCAACCATTAATCGATTAGTGGTCGACTATTGAATTATTCAGCGCCTATTTCCATAATCGATTAATCAGTTTCAGTTATCTTTTAAGGAAAATAAATACATTTTCTGATTCCAGCTTCTTAAATATGAATGTTTTTTTGAATATCTTTGGCTTGTGGACAAAACAAGACATTTGAGGACAAACTGATCAATGTTTTTCACCATTTTCTGACGTTTTTGAGATGTTTTTAATCGTTTCATAAAGAAAATAATCAACAGATTGAGCAACATTGAAAGTAATTAGTAGTTACAGTCCTCATCATTCTCCAACAACTCAACCCCTGAAGTCTTGTGGACGTTCACACACTTATTCAAGCAGTGTTGCATTAGAAAACATCAACTTCTCACCTCCGAGCAGAACTTTGAGCTGTTTTTCGTAGAACTCCATCTCTTTCTGAGAGACGAGGCTGCACTCGGCACACTGCCGCACCGGGTCGACGAAGCACATGCGAGGCAGCACGACCTTCTTACTGCAGCATTTATCGCAGAAACACCGGCCGCAGCGCCGACAGTGATGCTGCGGGAAACAAGGCAAAGAAAACATGAAGGCGGTTTATTGAAAGAAGCGTCTGCTCTGCCATGTGAGCGACGGGACGTCAGTCAGCAGAAAATGCAACAGTTTTGGCCTGAAAGTGATTTTTTTTAAACCAGAAATCATTAAATCTTTGACACAAACACACTGAGGTCAGCTGGTGTCTAAAAAATCATGAGTACAGCACTTTTTAAAAAGGAGGACAGGAAATAAATCACTTTCGACACATCTCAGTCCTTCATTTAGTGAACTTATAAACTCTACAGACGGCCGAGAAGTGATTCAGAGGACACGGACTTCATGTTTCTGCTTGAAATAAACAGAGTTGGTAGTTTAAAGTCTCCTGTGCTGATTTTACTGTGAACAGAAAGTATTTTCTCGCACTTATGCAAAGAAATCGGGGTCAGAAGGAGCCGAGCAACAGACGTACATTGTTATTATGTCAGTAAGACACGTCACCACAGAGCCCTCAGTGTGTCTCCGTGCCAAAACAAACCACCAGAAGCCAAATGTGGAAAAAAAAAGTCGACTCATGTTTCACCACAGACGAAACGAAGCCTCGAAATCTTCAGTTTCTACGTGTTTCTGTTCGTTCGGAGGAAGACACAGCTGAGATTTGTTGTCATGCAGCGAACAGAAAACAGACCTTTCTTTTGATGAAGTCGAACTTGGTGTCACACTGCATACATCTCGGGCACTGGAAGACGAGGGAAGAGGAAAAACAGGATGTTACACAACGTGCTGAGCTCGGTGGATTCGAGTGCAGCGGCAGCTCGAAATGTGGACGGACAGACACCGAGTTATTTTACATTTCCTGCGATTAATCATCAAGAAAACAAGTGTTTATGTTACAGGCAGCATGTTGGTGTCGATGCTGTAAGATAAATATGTAAAATGTCTTTAAATGGCCAGAAAACTCAAAGAGGAAAAAGAAAACGAGGCAATTTCAGACTCTTAGCTGCAGATTAATTTGCAGCTTATTCACAAATAAATGAATCTTCAACAGGTTGTTTCGTTCCTGGGTGTTTTTACTTATTTGTCAATCGTCTTGTCCTTCGTTTCTACAGAAGGATGAGTCTGTCTTGACGTGTTTTTGCTATGTTGCAAGCCAAATTTCCCAACATCTTCGTTGTTTTTTTTGATTTACGCAATGAAATTAAAAACTTGAATGCTGAATCATAAATCAAAGAGGTACAGACACACAACGTTGTGTTGTTGCTGTGAGATAATTATGTAAAGAAACACTGATTACGATCACAGGGGACAACAAAAACAACAAATATGCACATTTGCGAAGTTAAAACCTGTTGATTTTTGACCATTTTGCTTATAAAATGATTAATGCATCATCAGAACAGCTGCAGATTCATCGTCTGCTGGTTTATAACAAATCTGAGACTAATTGTTTCAGCTCTGTCTGTTTTTGGAGTCTCTCTTTCTAACTGACACGTCTTTTCTTTCGTTTCCACTGAAGGTTGACTCTGTTTTGACGTGTTTTTGTTATGTTGCAAGACACGTTTCCCTCTGCGGGACAGAAAACACTGACCAGAACTGAAACATGCACAAATCATCAGAAATAAACAGGCTGCACAGTGTGGAAAAGACTGTTTACAGCCTGTTTTTAGTCATTTCTGGGACTGTTTTGCAGGATTGTTGCTTGTTTTGCAAGTTTGGTATCACTGGTTGGACTTCAACACTGTCACTATCCTGCCCTTTCCTCTTATTTGCAGATGAAGCAGGTGAGAAATGATTAACTCTGCTGGCTGCAGTTCACTGTCAGTCTGTACAAAGTGCCTCTCAGCTGGTGTTTGTCCTCCTCTGCCTCCTCCTGCAGCTTCACAGCACCGACACAAACACAAAAGTCACGTAGACAAGCAGGTTTTTAACTGGGAGAGAGGAGCTAGCATAGCAGCTAGCTTAAAAATGACAAGCTACGTCCGCAGCTAGCGCCCAAAACAACCGGATGTGTTGTCACTTTAACCATCTCTGGCGAAGTTAAACCTCATAACTGCGTCTGACAGACGGTTTTCCAGCTCGTAAGCTGCTGGTTGTTTGGTTAACAGGCTTCAGGAGCTGCCAGGGTCGCCGTGTCTGCCTGCAACGCCCAGTCCGGAGGCTAACAGCCATGTCCAGGGCTGCTGAAGCTAGCAGCAGTTAGCATGGAAGCCACCGGAAGTGAGGAGAGTGTAGCTAGAAAATAAGAGCACTAAACCTGGACATCAAGAGAGTTCAGTGCATTTATTTAAAAGTACTTTTACCTCACATTGTAACATCAACTTTAAGGTTTAAGTCATCTTTAAGGTTAATAATACATAATATTATCAACTAACTAACAAATTATTGTGTATTATTATGAATTAAGCTGCCAATCAGTATATTAAGTGATAAAATTACCTTTGCCACCAGCAAGATTCGTACTTTTGGTCTCTTTTGGTGAAGCTGCAACCAAAAACATCGGGCTCTACTAGTTTATTGACTAATAATTCATCGTATTTCATGAGTTTCTTATGTGTTTTTCATATAAACTCTTTTTCTGAAAAGTAACTGCACCTGTAAGATAAAAGTAATGGAGTAAAAAGTACAATATCTTTCAATATTTAAGTGAAGTAAAAGTATTAAATATGACATAAAGGAATAACTCATGTAGTCCTATATTGTTCTTGTTATTCTATAGTTTATATTTTGGTACATTTATATTTTTGTCTTCTATTAACTATTTGGTTTTTAGTATTAGCAGCACATCTGATTCTCAAAACAAGAGTATTTTAATTAAGCAAGATACCAAAAAATGAGCTGAAAATGGCTGAATAAATGTGAAATTAATTAATTAATTTCCCTCATTAAGTTTCATTAATTTAAATGCATCAGTGACATTTAAATAAAGACTGTGTGAAATGTAAAACTTCAATGATTGTACTATTTAATGGCTAAAATGTTATTAGTGTACACAAAATACATTGTTTAAAAGAGATTAAAGTTAATTAAAGTCAATTTAAAACCATCCCTTCATTATAATTTTGTCTTTTTAGCTGCTAACGATGAAGATTTGCTTGTCAAAATAGCGCTTTTATTTTGAAAACATCAACCGGACACGCTACTGTTAGCATGCTAGCTAGCTTCCCGCTGCTCTGATAGCCGCCCGCTGTCAAAACAAAAACCCTCCGCCTCCGCCTCACCTCTTTGTCCGGGACCCACTGCGGCTCGTCCAGGGAGAAGGGGCTGCTGAAGGCGCCGTTCTCCGGCACCATGCGGAGGCCGCTGGGGCTCCGGACCAGCTTCTTTCCGTCTGGCACCGCGGACATCTTGGTTCGGCAGCTGTTTCTCCGCTCGGTACAGTAGAGACCAGCTCCCGTCCGGACACGCCCCTCCAGCCGCCGACTGACAGGCCGATTAACCAATCAGAGCGCAGGAGAGGAGGGGAGGGGGTGATGTCACGTGGTGCGTTCAGGGGTGTTTTGATTTTACAGCCTCCGTGAAAACACAAGGCTGCAGGAGGGAAACACTGAGGTTTCTTTGTTTCTGACTGCTGATACTCATCAAAATTCAGTCATATGTTTATTTATTTATTTTTCTGAGGAGCTCAGAGGGTTTATTATCTGATCGTGCTGATAACAGAATGGTTACAGCTGTGTGAAACTTCCTTTTCTGCTATAAAAATATAATATTCACGAATAAAGAACGATAAATAATGTTAACAAGTTCATTTTTTTTGTTAATTTAATGTATTTTTAATACTTTGTCCATCTTATGTTGCTCATCTCGAGCTGCTTTGTACAACATATGCAGACTGATATTGTCTAGATCTGTATAAAGTTATTTAAAAAGCTTTCTGTTGGCAAAATAACACATTATATTATTAATTTAGCTATTAATGAGGAAGTATCAAGTCTGGTGAAAAAAAAATGCTTCCATGGAAAGAAACTACACATTCTTATCATGCAGATTTTGTTTTTAAATCCAAGGCAGTGAAAACAAGGATTAAAAGTCAGTTTTATTTATTCTAAAAACATATTTTTTCATCTTTTTTTAGATAAAAATTGGCCTAGATTTAGATAAAACCTGAAGACTATTTGATATTGTGGTTTAATTGAACTATTCAAGTGTAAAGTATATCATAATTTGAAGGATATACCCTTTGGTGCTTAACACCCACAGCCTTGACGGATGTATCTTCAGTCACAGAAAAACAAAAAATGTGCAAGAAAAATGTGGATAAAAGTAATTTTATCACCTTATTTCTGAATATTAAAGGATTTAATAAGTTACTACAGAAGTCCTGAGCAGATAAAACATTAAAAATCTCAGTACAAAAGTCATGAATTCGATCATTTTATTCAAATTCAGTTGAGCTGTAAAATAATTTTGCTGGACAAACTTTTTAATGAACTTTAGTCATTAAAACAAAAAGACGTAGTGGAACATCAGTTCTGCAGACGAACGAGAAGCCTACATGTCTGAGAGAGCAGCAGTTACAGAGGACGAGTAGTTTCATGACAGCCAGTCTCATCCAGGAGCATCTTGTGTACATACAACACACACACAGCGGACGCTTTGATTTCATATTCAACACGGAGGGTCTTTAAGATAAACTGCATCTTACACACATTAAAAAAACAAAAAAACGATGGAGGACAAGTGCAACTTGACATTCAAACTTGTGTTTAATAGTTGTTCCCGTAAAAACTTTAGATTTAGGAGAGCGGAGGATTTAAAAAGGACGGACTGCGAGACCTTCACTGCTTCAACAAGAAAACAAACACAGACTCAAATAAAACCTGTCGTTGTTTCCTCCGTACGTTTACATTCATATTTAAAAACCTGATTAAAAGTCGTAGTTTCAGGACAGATTTTGAAGTTTTCCTCGTGTGATCATCAGCATCAGGCTGCTGCAGTTTGTCCTCTGCAACGAGGCGAAAGTTTGAGCAACGTCGACCTAAAATCAGGCAACAATTTCTGTGTGAAACGAAACATTAGTGGGAAAATATAGTGTAGACAGAACTGTGTGTTCATACGAATACATGAGAGAGAATAAAGAGGAAAAATGTGTTTAACTTTGGTTGAAATACGTCTAAATCGTTACAAAAATGTAGTGCGACAAATTATATTTTCCTGTTTTTTTACCTCAAACAGTAAATTGCATCAAATAAGTAAAACTACGGAAACAAGAAAAGGCCAAAAAGATTTGAATCTTATAAACAAATTAATCCTTAATTGTTTAATTTAGTCACCACTGAACATAAAATGTGGGAATTTACATACAACTAAAACTTCAGGGTTCAAAATATTTTACTTTTGCATATTTCTATAAACATATCCCCTCAAAAACATAATTTTACTGACAAATTCAGATATAAAATTGTGATCTAGAAACCAAAGTCATGAGAAAATGATAATATTAATCAAGTTACACCAAAATTCAAGACGATAAATTAAGATTTTTACGTCAGGTTACGTGCTGTGATCCAACTTAAACACTTAAGACGGAAACTCAAACCACATAAATTCAGATTAATTAATTTTAACGCATAACATTTTGGCCTTTCTTTGCTTCCGTATAAAACTAGTTTGCATTAAATTTTCTGTAAACAACATTCAGGACATCAAAACTTTAACTTTGTGTCACTTTGTTGTCAGTTTCTGAAGTGTTTCCTGTCCGACGTCGCTCAAACTGTCGCCCGGTTCATCAGACGTCGTTAAGTTATGTGCCTCGTTACTTTGTGGAGCCTCGTTACAGTAAAGACAGTCAGATAATGAGGATTAAAAGAGAGAACAAGCACAGAGCAGGTTGATGATCAGACTGATCAACAGTCAACAAGAAGCTTCAACACTCGACAAAGTAAATAAAATCAACATTATACAGAAAAATTCAAAAAGAAATTAACATCTAACAAAATTATTGCCGGCACGCCAAGTTATCAAATCTATTCAGCGTTTATATATATTTACACTTCAGGGCTTCATGTTTGCTTTTCATTATCTGGGACGAAAAATGGATTTCAAGGACGATGTTTTGGAACGAAAGCCTTCAAGTTAAAAGTCAGAATCAGAATCAGGACGGTGAGACGAGAAGAGTTTTTCCAATAAAGGACGGGAACGTCAAACAAAAAGCTTATTGCACAAAAAACTACACGTTCATGAAACTTCTGCAAGAAAAACGACTCATTCTGCAGTAAATGTTGTCGTCAGAAAATCTGATCTATGTTTGGAAACGTTCTGGTGCTGATATCTGACTTTAAACAACATTTAAGATTTAATAAGTTTGGCTTATTTTGTTCAGTAAAAGAAAAGTGTTTTAAAAATAGATTTAAATTCAGTTTAAGTAGGTAAGGTACCATAAAAATTAGACACACCAGCTGATAAAACTACATTTTCTAAATGTTAATCAACGGGGTAAAAAGTTCTGTGTCACCAGAATAATTTGATAAATAAACATAACTTGGTTCCCTTTAAAGAAAAAAGATCATGTATGCATAGTGAACTTTATTTAATATAAAGGTCAATAAAACTAGAAACGTAAATCTCAGAACGACACTCAGTCGGTGAGTTTTGTCAGATTTTAAACGCTGTTTTATACAATCAATAGACCATTTTGTAATAAATCCTTCAGTATTTATACAAAGTTTATGATTATTTTGTGTGAAATTCAGTATTTTCATTAAGTCAGTTATTTATTCCAGTTTTTAAGCAACACTTTGGATGTCAAAGTGAATCGTAGTGAGATATATCTGTTAAATAGTTATAACTATCTGGAGAATATTTTGGTAATAGCAAAAAAATACACATTACATTTGCGACTTAAATCTCAGGCGTGACAATAACTATTTTTTAAATAATTCATAATTTGCACTTTTTTGGTTGGATTCGTTCAACTTTACTCGCGTTGTAAAGTGTTGTCTCGACTAAAAGAAGTAAAAAAAAGTTGTGTAACATTTCTCCGGCCGTCGCTAATGTGTAAAAAAAAACGTTGGAGTGGCGTTTAAATCTGCAGTCAGTGTGTGAAACTACAGCCTCGATCCTGAGAAAGTGTCGCCCGGCCTTCATGTGCCAACACGCGTCGTCGTCCTGCCTCGTTTAGGAAAGACAGCGCTGCTATTCTCAAGACTTTTTACAGAGAGAGGAAACTCTTCAGAGCAGCGCAAGCACGAACAAATAAAATATAATATACAAAATAAAAAACCCAAATGTAAACAGAGAACTTCATACATCAAAAAGCAAAATCTTCAATCAACACAGGACGGAACATTTTAGGAAAAGAAGAGCAGAGTTTCCGACACTTCTGTCTTGAAGGTTTCGTGGATTAACGCAGAAAATAAGGTCAAAACTTATATTTTCTTGATTAATCACAAAACCCCAGTTCAGAGCTTTCGCTGGAAATCTGCAGAGTGAACGCAGAGCTGAGAGCAAACGTCCGGGTCGGCCTACAGAAAGACGTCATTGCTGGACAGGGTATCTGCAGAGTCGGTAGTTTAAGTTATTAAAACATTTCTCGAGACAGAAGTTGAGTTGAAGTTTAGTGGGTGAAGCCAAACAGCTCCAGTGCAAGTTGGCTTTTTTCATTAATGAGTTACAGTATCTAAAGTTCGGTTAGACGGCGTCTTTCAAAATGAACTTTACTTGATAAAGATAAAGATCTACGAGTAGAGAGTAGAAGTGAACAACAGTGCAACTTTTGGTTTCACATTTCAGCTTGATAACGTCCCGATCGAACGCGTCCTCGACTGAACGTGTAGAGTGACAGTTTCCTGAAGTCGAGGCGAGAAAACTACTTGTTTAGATTTAAGGAAACGTTGTGATTTGACTTAAAGTAGCTGCATTTCTTACGTAGCTTCAGTTACGATGGTACGACTTAATTAAAATCATGACTTCCTCCTTTGCTGCTGTAAAAAACGACTACGGCCACCAGAGGTCGCCACCTCACAAGAAACATGGCGTGGGTCGTAATAAGCTGCTTTCACAGTCGACCTATAGAAACACAGTGAAGAGGCGATCGATCTTTATCTGTTTCAGCTCGGCACAAATTGAAAATGTGTAACTTCACCCACAACAATTAAACTGAACCGACGAGTTACGAGAGAAATGTTTGTAAAGCTTAAAGCTCGTCTCTGCGTCTGCCTTCATTCAAGCGACAGCATTAAATATTAAACAGGAACTTGATTTGAGAAGCGATCGCTCACACGTACATACAGTACACGCACATAGAAAAAAATAAAAGATATACACACTCAGATCAGAAACACACAGCGGGTCACTGCGTGTTCATTTTCCTCTTGTTCCTCGATATGTATAGATTTAAAAAAAACAACACCCGACATCCCCTCTGAGAGCACAAACCTTCAAAAAGTGCAACTTTAAAACCTGTACAGCGAGCACTTGGTGGTGTGATGCCGAGTTAAATGTGTGGAGATGTGAAGCGTTCACACTCGGCTGTTTTACAGTGAGGAGGGTCTGATGGTGGTGGACAGGAAGTGGACTCTCGTGACCTCCTTCACGGCCCGTTAACCTTCAACGCGCCAGGTCCGTGTGGCTGGCGCTCAGGTCGCGGCTCTTTTTCAGACGATTATTTCGTTCCTGCAGAAAACGTAGCGAGAGGAAAGTGAGATTTTGAGGACTGACGGCTTTGTCTACTCTAACTTAAGCTACATGCTATTAGCATGCTAACTATCTCAGACATAATTACAGAGAAATGCTCGTTCAGGGACTAAAAAGTAATTCAGTCTGTGTTGAAACGTGTTTTCTTCTCGATAACAAACGCTTCCTGAAGCTCAGTTACAAATAAAACATCCTCCCTGTTAATAATTTGTGTTGATTAGTCAAAATGGTGTGAAGTTAGTGTGTGAGTTACTCATTAGTGATAAATCTGACACCACAAATACTGACACACGGCCACAAAACTAAAACCAACAGAGCCTCAGCAGATACAGACATGAGAGAGAGGAGTGTAATAAAAGTATCTGCAGAAAAGTTGGTTTGTTTTAACCTTCTTGGTGAACTCGGTGGGTGGATTCACACTTTAATAAAAATGCTAACATCAACTAAACTTCCTTTCTGGCTGTCTGAAGTATTTTTGTGCTGGAAGCTGCTCATTAGTTTCTGTTCTCTAACTCCATTTCTGAACTAACATTAGCTGCTGTTGCTCAATATCCAGCCACTCGAGAACGTGCATGAAGTCACGTCCTTTGGACTGTCGCAGAAAATCTGACCTTCACAAAAAAAACCCACCTTATTAAAACTTTATTACCTTTATATAGATAAAAAAACGATTAATACATGTTAATTGCTGAAAATTGTTACATAGAGTTCCTTTAATTAAGTCAATTGTGTAATTTTTCATTACATTTTTGTTGTTGTCAGTCGTTTTTCATGTTTTGAACGTTACCTAACTTTAATCAGAACTTAATAAATTCAATGTTTTCACACGAAAAATTAGTAAAATGATAATTAAATTAGCAGTCAGTTAAATTTATGTCAAATATTCAGATTTTATAGGCTCTTCATGTGTTTTCTATGCAAAATTTTGATTTATTAAAGTAAATAAAGATAATAAAATATCTCCCCTCTAAACTGCAGTGGAGCAGAAGTAGAAAGTTAGATGAGAAGCACTTAAGTTGTACTTAAGCAATTTAAGCAATTTACCTCCTAAAGTCTGTTTCTCTCTCGTGTTACCAATGAATTTGACACATTTGCTGCATATTCTGCCCCAAAATATGTATTTAATCCCAGAGATTACAGATAAAGTGCCTGTAAACCTTAAACAAACCTTATTTTTTTAAGATCTGAGACTCTCAAACTTTCACTTTCATGTTCTGTACATGTCTTTAGGGTTAAAATAACCTGACTTTTGACCTTTTCAACAAGAGGTCATCACCCCGGCGGGTTAAAGACAAACCGACACACTCTCTGCAGATACACTCGGTCTCCTTACTTGGTAGTGGTCGCTCGCAGCCTTGTCCGCCACGTTAAGAACGCCCAGAGAGCTGGCTCGCTTCATGCTGCACCCAGAGCAGTGACATGCAGGAGGAGGTGGAGGAGGAGGAGGTGGTGGGGCGAGGGGTCAGGGGTCAGAGGTCAGAGGTGAGGGGGGGTGGAGAGTCAGGTGTGAGGATTTTTAGCTCAGTGGAAATGGTGAAGGTGTGTGTTGGTTAATGACATCCATTATATTTTCACACAAAGGTTTTTTTTGGTGGCTCGGCGGCTTTTTCTCATCCTGGTTATTAAATATTTAGTTCTGGTACCATTTTCTGTTCTGACCCAGTTTATTAAGTGGAAGATCTCCGTTGATTAAAGTCACTTTACAAACTATTAAACTATTAAATGTTCTTTATCAGAAAGTGGTACCAACATTTTTATGAACGTCACCTGAAGCAGTCTTTTACCGATCAGCTGTAAGTGGTGTAAACTGATGTTTACAGTCAGTGAAGTTCATGCAAACACCAACATTTCATGCATGAACAAAAACTTCAGTAGAGTTCAGTAAGTCAACACTGCAGAAACACGTCCATCCTGATCCAAGCACCGATTTACAAACGATTTCCTTTTAACGTGTGAACTTTTTGTCCTGGTAAAACTCCTTTTCTCCAAATATTCAGACTGTTTTTCTTAAACTATCACTACAATATTACATTTATCTTAAGATATTCTCAAAATATTGCATGTTTTTTCTGGGGATGTTACTCCTTTTTCCTCAAAATAATGTATTTTGTTCTCAATATGACGCCTTTTTTCCTCAAAATGTCGATTTTCTAACCACTTTTGCCTCGAAATATTAACACCGTAGAATATTACAACTATTTTCTTGAACTCGACATATAACGATAAAGATATCTGGCTTAATTTACTATCAGAAGGATAAAATAAACATTTTTGGGAGATACACATGAGCTAACGGGGTCTTTTGTTGGGTAGCATCCCATTTATCTCTCTCTCTCTGCTGTAAACTGTCAAAATGCAAAAATACGCAAACAAATAAACATTTCGCAGTGACCTGATCTTTTAAAACAGCGGCTTCTCCTTCTCCTTGAACTCGTCAGTGTTTCTGCTTCTTTTCGTTCACCAGATTAAAGTATCAGCACACGTAACGCCGTGTGAAAATGGACTGTGTTTCTGCAGTGATTTAACGTTACTGAGACCCGTCAGACCGATCCGGATGATGATGACGATGATGACGGCGGCAGTGACATCATCACGTCCATCATCCTGGAGGAGCCACGGAGAAGAGCAGCACGGAGAGGAAGATGGAAACCAAACAGTGAGCACACAGATGAGGCATGCAAGTCGACATTCAAATGAAAAAAATTTATTCATAAATAAAAACTTCATCACAGCATAAAATCCTGAACACAAACAGCCATGCAGACACGTTTGTCTTCCAGAGTCAAGTACACAAAGAAAATGAAAACAAATAAAAATCCAAAAGCCGAAGAGTCCGACGGACTATTATTCAAAACAAATTGAAATAAATAGCCCGGAGCCACAAAATGCAATAAATAGTCGTGACTATTAGTGGTTAAAACAAAAAGAAAAACAGGCAGCAAAACAAGCATGAAGGCCGTTCAGAAGCAGACATTAGTTTGTGTCTCGTTGCAGATGCTTTTCTACGCGTCGCCCGTCACAGCGAGAGTGAAGAGTTCCCACTTCATCGACTCCGATCTGTTCGTCTGCTGCTCGCTGTTAACTTTGGTTTCTGTTTCTATCACGTTCGGGTCGGATCATTACGACCTGATATCAGGACCACTGAGAGGAGAAAACTCGGCATCCCAAAGCTATAAATGTTACAACTTTTGTCTGAAGATTTATTCACATTACAGTTTTTCTCAGAATATAACTTCTTCATCCTGAAAAACTACAACTCTAAATATCACCACTTCTGTCCTGAAACAGTATTAGAGTATTGTCAGAAGATATTACGCCTTTTTTCTCCACATTACAGTTTAAAAGAAAAAAATATGACTCTTTTTCTCAAATACTGACATTTTCTGTAAATATTACAACTTTCTTCTGAAGTTTTATTACCACTATTTACTCGAAATATTCGAATATTCTGTTTAAATTACGTTTTTATGCCTTTTTCTCACAATATTGCATCTTTATCATCATGCTGAAAACGGCTATTTCTTGTAATATTTTGACTTTTAACTCAAGAAACTATCACGTCTTTATTCTCAGAATATTACATCTTTATTCTGACGATATAAATATTTTTCCTACATTTTTTTCTTGACGTATTACAACGTTTATTCTCTAAATATGAGACAATGTGTCATAAGATATTGTGACTTTCTTCTCATTTCCGCTTAATATGAAACCTTTATCTTTAGTTGTAACAACTTTTGCTTCAAAACATTAAAAACACTTTACCCCTTCTTTAAAAGTCAAGGTATTAAACCTTTTTTTTCTCATTACATCTTTAATCTGGACTTTAATCTCAAAATGTCTGTTTTTTCCTCCAAACAGTGGCTTTAATATTCACTAAGAACGGATCTAAACTATAGAGAAAGTTTAACAGTGTGCAGAGGCAGTGTGAACAGACCGGTAAACCGATGAAGTAGGAAAAAAAGAAACGTGTATGTGCCAGTAGAAGCTCCCTCCATCATTTCATGTGCAAACACAGCAGAGTTACACCACTTCACCACCAGCAAAGTAGAGCGAATCCCTTCTTTTATTTTTGGTTAGTACGCCGCCCGCCGCCCGCCGCCCGCCGAGCTGAAGGCTGCAGGGCCGGCTCGTTCCTCCGGGCCTGCAGTGCATAAAGTCAGAGTCGCCTGTGGCGGGTCAGTCAGGGTCTGTTGGGATAGTTACCCGGGGTTTTTGGGCTCGCTGTCTCGGGTCGAGCCGCCGCCTTTCAGCTTTCGGACGAGTTTCTCGCTGCTGCGGCGGATCGACGCTCGCAGTTTACTGAAGGAGCCGCTCCTCTTCAGAGAGCCGGAGCCGTCCTGATGGGAGACGGCACAGGGTTACACTCGTTCATACGCTCTCTCCTCTAACACACATGTATGTACATCAGCGTTACACCAAATCTTACAGTTTGCTTGTTGTCTGATGCAGATTTTCAAATAAAAAAACAGACTCAGGACTGCTTCTCGTCTGTAAAACCTGCACTGAAACCAACTGTAACTGCATTTTCATTGAGCATGTCATGTCCAAATTATTCTAAATACTGAAAACAGAAAGAGAGAACATGTATTCTCAATAATCGTAGGGATTTTGGGACTGTAATATATTGGTGGCAGTCTTCAAACGCTAATATACACACAAGAAAACAAGTGCACCATCTTCCATGCAGACTTTCATGTGCACACACGATGCTGTAGTGCAGAGGCACACTCGTGTGCAAACCAGTGAAGCTACGACTCAGTAATCTGTGCATTTGTACTTCCACACAGGTGAATTCACTTGTTTTGTTGCACATCCAGTGATGTATGTGATCAGCAACAGTTCTGCCGACCTTCGACCTCAGCAGCTCTAATAACACCTGTAATTAAAGGTTTCCTCCCG
Organism: Pagrus major; assembly: GCF_040436345.1. Taxonomy (NCBI): domain Eukaryota; kingdom Metazoa; phylum Chordata; class Actinopteri; order Spariformes; family Sparidae; genus Pagrus; species Pagrus major. The sequence goes on along the minus strand of NC_133230.1, from coordinate 3,306,972 downwards.
TCCTCTCTGGACCCGTTTAGCAGAAAACTACTTATAACTAGTCTAGACTTGATGTGAGTGATTTTCCTGCAGGTGATGTGGAGGCAATACCGTTTGGGACTGTTGTAAACGTTACATGAACTTTATGAACAGTGTGCAGCAGTGACACGTTTATCAACCCATTATTTAATCCACTGAATGAGATTTTCTGGCTTCAATCTCCTCTATCATCACCGTGATTGTCTTCCTAAAAGTTTTATTCTCTTTTTTCCACGTCAACTCATCCAGAATTAATTCTTTCTCCACGTCATGTTGTGCATTTTCTTAAAAAACTGATGTTCATATGTCAGCTAGCTACAACCCAGAACAGAAATACACAACAAGGCTTTTATATTTTTTATATGTTTAGACTAGAGTTTAAATTCTACTTTTACTTAGTTACCTTTTAAAACTTGATAAAAAATATATTAATGTAAAAGAAAAACAACGCAACAGTTTACAGTAAGTTTGCTTATAACAGCCCTGTGACAAAAATATGTATTTGGCATTTATTGCATTATTTATTACTGCAAATTCTTGTAACTTACCAGCAGATTATAAACTGACGAGTACAGATACATCTGTGATAAGCTGCTATTGGCTGAAAATATCAATACTAGGATGGCAATTAATTGACTTTAAATCTAAAACTGTGATTAAACCCTGAAAAAAAAGCTAAAATCTGTGTTTTTTCTTTCTGGGAGAAAACTCAGTCTGCCGATTCTCTTTCTTCACCTTCTAAAAAATATCTAGTACGTAAACGAACACTAACATTTGTTGTGACCTGTTTCCGAAGGCAAGAATAAAGTTAAAACCTTCTTTATATCCCTTATTGTTTAATTTAATTAACCAATTTCCCCACTGTAATCACTTAAGATTATCTAGAAGTAATGAATTAATTATCCTGGAGGATAATTTCTACTGTCAGACTGATGGATAGTTTCACTCCTTCAAGGACAAACATGTGGTTTGACTATTTTTCACACAACTTCAATGAAAACTCGTTAGTTTAATGGATTTCTGACTCCGGCTCATTAAATCAGTCCTGAGAGTGCTACTGCTGCTGAGAGGTATTAATTGTTTAGCGCTCACTCGGTTATGAAGGCGCACACAGAAAAAGAGAGGGGACACACAAAGAGGCGACAGGCACAGGTTCAGGTGAGCAAAGAGTTTAGGTTTTATTAGAAGTTAAGAAAGACAAACTGGAAGATGCACAAACAGGACAGGACACGCAGAAAGTTATTAAGCAGGAGCCGAGAACAGAGACGAGGAGACTAGTTCACTTCATCGATAGTTTACAGTAAACCCTCTGCACCCCCCCACCATCCTGACGTCTATATACAGAGATATACAGAAGGTGAACAGGCTGGATGCACGATGTTTAGACTTCTTCTTTAACTGTTAATCAGACTTTTAACCTCTACTCTGTTACAGACTAATTTAAACCCATCGTGCATGAAGCCTGTTCCCTTTAACGTGTCCTCTCGCTGACATCACAACATAGTTTAGTCTGATATCACACAGAGCACAGAGCGACAAGCTAACGACTAAAAGTCTAACAGGAGCAGAAACCCACAGAGCCACAATCAACGGTGCCCTCGATCATGCTGACGAGTTACGCTGATGTTATTTACAGCATGTTAGATCACTACGAGCTGTGAGTCACCACTAATGAGTTCAGATGTAAATGTTGAATCGAACTGAATGGACGACTGAGGACAGACGAGAAGCTTCTAACCTCCGCGGACGGGAAGAGGGAGAGGATTAAGTTTAAAGCTTGAACTCTGAACATTTCACACCTGGAACAGATCTGTCAAAGGTTGGATTGTTGTTGATTTATAGTTCTGATATCGGTGATTAATGGACTAATTGTTGGAACTTCTACATGCTTGACATCACCTTTTATTTTGCACAGAGTCTCTAGTGAGTACTGAGTTGAGTCAGAGTTGACCTGAATTCAGACACACACACACACCCCTTCGGTACGTGATGCTGCCCGCTAGCTTACGGCTAATGTACAGTAGAGTAATCTGGCTGTTCTTGCACGAGTACGTATCGGTCGATGTATTCAGGTGATGTTTAGTCTCGTTCACCGACTTCCTTCCTCACTCTCCTGGAAGTTTAAGCAAAAGACGATCGAATGAAACGCACCGCTACCTCGATTTAGACATTTTGATTCAGAAATCTTTAATTTCCTTAAAGCGAAGCAACAGTTTCTATTCTGGTTATAACTGTTATGATGATGTGGAGTCGAGGTCAAAATGGACAGAGTTAAGCTTCAGAGGAAAAGATGGAAACAGAGATTCACTGTCAATCTGTCCTCATTACTCTTCAAACAACCTATTAAATGAGTCTACAGCCAGTATGAAAGTACAGTTTAAAGAGAGAGAAGCAGAGGAAAGTGTTAAAGGACAGCAGAAAGAACATGATAAGAAGCACAAATTTAACGTGGCCATAAAGAAACATCACCCCGGTTCCTTTCCCACCCGCAGCACATACACACAGTCGAGTACAGAGCTTCAAGACAAGCAGGAAGCAGAAGTTTGAATTTAGACACACAGGCTGTCTCCACATTTCCCCCTAACCCAACTCCATGTTAAAATAATCTGGCTCTGGTTCGACCCGGCCCGTGAAGAATCCCACCAGAACCCAGAGGTGGTGGTGGTGGTGGTGGTGGTGGTGGTGGAGGAGAAAGAGAGGGGGAGTCAGAGCTGAAGAAAACTGCAAAGCTGAAGGGGCTGAGGTGAGGCGAGGCGTCCGTCATGCAGAAGACAAGTTTTTAGAACCATTACAAGGCATCTGGAGTTATGCCTGCCGCCGGTCGGACGGAGCAGGAAGAGAGAAGAAGGAGGGAGACAGTGAGAAGACAGACAGATCGTTTGAGAGGAGAAATTTAAGATGGAGGAAGAGAAGATGAAGGGAAACAGTGAATTAAAGAGACTGACAAGGTTATCGAGTGGGTTTCCAGATCAGACGCAGTATCTCCACCACCTTGTGCATCACTTAACTTTGTTAATCTTTGCTTGTATTGTATTTTTTTTTGGTCTTGTTGATACTACGCCATTGAAATTTGTACTTTTTGGTGGTTGAAATGTGAATAAGGATTCCCAGGAAGACTAGCAACACCATTTAGAAGCTAACTGGAATAAAAAAAGATTAAATAACTTAAAGTTTATGGCTAAAGTCTCACTATTAATTAAATTATTCACATTTGAAATATGTACATATTACATATTACTTACACAAATGTAAGTTGAGCTAAAATATAACTTCCAACTCTTTATTTTAGTGGATTAAAACAGAAGAATGGTTAGTAGTGAGTAAAACATGACTTATATCCTAAAAGCAGCCCAGACAGCTTTAAAAACACGTCTGTTCTCTGTCTCCAACCTACTTAAGTTTCTGGTAAAACAAAAACACCCAGGCTTTAGCCTCACTGAGCCCGTCAGCCATTTTCCACAGTCCAGTCCAAATGGCCTGAGGTCTCGCCCACTGACTCGTTAAGAGCTCCAAAACCCAGAAAACCAAAACAAACTGAAGAGGAACCGACTGATCTCACAGAGGGAGGACGAATGGAGGCAGGATGGAGTTTTTATCAACAAGAAATATGCCTAAAAAACAGCGTTCGTCTCAATATCTCTGACCAACCGCAGCACACTGATTTTACCTTTCTTTGATTTTATTTTAAGATCTATGCGTTTGAGAGACTGTTGTAATTCACAGACTTTACCACTAGGTGGAGGCTTTGCACTGTGTAAAATGGTGGAGAGAAACTGTGTCTGCATCTGGATCATTGTTAGCACGTCAAGAAGAACAAGATTAAACTGTTAGAACACAAAATAAACACAGAGGGGATGCAGGAGGGAGACGCATGAGAGCAGCGAGACAGATACTGAAGGTTTTGTGTCAAACTTTGTAATTTGTTGCTGATATAATACAGGCTTTTTGGCTTCGTAGGTACAAAGCAGGGCTGCAACTCATGATTGTTTACATTATCAATTAATTTTCTGGACAAAAGATGTCAGTTTTCTGGGTTTAATATGTAAACTTGTAGCTTGTAGGTCTCCTAAACATCCAGTCAACAATCTATCCTTCCTGTCTGGCTGCTAACATGCTAATAAAAGAAGCAAATAGCAGAAATAAAGGAAAAAAGAAAATTCACACTTTACATTCTCAGGCAGCAGCTCATCACACAAATGCAAAGGGGAGACACATTAACACAGGTAGATAAAGCACAGTGGACACAGATCACAAACATCAACAGTGTCCAGAGGACACAGAAGGAGTACAGTACAGAGCCCGTGTTGAGTCAGACGAACAGACTGATGAGTCACGCTGCTTCTCAAGAGGACTTATTATAAAAATAACAAGGAAGCTGTTTTCACACCTGCCTGTGGAGAGAGCTGAAGTGGAAGTGATGATTTCTTTGACATTTTGGAAAGAAAAATGCAGTCTGATAAACTGCAGGGAAGCAGCGGAGGGTAAAAATACCCAGAACCATGTTTTTATTCATCTAATGTTCACTTTATATCTTTAATACTTTGCTGCTTAGCACCAAGGGAGTCGTGATTTTCCAAATCCGCGATTAGATTTGACTTTTTTGATGTTATTTAGTTGTTTTCAGCACTGAAGGCTATGCTACCACACCTTACACAAAGGATAAGTGTCTAGAAGTGCAGCTGCAGGCTAACGCTAGGCTAGCTGTGTCCTCTTTATTGTTTATTTGTCTTTGGACGTGCACAAGTGGACAGAGGTGGATAGACACAAAGATCCTGCATTAGATTTAAAATTGAAATCGTGACACCCCTATTTGGCACGTACATTTACGCACACTTGGTTTGTACACATACTGTGTACACAGTGTTTCTCTTATCTGTGTATTTTCGGTGTTTATCAGATATCTTTTTATTCACTTATCTAGTTTACCGTTTGTATCCACTTCTCTGATGCTGCTGTAATGCTACATCACCCTTCAGGGATCAGTTAGGTTCGATCTTATCTTGAATCAAATCAAAATCCGGCACGCTTTTACGTGTAGTATCCTTGATGACTCGCAGTATAATTTACATAAAATCTCCTTCCAGCTGAAGCTCTTTCCAGACACGACAGGCTGCTTCCCCTGATATAAATAAATGCAGAGATCAGCTGGTGATGTGAGATTGTCTGCAGGACACGGTGTGTATACGCACTAATGTGTCTCACACCAAACCTCCCAGAGCCACAACAAGACGTACAGGAGAGAGATGCTGATTGGTTGTTCAGGGCACTATGACTACTGTTGCTATGTGAGCAGGCCAGCTCAGAACAGCGGCAGCAGCAGCAGCAGCCTTTAAGAAATGAGACGATGAGCAGCCTACAGAGACTCTACATCTACATGTTCTGCCACTGCAGTCACCAGAGACTGAGAAAATACTGCAGATACTGTGAAGCTCTCTGCGGCAGAGGATGTTAGGTGGGTGTTGTCGACGTGAGCAACCAGAGGGGGCTTTACTGCTGCTGCTGTGAAAGCAGTTTTAAGACTCAGAGTTAGTTGGGAAAGCTCTACAGGAGGAAAGTTTAGTGGAAAGGAGTGTTTAATATGAGCAAAGCGCTATGTAAATGTAAACCACTACGACTGAAGCTCAGGCACCGACTGTGAGAGACTTAAGCGTCTCAGCAGAGCAGCTCTCACTTGGTTTTATTAATAAAAGTCAGTCTAACGGCGAAATACAAGCAGTAGCTATTCTAGTAATTCTGACAGTCAATCAGCATTAACAGTGTAGCACAGTACAAATGACCTTTTTACTATGATTTTAGCAGGTCTGGCAATATACAGTGAATCACTGAGTACTGTAACAACCTTAAAGTATCTTTCTTGACAGAAGCCAAATTTACATTTTTAATCATATCATGATATAAAGGAGGATTTCATCTTAATGTTGTTTAGTTTTTATTAGTAAATTCGGAGAGAACCGTTATTAAAAGGTAGAATATTCCTTATTTTTTAAAATCACATAACTTAACTTTGACTTCAGGTGCATTAAAGGTGAAATCACACTTTTTAGTTTTCCTAAAAGTGCAAACTACACAAAACTGAACCAAAAATTGTAAACAAATGTCATAAAGACTCAGAAATAACCTGAGAGCTCCAGAGTTAAAATACTCTGCTCCAAACCATCTTATATGACTTCGGCTTTAAGATGAATCGCTCTACAGGGTTCCTTGATTCAACAGCACCAGATCACTTTGTAAATGTGGCTTCTGTCGAGAAACATACAGGCCGTTTCGTCACATAACCCTGTCTGTGTTCCTGGTCTGAGGACTCTCAGTGACGTGTCGAGGGCTGTGTACTGTACTTACCCCGTTCCACTCCACGCTCATACTCACTTCCTCGCCACCGTCAGGCCCGCTCTCGTATTTCACCGTGTCAGAGGTCAAGCTCTCGCGGCTCCGCTGCTTCTCACGGGCCTCGGGCTCGCTCAGGACCTCCGCCACGCGCTGCTTATGAACAGTGTCCAGACCCTGACACACACACACACACACACACACACACACACACAAACACACACACAAGGCAGCAATAAATGCCAATTCAACTAATCCAATTAAAGCAAAGCTGAGCACCTCTGCCACCAGCAGCCTGTCACACACATGGACTCTGTACAGCTGACAGGAACAAGCACCAATTCATCCAATCCAATTAATATTAAAGCTATAGACTTCTACCACCTGCTGCACTGAACCCAGGCTGTGGCGCACACACACTCACTTACATCAGGACTAATTCAGCAAAGCGAGTCACAAAAGCAAAATGGAGCTAAACTCAGTGGTTTCAGTAAACAGGAACTTGTTGTTTCCTGCTGCAGATGATGTTGAATCCTCGGTACCATCAACATAGTTACAAGTGTAAACGCTTTCTGACCTGCTGAGCTTACATCTGGCTTAAGTATGCAGCTAGAAGTAAAACTACAACACTCAAAACCTGTGATAGTAGGTTCTTTTCACAATTAATAGATTAATCATTTCGTCTAAAATGTGTCAACAATTGTGAAAAATGCTCATCACAATTTCCCAGAGTCCAAAGTGACACCTTCAAAAATGCTTCTGATGTCCAAACAACAGTCCACAACACAAGAAAAGCAGCAAATGTTTGACATTTGTGCTTCCTCCTCCTTCACCAGATGGATGTAAAAGCTGCACATGGAAACACAAGTTCTCTCTCTATTTAAAAGGTGAATTCAGCAGGATTTCTCTTAAGAACGAGCTGCAAAATGAAGCAGCCTCCGGCATAATTAAAGCTGCACAGACGATAACGTTACACGACAATGCAGACCGATGCAAAGACTGTTTCCTGTGACCCCGTCTGAAGAATGAATTATTCAAGAGGGGAAAAACACAGACAACGGACATGTTGTCAAAGTCTTGCTTGTTTTGTATTCATTAACACGTTCTACCTCTTAAATTATATGGATATTGAACATTTACTGAATCTTTAAAAAGGTATTTGGGGCAGGGATTGTTTTAAATGTCAAAATCTAATTCATCTTAGTGCAAAAATATCTGTATTTCCCAGCTACTTCAATTAAATATGTGCACAACAGTTACAAAAAACACCCCAGAACATTTCAGATAAAATACTCTCCAGTTTCACATTCTCAGCAGTATAACACAGCCCAAACTAATGACTTGATTTAATAAGAGGTATCTAGACATGTATTTATAATATGATTAATTACCAAAACTCTCCACAGCTGTGAATCCAGTTTAAATAGTCTCATGTGTTACTTCCCAGCTGAGAGATACTTGACATTAAAGCAGGAAATGCTAATTCAGGATGAAAGCTGCAGGGCTTCACCACTGCCTCCACAGGGGGCCACATTAATTCTCAGATGTAACAAACTATCAGACGAGCTTTAAAAGCTCCTCAGCATCCTGAGTGTATCATCTCATCCCTAATTTTACACTGAACATTTTCTGCCTTTTAATCTGCAGTAAATGCTGAGTTGACCCCCTTTCATCTGAGTACTTGTAACCAGCGACAGTAACGTCTTAACGACAGGCTAGGAATCCCGAATCACCTGCTTTCTGGAACGCATGGCGGCTTCCTCCAGAGTCTCGGCCGCCTCGAACTTGCCCTGCCGCCTGTAGAGGGCGCCCAGATTCTTCAGGGTGGTGGTCACTGTGGGGCTGCAAGAACGAGGAGGAGGACTTTAAAAAGAACAATATTTCACATTTACTAAACAACTGATTAAACACACGGTGTGTAATTTCTACCACTAGGGGTCTCTCAATCAAAACAAAAGAGTAAGTTGCAACTTTTTTCATAAGCTTACATCGTGGAAGAAGTGTAAAATGGTGGATCGATGGACAAAACTATTGCTTCTGGCCGCAGCCATCACCGGTGCAGAGACATAAAAACATGGAAATCTCCAAAAGGTCTGGAAAACACTGGTTTAAAGGACCAATTTCAAAAAACCCACTGACCTGTCGACTTTACAGGCTTTGTACCAGCCTCCATATTCTCCGAATGGTGAGCCATCCTTCTGCTTCCCCTACAAGACGAAAGAAAGTTAATAACAAGACCGTTACTTTCATTAGTTTCTAACAAAAATGCTCCAGGGAATCAACATGAGCTTACATGTTGCAAGCCTGGACAAGAAGCACGGACCCGTGAATATATAATATGAAGTGATTCATGCGTTAACAGATTAACATTAACCCTTTTCATAACTAGTGGCCTTTTAATACCATCAAAGATAACATGAAGGGTTATTAAGTTGTGGGATTATTGCTGCGTCGGGATTCCTTCCAGAAATAAACCTTTTAAACCGTGACGAAAATAAACTCCTTGTTGGGAAAGACGAGTACTCGCACCATCAGCATTTGATGGTTATTACTGAGACTTAATCTGCTAATCCAACTCTTTGTGCAGTCAATCTTTCCTATTCCATCTGAAAATACATCAAAAAACTGTCTTTGAGCTGAATGCTGCCATCAGTGTAACTTACTGATATCTGCACATGTGTGACTTAAAATTTAAATGTGGTGTGTCAGATTTTGGGGACAAACATTAAAATAGTGAATCAACAAATACATATCAACAGGTTTCGCTCACCTTGCTTTGTTCCTCTCTCTCCTCAGCATGCATCCATATTGGTTTGTTCTCATCTACAGAGAAACACATGAAAGTCAGTAATACAAACATTCACTCAGATAACCACCAGGAGAGAAGTTTTAAGAAGTCACTCCGCTTTCTAAAGAAGTATGTTTTTTATTTCTCAGCTGAAAAGGTCATTTTTGTTTACAGCCACCAAAATGATAATATTAACCTTTACTTTAGAGGAATGTCAGAGGGGTACACATCTGTTTGTTTGTGATATTAAGTCACTCTGGATTGGGAGGATGTTAGATAAAATGTCCAAAAAGTAAACGTGTTTGTGTGTGTTTGTCGTGCAGTCACATGTCGTACCATCAACAGAGCCGAACTCCCTCTCGTGAGCGCGGGTGAGGATTTCTTTATACAGAGTTTCAGCCTGCTTGAACTTGCCCTGTTTCAGGTAACAGGACGCCTGAAGAACACAGAACAAAACAAAACTAAGTTGAATGAACGGTAAATGGACGGTAAATGGACTTGCCTTTATAGTCTAACACAGCCACTCTAGGCGCTTTACAACAGTTCAAATTCATGTACTCAAGAATCTATAAAAAACTGCTCCCATCCCAGCCCGCCTCCACCCCTCTCACCAGGTTGTTCTTGGTCTTGGCCACGTTGGGGTCGTCGGGGCCCAGTTTGGTCTGGTAGATCTCCAGCGCCCTCATGTAGTAGTACTCCACCTCTTCATACTTGCCCTGGTTCTGACACAGCAGGGCCAGGTTGTTCAGCTGCTTGGCCACATCTGGGTGGTCCTTCCCCAGCACCTGGGACGGAAGCAAGTGGAGAGAGGGGGGGGTTAATACGACAGTCAATACGTCAAACTAAATGAGTTTTAGACAACAACCTGTGTGTCCAAACTGCCATTTGGTCAACAGCTCTTATCCAGGGTGAGAAAATACCACCATCCTCTAAACAGCTGCTGGGGGATCTCTTGTTGTAGCTGGTTCCCTGGTCATTTTGCAGTTCTTTACTCTTCAAGCGATTCTTTAAAATTCGCTTTCAGACTAACTAATAATTATTTTCATTGTTGATTAATCTGTTGATTATTTTCTCAATTAATTGATTAATTGTTTGTCTAGAAAAGGTCAGAAAACGGTGAAAAATGGCGATCGGTGTTTCTCAAAGTCACCATGACGTCCTCAAATGTCTTGCTCTAAGAACAATCAAAGAATATTTGTGTTGTGTTGACCTTTGTAATGCGTGCTACAGTTTGTCTTTGTAATGCTGCTTCTCAACATTATACGCAAAAAAAATATTTCCTATGTAAGAAGCATGAATTCTAGCCCACATCTTGGGATTTAAATCTGTAACTGTTGTTCTAACCCCTTGCCAGACCGGTGGACTATTGGCTTGCTTGATCAAATAAAACCTAGATACAGTGGACAAACACAGCAGTGCAGCAACAAACTGCATTCATCACAAACTGTATCCGCCTCTCCTGTCTGCACACAGCAAAAAGAGGCAGAAACATCAAAATAAATCTTTAAACGTGGAATGTGTTCGCATTAATGTGGACATGAGAGCAGTGCGTTTCCCGCATGCTGATGAGGCTTAAATCCATTACAGTTGAATGTAGCGAGCATGAAAGAGATGCAGTGGATCATTAGAGACTAGGTAGCTATACCTAGAAAACTGCAGCGAGGGTTTTATCTGAGTCTGAATGACCAGCCAGGAGAGGGAGATCAGAGAGAATGAAAAATACAGAATCGAGGGGGAAAGAAAAGGAGATGGGCTCAGACTTTGGAGAGCCAGGAAGAAAAATGAGACTCGAAGAGGATGAAGTCGGAGGGAGTTTAAAAGAGAAAAGGATATGAAGCCAGACAAGGCAAGTCCTCTCTCTGCCGACTGCTAGCTCATTGAGACAACCCCCGGGGGAAGAGGGATGTGAACACACAGAAAAGCATGAGGTGAAAAGTAGTATCAGAGGGAAAAGGTAAACAAGGTAGCTTGCTTTTTGTCCTTTGAGGGATTTCGGCTTCATATTATTGTGGTATAAATCTGTTTGAGGTCTGAGATCAAACCCCTCCTGAGCACCACAAGATCCTCTCCCGCCCTGCTGGAGTCTGACAGCCTCTCGGTGTCTCTGATCCACAGGATGCTGCAGAGCAATCTGAGCGGTGCCACATACAGTATTCACTCAGTCCTGGCCTCCCACACCTACTCCTCCGCACAACACATCTGACAGCTTTCCTGTAAACATCGTTAGCTGAAAAAGGAATTGCTATAAGCCACACACACACCGGCAAACTCTGGGTCGCTGAGGAATTGATCCTGTTTATTGACGGATGTCGTGCTTCCAAATACCAAAAGTGCTGCAGTCTGTGGTGGTTTCTGTGGAGCTCTCAGAAGCACCACCTTCATCTAAGATTAAAGCAGGAAAGCCTCTACTTACAGGGCATCGACTGCATCGATGTTTACCCAAATATTTACTGACTATGGGAATTTTTGAGAAATTTGAGAGTTTGTTTCTATCCCTTGTAGACAGCCGTGCATATTTCAACAACAAAGACATCAGTGTAATGAATCAGACTTCGCCTTTTTTAGTGCTTTAAGGTTGAGGGACGCTTTGATGCACTGTTCAGAAAGACAACAACAGAAATCTGTGTCTAGACTCTGAGACATCCCAGTGGAAGTTTGGGTTTTCATTTTTGGTTTCATCATGAGTAAAATGCCAGAAATATCATATACTTCTGCAAATGTCAACTAATCTAATGAAAAGACCAAAACCAACAAGCATCTGTCCAGCTCTCAATGCTTTCCTACTTCCTCAGCTTCAAGCCAAACAATTGGTTCCTACGTACGTCGTAAAAAACAGGTCAATAATTTCATTTCCCAAATAGCTCCGTAATATATATCAAGTGTGTACCCCTTGCTCACAGGCTGAGTCCTCACCGCAGTATCCCAGGGTTCGACTCCTACCTGTGGCCCTTCTCTGCCTATCATCTCTCTCACCCTCTTTCCTGTCACTCTTCAGCTGTTCTATAAATAATAACGCCATGAAAAACAGCTCTGCAGCAGCCACCTTGCACCACCGTGCCTGTGCGGAAAAATCTTGCAGCTTAAGCGAGAGCATTATCATCCGAGTTTAAGTAGCACCAAAAGGGAAATCGCTCAGCTTAACCGAAGCTGGCGTCTCATTCTCAGAGCAGTGAGAAGGAGAACGAAGGACAGTTTGTTCAAAGCGAGAGGACAGATGCAGAATTAAAAGTGTCTCCTTTACTTTCAGGATTGCTGAGCAGATCTTTGTAAGCACCGAACTAGAGGTCAGGCAAAAGAATGATGTTCTCCCTGGATACAGATGCTGTCTTGTGATATACGTCTTTCAACAAAACAAAGCAAGGCGAGAATGAGCAGGAATGAGACAAAGGAGAGCAACGTACGCCGAATAAGTCAGAACTGACATTTCAATACGAAGAACAGGTTAAAAAATAGTCTTATGTTTGTGCAAACTGTAATTTCTTGATTATTCCTATTGAATTATTTAAAATTTAACTTAATGGCCTAAATTAGAGAAGCAGAATGATTTTAAGCAACACTTAAATAAAGAGGTGTGCATGCAGCTGTAGGAACTGATACATGTTGACTAAAGACGAGCTGCAATCGTTAGCTGGAGACCAGCTCATGAAGTTTCAGCATTAGCCTACGCTAGCTAACTAAAGCTAATAAAACCTGGTAACAACTGTCATCATTTTAGATGATAAAAATTAGCAGCCATCATCTGTTTCAAGTGCTAAATCTGTCACTATTAATGTTGTAAGCTGAGCGAAAATGAAAAGCTTTACCGAGCGTAGCAACTTTAAGTGTTTGTCCTTTATTCTGCTGCCTTTAAAACCAGTGACTCATGGGAACGACCTTGAGTAAAAACCTCAGTTTAGTGTTTGACTGCTCTGTAACTGAGTAGGACACAGATATCATACACTTTTATTTTGAAAGTAAAAATTTCAATGAAGTATTTCACTGCAGGGAAGATGGTCTTTTAATAAAACTGGGCTGTCCCTCTCACCATCTGACTTCTATACTCTTTGTGTACGTGGAGGCAGGCGTGCAAAAGTGTAGAAGTACGTTCGGTAATTCAAACAACAACCCGAGGGCATTCATCATTTGCAATACTACCCACGTGGTAATAATACAAATTAGGTGGAAAATCTGCAAAGTATCGTGAAGAAGAAGAAAAAAAAATGGCCATCTGTTGGAGCACAAGTAGAATCAGCTTTTTAATGAAGAAACACATTTGTTTAATTATTACTGAATCTGTTTTGTCACGGTGATTGATGACCTTTGACCTACCTTTTCTCTGATCTCCAGCGCTCTCTTGCACAGAGGCTCTGCTTCCTTGTACTTCCCTCTCTTCCCATACAGGACAGCCAGGTTATTGAGGGTGGCAGCGACCTGACGGGAACACAAACACATTCATCATACATCACATATGTCAAACCTGGCATCTTTACACGTGTGTGCAACCGCAAGACTCCACCACAGCGACTCAGTGCCTTGATCTGGTGAGAGAGTGATTCATGAGGAGGAAGACGATGTGTGGAAACAGGAAGTGATTATAGTGGGCTGTAATTTGATCCCAATCATGAATGATGAATCTCCAGCAACACGTGCAGTCAGGAAGAGGGAGGTGCCTGGAGGTCACCTCTGATCTCTGATTCAGACAGGCTCTGGTGACCATGTGGATAGAGTGGGAGGAAAGGAGGGAGGGCAGAGGGGTGAGGTGACTGGTGGAGGGGGAGCTCATTCAGAAAGGCAGAGTGGAGCAGTGACAGAAGGAAGGGAGTGGAAGGAGAATAAAACTGGGCAAATTCTGAAAGATGACGACTATTCTTCACAGACTCAAATATCAAGAATATTATAAAAAAGTCTTCTCTTTCATGTTTCCAAGACATATGGCTACAGACCATACAGCTACAGATGTGTGGCTACAAAGTATATAATCGATTACAGCTTAAAATCTTCTGGTAGCAGAAACACCTCACAGCTTCTTAACCAGGCGTCTGTGGACCTACCACTTTTACACAAAAATGAACTCGCACTCGTACTCAATGCTGTAAAGTTGTTTGTTAAGTCCAAAACTAGTTTACAAGTCTATAAACAGAACAGCTCTGGTCCAGATCACACAGGCCGTCACCCTCCTCCCGGTTTTGTCTGTCAACTCCGAGTGGATTCCCCAGGAGGACCCCGCTTCTAGACTCGAGAGGCAGGTACTTCAAAGTGCTCTGCGATGCGTAGGCGGAGACCACAATCAGAAGCTCCTCGTCTCTGACCCTCGTCTTCTCTGGGGAGAGCTCCAACACGGCAACAATCAGCTAAGTGTTTCCATGCGTGCCTGTTGCCTGTCACAGTGGAAAGACTACATCCTTCAGGATTTCGGTTCAATAAGATGAGTTTAACTAACTTCTGCCCGTTCCCGACCAGAGAGGTAACAATGCACATTCCCAAAAGCCAGTTTTCATGGCCAAGAGTCACCATGCCGAGGCCCAACCTTCACCTGCCACCCAGCTGGCCAAGTTCCAGACCAACCGATCAGCCATTATGCGAAGATGATATGTGTTGGTACATGCCATGCATGACCGTGGGTGTAGACCGAAGTCCAGCAAGTCTAAACCTGAATTCAAGAATTCAAGATAATATTTCTCTATGAATACCTTCTCTCATAGATTTGGAAACGGCTCAAATTTTGAATACCGAACGTACCAAAACAAGGCGAACGCCAAAAAGACAGGAGAGGAGATGGAGAGATTATGAAAATAGGAGGAAAAAACCAAGAGGCAGAGACCTGGATTTAAAATGACAAATTCGGTGAAAGGTAATCAGTGAATCAGTGTCAGGTAACTTGCTATAATCTTGCCAAAACTATGATTTTCTGAGGACAAATCACTGGAAAAATAAATCACTTCCTTGTGGAAAAGAAGGATCAGGTGGGAGGGGAGGAGTGGGCAGGGCTAACCTCAGTTTCACAAAGTGGAGGGTGACGGAGGTCCAGAGAGTGGAGACGCAGGCCTGCTGAGGTTAACACAGTTAGTCGACCTGCTGTATGTTTACAGTCACACTGACAAACAGACTGAGTCAATTATTTATGAAATCTACTGCGATCGATGGTCACAGTCTTTGATAAATACATTACGGCTGTTTAGGAGAAATGTGTTTAGGTAAATGTATAAGAACAGCCAACATTTCCCAGGAGGCTTTAGGGTTTGATGCATTATTGTCCTCCAGTGGAAAAGCATCAAAACTTTGTATCAGCAGTTCATAAGTTTTTGTTTTCTTGTAGATAAATACCTCACCCAACCTTATCTCCTGAGTATAAACCAGTAAAAGCTCCTGTTATTTATTCTTTCAAACTCAATTATTAAAAGACAAAACACCATTTTACAAGGAGTAAATTAGATCTCGGAACTCTACTTGACAACTCTTTAACTCACCGGTCGCTTCATTGGCGTTTTAATGATGATAAATGCCTCGAAGGTGTAATTCAAACACTACTTTAGCTGCACTGTTATTACGGCTGTCTGTGTTATTATTTGTATTACCCGAAGGAGAAAGGGTAAAATGGTTTTAAAATAATTTTATTGATCCCTGAGGGTGAACCAGGACACTGCAGCAGCCAAACATAGGTGTAGAGCAAAGAGCAAAGGGTAACAACAGTGTGAGAACATAGAAAAACAAAATTATGGTAGATTTGACTCTTATTTACAGCAATAAAAGCACTAACTCAGGTCAAAGTGTTTATTAAACCACATCCAGTCATCCATCTTTATTGTTCTATAAAAAGGAGCGGCTCTCCATTTTAGGAAATACATTCATTGGTTTTCTTGCCGAGAATGAAACAAAAAAATCAATACCACTCTGATATCTGTATGGTAAATATGAAGCTATGAAGCAGAAGTACTGCACTTTAACATTTTTAAATCAAAGTATTAATACCACAATGTGTAAATACAAGTAAAAGTTCTGCGTTACAAGAACTTATTGCACAAAATGGCCTTCTTATTAATATATGTCATATGAATGGATTATTATTGACGCATTTATGTGTCCATCACTTTTGTATTGCAGCTGGCATTTTTATTTACTTTATATACTGCTGGGTAGATGAATCTATAATAATACATCATATATATTATGAGTTGATTTATACTTTGTACTAATAATTCAACCGCAAAGTAACAAGAAATGTGGTAGAGTAGAAGTATAAAATAGCATATAATGGATACACAACATCTATGTTACGTTAGATTTTGTTGGGATACAGGAGAACACATCTCTCTGATATAGATAAGATTAATTATAGCAGCGTCACCAAAAGAATATTGTCCAACAGTGCAGTGCCATAAAAACAGAGCACAACTGAATAACTTTGAAAACTCAGACAAAGATGTACTCACAGCTGGATGGTCCCTGCCCAGAGTCTTCTCCCTGATGGCCAGAGCATCATTCAGCAGGTTGGCTGCCTCCTTGTATTTGTTCTGATCCCTGACAAGACAGAAGCAAACAGAGTCAGACAGAAAAACACAAACACAGATGGGCAGAATAACAGACAAGCACACAAAGAAAAGAAACATAAAGCATGCCAACAATTTCCACTAACGGCTCATTATTTTCAGGTGACACGGTCCGAATAGCTTTGCGGCAGTTCCCACAGTCGATGCAACAGTCTGCTGACAACAAGTCGACCCGGTCTCTCATTCCTTCAGAGGAGCCAAACCAAAAAACAGCACTGACTTTTCAATGGAGAAGATTTGTGGACGATCAACCCCTGTAAAGTACTCGTCCAGCTCTTGTGTGCCCTTCTTTTGTTCTTTTCTCTCGAGCTGGGAAATTAACGCTTCCCCACTTCTGTTACTGTACTGTAAATCTTCGGTTGTGTCCGCCATGTTTGCTATGCTGCACTTCTGACGTGGAAAGGCATCCAAGCTATCTTTTGGAGGTCTCATAGAGGCCTGTCGCACAATGCTTTGAGGGTTGCTACCAAAGATTTCAAGGGGACATGCCTCTTTGCTGTGAGGCTGACAGAAAGACAACATGCCATAGCTGTTACCACATCTTTTTGCAGGATCCTGACAGGACACCAACAAGGTTAAAAACATTCCTTTCACCGATAACTACCAAACACTAACCCAGCGTTCACTTTAAAGACTTCATTTTGAAATACTGGGAGGGCTTGTAAAACAGTCAGAGTGGCTGTGACTTCAAGGATTTACAAGCTAGTGAAGGTTTTTGTTTTCACGGTGCTGCCAGTGTGATGTAAGAAACATTAGACCGAACACTGACTGCTGTTTTAGGCGTTTAATATTTTGCGTCATAGGAAAATTAGCAAATCTATACCATACTACATATCAAACATCCATTTCAAATTACATTATTATACTCTCCCTATTTTGGACCCCAAGATAAAAGATTTGATATACCAACCTGTAAACGAGGGCGAGGATATTGAGCATGGTGGCCACATCTGGGTGATCATGTCCGGAGGTCTTCTCCAGGTCTTCCAGGGCCTGTTTGCAGAGGGGCACAGCCACCTCGTATCTGCCCTGGGAGGCGTACTGGATCACCAGGTTGTGGAGGGTCCTCAGACGGGCCGGGATCTCGTAGCCTCCCTGCTGAGCAGCAGCTGCTGCAGCACTGCCGTGGCTCGGCTGGACTGGAGACACAAGAAGCAGAGAAAAGATCAGAAACAGGTCCGAAAAGAAGTTTATATTTGACTCATTGAGAATGTTTTATTTATTAGTATTATTAGTAGTAGTAGTAGTACTATCATTATAAGAAACAGTGAGATGTTCCTTTAAAGAATAAAAAGTTAGAGTCAGTATTATGAGTCCTGTGTGAACCCAAAGTACCCACAACTTTAGTCTCATAAATCACTTTTCAAAGAACTAAAAAGGTTCCTTCAGCGTGCCGTCTGTGTTTCTACTGTAGTCTAGAGACCCACAAAGAAAATGCTGAAATCTGAAAAATTTACAGCTCTTTTTTACACATCAATTTATGTGCACAACTAAACAATAAGCAGGCCTGAACTTCATCGTCAGTCCATCAGTCGTAAACTTTCTCTGTAACTCTATTTTAATGTGTCTAAGCACACTAAACATAAAACAAACTGGTGTGGTTTGCTGGCTGCGGTCTGCATCTGCAGTTATTAAAAAAAGTAGTGTCTGAAGTAAAATGCTACTACCAGAGCTCCTGTTCTTTTAAAAGTACTATCACCCTTCTGCCCCCGAGCAGGGACTTTTGTCATGTAAAAATATTTCCTTGAAACTTAATTTAGACCCTGCTCCCTGCGGTGAAAATGCACTGAGTTCCTCTAAAGGTTCCTTGTTCTTGGTAAAAGCTCTAGCAGTGGAAATGCAGCCAATAGTCTTGATATATGATCGTGTCTGTTACTGCTGATTAATTTCTCAAACAACCAATTGTTGGTTCTGTGAAATGTAAAAACTAAATGTGAAAAATGGCCGAGATGTTGACTTTAATATGCTCATTTTGTCTGAGCAGCAGCCCAAAACTAAAAAAATACTGAGAGGTTGGAAATAAGATGTTTTAAAAATAGTTGGTAATACTTTCTAAGGTTACTTTAGTTATCTGCACCTAAAATACTTCAGCAATCCGACAACGTTAAACACGTGTCCTTAGTGTCTAAAAATATGCATGTTACAAACTGACTTATTGTTTTATATATTTTAAGATGAGTCGACTCAGATATCTTCAGACTATCACAGACTGTCTCCTGCTTCGTTTTAACAATACTCTGAAGCTGTTAATTATTTGGCTCAAAGCTGAAACCACAAACGATCAAACACTGGCAGGCTGTTAACATATGGCCTAAAAACAAGATTATTCACACATAAACAATGTCCTCATTCTGCTACGATGCACAGCAAACGCGCTGCCTTCTGTGTGATACGTGTAACGGGGTCAGGAGGACGTGACGGGAATGTCTCTCATGACATGCAGCCTGACTGTCTGTCTTTCAGCCTGTCTCTATGTATGTGTGTAAGAATGTATGAATGTGTGTCTGAGTGAGAGGTCAGGAAACCACCTGATTGGGTTTCTCATTAAGAGGCAGCAGCTCTATATTTACTCTGAAGGAGAGTCGCTGGGGTCTGGAGGAGGAACCGCCTACTGCAGTCATAACATCGACCAAAGTGAAGAGTCCAAGTGGTACCAGGTGTTCAGAACCACTCGCACCACAGCAGCCCGTCTCTACCGATGCTCGCTCATGGCAGAGGAAGTATTGTAACTTTAATACCAAGAGGGTTTTATTTATTTTTATGTGAAGCACTCAGTTGTGTAATTTCATAATTGTAAAGCACTCTGAGCTTGTATCTATTTTTATGTATGTGCTATACAAATAGAAGTTTATTTCTATTATTAGTATTAAAACAAACATACACGTGGCATCTTCTGTACAACTGTCCACCCTTCACCATCTGCGAAACAGCAAGTCAATTCTTCTTTATCCGGACATACAGAGGATGTTCTTGCGGTTTTGTATTGATTAATCTGTCTATTGGTTCCTGATTCGAATAATATTAATGAAGCATAATCAATAATAAAGGCATATAATAAATGTGGGTTTAATTGACAAAACGCAGGTGTGAATGTGTAAGTTTCACCAGATACCGATAGTGAAGAGATGACAAGAAACAAGGGGGAGAGAAAGATGCAACAGAAGTCCCCAGCTGAATTCGAACCAGGCACATTGCGCTTCACGGTCGACCACAAGGTCAGTTCAACAGCCTCGGGGGATACTTGTGAGGCCAACAAGCCATCAAGTTGCATAATGGAAATGTAGGACGCATCAAAAATCTTTGTGGAGGTCCTACATTAAATCCCTGGAAAATCCCTTTAATGAATTCTGCAGGTTCAACTGAAACTGCATCCAATTTGTCCAATTCATTAACAGGACACTAAATCTTTAAGACTCACTGTGGCTAACAGAGTAAGCTAAATGACTGAAATGTAAATATTTGTACATAAGAATCAGCGTATATGAGCCTGAGGCTAATTTAAATAAAGGCAGAGCTGTCATCACCGACCACTATTATCTCCTTCCTGCTGACAGCAATTTACCAAAACCCCAAAAGCTTTTCGAGCAGTCTAAATAAGGTTGAAGAGGAAAAAGACATCTAATCTACTCCAGCGTTACAAACAAACACACACACAGAGTCACAGGCAGCTCTGTTTTACACTGAGGGAGGATTAATGCCACTGGAAGCTGCATTCGATGATGTGTTCCTTCTCCGTGCACCGGCAGATCCTAAACACATCCCATTTCTGCATTCAGTTCTTTAAATCCAACCTCCTCATTCATTCAGGGCACACGTGACTTTTACCACAGCCGTGATTTTGAGTAATTTGGTGTATTTACATGAGGGAGGGGAGAGATTTAATCTTTCTTCCGCAGTACTTTGGAAACATGAAACAAATAAACTACTACGAACCTCCAGGCTAATGAATCCTTCAGGGTTTGTATATACCATCATCTAACGTAGCTACTTGACTGTATTGACTGTAAGCACTGATGTAGATGTGAGCAGGGATATGTGGGTGTGTGCAGAGAGTAACAATAAGTGTCTGGGACATGTCTGTATGTAAATGGGTGTGGGTTCATAATTACTGCATCGCAACATGAATATTTAAACAGTGTTTATCTCAAACCTCACTTACAATTACAACGAGTTCATGTTCAAGTGCCGTAAACCACCAACCGATTCCACATTAATCTTTTAATCCTGGAAACACTGAAAATCTGACAAATTTAGGCAACGAAAGACAAATTAAACCAGAGGTGTTGATGCAGTGACAGAGCATAATTTGGAGATTACAACCTTGTTGACTTTCCTGCCTCGACTGAGAGAGTTACAGCGTTATGTTGCAAGATTGCCCTCTTGCATGGACTTGGAAATATTTGGCTAATCTTAATCGTATATGTGGGGACATGAGGCAGAGTTATGTGTCGAGATGGGTCACACAGATACTGGCATTGAAAAGATGCACTTTTTTTATATTGAAGACTTTTTTTTTAATAAAAAGGACGTTAGATTTATGTGACTGCTTGTATGAAATGATGAACTCATGTTGCTGTTCGGGAGCAGAATATTATGATGTCACAGTGAAATTGAACTTCGATCTTTTGGATATAAAACGTCATCACTTTGTCATTTTATCCTATCAGATATTTGTGTAAAAAAAATCTGTCATACTTATAATATGAATTGTTGAATCTTTGACAGGTGAATCGTAATCCGATTGTGAGGCCAGTGATCTATAATCACTTCTTCATACGGATATCAATAACGTGTTAACTGATGCCCATTTTTCCCCAAATAACTGCCCTACTCTTTGGTATAGACAAACTCAAGTTTATGCCTCAAACCTCAACAAAATAAATACAATAAAGATGAAAAAATCTTTCTATTTTCTCTGTTTTCCAGGTCTAATTTGATATCTATCACACTGACGTGATTATCTTAATAACTCAGGGAAGAAATGTCACATAATTTTATTGTTTTTAATCATTATGCAGTACTGACCTCTAAAGTGACACCTCTTTTATAGAGATTTATGCTGTAGAAAGTCAATCTTACGCTCCCCCCAACCCAATCCCTCCCTCACAGCTATATTCTATTAAAGTCTGCTGTCGAGCCATAATTCATATCCAGCCATGGTGCTGAACACAGCAAAGTCTCTATTAATACTATGAGGGAAAATGCTGAAAATCAGCATAATGAAGTCAGTTTTCCATCAAAAAACATGAAAAAAATGTCGTCCTTAAATTCGACACAGTATCCCAAAAACAACCTGCTCTGCTTCCTTTGCTCTACAACCTGCACTGCAGTCAGAATTTGGGCCAAAACTCAGAGGAGTCTGGATCAAAACCTATTTTATACCCATGAAACTCTGAGAGAGGGAAAGTACCACTGGCTATAATATAGCCCACACAAAAACAGTGGCACGGCTGGTTTCTTTGACAGCAAAAAACATACAGGAGGATAAGTTGTTCAATGTAAAAGATAAAAGTGAAACACCAGACATGCTGCCTGAGGAAGAAATGAATTTTGCTGCAAATATGTAGCCGACTTTATTGATTCTTGCTCTTTCTGCCCCTTGAAAGGATACAGCTGGTGATATATTTTAGTTGTTGTCAACAAATCCCCTGAAATAAGAATGCCAATAATGCAAAAGTTTATCTTGCTTCATTGGTTCTCAGCCCGAAGCCTATTGGGTCCTCCTGAGGGCATAACTCTTTAAAAATGGCTTCATTTTTTTAAGAAACCACAGCAATATCATAAAACAGCTGGACACTGTTGTTTTTAATAAATGTCCCACAAGCAGGAGTAAATAGAGCATTTGATGGGGACTTTTTTCCAGCAGTGGTTTGATCCACATTTGGTGCTCTAGTGAATATTTAGGGCAGCAGGATGGTGTGTGTGAGAGTGAGTCAACTCATGAAATCCACAGTATTGACCGGACCTCATATTTGAAAACTCCAAACAAATTTGATTAATATTTCCAGGGCTGCACCTCACAATTGTTTTCATTTCATTATTATAATCTGTGGATTCTTTTCTCGATTAATCAATAAGTTCTTTGGTCTAGAAAATGGTTTCCCAAAGCGCAAGATGACATCCGCAAATATCTTGCTTTGTCCACAACCCAAAGATATTTCTGAAGCTGGAATCAGAAATGAATCAACTATCAAGTTTATTAGTTGACAACTAATCGATTAATCTTCGCAGCTCTAAATATTGAGTTCAGTCTTCGCAGTTTAAAGTTTGGACATTTATTACTTTCATTAAATGTGATCTGCAGGATAAATTTCCATTGTGACCGAACCTCCAGCTGGTAGGTTAAATTAAAGAGTTTCACACAGAGGACTGGAGGGCACAGAGCCGCAGCCTGGCTCACACAGCGATGTGCAGCAGTTGGACTGTGAACCAGTCGGCTGTCTATTCTGTCAGCAATTTAAACTGGCTGACAAACTGGTGCCGGCAGCCAAATGGGAATCACCTTGGTGCAAAAGAGAGTTTAGAAAACTCTCTAGACGCCAACTTTGGGAACAAACTGACTTTCAAACTTCTGGTCTCCCCTGAAAAAAACAACAGTTTGTCAGTTGTCCAAAACAAACTCAAAGCTACTCTATATTTCTTTAAATTTAGTGCTGCAGCTCTTCATCCCTGCCAAATGAGGCTTTTGTTTTATTTGGGTTCACAAAGACAAACAGGGTAAGTCAGAATTATATGCTTTCACTTATTTGCTATGCTATTATGGCACCAAATGTTTAGATCTTAAGCATTTCATTCACATTCAGAGCCAGAAACAACTGTTCATAACAGCATTACTGTGATCTTTTGCTGGACATTATTTCAGCTGACTACGGCCACACAACAAGAACACTCTGTAGAGACGCTGGGACTATATAACACCAATCTGGTTGGGAGGTTTTCTCCCCATTTGGCCTCTGTCCAGCCTGAACTAGGTCCTGACTAATGGGCCTTTACAGCCAACACAGCTTTACTGTCTGGACTACTGAGCTATTGAAAGAGAATCCCATCAAACACTGAGGGAAGGGGTGGACATGAAGAAGAGGAGCCAAGAAAAACTGGGGTGTGCATGTGTGTGAGAGAGAAGAAGAAGAGACGAAGATTTATGACCCTCAAGAGAAACTCTCCACCATATATAACTGTACGTGATATATTCTGACTCAGGGGACACCAGCTGACTCCACTATGGTATATTACATGTTGGTGCGAAGATTGAATTTTTGCTCCAAGAGGAAGAATCAATTCTACAGCAGTGACATTTTCAAAATTGAAGCCACCATCAAAGAAAAAAATATTTAAATATTTCGTCACATATTTCAGCTGTTTCATAACAGATTTCAGGTAACTATCTTTCAGAATAAACAACACTGCAAACTGATCTTTGCTTTAATTTTATCCTTAATCTGGGTTGTTTCATGTCTGTGGTCACGTGACAAGAGCAGCCCGACTATAACATCCACATCCCAAGGCCTTGAACTACTTTTCATATTTGGATCCAGCACAGAAAATGTCCTGAGAGAGGAAGACGAAGGTAGAACACTTACTGCCTGGGGCCTGGTCGTCCTGGTCGTCTGGGAAGAGATCATCCAGAGTTTCTTTACTGGAGTCGGAGTCCTTCTCCTCCTGAGAGGGGAGTGAGGGAGAGGAGGAGGAGGAAAAATAGATGCACTGACTCAGTGTTTTTTCCAGAGTGGTACCAAATACTTATTTATCTGCTGATGCAGTCGTTCTGTAGCCTGGGTGTGTTAAAATACTTGAGATCGTTTATATTGATAACTTTTAAAATTACTCTGATAAGAAGTCCAGGGAAGTGACTTAAAAGCCCAAAATAGAAGGAACCAGTAGGAGAGAAGGTACAACAGGAAATAACTCTTTCAAAGGGAGTGGGAGTTACATGATGAGAGAATTCTGATAATCCTGGAGAGACAAAACAAACTTAACGAGTGGAGACCTGAGAGCTTATTCAGATACTTGACATGAATCAGACAGAAAAGATCTTTTTGTTATTTGATTTATGAGAATTTCAGGAATTTCCTTTATGATATATATAATTTTTTCTGGGCACGACAAGTCAAGTCGAGTTCTTAATTAAGAGACACGAGTCCACATCTCTGAATCTATATTTGTCTATTATTTAAACCATTATTGTGACATTCTCATCAGGAGTGTCGGCTAATAGTTTGGATAATAACCTGTGTGCTTTGAACATGGACACGTAACAGTGAGGTTGTATTTACCCAAGATGGCTTGAATGTGTTGCATTCATGCCATGAATCTTGTTCTCACAATCTGTTCTCACTGGTTAGTCAAAATATATTATATTCGCTGTTGTTGATGACCCAAAGTAATGAACCAAAACAAGTAATCCCTTTCTTCTAAATTTAAAATCGGATTGCTGCGGCACTAAAAATGGAGTCAGCGGCCAACTGTGACTAAACGGATTAACTGATAACAGAATTTTATATTGGCACTGAAAAATAAATTACATCCACTTGATAAAGTTCAGTTTCTCTGTCTTTGTTTTGATATCCTGTCAGTCTGAAGATGTCTGGTCAAACATTAAACACAAGGCTTGATAAGACACTCTGAAGAAGACTCACAGATGGAGACAAGTCCTCGTCGTACTTCTTCAGCTGGTTCATGAACTCCAGGTGCTTCTTCTCCTCCTCCAGCTGGGCCACGCTCTGCTCGCTCTTCTGCAGCTTCTGCTGCGTCCCGGCCAGCTCGTCCCTCAGCCACTGGTTCTCCTGGCAGAGCCGGCGGACCTGAGCCCGCAGCTTCTGCTTCTCCGACTCCACCGAGCTCAGGTGGCTCGACAGCGCCATCATCACCTGGACAGAAAGGGGCGGGTTTTCTTTACACACAAGAATTGCTTCATAGCTCACATCGTTTGGATGCTGGACTTGTTTAATCTACAAGATCTCATATTGATGTAGAGAGGACAGACTGTGCTTTTAATACAAGGAACAAATGACTTCATTACCTTAATACAAAGACATGTTGTAACTGATTTAATGGCTGTGTAATGTGCTAGAACTGCCGGGGAGAAGACTAATCTTCTCTTCGATGCTAAACTGTGCACACTACTGTTATTGTTATTGTGAGAGCACCCACCTAATAGCATATGTTGCAAGGTGAAAAGCTGGGAGGAGTGTAATTAGACAGCCAGTTTGAGGCATACACACATTAGGGCTGTTATGGCAAAATTATGCAGAAAAATATGAATCACTGTACTTCGCCATAACTGCAAGCTATCCAAAAAGCTGAGGGTGGATATTAGAGTCTGCATGGTGCAGTGTTTTGTATATTTAATAGACAAAGCCTGCTGGGAGATGGAGATGAGAGGCTAAAACTTCAACAATGACTCATCAGTGACTCACAGGCAAATCTTTGCCAACTGAACAATGACGTAAACTTCACTGAAAAACCTGCATTTTTAAAATGTCTTATATCTGAGCTGGAAAAGCTTCTCCCTTTGTTTCTGTTCTCTTTGTTCAGGAGGATTTGGAAAATCTTTTCCTCTACATGAGAGGATCTTAGTCTCTGGAAAACACTGATTTTTACAATACTGTATATATTAAACAAGAAGAAAAAAGCAACATGTTGTTTGAACTTATGAGATGACTTAACTCTCGTTATATGCAACACTTCAGCGAGACATACTGCTGTGAACTGAAGCACGAGCCACGCCAGCAGCATTTTTTCTTAACTGTTTCTGGAGGCTTTTTGAAGTCTCTCATGTGTTTCTACTTAAACAAATGTATGAATCCGCACCTGTAACCCCTCTAACGGAGCCTACATGAAAGCGTTATTTCTACATTCCCTGTTTGATAGAAGTCAGCCTGGTGAAGACTGTTTGTCTGCCTGGTGTCCTTAAAGCTCCTCCGGCTCTGAGCTGCTGACATGACGGATGGTCCTGAAGACAGTGGCACCATAACTGGATTGAATGAATTATATCGCTTCAGTAGCTTTTTTGCACGACTGATGTCTCGCATCTGGTGTGAATTTGTGCTGTAAACTGTGGAAATGAAAGCGCTGCAGTGACACAAACTATAACAAAAAAGTTTTACCCATTTTACTGGAGGAGTAAAAACAATACATCAGTTGAAACCAGACCTTCTGAATTATTCTCCCGTTTAATTTTACTGGATGAACCAGACAGGGTGACAGCTACAACCAGTTTTCATGGCTGAAGATGCAGTTTTTCCTCCCAGTCTTTTCAAAATGAACAAATACAAATACTACCAGCAACAGGCTACAAGTTATTTTCGATGGAAGCCAAGAAAATTAAGCTTAAAAATGAAGCTTGACACGGACATGACACGTTACAAATCAAAGTTGTACTGGCCTCAACTTTCAGCAGTGACAAGACGACGATGTAGGTGGCCATTATTGGCCATTTTGTAACTCTGCCCTGCGTATTGTCAGCATGACACTTGACAAAAAAGTAGCTGGATCTGTGCTGAAACTCTTACTAAAAACCTTGAGATTCCCACCATCTTCTAGTCTCATAGTTTTTCACATTACACACAACATTAGATGTTAACGGCAGCTGAAGCCAAGGCTACTCGGGATTTCTTTGTTTAGATTCTCAGGTGGTCATGAAGTTATTACATCAATCTAGACCTTGGATAGTTTGTTGTAGCTATTAAAAAGATAAATGCATACAAAAGAATGTCTTGTAGCCTCAATCTGTTGGATATTCAGTACAGATGAGCCTCTACATAACAGAACAGCCCTGATATTTGAGTTGATAATGATTCACCAGTGATTTAGAGGCTATGTAGACAGACGTACCTGTGCCTCGCTCAGCCCGAGCTCCAGCATCTCCAGGGACTTGCGGATCATGTGGGACTTCTCCTCCACCAGGACGCCCTCCTCATCCTGCTTCAGGCAGCGCAGCGTGCCCAGCAGGCCATCCAGGATGGAGTGGTGCTCCTGCTTCAGGGCCTCCAGCCCCTGGATCACCTGCTTGGTCCGGGAGATGATCTCATCCTGGGACAGCTTCTCTCCGGGGTCCTCCTCCTCCTTCACGCACACCATGGTGGACATGTCCTCACGCATCCTGCACATTTAACAACAGGGAAAAGGAGAGTTAATGTCAAACTGATGTAGAAGTTCTTTGTAGTAAATTACGTTGTTTTATATAGCAATGAAAATTAATCTGATATGGATATCCTCATAAAACTTAAGGGTACAAATTATAGCAAGAGGGCAAAAATGTTCTAGATCCTGACAAAGACAAGCTTGTTGTCATCTAAAGACTTTAAACATTTGTTTCCAATCGTCTTGTGACTTCTATGCTTGTTTAGTTCTGACGAACGTTCTTGAGCTTCACCGGGAACGTGAGAAATATTGATTAATATAGATAAATCATTAATGGGCGAACATGTAACCTTCAGATGTTTCTATCAGAGTTGTATCCTCCTGAACTTTTCTTGTCTCATGGCTACAACATGGCCTTTAACAGCCCCGTCAGTGATTCAGCTCCCTTTACGATCAATACTCTGCTCAGAGGGAGAAACAACAATGGCTTAAACAAAAGGTTAGACCCATGTGTTTGTTGCTAGACATTTATTGGTTCAGATTAAGACGATTAATAAGAAATGCTCCTGCTTCTCTCTCCAACTACACTCAAGGTGCCTTTCAGAGAGTCTGACTGCTTTGCTCTTAAAGCTCAGTACCATGTTAGAGCAGCAGAAAAGGGTGGATAAACAAAGGTTAAATATAGTGCATCCATTTGTAAAATGCTCTAAAATCTGAGGAGTCATCACTTAAGACGCTTTAAATAAAGACGGGCACTTTGGTGGAGCTGTGATGAAAGTATAAACCAAACCGCAGACGTTAAACCTGCTGCCTGCTGACAGCTCAAATCCACATCTGAGGCCTGTGAGCTGTGTGGTTCAGAGATAACGACAGATATGAGGTGAGGAAACTCTGAAGAGGCTGGCAGAAAAAAAAAACTGAATTGTTTTAAAGAAACAGTTCACCCAGAAAATGAACAACAGCCATTATCTCCTCATCCCCATGCTGATGAAAAGTCAGGTGAAGTTTCATAGTCCACAAAACATTTCTGGAGCTTCACAGCCAAACAGTGTAGGAGCATTCTCCTCAACAACTGAAGTAACTGGGTTTAAAACTTTAAAAACAACCGATATTTTGCCATATTAATCCCCCACTGCAGGACAAAATACTGTCCAGTAAGGTAAAGCCAGCCTATTCATATGCATGATTACAGTATCTCCAACCATAATCATCTTCTTAGTGTTGAAATAATGCAGTCATAGCACTTAATCAGATCCTGAATGAGCCTTGGCGATTAAAGAGGAAGACTATTAGGTGTAGGAGGTAGAAACAGATGTTATTATTATGCACATATTAGCTGGAGGCTGCAGGTTAACATCTGTTCCTCTGACACCGACCTCCCTCAACACATTTCCAATGAACTATTTCCCACCTTATCCAGTCTTTCTTTGCTTTGTATTCATTACACACACACACAAACTTAAGAGGATTATGACTGAGCGCTTCGGCAGCACTTGTAGCGAGCTGCCTAATAAATCTGTGCGAGCACGTCAAACTGAAACTGCAAACAGTCTCTCGGCTGAATAATTATAGAAACACTGGCTAGAGTTATGTTTCGCTGCATGGCTCTGTGGAAAATACAGAAATGAAACAACTCCTGGGTGTGACTGAACCAGCGTTCGTCTCATCCTTTATGTCGCAATGACACAATGAGTTGATCCAGCTTGCCCACCTCAGTATGAACGCTGCTATGGCACCAGGTGAAAACAGCAGCGTCGTCCTCGACTGCCTCGGATTTCACATTTCAGTTCAAAGGTGGATGACAAAAAAAAACAACAATAGCTGAGCAGACGAGGCAGACGGAGGAAGAGCTACAGCCCTGATCGCTCCATGTGACTCAGCAACCAGCCTGCAGCCTATCAGCTGACAGCTGGGCAGGAAACCAACGCTGTGGAGGAGGAGGCAGAAAACAGCAGCTCCAGGTGAGCTGAGCTCTGCAGCACGAGAGGGAACCTTCAGCAAAAACACATAATATTATATCAATCTTCTCCTGGTGAGCCCAACTACATTTTAGGAGAATTTCCTCGTATTGTTGACAAACTGCCAAGAGATCATCATAATAATACATACTGTATGTATCTGAGAGGACATTTCAACAGCCACAACCCAACATTTACATTTCTACTAGAGCTGCGACAGCCGATTAGTCTATCGACAGTTATTTTGCTAATCAATTAAATCATTTCAGTCATTTCTTTAAGTGGAAATGTCAAATATTTGCTGGTTCCAGCTTCTTAAATGTGACGATTTGCTGCTTTTCTTTGGGTTTTGGACTGTTAGTCGGACAAAAGAAACAATTTGAAGATGTAATTTTGGGCTTAATTTCTTTTTTTTTTTGATTATGTTGCAGACAGCAGATGGGTTTCTTCAAAAGTGAAAAGCAGGAAACATCTTACTACCGTGGCCAGTCTATCTAATCTATCAGCTAATTATGATGCACATCATGTCAGTAAATGCCAGTTTTTCCTTCAAATCTGTTCAACTTCCAGCCCCTCGCTGCTGTTTAGGAGCTGAAAAACTGTGATTACACATAACTTCACTAAAACACACATTCTTTAAGATGCAAGTATCTAAATGAAAGTTGTTGTACATTCGCTGGGAAGTTGATCCTTCAAAAGGGCCCAGCAGTGACTCAGGGAATGAGTCTGCATTATACCAACAACACAGAGCAAGGTCAATTTCCAACAACTGGAAAGACCCCAAACAACGAACGACGAGTCAGACGACGACCATCCCTGCCGGCTGTGTAACACAGAAGTGAAAGTGACAGCACGAGCCTTTCTTCCTGCTGTGATCTAACCATCTTTTATTTCTGGCATCACATGAGTCTCAGAGCACAAAGACCCACAGGGAAAGTCAGAGAAAACTATTTCTGATGTTAACTTTTGAAATGTAAATAGCTGGCTTGAAGCTGAGCGCCCGAGGGACACTGCAGCTTTTTATATATCAGCAGGTTAAAGCAGTGATATAAGGCGATGGGGAGGCTGAGGATAAAATGTGGTGGAGGGGTAGGGGTATGGAGGGTTGTGTGTTGGGACCAATGAAGAAGAGGAACAGTAAGTGCTTGCTCTGGGCTTCATGTATGAGGATGAGGCTGGCAGCAGGAAGAGCAGCGCTGTGAAGAACGGTCTTAGTCAGCGATGTGTGAGCTGATGAGAGCTGTGAGTCACATCCACATTAAAAGAGAGAGAAAGTCTGAGACGGCACAAGTCACATCTACTGGACAGTTTTTAAACTAAAATTACCCACAAAATACTCATTATATACGTTTGTGTGGCTGCTTTCCATCCATTTGCTGCTCTACTAAATTATCTGCTTCTCGTGGCAATAAGATAAGCGATAACTTCACATTTTTGTATTTTAAAAACAAGTTCATAACCTTTGGTTTATGCACACCTGAGGGTAAGAAAGGCTGAGACGTAGCGAGCAAAGATAGACGATCTAATACTCTGTAGGTTTAATGAGATCTTGTGGTAAAAACTCGTAGACTTTTTCTCTCCTCTCGCAACCCTTGAGGAACATGAATTGCAAATTTCAATCATGTTGTCTTCCTGTAAGCAGCTATGAGCGCTGAGCATAAAGACAGACGGAGAGAAAAAGTCAGTTGAAAAAATGCAGAAGTATAACGCAATACTTTCAAAGATTCACAACTTGCAGTAACAGATTTTTTTTGGGCCAATTGGGAACGCCGTAAAAGAAGCTGTGAACGCTGACATATCAAATTTTAAGTTGAAGTCTAGTATTCACTTTCCTTTTAGCTCCATTTTTGTTTGTACTACTACTCATGGCCGACACCGATAAGATAACCGATAATGGCACTTTCTCGTATTTATCAAAGCTTTTATGATGAAAACTGCTGCAGAAAACGACCCTGATGAGAGCAGTGAAAGTGAACAAAACCGTAAAGCTGCCGTCCAGAATGAAACAACAATGAGCTGAAAGAAATGCTGTAAAAACTCTGTAGAGCTGAAGGTCAAGTCCAGTTATCCACCGTTAATATAAACACTGATTACAGCCGAGTAAATGATCAAGGCTGTTCACGTATATCTTCTTCTGCTACTTTTGCACTTTGTGATCTTGATTTCATAATTCCTGCAAAACGTCAGTCTTGCTACTAACTACTACTACTAAGCCGTTACTATTACTGTCTCATGTGACGACATTAGCTATAAGCTTCAGAGACCGAGAGAAGGGTTAACAAATCAGGCAGTCACGAGACATGACACTGCACGGCTGAACCACGGGAAATGACAAGTAAGACTGGTATCAATAACAAACAGATTTGCTCTTCTGTGTCTGGACATCGAGACCTGCTGGCAACAGGACAGAAATGTTCTGGAGGCTGAACACAAGTCGAAAATTATTCTGTATGAATGAATGTGCTGCTGTTATGAACTATGTGTCACCTCCTGAAATGAGTTGCAGGCTCACTTCTGGTAAGTCCTCACATGACAAGAGCACCAATGAGTTTATTATTTCCATGAGTGGGCCTCGGAGGGAGAGATTAAATTTATCACTCGAATCACTGAAGTAGTTTAAGACGTTCTGATCTACAGAGACAGTAGTGACGCTGCTCTTTGCTGCAGCACCCAGCAGGCTGAAAGATACAGAGAGAAGATAACTGGATTCATTTCTTTAACAGACGCCGGCTTTGATTTAGAAACTTGCTTCTGACTCTCCATAGATTGAGCTTCAGGTTTTGAGTGTGTGTTTAAACTACACAAGTTCCTCCTGATATTACACGAGCCATTTCTGTGCCTCTCTAGATATTTGACGAGATTACATCAAGCTAAGCTAACACAGTCTAAGAAAGCTGCGCTGCAATACATCCTCCATTCATGCATATCACAATGTTCAGTTCTTGATGTTTATTCAACTTTATGATCAGTTTGCAGGATGTATGCGTACGTATGATGCCTGCCTCATATATCCTGCATCCATCAGTCCTCAGAAAATTATCACTTTGCACAAAAACTGAGATACTTAAGGACCTTAGTGTGCTGTATTACAGTTTGAGTCTTATATTGTTCTGTCAGTATTTTCTTGAACGTATTTATAGTTGAATTTGTGTTTGTACTGTCTTTTGCACATCATTTGTTGTCGAGTTTTACGTATCTTAAAGACCCATCTAGGGACGGGCATTGCAAATTAGCTTAGGACTAAAAATGCTGTTGTGTGTTTCATCAATCTATGCTACATACTTGTCCCTATATAAATAAACTTTAAATAACTTAAGGGAGGATTTATTGCACAGATACTATATTAGACTATTCATTGTAGCTGTCTCATCCCAATAAGATGGCAACTAAATTGATTTCAAAGAATTATTTCCTTTACTGCACCTACTGTCTGTATGCTGTGGCATGATTTGGATGCCGCTTGAGGCTCTTTCTAATTTAAGCGCAACCAATAAATCAGCCTGCTGTATATATCGATTACTATATTGCATATATATCAGCGCAGCCTGGCAAGAGGTTGTGACAAGAAATTACAGCACAGAGATGCGGAAAGATGTCTAAGATGCTTTAGAAACAATATGCTTATTACAGGATGAGGACATTTAAAGAGTCCTTATAAAAAAATAACTGTTTAATTCTTGTGTTTCCATTAAAAAGCTGAATATTAATGTACTGTATCTGCAGTCAGTGTCAGGTGGTTTACCTGCAAAAAAGCTTTCTGCGCTTCTCAGCGGCATTAGAGCAAAATCTTCTGTGACAAGACATAATTATCACTTCCCACCAACACACCAAACCCTGTGGGATCTGTGAGCCAACAACAAGCCGTCCCTGGAGAGCAGAGGGGTGTTATCCTGGAGGAGGAGCCCTGCTGCAGGTTGTCATGTACCTTTAACAGTAAAGACTGCAGGGCTGGGTAAACAAAACCTCACACAGAGAAAATCTCAGGAATAATTATGTGTATTCCTGAGATTTCTCTCATGATTTAGGAGACAGAGATTTGTGTCCTTAAATCTCAAGATATTCATAGACACCTCTGAGGCTTTCTGGTCTTCAGATCCCAGCTGTGAGTCCCACAGAGATCCACTGTCCCTCTGAGAGCAACACAGGCAGCTTTCACAGCTCCCAGCCCCGCTGTGAATATCAATGAAAGGACAGCTAGCTAACCATCACATGACAAATCCAACATCCTCGCTTCTTCAGCGGCCAACAAGTGCATCTTTGCCCCGGCTGACAGGCATGTTTTAGCCCTCGCAGTTCCTGCTGCTTCGTCCACAAAACGGATTAACCTGAAGAACCAGTTGGGTAAATGCCTTCCTGTCACGGTGCTAACTGTGAGCTAGCACTCCCAGTGACATTTAACGCGCTTGCTGCGTCTAATTCCTGCAATTAACGTAAACACCAACACATCACACGGAGGATTACGCTTTTAAAAACACGACTGCCCCTCAGTAATTAACGTTTAAATTCAAATAAGCCCCGTTTGATGACATGACACTCGAGTAAACACGAGGATATCATTAAGTGGGTTAATTAGCTAATTCCAAGAAATACACGGCGCCATTCTTACCGTTCTCTAGGACATCCGTCGCCAATGTAGCCGGACTGTAAGCACGTCTTTTTTCTTTAAAAAGATCAGGGGCGTTGCTCCTTTATCCGACAACGTCTACCGACAAGTGTGATGATAAAAAAAAAACACACACACACAATTTCCGAGCCGCCGACTTGACGCCGCTGGGTTTCACTGCATCGACCGCCGTCCGGTACCGATGACCAGCTAGCTACATAGCTAACCAGCTAGCTGTCACAAGAAAACACTGGCTTTAGTCGGAGCCGCTCAACAGAAGCCATGACAGGAGTCCGCTCCCCTCGCACACTGACCCGAGAGCGGCTTCATGGGGCTGAATTAAAGGTTGACAGCTCGCTGGTCCGCTGGCTGGCTGGCTGGCTGGATGACTGACTGACTGACTGACTGCGCGGTGCGTGAAAATGGCGTTACCCGGCGCCCCCCCCCTCCCCTCCCCGCGCTCCCTCGGTAATGATGTCATCGCTGGCCGGATTAAAGGGGAAGGAAGCTGCGGGGCAAAGATTTATTATGCGTGACACATAAACACTGGAAACAAGAGCTAATACAGGTGGAAAGTAAATAATAATAATAATAATACAAATCTAGTTCTCTACTTGTAATTTACTGGAGGATTATCTGTTATTTAATACTTCTACACCCCTTTATTCCTGAAGAAAATATTGTATTTAAGGATACTTTCAGCCAAAAATGAAAATTCAGTCTTTATCTACTCATCCTCATATGAATGGATGAATGAAAACAAGAACTACTTACTACTGCTGGTACTATTTTGCAGCTTGGTGTTGTATTTTCACAGGTGGAAATGAGTATTTTCTGTTATTTAATACTTCTACACCCCTTTATTCCAGAAGAAACTACTGAATTTTCTACTTTACTACATTTATTTGTTAACTTAAAAGATCATTTCAGCCAAAAATTTAAATTCAGTCTTTATCTACTCATCCTCATATGAACGGATGAATGAAAACAAGAACTACTTACTATTTTGCAGCTTGGTGTTGTATTTTCACAGGTGGAAATGAGTATTTTCTGTTATTTAATACTTGTACACCCCTTTATTCCTGAAGAAAATATTGTATTTTCTACTTTACTACATTTATTTGTTAATTTAAAGGATAAGTTCAGCCAAAAATTTAAATTCAGTCGTTATCTACTCATTGTTATATGAATGGATGAATGAAAACAAGAACTACTTACTATTTTGCAGCTTGGTGTTGTATTTTCACAGGTGGAAAGGAGTATTTTATGTTATTCAATACTTCTACACCCCTTTATTCCTGAAGAAACTATTGTATTTTCTACTTTACTACATTTATTTGTTAACTTAAAGGATCATTTCAGCCAAAAATTTAAATTAAGTCTTTATCTACCCATCCTCATATGAATGGATGAATGAAAACAAGAACTACTTACTATTTTGCAGCTTGGTGCTGTATTTTCACAGGTGGAAAGTAAAATAATAACATTTTTTAAAAAAAAAACTAGTTCTGTAATTGCAGTTTACTTGAGTATTTTCTGTTATTTAATACTTCTACACCCCTTTATTCCAGAAGAAAATATTGTATTTAAGGATACTTTCAGCCAAAAATGAAAATTCAGTCTTTATCTACTCATCCTCATATGAACGGATGAATGAAAACAAGAGCTACTTACTATTTTGCAGCTTGGTGTTGTATTTTCACAGGTGGAAATGAGTATTTTCTGTTATTTAATACTTCTACACCCCTTTATTCCAGAAGAAAATATTGTATTTAAGGATACTTTCAGCCAAAAATGAAAATTCAGTCTTTATCTACTCATCCTCATATGAACGGATGAATGAAAACAAGAGCTACTTACTATTTTGCAGCTTGGTGTTGTATTTTCACAGGTGGAAATGAGTATTTTCTGTTATTTAATACTTCTACACCCCTTTATTCCAGAAGAAAATATTGCATTTTCTACTTTACCACATTTATTTGTTAACTTAAAGGATAATTTCAGCCAGAAATTTAAATTCAGTCGTTATCTACTCATCCCCATATGAAAGGATGAGTGAAAACAAGAACTACTTAGTACTGATGAGACGTTTCTGTAGCCTGGTGCTGTATTTTTACAGGTGGAAAGTAAAAAAATAAAATAAAATAAACTCTTATACTATACTGAAGGGAAATTTTGAGGTACTTGTAATTTACTCGTGTATTTTCTGTTATTTAATACATGTACACCCCTTTATTCCTGAATTTTAAGGATAAGTTCAGCCAAAAATGAATATTCAGTCTTTATCTACTCATCCTCATATGAATGGATGAATGAAAACAAGAACTACTTTGTACTGATGGGACTATTTTGTAGCCTGGTGCTGTTTCAGTTTCTCTTCCATCAGTTGCCTCAACAAACATGAACACAACACGGCTCCCAGAGATGTCTCGAGATCTAACTTCAAAACAAACGTCTGGAAATCCCCCAAGAAACACAACAAAATCTCTAAATAATCAGTGAAACTGTGCTTAAAAAATGCAGACAAGTTGTTTAATATCAGGCAGGTGTTAGCAGCCTACATCTTCTTATTTAACTAATGTTTCAGGGAACATCCTGCTGATGTGAATTTCCTTTCTGACCTATTTTCGGCTGTGGAAATATATTTCAGTACCTGAGCTGAGATCTGATCAAATCAACCATCGTGCGTCAGAAATCGAAGAAACAGATGAGACTGAAAGTTCACTAAATCCTGGAAATATCAGAAGAACACAACAAAACACAGATCTGAAGGTGGGTGTATAATTTATTTCTCATCATGTGGTGGGAGTGCTGTTTTTCTTTCTGCTGTATCGATCGCTGACGGTTTTCCACATGTTGTTGAGGGCGACTCGGGCCATCAGCAGCGTGATGGTGAAGTTACGTCGGTACCATTCTCTGGTTTTAGAAAGGAGGGAGAAGAAGTGTTATTACAGATTATACTGCAGCAGTGACGTCTGAAGTGTGTCAGTTTATTTTGTAAATAAACACTTTTATGAGGAGAAGTTAAGCTCATTAATGTTGTACTTAATATAAGTTTGTCTGGATGAGCCTGTCAGCTCAGAGCCTGAAATACACTCAGAAAACATGTCGACGATTGGACTTCAGTCACCATACTCTCCTCAGAGGAGGAGGAAGAGGAGGAGGCAGAAGAAGAATAAGGTGAAGAAGGTGAAGATGATGAAGAAAAAGAAGAAGAAAAGAAGCAGAAGAAGGTAAAGAAGAAGATGAAGAGGAGGAGGAAGAAGAAGGTTGAGGAGGAGAAGAAGAAGAAGACGAAGAAGAGGATGAGAGAAGAAGAAGAAGAAGAAGGTGAAGAAGATGAGGAAGCTGATGAAGAAAATAAAGAGGAGGAAACAATAGGAAAAAGAAGAGAAGATGAAGAAGGAGGAGAAGAAGATGATTAAGAAGGTGAAGAATAGAAGATGAAGAAAAAGAAAAGGAAGAAGAGGAATAATGAAGAGGAAGACAAAGAGGAAGATGAGGAGGAAGAAGAAGAAACAAAGAAGAAAAGAAGCAGAGAAGCAGAAGGAGGAGGAGGAAAAGAGGAAGAAGATAAAGAAGATGATGAAGAAGAAGAAGAAGACAAAGAAGAAGAAGGAGGAGGAAGAGGAAGAGAAGAAGAAGGAGGAGGAAGAAGAAGAAGAAGAAGATATATTTCACTGCGCAGCACGAAGCAATAACAGGTTTGCTGTGTTGAAGCTCATTTGTTCAGAATAAAGATTTTAAATTGCCTGAGCCAAGAAAGCAATAAGACCCGGGGCGGAGAGAACAGGGGGAAACACTGTCATCCGTTTGATTTACTCTAACCTGAGACAATAACAGGAACAACACGGACGCAGTCGAGCAATCAAAAGTTAGAGTTTAATCCCACTCGCAGAAAAATAAAGAATAAAAGCAGCTGCAGAGGTTGATGTGTGTGGGCAGGACACTTCTATTTCTGATGGAGGAAACAACAAGTCGACCACTTTGCAATTCTAATTCACAGAAAAGCTCCTCAAAAGCCGGCGGTGTTTGTTGTTTCTCCGCACACCAGTTTATAACAGCGTCGATTTAAAGCCCACAGCTCCAGCGGAGGGAGATGAACCCACCCACCTGGCAGCACCGTGGGACACACCCAGCTGCAAAACAAACTCACTTGTTATAATTTGCATGTCGTATTCTGTTTTTGTCCAGGAAGCTCTTGTAAAACACCGCCATTTCTTCGCTGCTCAGGGCCCGCCGCCGTCCTGGGGGGGGGAGAGAGAAGACGCAGCAGGCAAACATTATACTCTCATCAAGATCCTGTTTAAATCAGCAGCTTCTACACCAAATCTCTCCAGCTCGCTGAGGTGTTGAGTCGTCGGTGTTAAGTCTTTCTTTTCTAACATGTTCTGACAGACCGGCTCATCAATTGTGAATGAATTTACAAATTTATGCAAAAGCAGCGAGCGAAAATAGAGTTTTTATTGCTGCTCGAGAATTTAATCCTCTTAGAGGAGCTTCTGCACAGGAGAGTGTTTGGTGTGAACCTGCGAATAAGACGCCAACACTTTTAATACGCAGCTTGTGCTTGAGGAGCTGCATGTGCTCACCTTGCTCGTCACGCACAGTCAAGCCTTTCGCTTTCAGCTGTGAAATGATGAACGTCTCTTTTTCCTGCAGAGAGCATAAAAATAGTCCCTTCTTTAGATTTAACACACATGTACAAACAGAAAGCCAAACAAACATAGTGATAAATACATCACTAAATAAATAATATACATATATGTCGCAAACATAGTTCATCATACACAGTTATCTCTGTCGGTGCAGTTTTGTTGTGCGCTGCTGCCCTCTGCTGGTGGATATAAGAACTTTTTCCACCATAAGCACTCGGCGTGAAGAGTAATCAACATTCACCGACTCTACAGACTTAATTATGACGGTGATGGTGTGATGCTAATCCACATACGGGAGCTCGGCCTCTGCTGGGAGGTCAGAGGTCAGAGGTCAGCCAGCAAGGGAGGATGTTTGCTGATTCAGAGGCTTCACTTCAAAACTGTGTTATCCTGCTGCCCACACATATACACAGCAAACCTGAATGTGAGGATTTGTTGCTTTTCTGTCTTAATTAACCTTATAAATTTAAAAAAAATGTTTGGATAGCTTATATTTTGGACAGAAAGAGACATTTAAGTTGCTGTTTCCTTTACTTTAATCCAGCATATGAAGTATCAGATTAGTTCCTGTTCATCCAGCTGAGGTAAACGTGGGCCTACTGAGTCTCAAGCTGAGCTGTAGATGATTATAATCATGTATTATTATTTAATCCCACCTGGACTTCTGTAACTTCAGCCATGTAAGAAATGCAACACTTGATTGTTTCTCGAGCTGTTCCTCTGAACTCCGAGCGTTAGAGTGCAGGATAATCAAAATAAGACGGTTAACAGCACATTCACATGCTCTTAAAATGTCTTTTAAAAAATCTGATTTCAACCTTGCTGAACGTGATGTTCTGCCTGGTCCAGAAGTCGTGGTTCCAGTCCTCCGTCTCCTGCCTCAGGTGTCGCAGACGTTTCTCCAGCTCTGTTTCGTTCTCAGGGACGTGGTAAATGATCGGCCGCAGGTTGGAGAGAGGGTTCGGTGGGCCGATCCAGTCGTGCGTGGAGCTGGGGGCTGGTCTGAAGGGAGATCTCTGCAGCGACACACAAACAAGAGAAAGAAGAAATCTTTAATTGTATTGCTACTTCTGTGTATCATTAAGGTCAGGTGTACGTCCTCACCTTCAGAGATCAACAGAAAGTTGAAAGACAGCAAAGAGGAGCCTAATTTGTTTGAGCAGGGTCATTTACCCTGAAGCAAAACCTGGGGACTTCATTACCCACAATGCACCTCCAACAGTTCTCTCAGAGATCTGGATGTGTTTTCATTTTCAAACTTGTGGTCTTTGGACTCGGCCAACATTTAGGCCGACCAGAGCGACACGAGTGATGTCACGCGGTTCAACAGGACGCTGGATCACAGGAACCTGCTTATCACGTGTAACCAGACGGCACGATGAGGCGAGCGGCGAGCCACAGGACGCGATCCAACACTCAGAGAGCAGAAAACAGGTAGATACACCTGGAAAACACTGGTTCAGTCAGAGGCGGCTGAACATCTGAGGATACATTATTCATAACACAGTACTTGAGAGGATATTTGTGTGCAATATGCAGTTTTTGGACAAATATATAGAGACTATAATGAAGTACAGATGTTACCAGTGGTGGACTGACTTTATGGTACTTTATGGATGGAAAGAACTGAAGTATAACTTACTCGAGAATTGATTTAAAGTACAATTTTGAGGTACTTTACTTATGAAGTATCAGTATTTCCTTTTACTGCTACTTTAATTCTATTTGATAAATTTAGTTAGCGCTTATAGGGTATTAATTGTGATGTGTTACCAATCAGACAGTGATGTAGGTGAGACACTGTGAGAGGATGTTGCATCAGAGCTGCAGTAGCACATATTTAAAGTAGTTTATTGATGCCGATAACCAGAAAAAAGCTGAATATCGGCCCGATAATCCACCAGGCCTGTAATCGGTGCACCCCTTGTATTTATTTTATTTATTTTTTCTACTCATCTCAGAACTTCCTCTGCTGCTGCAAAACCTGCTGATATAAAACATTTGTATATTAACCTTAAAAACAAACATGGCAACCACATCATCATCATCATCATCATCATGTAAACACTCACACAGGCTCATTGAAACGCTTCAAAACAAAAGCAGCTGTCAGGCTCCTTCACAGGCCTGTAATCTGCTGTGATGGCTTGTTTTCTCAACACGCCTCGGAGGATTATGATTTTCTGCACCAACCTTTGGCCTCCTGTCTTGCTGGGTTGCCTGTTTGGAGCTGCACGGCCGACTGCTGGCTGCTGATAAGAGCTGTGGGCGCAGAGGAGGCGCGAGGAGGCTGAAAACCCTCCGTGTGAAACAGCCCGACGCTGCTGCTGCTGCTGCTGCTGCTGCTGCTGCGGACGCCATTTTTAATTAGTCAACACTAACCTGCTGGTAACATGGGTTAGTTAGTTCCTGCTCTTTACATTAACCTACACAACACCACAGAGGAGCTCGTGTCCTTCTGTGTGCGTGAAACCAGTGTGATCACGTGATTCCCACAGTGCGAGGGGTTGGCTCCAAAACATCACCGGAATGAACCAGCAGGGCGGGGTTTACCACTGCACTTCAGTTATATGACAAAATATTCATATATTTTATTTAATAAAGGTAGCTATACTACAAAGTGGAGTAGAAGTGTAACGTAGCATAAAATGAAAATACTCAAAATAAAGTACAACGACCGAATATTTGTACAGTACAACTTGAGTAAATATAAGTAATATAAGTCCTGCATTCAAATCATTCATTTAACTGGAGTAAAAGTACATAATAAAGGTAAAACATATCGGATTTATAGGCAGTATATTTAAATAAATAGATTATAACCCACTTTAATGTATTTATAAGGTCTTCTTAAGTGTTTATTGGTCAGAATCAGAATCAGAAATCCTTTATTTGTCCCGCAAATGGGGAAATTCCTTAGTCACAGCAGCCAAAGGACAGTATCACACTTAAACAATAATAAAAAGTAAAAAATAAACAATATAATAAGAGATAAGAAATAGAATTAAACTTGTATATACATAGTATTTACAATATGAACTTGGTATTTACAATATGACATAGTATTTATAATATGAACAGTATAAGGTGCAGGTGCAGTTGTAAAGAAGTTAATCATAACCAGATGCTGGTACACAAACATAATGAATGACAATATGCTTCTTATTAAACAAACTGATCAAATCTGTAGTCTGTGAATTTCAAGATACAATACGATACGATACGACAAGACAAGACATGACACGATACGATACGTTACGATACGATACGATACGACACGACAATACATGATAAGATACCACAAGACAAAATATGATATGATACCACACGATATGATACGATACAATACGATACGATAAGATGTTGGAGTAGCATAAAAAACATTTACTCAGAGAAGTGTAGTAGATGAATGAATGAACAACTTTATTTCAAACCAAAAATTAAAACAACACAATAAAAAAACACCAACACAAAAGTGACAGTGTACGAAAAGGAGTAGGTAGAAGTAAAACGTATATACATCCCTATCCATATCGTGTATATTATTTCTACAGATTCTCAAATGTATTTGCAACTAATATACAAACGATCCCCAGTTTATTTACAATCCAAATATCCACCCACCCGACCTTTAATCTTCCATATACCTGCCAAAAAATATCTTATATGTCAGAGTAATATGT
This sequence comes from Pagrus major, assembly GCF_040436345.1. Lineage (NCBI taxonomy): Eukaryota > Metazoa > Chordata > Actinopteri > Spariformes > Sparidae > Pagrus > Pagrus major. The sequence goes on along the minus strand of NC_133230.1, from coordinate 3,264,332 downwards.
TAAATTATAAGATTAAATGTGTAATATTGTAAAATCCAATAAATTCATCTGTAAACTCACCTCTAGGTAGGTAAAAGCACTATTGCTGCACTCCACCCTTGCTGCCACGTGAAAAACGGCACGGCGGCGATCCAAAATGGAGCGCACCCAATGTTGGCCGACCAAAAACGCACCCTGCGTTAAAAACAGTTGGGGCGATAACGGGCTAAAAAACGCGCTGGTGTGTTTTATTCTGCGCCACTACGAATTAATTTTACACTAACTAAACATCAACACGCGTGTCTTATTCGTCGAGTCGAGTTATCGTCGATGAAATAGTTTTATTTCCCCCAAAATGTCCGAAGAGAAACTCCGCGTTAGTTCATGTACGGGAGCCGGAAAGTAACTACTCGAAGGTAGCTAGGTAAGCTAATGTTTAGCTTTAATCAGAGGAGCTGCTCGCTTTTCCCGGACGGTTCAGATGGCTGTACGCTGGCTATGCAGGTAAGAGTGAAAGTATTAAAGTGACAAAGTAGTGTTAATGTATAAAGAGTGAGGGGGAAATTTAAAAAAAACCCCGAAGTTATTGGGCCAAGGTGGGGCAGAGTCAGGTGATCATCGTTAGCTTAGCTTACAGACAATGGTATTCACAGAGGGGGGCTGCGCGCGGGGAGCGGGGCTGCGTTTCTGCCTCGTCACACTCGTGTTGAACACCTTGAATCAGCTGTGAGCTTCAGTGACATTTCAGTGGAGGGGGTTGGGTTGAAGTAAAGTTGTTTTAAAAAGCGGAGGAAGCCCCCCTCGGATGGTCTGTGGTGGGAGGGGCGACACCAGCCCGACCGCAGTCAGTCAGTCAGTCAGTGAGCCGAGGCTGACCAGGAGCATCATCGCTCCCACACACACACACACACAACACACACCTCTCTTCCTCCTCCTGCAGGGATTATCCGACATTTGGATGCCGCTTTGCTCCACGAAACCGCCCTGCGTTGGCTGATGGAAACAGACATCCGTAAAAATGTGCGCGAATGTGTTCGGAGTTTTGAAAAGGTGAGATAACGATGCTGCTTTGACACGATGCTGTGTCTCTGTGTGTGTCTGCAGGTGTGGTGTGTGTGTGTGTGTGTGTGCAGCTTCTGCTACAGATGCATATGCTCACAGCTGGATAAATAGGGGGGCTTTTTTTTTTTTTCCTATGGTGACATAATGCGCAAAAAGCCGTGCAGGAGCCGGTGCAGCAGCTCCTGGAGATGCATGGGGAAGGAAGGTGCATGAGGGGGAGATTTAATGCTCGGTGCATGTTACCTCCAGCTCAGTTAGCCCTTCGTGCTGTGTGGCTCATGTGAGACTGTTTCCCACATCAGCCTGGAGCCAGTCCCCCCCCCCTCCCCTGTTTTTTTTCTTGTCTCTCTTGGATCAAATTAAGGGATGAGGTGTTTGCCAGGCTGGAGTGGATTTTGCTGAGATTATCCTAATAAATACTCAGATTTGTAAGCTTCTGGCTCGGCATCCCCTTCATCATCCACTATTCTGGAAATGCCCAGCCCCTCGCTCCTCTTACATAAAAGTACTTTGGGCAATGCCGATGCATAATCCTGTCTTTTCTAATAAGCGTTATTGGTGCCGTGAATAGCAAATCGTCATATTGCTGGCTCCGGTGTTCATGTGCAACAGTCTCATCTTTGCTCACAGGCACCTCGGCGGATAATGACAGCATGTCTCATGATGCAAAATCTCCCCCGAGCCATGTTCTCTCACAAAAAACTTAAATCTTCTCCTCATCTTAATCCTCGGTATTACCATCCAGCCTGAAGATATAGAAAGTTCACTTTGATGTAGGCTCGCCGTTTGTTTCCTCAGTCACAGCTTCCTTTCTTTTCTTTGTCTCCGATTTATTAAAATCCAAAGTTGTTCTTCACGTCGGTGGACTCGAGGCTTGCATTGTGATCATGGATGGATTACTGATCCATTACTTCTGATCCAAAGCCTCTGTTTTGAAGTGGTTGTTATCACCGTTCATGTTGTAAAGTCACAGAGCTCAGTTAAAAGTAGGATCCTGATCCGATCCTGATCCGAGTATTTAAATACATATTATTTTCGGGCAGCCAAGTCCAATCCAGGGTTTGTTTTTTTATGCTTTCCCCTGATATTTTGTATGATGTGCTGGAGTGTTTGGTGTACGATCTCTGCTTAGGAGTGTCGGTGTGGATCTGCTGAGGCAGGAGTCGGACGGCTGCTCTTTATCTTCACTGTGAAGTAAATACTGAAGTTCAGATGCAGTTTTACAACCAACAGCAGCACCAGAGAGTTGTGGTTCACCTGCAAAATGTTGCTTAAAGACACCTGAAAGTACTTCAAGGACATTTAGAAAAGACTACAAATAGACGGGCGGCTACTACGAAGAGAAATGTCAGAGACGACACAGCCACAAAGAAATTCAAAAACAACTACAGAGACAAATTGACATCAATGAGACAGAACTACAGAGAGATGCACAACTGCAGCAAAATGACTACAAAGAGACACAAACTAGCTACAAAGAGACAATTACAAGGAAAACTAACGACTACTACAGAGAGATGCAAAACTACAAAGTGCAGCACAATGACTACAAAGAGAACAAAAACAACTACAATGAGACAAAACTACAAAGACACACGAAAGACAACATATAGATGCAAAACGTCTGCAAATAAATGCAAAACTACAAACAAACACATCTCTACAGGGAGATGCAAAATAAATACAAAAGACAACATAACTAACGAGAGAGACACAACAACCACAAAAACTGAAAAGATAATAAAGAGGAGCACAATGACTAGAGAGATGAAAAAAACTACAAAGAGACAAACTAATACAGAGACACACATTGATGCCAGTGAGACAAAACTGCAAAGACACACAAAAGACAACATAAAGATGCAAAACAACTGCAAATAAATGCAAAAGAGATGCAAAACAACAACAGAACGATGCAAAACAACTGGAAGGTCGTACAAATCTACAAAGAAGAGCACCGCGACTACAAAGAGATGCAAAACAACTACAAAGAGACGACACAGCTACAGAGACACAAACTGACGTCAGGGAGACATTTAGCCTCGAAGGCAACTTAACTTTTTAAGATGTTACCGTGCCGATGACATATTTCTAAGTATTGTTAAACTGGGAATACGTTTCACAGCTCCAGGCACCTGTGACACACTTTACGAGGCTGTTTGACCGAATTTTTCCTGCACATGAGACTGAAGTGCTTCGTAGTTTGGGTGTTGGTCAGCTGCGTTTTATTTCCTCCTCGGTATTTCAAGCTTGATGTGCAGGCGGGATCCTTTTTATGCGGATTAGAGCGCTACAGTATCATCATCATGTCAGCCACCGAGCCTGATAGAAGAGCACAGCAATACTCCGACTGGTTGTCATGTGGGTGTTCTTCTAGCCGAGGCGAAATGTAGGTTAACCTCATTCATTTTCTTGCACGATTGTAACGAGAAAAAGAGAAATTCAAATGAATATATTCTGCGGGCATTTCTTCCTCTGCTGGGATGTGATTTGATTTATTATTTTTTTTGAGATATTCTGATGAGAAATAAGAGCAGATTCAACAAAAGAGGTCAAGGTCAGGATGAGATTCTTCTGTTTGCTGGTTTTGTACAGTTTTGTTCTCTCGTATCAAACAAGATCCAGTTGTTTTGAGAGCACAGAGGGACGTTCACAGTATCTAACGGGCTATGCACTATTTATAACACTGTTTATGTATGTGGGGTCGTTCTGCCACAGTATTCTGCTTATTAATACTAAGTAGTGTTTTGATTTTAAAGGTCAGCGGCTCTTATCTTTAATTAAACACACCCGGCACTTGTATTGTTATTTGCATTAAAGAGAAACTCTTAAAATCTCGACTAAGACTACAGCTGCAATAATTAGTTGGTGAATCGTCATTTTAGTCATTTTTAAAGCAGAAATGTTAAACATTTCCTTGTTCCAGCTTCTTAAATGTGACAATTTGCTGCTTTTTTTCTTTGTCATTTATGATGAAAAGTGTTTGGGGTTTTTTGATTGTTGGGTTTAACAAAAGAAGCAATTTGAAGACGTCGCTCTGGGCATTTTTGCAGTGTTTTACATTTTAAAAGACTAAACAATGAGTCAATTAATTGTGAAAATAATAGCTAGATGAATGAGGGAGGAAAACAATCGTTAGTTGCAGCGTAAAGTGAAACACCTGGAGTTACGTGACTGCAGCAGGGTGAAGCTTTAGACAGTGGAGGTCCACAGAAACAGGATTTTTTTGCAGCTGGTAGTCTTTAACTTTTTGAGAAGGACCGGTCGGCCTGGCTGAAATATTGGTCGATATTAGCGTATTTCAGATACATCAGCATCTGCATGTGTCGGCAAATGATTAACAAGAACTTGCAGCAGGAAAATGCCAGAAAAAAATGAAACTCATGTATGAAAAATCTACATAGCAGTAGTTGATGATGCATTGCTGTGCACTTGATTTATTCAAGTTTTTCGAAATGTTAAAGGAATTGCTCTTGAAATTTGCTTTCCTACACCTGTTTGCATGTGAGGTTACTGAACCTACAGTTCAAATAAATAGCTTTTTATTATGATGCATGTTTAATACCACCACCACCAACATAAAATTAATATATATAATAAGAAAAAAGAGCTTTGGTGTCTGTTTTAGTATCCGTATCTGCAGATATCCAAGGTATCTGTAGTTAGTTTAACAGAAAGGCTTTGGATTAAACCTTCTTCCTCAAACTGAACACAACAACTGATAGATTGCAGGTTCATTTATTCAGTTTTGTCCCGACCGTTCCCCGCAGATCAGTAGCATTTCTGGAGACCAGCAGCAGGTCGACAGCTCAGCAGTGGAGCGTCAGAGCTGCTCACACTGAACACAGATTATATTCATGTTTAATGACTCTTTAACCCGCAGGCTGGATTTCTGACATGTTACACATGACAGAGATGTCTGCAAACTGGAGGTTCAACACTGTACGCTTGGCTGATTCTTCGTCTGTGATTTCTTTCTTTTTTTTTTTCAGTTTGAGTGGGCAGCTGTCTTCAGTGCAACACAGCAGCCATTGTGGTTACATGAAAAGGTCATGTTTTATAAAGTATTGTGTGTGTTGGTGCTTTTGTTCGCACTGGAGAGATGTGGAGAAAGATTTACAAAGATTTTACTTCTGTTTGCACATTATTTGCATATTTAATAGCATGTGAGGGCTAACGGGGCTAATAGCATTAACATCCCACCACACTGCTGTAAATTCCCCTGGAGTTTATGGAGATTTCACGGTTTGGCTGAGGTTACCGAGTTTGTCTTTATGCCAGCTTCACTGGCAGAGATCCAGACGTTAGTTGAAGGTCCTGTTCAATCAGTGAGTATCTGAAAAGAAACTTCTGAAGTAATCCACCCATTCTGGCCACCAGACAACAATGTGCACTCTGCTGAGGCTCTGTTTCTGCTCTGAATCGTCGCTCATTGTTCTGACTCTCCTTTCATGCTGCCTTTCTTTTCCAGCCTGTTTGGGAAGCCCTTTGATGGCGGGAAGAGGATGGACCATGGCGGTCCACAGCAGCAGCAGCAGCATCATCCAATGGAGCAGCAGCATCATCAGCAGCAGCCCTATCATCCGCAGCACCCCGCCATGATGCGGCTGTACGAGGTCCAGAAGGAGGTGGCGTCTCTGGGGCCTCAGGTGTGCACCTTCAGCGGCCTGCAGAACGACCGAGACTACAAGCGTCTGGAGCGAGATCTGACGCGGCTGCTGCTGGAGGTGGACCAGGTGGACACGGAGGGCAAGCCGGAGCTGCAGGGGGCACGAAAGAGAGCGGCGCAGGAAGTGGAGGGGCTCCTGCGTTACCTGGAGGAGAACGCCTCTCATCCATCTCGTCAGGCCATCGAGGAGCTGAGCAACGACGCTCGGCGGCTGGTTGACGAACATGTGGTGGCACCTCAACGTGAGGGAGGGGTGGCTGAGATAAACGACGAGTTGGTGGATGCTCTGCAGGAGATCATACTGAGGCTCACCCAAGTCAAGACCGAGGCGAGGGTGCCACTACGCAAGGCACGCTACCGGGCGCTGACACGCCTGTGCGCCGTGCAGGACGTGATCGAGGGGCGCACTCAGCAGCAGACCCTTTCCCTGCCGCTGTCCGGGGACACCCACGAGGCCGTGAACCGCATCAACCAGGTGATGGTGAAGGTGAGCGTGGCGCGCAGTCAGCTGGTGGCGCTGCTGATGGGTCTGAGTGGGAGGGACAGCTGCGCCCACCTGTCTCGAATCCTGACGGAGATGCAGGTGGAGCTGGACGCTCTGGATGTTTCCGGGAACGCAGCGATCAGAAATTACCGGAAACAGGTTGTGGAGGAGATTAACGGGCTGCTGAAACATCTGGACCTGGAGGGGGAGGGAGACGACACACGCAGGTGAGACACAACTAATGATTCTTTTCATTACTGATTAAAGGTGCACAAAGATCTTCGCTGACTGCCTAAACAAACTAAATAATCAAACTCAAACAAACTGATCTTAAAGGACAACACACTTGATACTGTTTTACTTTGTTTACATGTGTTTATATTTACATTTTCCTCTGAGAACAGTTTGTTTATTCAGTTATGGAAAAAAAAAATATTTCTGAGTTTGTATTATTGCATTTTTGCATCCCAATTTTCATTTTCACTGCAAAAACTATTAAAATCATGATGATGTGACATTTTGGGGGGTTCTGGACCAAACAAGCATGTTTTCTTACATCTGGAGAACAAGATGTGTAGGTCAGGACGTCTCTGCAGCACTACAGTGCTTCATTATAATGTTGTTTGTCACACAGTTTACAGTTTTTATCAAAAAATATTAGTATTTCGATTAAATGTGCAGCTCCAATTTTGATCTATTAAGTCAGAAAATGCATATTTTGTCCAAGGTTAAGTCTTGTTGTTTTCTCCAACCAACCAAAGATGTTACATTTACTGCGATAGAAGAAGAGAAGTCAGTGAATTTCTGACACTTTTGCTTTAAGTGGAAACAAACAAACTTCAGCCCCCCCTAGCGTTCCCAGGTGGTATTATTGTTGGCACCGCCATCACAAAGACAATCAGATCATTTCCTTTTTCCTCAGAGTAGCAACGACTAAAAGCACAGTACAAAACAGTTTATAGAGAACTGATGAACTGACTGATCTCCATTTCTCTAAGTGTCTTAAAACGATTAATTGTACTTCCTCCCATCAGGAAGTACCACATGAACATTGTCTGTACTTCACATTGTGCTCGTGAGCTGATGGTACTGTACATCGGCAGCAGCCTCGGTGGTGAATGTGAGGAGGGAGTGGGTAATGTTGGTATTGTTGTTGCATTTTGATTTGAATCATTCTGCCCTGTCAGGAGTGAATTAGACTCACCAGAGAGTCACTGATAGCAATAATACGCCCACCGAAATACTTCATTATGTACAACAGCAGGCTCGAGCACCGATTTAAGTACCACTCTATTCACACGGTTTTCTTTTGTGCTGCCTAGTTTCGGCCTTCAGTTGGAGGAAGACGGCGTTGAATACGTTGTGCGCTGAAAATAAACATGTTTATGCTTTTTCACAGATGATGACATCGCCGTATCTGAGTGTTTATTTACTTGCAGCTGTGAGGCCAGTCAGAGTAAAAGATATTACCTTCCAAGAATAGAGCTCACACATATTAGATGATGAGTAATATCACGTATCTACCTCCAATAATGAGTCCTGAGCTCAGATAGATTTAAAATTACATTACTTGACTTATGCTTTTATTTTGGTGGTATTAATTATAAGTCTCTTGCTGGTGTGATGGAGTTGCTTCGCCTCCTCCGCTCCAACGCTTTCAGACGCCTCCGTTTGGCGCCACGCTGCAGATATTTTCTTCCATTGAAATATCAGGAGGTTAAGTTTGCCAATGGTAACCTTCAGCTGGGTGGTAATTCAATAATATGATTATCAGAGTTAATTAAAAGATGGATTTTACACATTACAGTTTGTTTACAGGTGTTGGGAAGAACGACTGTACACGCTGTAACAACTAAACCAAACTAAAACTAGCTAGTAAAGTTGGTTATCACAGAAAACTGATTCAGTGTTTGTCTCTTCAGGTACGACTTGGCGCAAAACAACTCCATCCGTGAGATCGAGGCGGTGCGAGCTCACGTCTCCCACCTGCGAGAGGGCGTCCTGCGCCACTGCGTGATGGGCGACATAAGCTTCAGGCCCAAAGCCGAGCTGCAGAGCCTTCTCACCCACCTGGACCAGGTGGACACGGCCAAGAACCCGTGCATCAGAGAGGCCCGCCGCCGCGCTGTGGTGGAGGTCCAAGCCATCATCACCTTCCTGGACCTCCGCGAGGCCCTGGCCCGCCGCCAGCCGGGCCCCCACGAGCATCCGTCGCACCGGTCCGTGTGGCTGGTCCTGGGGAGCCTGTCGGACCTCCAGGCGCAAGTGCTCGGCTTCGACGGTAAGCGGGCCGACAAGAGCTACATGATGCTGGAGGAGCTGCTGACCAAGCAGCTGCTGGCGCTGGACGCCGTGGACCCGCAGGGCGACGAGATGACCAAGATGGCGCGGAAGCAGGCGGTGAAGTTTGCCCAGAACATTCTCAACTACCTGGACATGAAGACGGACGAGTGGGAGTATTGATCCAGTCAAAAACACGGATCACAGTGGGGTGGCCGTGTTACTGAGGCGGGGACGCCGGATGGGACCGTCGCTGCAGGAACAGAAGGAGCTGATAATGAGTGTAAATTAAAAAGAAACGTTGTCATTCCACGGGCTGTAAATATTGACTCAAACCCCCAGAATGCACTGCAGCAGCGCTTTTCTTTCGTCTCTTTGTGGTAGTCGTGGCCGAACCCGCTGAGAAGTCAACAACACAGAACTCCTTTTGTGAAACACTTTAACATTTTTTTTTGTGCTTTTTGAAAATTTTCTTTTTAACTCTCCCGTACGTATGAGTGTGTGTGTGTGTGTGTGAATGTGTGTGTGTGCGAGTAGTCGTCTGTTGTCGTCGTGTTTGGTGTGTGGTCGTCGAAGCCTGCTGCCAAAGCACTAAATAATGCCTGTTATAGTGGTCGTATCCTCCAGACTGCACTTGATATCGATGGATTGCTTAGCTGTGGCTGCCCGTCTGGCCTGATTAATATGAGTGTCAGTAGTGAATGGAGCCAGCCAGTGCATGTGTTAAATACTGTGACCTAATTAGAGAGCGTCGTCTACCGCTGCCAAAAGACGAGGGCTCGTACCGGATCATGATACCTGTTGATAAAAGTCCTGATTTTGGGTGATAAATGTAAAAGAAAAGCGCATCAAATTACAAATTGCAGGAGCTTTTTTTCTGTTATTTCACTGCCGTTTGTATTGAAATCAAATTTGATCTGATTCTACTTGGCAAAGCAGATGGCGTGAACAAATGTTGAATGGGAAATTAAATTAAATCTGCAGTGAAATGTGCTTTTACACAATTGAAAGGGATTTTTGGGGGCAATCAAAGGTGAAACATGAGAGGCAGCAGAGCCGAGGCTGCGTTAACCAACATCAGGTTGGTGTTGAAGCCAGACAATCTGTGTTTAAACAGAGATGTAATTAGAGGGGGAACAGTGGGAGTTTGCATTATTGATGTAAGGTCAGACTCCACTCCTGCGTGACCCTGTTTATCCCCTCAGCATTTGGTCCGTGGTGCTGGTAGCGCTCCAGTTCACACGACTTTGGCAAACTCCTCTAAACCCTGCACGCCACAGCTGTCGTGGGCAACCGGTCAAATTAAAAAAGATAAAGCAGCCCAGTGGCCAGAATGAAATGTTGGCATCTTAGGTTCCTGTAAAACCATGGATACATTTCATTTTGCCTTATCATGTCAGCATATCTACAATATGTCACATCACGTTCAGACGACATGTATGACAGCTCGGCACGATGGCTGCCAAGCAAGAGACCAGTGTTTAAGGACGCAAAGCATGAAACCGCTGGATGTTTTTAATGAGACATCGAGTCATTTTCTCATCTGTAATGAGATATCTAGAAAATTTCCAGCCTTGCTAGCGGCGACCAAACTGGATATTTTTGACGAGACGTCAGGAAAAGTTCCAGCCCTGTTTGTGGCAAAAAAAATCTGATGTTTTTGACGAGATGTTGGGAAAAATTCAGCCGTGTTAGCGCCAACAAAACTGGATATTTGTGATGAGACATCGGGACATTCTCCAGCCGTTTCAATGGCGAGAAAATCTGATCTTTTAACGAGATGTGAGACCAATTTCCAGACTTGTTAGTTGGAAAACAAATTGATATTTTTGACAAGATGTCAGGAAAAAGAATCACGTATTTTAAGCCAAAACATAATCTTCCCCTAACCCTGACCAAGTGTTTTAGTGGCTAAACACAGCGTTGCCACAACATAATCAATCAAGTGTCAACACATCCGTGGTTTGCAGAGACTTAGATCGCCAACATTTATTCTGGTGATAGTGTCTAAAAGAAAAAGGCAATCCTCGACACAGCTGAGATACGGAGGCATCGATAAAGGTAGCAGGAAACTATAAATCTATGTGGAGATTGTTATCATGTGAGGCAGCCTGCCAGCCAGCGGTGAGCAGGATGTCTAACAGAAAGCAGGATGTTTGAAAAGATAAAAGTCCCCCTTCCCCTCGCTGCTTGTGTAGCTGTTAGTCTGTAATGTGCTTCAAATGTTTGTTGTGACTTTGTATGATTGCGCTAGGCTATAAATGGATCAGAGATCGAGGAGAGGAGGCGATATTTTGCTGTAGCTGCTGCTTTAGGTTTTTTTGTTTTCTACCCACTGCTTTCTACTGATGGAGAAGTGCGACTGTGAGAGCTCCCCGGGGAGAGGAAGACGAAGGGAGGCTGAGGCGTAGATATCCACTGGATTGACACATCAAGGCTGAAGCTCACAGGGCCAGCAGTCGGGTCCTGTGCGGTAGAGAGTATTGATGGTGATCGCAGTCGACGGAGCCTTTCTAGAAACTTCTCGAAGCTGCTGCTCGAGACGGTGGGAGGGAGGGAAAGGACTGGAAGAGAAGTCCAAATCTCTGTGCCTTTATTTTCACCCTTCCCTTTGAGCCGGTCGGTGTAAAAGCAGCCTTGTAGTGCAGAGACTGAATGAGGAGCAAGCAGCCGCTCATTTTTGATACGAATCAACGCTAAAGCACTGAATGTGTTTACGGGAGAGCACCTCGGCCATTGTCGCCACGAGGAATTTGCACTACTTGTCAGAAATCGAGGCATTTTTTTCGAATCAGTATTTAGACTAAAGGCGGTGGTGTTCTGGTCAATAATTTGTGGTTACAAACTGACAACGCTCCTGGCAGCAGGCAATAAAATGAGTCACATTGTGCTTTCACACTGCAAAACAGCCTCGCTGATGGGGCTTCTCTCTGGCTCCGAAACGCAATCAGAAAACAGTAGCTGAAATTCAACTGACAACAACAGAATAATGAGCCGATTAGATTACTTCACAGCTCCCTGCTGACCTCTAAAAATAAATGAAGCGTTCCTGAAGAGACGGTTTCTGCAGGAGATCTTGAATTTTTAAAGCTCTTTCTTGACTTTACAATCGATCTCAATCAAACCTCATTTAGTAGCTGTTCTTTATTTTTATGTTTGACGGATCAAAAACCTGTTTACAAAAGAAGTCCCTTGTTGTCATGAACCTACAGAGAATTATCACCCTGCTCTGCTGCGCCCCTTAACTCTACAGAGCATTTTAGTATCTTTTAGCTCATTGTTTTGTTTTTCTGTCAACTTAACTATTTTTGGTTCTGTGTTTCGAGTCCAAATGAAGCTCGAGTACGACTTCCTTAGCACTAAACTGCAGACAGACACAGTTAACAACTACCTGCTGAACATTGTGAAACATACTGCAGAAAAGTTTGCAATAAGCTCGTGAACGTAGTGGATTTGGCGGCTAAAGAGCCAGATGTTTCTCTCTGGAGGAAAAAATGGAGCTAAAAGAGAGTAAATATTGGACTTACACTCATCAGGTGAACACAAATTCATGTTTATGTTGCTTTACGTCTGCTGGATGTGTAAACCGACAGCTGTTTGCTAACATGCTAGCTAGACCTGTCACAATAGCTGCTTTTGTTGTCCTAGAAATAACTGCGATAAATGATATCATTGTCTTTTTTCAGTCCTCCGATATAATGATAATATAATAGCATAATAAGGAAAGTACACCCTATGTAATATATTCAAAAATTGGAATTTGAATGTGAAACAAATATTAAAATATCCTGAGTAAATAAAACATAAAACAAACCAGACAACCAAAACAATAAATAAAACAGATCTTATAAAGAAACATCACACTTGCCATTTATTAAGACAGTCAAGACTTAAAGTTAAAGTACTCAAATCCATTTAGTATGTGAAATTTGATCATTTTAAAATGTTGTGTTGTATGTAGCAGTTAATAAATGGACCTGGTAGTGAGATAGTTTTGTTCACAAGGTCAAGAACAAACTTTCAACCTTCAATTTTTAGTCCTTGAAGTGCTCAGGAAAAATGCGATATGATAGAAAGATCCACTCCTAACAGCTACTCAATGAACCTTGAGGTAAGGTTGTTTCGTCAAGAAGTGGAAGATGAAGTGTTTGGCTCTAATCAGTTTCTCTGTCGCGCTGCTCGCCAATTTACTCATGACTTAAAAATACCTCAGCAGGAAAAGAGAGGAGCTTTGGGTCGCTATCTTATCGGCTGTTGACAGCTGACGATCCTGAACAAATTTAACAGAGGCCAGCGTTTCTTGGCCGAGGAGATATTTCATCAGCAGACCGTCCCTGTTCTCTCAGCTCTGCGGGGACGGTTTTTCCTCTGACTTGCAGTGCGAACGCAAACGTCAAACTTCTCAATAGTTCCCCGGCAACAAGTTACTCAAATGTAATTAAAGCAACAAAGCTGAAGCTAAATCTTTGTTGCTCATCCGAGCTGTTTGGGAGGAGGTTGTCGCGTGCATCACTGCTTTTTGAAAACACAAAGACATGTTCCAGTGAACTCCCACAGACCCTTTTTATGTGTATTAAGCTGCTGTTGGAAGCATTTTCTGGCACGTAGCCTGCAGCTCGGCCTCCTGGGTACAGAGCTGACTCATACGGGAGAAAATTAGATTAAACAGCGTTCATTAAACATCGTCAGCCTGCCTGCCTGCCTGCCTGCCTGCCTGCCTGGCTGTTGTTGTTGCAACAGATGCTTTCTCACAGCGAACCTTATGCTCTCTCAGACCAAACCAACCCGAACACACCTTAAGTTCACATGCTCTTTTTTGTATGCAGTAATATATGAAGATATGTACATTTTACTCCTCGCAGTTCACTGCATTTCTGTACATTGCTTCCTCTTTTTAAACACTCATTTAAATAATTTATCAGAAGTTTTACACTATATGAAGATATGTTACTTAGATCTTTTTCTGTCTCGTCATCTTAGTGTCTCTAATCCTCTGGGTTTTTTATTCAGTATTAGCGGCGCCTCCGTGAGTGGGCGTTCTGGCAACCGTACAAATTTATACTCTGTGGTTCGTAAGTACAAATTTAAAGAGGAGGATGGCAGCGAGGTAAAGCACCATTTTCTAAATGTCTAAAAGAGAGATGGAGCGAGTTACCCTTTAGAGATTCCCAAATATCAACACTGCTCCTTTTATTCTGTGATGTAAATATAAAAGGACCCTGGTCCCAAAACAATTTCACTTCTGAATAATTTAAAGGTGCAATATGTAAGAATTGACCACCTGTCGAAGGAGGGGGAAGCATTTTATTAGCTCGGTTAGCGGCGCGGCTAGCAGTCCAGAGCATGCTAACTTCACTGGATATTTCTGAAACGCAATACGTAGATGTTAAACCTGATATTACTTCACATTCGCTTGATAATTTCAGTTGATTTTTGAACGTTTTAAACCAAAATTAAGAAAATAAAAATGGAAGAATTGGAGGGGAGCATTTCACAAGAGTATTCGCTAACTGCTGGTGCTGTTAGCTCAGTAGGCTGTGCAGCTAGCGGTAGCTTTGGGGCTAGACCGGCCGAGGCTGGCTGGTTAGCATGCTGTCTTCAGTAGATATCTCTGCAACACAACATACAGACATCACGCCAACATAACTTGCCAATTTTTCTTACATATCGCACCTTTAAGAGCTGGAATTGATCAACATAGCTATGATGCATTTTTTGCGGCCGTGTGTGTTTACACAAGAAAGGACAATGGATTTTATAGGTTTAGAAAAAGGCTAATGAATTTCTACTTTAATTAGTATTTCCCTGCATGAGTGTGAAAGTTTGTCAAATGACCGGTTTGTACTTAAAGAAAAGTCTTGGACCAACATTTTAAAGAATAAGGCAGACGATAGTTTTGTCTCTTATTTTTTGTTAATGTCAAGAAAACCCATGAAAAGATGAAGCCAACAACTAATCGATTCATCGTTGCAGGATTTAATTATTGTTGGTTTGGTCTTTTTATGGGATTTGTTGAAAAGAAGGGGAAAAAATATCCTTTTTAATGATTTTAAACCTTTATTTATATACAGTTTTTAAAAAGAAGAGGCTGTTTCCTGACAGGGATGTCAGTTATTCAACAAAAGGCACGAATATGTTTGTGTGATAATTAAATTGACAGGTGGTTTGGATTGATATATTTAAATATTTAAACCTCTAATCCTCAACTATTTTCAGTTCGTCCTGCCTTTTATCCACAGTCATCTCCACAGAGACGTTCTTTAAGCCCGACTCTCAGCTGGACCGCTAAAAGCAGCTCGGGGTCATGGAGAGTATCTGAACCTGCGCTGGAGTCCATTAGTCAAGAGTTTAAAAGATTCAGAACCAGTGGGTATTGAAAGGTTACAGGATGATGCATTTACACTGAAGGGTGGAGTGAGTGGCTCGCAGACTTTAAACATTTATTTTCCTCTCCCAGATTGAATGTAGTCATTGAGGAATGTCTTGTCTTTGTATTTCATTGAACCAAAGTTGATTTCAGAATTGAACCTTAAATTTCACATTATGGTGGCGAAGGACAACTTAACACCAGCTGAAAACCCTTTTTTCCTCCCACACCTAAAGACGATGCTGTGTGTGGTCTGAAGTGCAACAAATGCTCTTGAGCTTTTGTTAGGTTACAGTTTGACAATCAGTGGCCAGTTGCACCAGCTGAATGCAAGTTTGATCATACATTTGAGTTTACAGTCGATGCTAACTGCTGCGTTTTAACATAAAACTGCACTTTCTTAATTCTAACTATCTGTACTTAGGCTGCAACTACAACTAAACCTTCTCTGAGGTTTATTCATACAAGTGCTTCAAGTCATATTCACTCTTGTTACTACACTAACTAAGCCTGTTACGCACCACATGCTCGAGGATGTGTGTATTCGTTGGACATGAGCATTGGCACAAACCACGACCCTAAATTACTGTATAAGGGCACTCGAGTGTCACTCAACAGAAATGACGTATATTCAACATAAAAAAACGTGTTTCTCAACACTTTCCTTTCATGTCGTGCACCTGGAGAATTTTCTTTACGCCGACGACACTGTCATATTTTTTCACATAGTGCGATTGGGTAATAAACAAGCTGTCAAAAAGATAAATATCCACAAATCGGGATGCTATCATGTAACCAAACAAGCCAGCTGGAGGATATGTGGCCTAGCTCGAAGTCTGTCTTAGTCTAACTTGTGTGATATAACCCGTTTCTATTACTGTTACATTCAAACTAAGCTACAGTACGTTTGAACTTAGCTGGTGCAACTTCCCGCTAGATCTACCAACCAATCGTACAACGCAGGACAAAGCTTGACTGATATGGTGATGGTGGTGATAAATGAAGGTTAAAAGGATGTTTGAAAGCAACAGATGGTCAAGAGGCTGGAAATGTTTGATCCACCGAGAGGGCGAATATCTTCCTTATTGAGCTTTAGCAAAAAGTTCTTGATTTAAGCGCACTTTGTTACGTTCCTTAGTCACAGTTTGTTGTTACTGCTTTGCCTTTCTTTCTGCAAATGACAGGAATGTGTTTCTGTGACTGCAAAGGTGATGCATTTCTCTTTCTTTTTGTTTCCAAATATGTTTTCTTAAGTCGCCTTTAACTGCATTGATTGTGACAGGCTTTAGCTGTTTCTCCTCCGAGACGCGCTTGTACAAAAAGCACACTGAGACTGGAAAAAAATAAGCCGTGTGAATGCTCCATGGATGGTTGTGTTTTGAATTTGTATTCCTACTGCAAAATAAAGACAGCGTGTCTTGATCAGTGTCATGTTCATGTGTTTTTTTTTTTTATTTTGTATTCCCGAGTCTCTCCAGAGAACACGTGACAAGTTTTCTTAAAGATTAACAAACTTTTAAAAATGCCTAGTCAGGGTTATTTTCAGAAAACATCCGATATCGCCAAGGGACGCTGGATAAAAGACATTTCATGCACCACTAACTCGCTCTCTGCTGTGGATGGGCATTAAAATTTAAGCTGACGCTCTCATCCAGAGCAGGTGAAGGGGGTTGAGTGTCTCCTACACAAGGACACTCTGACAGGACACACGTCTGCAGCAGGAATCAAACCTGCGATCTGACAGTTACAGGACATTTTGTTTTTTAACGCCTGCTGAAAAATCTGTGACTGAGATTTTAGTTCAGTCTTTAAATGGACAGGATGCCTTTTCTCCCAGTCGAGGTCTCTCAATATGCATTTTCAAAACTGGCTCGTTTCACGCCGCTTTCCCGTCATCCTAAGACTGATTTTCAACCTATCGGAGCACATCACGCACGACGTAGAAGATGTAAACAGACAGAGAGGGAGGCTGGAATGGGGAGAAAAGGCGTGTTAGTGTCTCGTATCTGCAGAGATTTTCTTGTTTTCTCACTTTGTTGCTGCTTGGGATGCTTTACCAACGTCCTGGGAATGAGACTCAACAATCAGCTATCTTTGTGGTGCGTTCAGGAACAGCTGGGACAAATCCTACTGATTCAACCTTTAACTTTAATAGTCTTTGAATTATATTAATATGACGTGAGCTTCAGTTAGCTTTGACCACAAACGTCCTTCAGAGGGAGACTTTTTACTGCGATACTGTGATAAGTAGTAGATAGGGTGGCATCTCTTCTCATCTGCCCTCAAATCACAAACTAATCAAAGGACTGAAAGAGAAATTAAAAAGTATTTAACTTCCTGATCATCTGCTTGTAGCTCCTCCAACGTTTTGACAACAGTCCTTCTCCCGGAAGAATCAAAACTTGGTTCCAGGTTTTCTTCCAATCCAGGATTGAGATGAAAACATGAGTTGTTTTTCTGTTTTTCCCTCCAAGTTGCTGAGTGATTCTGACACAGTCCAGCTGTCCTGAACAAACACCGTCTCCCTGGTGATGATGGGATGCAGCTCGGTGGTTTGTGGGGCTTTCCCAGTGATGATAACACCGGGGAGGAGATGGGACCGGGGGACGAGACCACAGTCACGTTTTTCCAGCGTTTGACCGCCAGGCCGCCTCCACAGAGAGACTCTCCATGTGTGGGAGGAGGTGACCTTTCACACCGTTAGCGGCCGACTCATGAGCTCCTCTCAGCTCGAGCTCACGTCCGCCCTCCACCACCACCAGACGGACTTACCCTGAGGTCAAGTGCATTTACATTTTGTGGATTTTTAATGTTGTTTTTCATTCACAGCGGCTGAGACTCAGCGAAACAGGAAAAAAAAAATGCAGAACGAATCCCTAGAATATTTTCTTTTTCGAGAATTTCTGCCAGGTCCCACCTTTCTTTGTCTTTGATGCCGAGCCAGAGTACTTTCTGGAGGTAAACATAGTAAGTGGGCTTTAATCTGCTTAATTGTACTTAAGGACAGGCCTGCAGAGCTGAAACTAATAGATGGGACTCAAAAATGTAAACACAACAACTATGAAACTGTTTTAAAGCCGACACAAACAGGAAATAGCAACCGAAGGATGTGAGATACAAAAACACATCGGACTTGTTATTTATTCTACTCCAGCTGCTGATGTCACCGGGAGTTTATTTGTGGACGGAGCAGCTTCTCTGCGGTTCTCGGTGTTTTGTGTCTTCTTCAGAGGAAACCTGTAATTTTCCTGCATCGACGCTGCCACACAGGAGATAACGAAGACGTTTATTTTGGTCCTGAGAGCAGCGGCTCCTAATCTGGAGGAGCGCAGTCTCATGAAACACTGGATAGATTCACCTCTTTGGGCCTCACCATAAAATATTAAAGTACAAGTACTCCCCTGTGACTCTTACTGTTATATATGATCTCATTAGATTATTATGACTCATGCATTCATGCAGGATTTTACTGTTTTACTGTAGGTGGTTGAGGTTGAGCTCAGTTTGAACTATTTTAAATTGAACCGCACCTAATAATTATTTCCTCTGCTGATTATTTTCTCCGGCTGTGGCTCAGATGGTCGCGAGCAAGATACTGAACCCAAATCCCTCCCGATGAGCTGCCTCTGCCATCAGCGTATGAATGAAATCCATTAACTGATCGATTATTTGGTTTTTAAAAATTGTCACAAAGACCCGGAGCCCAAAGTGACACCTTCACAACGTTGCTCATGTCGAACACGACGGTCCAAACCTCAACATTATTACAAATACATTATGATTAATGAAAAGGAAAAGCAGCAAATCTTCACATTAGTGAAGCTGGAAACTGAATATCATCATGTTTCTAAATAAAGTACAATAATCTCAAATAAGTACAGTACTTCAGTAAACTTTTGTCACTTTCCACGACTGTAATAAACAGAAAAACGCGACCCAAAGCATCGGTATAAGACGACCTGGGAACAAGACCAGAATCGTCTTCCCTCCCTTTATTAGATTATTTGTTTGGTCTATAAATGTCAGAAAATGTGGGAAAATGCTTGTTATGACTTCCCACAGCCCAAAATGACGTCTTCAAATTGATTTTTTGTCCAACCAACAGTCCAAAACCCCAAAGACTCTTCATTTACTGTCATAAAAGACAAAGAAAAGCTGCAAATCTTCACATTTAAGAAGCTGGAAGCAGCAAATGTTTGACTTAGAGTGAAGAACGAAAGGAGGAAGGATGTCAAAAAGGCGATATAGACACACCTACTGATCCCCGCCAGCTGCAGAGCGTTGTCCTGTGGCTGACCGTGACCTCTGACCTTCCTGTAGAGGAAGAGGAAACATCTGATCAGGGATCAGCTTTACATTCACATCGCTGTTTCACATCCGGCCACCAGAGGGCGCCTCCTGCTCAGCTCTGCAGGCAGCAGGACGTAGGGGGATGGTGGGGGGTCATCATATGGATGGATCTGCTCTGGGCGAGGCTACACACTCACACACACACACTCACACTCACACACACTCATTCACACACACTCTCACACACTCAGTGTTGATGACAGCAGACAGAGGCCTGTTACAGCTCTTTGCGAGGCAGCGCTGATTGCATAATCTGCAGCACGAAGGTGGTAAACGTTTCACCGGATCACCGCAGCAACGTCAAAACCGTCGAGGCTGGTGCCGCCGTGTTTGAAAAAATCTTATTGCACCTTTGAGCCTGACTCACTTAATAAAACAATTTTAATCTGAACCAGAGTTCTTCACACCAGCCCAGCCTGTCTGCGCTCCTTAGCCCCGAGATACTCAGTACAACTAAGAAATTAAGCAGCAATCTCTGTATTAGTACTGGCTGGCTGTTTCTTACCCTAAACCTAACAACTAGTCACAGCAGAGCGCTGGAGTTGACTTTTAAACCTGCAATATTCAGACTCGTTGGACATTTAGGGCCAGTGGAAACAAGCTGATCCACTGTTCATAGAAAATATTGATCAAAAGCTCTTTAAGTCATCAAAGACATCGCTAATAGGCTTATTTTGTACTGATAATCGTGCAATATCTCATTACCAAGAGCATGAGAGTGAGACATTTCTGACACAAAATATCAGCAAAGTATATAAAATATTCAAAGATTTTGGTCTCAGGACAAATTCCTCAGTGTATAATGAAAACAAACATGCAAATACACCTGGGAAATGTAGTTTATCACACAGCAGTTGTAGTTTCTGCACAAGAAACACAAGACAAGATGAGAATTTTCCCTTTTGAGAAGCTGAAACCGCTGAATGTTTGACATTTCTGCTGATCTATCAGAGCTAAAGAGCTAACATTAGCTAACCTTAGCCACCACTTAGCTCTCATTGCTATCAGGGTTGTGTTTCACCAGAATCAAACCACACTGAACCATTTTTCCCCCCACCCTGCTGCTGCCACACAGGTCAAACAGATATTTATTTTAACCCCCTCAGCCCCGCAGGTGTAGCGGCTTAACGCTAATCGATGCAGGGCTTTTTCTCACCCAGTAAAGAGGCTCTGGGAATATTACATAACCTCCTCTGTTTCTGCGCCGCTGCACAGCTGACAGCGCCAGGGACCCTGCTGCATACTGCATGACATAACCCTCCACACATCTGACTACACACTGTCCTCCCCTCATCTCTGGCGTGTTTTCCTCTCCGTTTTACCCCCCCGGCGCTTTTCCGCCTCGCTCTGCCTCGCTCCCTGTCAAAGTGAATCCTCTGTGTGACTATTTTTACACCGAAAAAAGCAGACGTACACTCGGTTTATTAATAGGAATTTAGTATTCATCTTCAGGCTCTGCGGCACACTCTCATGCTTTCTTCTGTGCAATCCCTTTTTTCTTGGTCTCGTTCCTCATGACACAACGCCTCATACAGTAAACTCATTGCCCTCTCTGTATCTCTGTGTTCATCCCTCCTCCTGATGCTCTGTATCCTATAGCTGCCTGCCTTTAACTGACTTATAACAGCTGGGAAGTGTAAATAAGATGATAAAGTGTTTGATTCTGATCTTGAGACGACTGTTCTGATGAGTGACGGGATGTTTTCGTTGGTTTATTTTCTGCAGGAGACACCGAAGTATTTTATTTTAACTAAAGATGACCTTCATGCATTGTAGCTAGCAGAAAAAAAGCTAAAGTAGGCTACAGCTTAAGCTAATTCAAGGTCAAAGTTAGCTAACGTTAGCAACCATCTGCTCTTTCCTCAGGAATCAGGATATCTGGAGAGAGAGCTCGGCTTTTTCTTTCCGAGCAGTAATTAATTACACCTGATTTCTGAGACGAACGCTGCGTCGTCTAATCTTTTTAAACAGGAAAATTAATCTTTGAATGATTAAGATTCAATAATTAAGACTAACAAGTGTGGCTGCGTGTGAGTACACTCACAGGAGCGTTTATCCTCGCAATAATAAAAAAGATTAAACGCTCATTTATTGATTTAATTACACAATAGCTCCTCCGTGAAACACAAATGAGAGAAAATCATAATCCTGGAAAGTAATGAGCGGTTGAAAGGTTCCTGATGATGAAGCGCAGGCGTCCTGCTGCGCTGTGATAATCAGTCCGTTTTATATCAGGTCTGTTTCTTAATGAACATAACGAGATAGTTCAGTTATTTACTAGAAAAACCAGATGTCCACACAGGGAGTCGGGACTTTCCTGCAGTCAGAGGACAAACAGCTGGACTCCACTGATGTTACGACCTGGGTCAGGTTAGGATAATATCCTGAACAAACTGTACGGAGCTTAAACAGTATATAGCAAAGTAGCGTACAGTGGATTAGATGTGATGACTTGTTTTGTCTTTCCAAGTGTTGACACAACCACAAAAGTGGGTTTATTACATTTTATATATTAAAAAGAACAAAAACAAAATGCAAATTAAATATTGTTTTACCACTTCTACCACCACGATTTTTTGATGACGAACAATTTCTGGTTCTTAAATGTGAAGAAAACTCACCGAATTTATAGACTAAACATTTAATTCAACGAATAACTAATACATTAATCAACAAACACTCGTAAATAAACATTCCCATCACTGCTAGTTAGCAAACGTTAGCATAACACACAAACTATAGCTGGCATGGTGCATGATATTCATAAAAGTGTGTCATCGTCAGCGTATAATCATCCTCTTCCCTGGAGTCTGCCATGTTTCTACAGTAGCCCAGAAGGGACAAACCAAACACGGACTATCGAGAGGGACATTTTTTAGCATCCACCGTAGGGAAGGGTGAGACGAGGGGTGTTCAGTTGGTTGTGATCTGCAACCACACCTCACTGGGCCTTAACAGATTAGCGTGTTAGCAGTCTAATATTAGCATGATACTGTTTCATTCACAACTAGCAGCTAGCATGGCCGTAGACTCTTCCTGTTAGCATCTGTTTTGTCCTTATTGACAAGATTATGCTCTGTTAGCATCTCTGCTACTTTTAGTTTCTTACTGACATCATGGTTTATCTCAGCGAGGTCAACGTGTCAAACTTTTGAATCAAATTACGAGGAACTTTCACAGACAAAAAGCGAAACATTCCAGTCGCGTTAGAGAGACTTTTTGTTTTTAGGGGTTTTATCAGAGCAGCCCTCCCCCGTGGATGAGGTCAGGGGAGGACTGGGGGATTACTGGGAAGCCTCCCAGCGTCTCTCCAGCCGACTGGAAATATTGGCTCCGGGCCGACGTCCATCTGTTTGCTGTAAATGTGGTTATGGTGACTAATGTTTGCTGGAAACCTCGACAGATAAACACTCAGGACGACAGCTGCAGATTCATTTTCACCTCCGGTCGGCCCTGTGAAACACTGAATGTACACACTGTCGGTGAGAAGAGACGGTTGTGGAGATTTTTTAATGTTTTTTATGCATAAAATCCAGACATGTCTGACACAGAGGCTGGACAATAACATCGGCCAACAATCAGCAACATTTCAGTAAATACGTGTAAAGAAATAAAGAAAGAAAGTCAAAAACGAGGTGATAAGGACTTTTTTGTAGTGCGCAGATGTCACACCTCATTAATAATTAATAAATATAACCGTGTGTGTATGAATCATGTGGTACATCAGTGATTTATCCTCACAGTCAGCTCATCAGAAGCACCTTACTCATGACTACCTCATTGTTTTTTTTTTTTCATTTTCCCAGTCCTCCAGTTTTTCCCCAACCTAGCTGAGGGATTCAAACTGGCAACCCTCCAGTAACAAACCAGCTTCATGTGTTTCTAGGTTGTAGTGACCTGACAGCCGGAGGATGTGAGACATTTGGAGAAAGGACATCACGCTCCAGTTGAGACAGAATTTACATAACATCGTCCCGTCCGGGCCGAGAGTCGAGTTCAGAGAGAGCAAAAATATATTGTGGAGGATTCATCTTTATAAGGTTAAAAAAGGTTTAAGAAAATCAGATTGCAGTGGAGTTATTGCGTCCTGACCTCATGGGGCAGAGGAGGCCGACAAACAAACAAATCAGGCCTCGTTAAAGAAGAAACAACGTCAGATTATCTTTGAATTCTCAATTTAAATCCGTCCCTGAGTTTAATTAACATTAAGACAGTCATTTGGCGGCCAGCGTGGCTTTAAGTGCTTCTTCGGGGGATGTTCTCACTTTGAAAGCAATAAAAATGTGACATTAAAGTTTATTACTCACATTAAACATTGCCATAAAACACCAGATTCAGTCCAAGTCAGCATTTAAACCCATTTAAATTGTAAGTCTATCTCTTTTTCTGATGTTTAATGCATGGCTGGGTTTTATCTCCGCGGCACCTGACAGCGATGGCGACGGTGGTGGTGGTGGTGGTGCCGTATTTGGCCGGTTGCCACAGCAACAGCAGGACGTACTTTCACTCCTCCGTGCGGCAGCTGCCCTCCGTTTGGCCCGCGGATATTATTGTGTGTCTCCACTCCCACATTTTTACATCTGCAGTTCACTCTGAGCCCCGCGAGTGCAAATCCGAGGAAGAGGCAAAGTGCAGGAAAACAGCGGAGGGAGTTACCTAACGTGATTTTGCAGAAAGGGGATAGCGTTAGTGTCAGAAAACTCAGTTATTTATCCTCCACCACGACAGGAATACATGACATTTCCCGGCTCCAGGGCTCTTATGTGGCACTCACACTGCATTTTTAATGTATGCTTGAATGTACAGATCCACAGGAATAGCATGGAGTGCTCACGCTGAAGTCTGAATGTCATCTTTTATTCAGGGTCTAATGTAAAGAGCGATGGAGATCTGGGAAAACGATCCATTTAGAGCTGACGTCTCTGTTTCAGGAAGTCCTGTTCGGCTGGTGCACCTCCGTCTGAGCTGCAGGGGGCAGCCGATCATCGTGCCACGTCCAGGTCCTCCTCACCTTGAACAAGACGTGTGCTGTGTTTGGGATTTTTTTTTTTTTTTAGGACAGAGGGAAGCTGTTGTTCCCTCTCCTCTAACCCTGTGGGACTCTGCGCTGTTTGTTCCCAACCTGTGACACAAATGTGTTAATGTGTGAAGGAGAAGAAAGACTTGTGCGGTCTGAACAGGAAGTTCAGGAGGCCTAAAAAGGGACAGAAGGTCATGTGTTCGAAACCAATAAGGAAGTGAAACAAGTCACGGCTACACCGCACTTTCTTTGTGTGGCTAAAGGTTGTCAGGAAAATGTAACGCTGCCCTGAAGAAGCAATAAAAAGTGTTTACAGCCTCGTATAAAAATGGGACAAACGCACTTTGTATTGTTGTTACCATCAGCCGAGGTGTAAAGTCTGATGCGGATCTTGTGATGTACGTGTCGCATCACAGCTCCTCTGAATTTAGACATATTTCAGGGTCGCCAGAATAAAATGTTGGCACTTTACGTTTCTGCAAACCACGAATGCGTCCCGTCCTCATCGGAAAAAGCAGCTTATTACGAACCATACTGACGTTTCTTGTTGGGCGGCGACCTCTGGTGGTCAAAGTAGTTACTACAGCAACAAAGGAGGCAGTCAGGGGAAGTCATGTAAAGAGCGAGGAAGTCGTCTTCGGGAGAAAACAGGAGCGACGAGCACAGAAGGCCAATGTTTGTGTCAACTTACTGAAGAAGTGACGTAACATAGGTACGTTTGTAACTAAAGCTACATAAGTGACGTAGTTATTTAAACCCAAACTGCAATGTTTTTCTAAACTTAACCAAACTGCTAGCGTACAAGGAAGGTCTCAACATTTTTAAGCGTAAAGCCACTGGATATTTTTAAGGAGAAGTCGGGACATTTTCCAGATGTATTAGTGGCGACAAAACCAGATATTTTAAGCAAAAACATGATCCTTCCTCACGCTAACCGCGTAGTTTTTGCGCCTTAACCCAACCAGACTATGAGCACAGAGTTGTTACAACATAAAGCTGAAAGTTGAACATAAAGAAACATAAATAAATACATCAACAAGGCAGCAGTGTCTCCCCATGTCCAACCTGACATTTCACAGTCTCACACCGTGTACCAACTTCTGTTTTTGTTTGGCACGACTCAACAGAAAGCTGCAGCTATTAACCAGATAAGTATTGATTCATAATCGAACCGTACGGAGCTGATGGTGTAACAAACGTCTGAGCTGTTTCCTGGCACCGCTGCCGCTGCAGTGTTGCCTGCTTGGCCAAAGTCCAACCTGCGGCTTCACCCCTGCTGTCCTGCGTCGCTGCACGTTCACACAGCAGCACAGGACCGATGCTCTCTGCACCTCGCAATACCAGCAGGAATGTGACACACCTCCTCTCTGCTAACACTCACACTGTACATACATGAGGGGACAAACAAAAGCTGCACCACTGTTGACTTACACACATATAGACCTATAAGATAACATACAGGACAGTTCATTTGTATTATCCTTTCTTGTTATTTTAGCACACACATCCGTTATACCCCAAATTTTAGCATGTGGTTGGGTAAACATTCACGCTCTCCACGGGATGAATCGTAAAAACTTCTGTGAGCAATCTCAGCTGTACTTTGTGGTCAGTGCTAATTAGCTAATGTTAGCATGCTATCGTGCTAAACTAAGATGGTGATCATGGTTAGCATAATACCTGCTAAACATCAACATAAATATATTGTCAGTATTATCACTGTTAGCATGTTAGCACTTAGCTCTGAGCATCATCATGTTTATGTTAGCATTTAGCTCAAAGCACAGCTAAGTACCGCCTCACAGAGCTGCTAGCATCTCGTTGTTTCACTGTAAATACATCTGTGACTTTATTTAGAAAAGCAATATTTTAATAAAGGTTATTATCTTACATTTTTGTAGTTTAGCTGCTGTTTCTGGCAAGAATTATGTGAGCAAGAGTCGATAAAGGTTCACGTTTGGTGTTTGAACGATAAAGTGTTTGACGATCAGTCTTTATAACCTTAAAGATTTAATTTGAAGGGGCATGAAAAAAAGAAATTTATTCAAAGGTCCAGGGAATATTCAACAAAATGTGGCTTTATTAAACCTTCACGCAACATTTTTTGAAATCCCTACAAAAACCTGCGTGTAAAAACGTCAAAATATTCCTTTAAACTGCCTTTTCTTGCTTATAAAAGTCAGACATCTCAGAGATATCACTCATGATGACAAATAAAAAAGTAAAACAACCCTTTCGTGCAGTTCCTGCTCGTTAAAAGCAACACATAATGTTTTATGCTGCCTTTAATAATTCAAAATGCAGCAACCATCCCCACAGTCAGTCAGTAAGTGTAGGTGTGATTTGTTCCAGCTGCTCGAGACTTCCTGGAGGAATGAAACTCTTCTTCTGTGCTTTCTATTGTTAGCCAGCACACTCGTCTCCACGTTGCTATTTTCTGAGAAAAAGCACAACAGCGTGGACGCTCGCTGGATGCATCCCATGACACGGTGACTCATACATCGGCTGCACGTACTCACATGGAGAATATAGATCTGATTTAACTCTTGGCTGCTCGGCCGTGACAGCCTGGACGTTGGAGTTGGGTGCAAATGAGATTCAGTGTTTTGTTTTATTGCTGGTTGATATTTGAGACAGAAAAATGATTTTCTTCTGGAGATAGATGTCATTTTAAAGCTATTTCTGTGGGATGAACATGTTTTTACGAGTCTGTTGCCCTTTAAAACGGAGCCGTCGTCCTGTTTTCTTATCACAAGGTTGAGCTCTCTCTCAGTCTGACCTGTGACTGTCGCTGTGTAAACTCACTCCTGCAGGCCCGCGATTAGGCCCGGCGCTGAGCCAACACGCAGGTGACTGGGTCCTTGTCCCATATCACCTCTTTATGACTTTTAACTTCCTCAATGACGAGCGTTTAAACATGCGACGTCACCAGCAGCCAATCAGAGAGTCGGTAACGATGTCATAACAGGGTTTTATATTCTCCTGATAAGCTGTCGCTCAGTTCAAATGAACATGTTGTAAAACTGAGGAATCAACCGATAGAGTTTGTTAAAGTTGATGCTGATACAAGGCCCTTAAATTTAAATGGTTTACTCTTTTGTGTGTTTAGATTTATACTCTACTTTCTTTAATCTGAAAGTAAACATGGAGGAAATGATACAACATGCGTATGGTGTTGTAACAAGAGATCCAGACTCATGCTATGCAACAAAAAAAAACCTGATTCCTCTTCCTGAGTCTCAAAGAAACTGAGAGGAGTTCCCGTAAAGTTTTGAAATCAGTCTGAGTGCTGACTGCGCTCGCCTCAACCGTCACATCCACAATCTGAGACCGCAATAAACTTACAGACAGTATGATGCAACTTCTGCCACCAGGGGTCCCTCAATCAAAACACTGAGACGTAGTTTAATGACGTTGTGACATCGAATAGGATCAGAGGAGTTGTTTTCATGTTACAAGGTCATTTATTCGCCATTATACGACACAGGGTTACATAAAGACACAAACGTTTGTAAACTCCGTCCTGCTACACAAATTAAAGAGCAGGTATTCATATACAAAGAAAACGCAGTGCATTTTTAAAATCTGCGTCAGGGGGAAGGTAAACAGCAGCAACAAGACGGTGATGATGAGTGTGGTCGACATCAGCATCGATGTTATAAACACAGAGTCCTCCTCTCCTCGTCCAGCTATTTTATGTCTCCAAATTGAATTGAAAAATCATTATTTACACTCTTTTTACAGCCAGAATCTTTACTGTAGCTGCTAATGTCGACTGCACGTCAAGGGTGTAAATAAAATCCTTTCTTTTAAAATCAACCTGGAGACTTGGATTACCCTGCACGAGCTGTATGGAGCCAATTTATTTATTTTTCTGGTTGTTTTCTTACAGCTGTGAAGCTCCAGAAATGTTTTGTGGAAAACAAAACTTCACCTGACTTTCCAGGTGAGGAGATAACGACTGAATTTTCATTTTTGGGTGAAAACAACAGTTAGCATAGGCAGTAGCAGCCTCCATGTTGCCACTAAACAGACAACATGTCATGCACTGACACTGAGAAAGCTTCATCCCGTCGGTGAGCTCACAGACTGACTGTACGTGTCGGAGCTGTAGGAAAAGTACTGCAGCGTCAGTATCTTATCTGGACAAAGTGTAAATGTGAAGCCGGCTCTTGTGCCTGCAGACAGAGTACACACGAGAGCAGATATGCTGCATGAGCGCAGGCTGTTATCTGTCATTGTTCGGCAGAGGTAATCACACTGCTGCAGAGGTGACTGTGGAGCCACAGAGGTGATTATAACATGACATCATGGTCTGGAGCAAAACATCCGAACATTAACGTCTTATAAAACCTGCAAATCAGCATCAGTGTCGGGCTGAAACTGCTTCTCTGTGACGATGCTTAACGAGCATGTTGCAAAAAAAAAAAAAAAAAAAGTAGGAATATTTAATCTGCTGGCTGTAAATCCTCTCAGAGCTCTGCAGCTCGGACGCAGAACACAGGATCCATTTTCAGAGCTGAACACAAACTGTAACAAAGACTCAGCTGACGGGTCGGTGACGTCAGAGCGAGGCAGAACAAAAGGCTCGCCACTGACCTCTGAGAAATCACCACTGATAACACACATCGACCACAAGGCAGCCGGAGATACAAAGACTTACAGTACAGCAGCACAACACACTCAGACAGACTCTGGACTCATCGGCAGGCGTCCTCACTTCCTGTCTGCAGTTTGAGGGTTTCTTACAGGAGAGTTGATTTATATCTTCCACATTAAATACTGCTTGTTTCGTCACTGCGGCTTACATATGCATGAAGGACAACAACAAATGTATAATCTTATTTGTGCTCCGTGAAGTTGAGACACTGACGGAGGCTTCTGGACACTTCTGATATGACTTATCTTCTTCTTTTCAACTTCTTCCACAGCTCGGAGAGGCCGTTTTTAGCCACTTTATCTCCATTTACTTCCTGTATTTTACAGTCATCATGGAAACCAAAGCAAACGATATTAAAGGAAAAGTCCAAACAAAAATCCTTCAGAGGAGAAACATAAAATTAGTGTTATCGTCAAAACAAAACAACACAAACAGGAACAAGTTTACTTTCAAAGACCTGAATTAGCATCGCCCTCCTTGCTAATGCTAATTAGCAGTAAAATGCACGACGACCACACCCACTCAGGAGACGGGAAGTGTATACCATTTCATATTATGCAAAGCATCTGTGTTTTGTAGAGCATATTTGGCTGCATGGTCGTCAAATGTAAGTTTGGTTTTACAGGATTAATTTCAATCAAACGTGACTCATAAATGGGGAGGAATGAAAGAAAAGGGTCAATTAATGTAAATACGTAGACAGTTAAATAAATAATGAATGTAAAGTGGGATTAAAGGGTCGTTTCACTGTTTGCCAAACGTCCGCTGAGCTTTTTAGACAGAGTGGTTCCTACCCTGGGAACCAGACTCATTAAAACACAACCACCAACGTTCCTGCGACACAGTTTGGACCTCAGCCAATCGTCTCCTTCACTGAGGTTTGGGGTCGCCCTGCGAGCAGGACAACAATGGAGGGTTAATCAGTATTTCACTACAGTGGGCCGCTCTGCTCGTCTTCATTTAATGGACGAACTGGTTGGCAGGAGTCCACCGCGGAAAATGGGCACAGAGCAGTGGGAACACTGGGGACCATTATGGCCCTCGGGGGGGAAAAAGGGGGTCGTTGTGTGTGTTTGAGGGGAGTTTGATCAAGAGGAGCTCGCTGGAAAAACCTTGAAAGGACACTGTGAAGGACACAGCGTTATATAGCTAAAAAAAGACTAATAGTTAATGAAATAAAAACAGAATACATGTCCGTGAAAGGAAGCTGGAGGAAACACTTCACCTAGTTCACTCTCATGTACAAAAATCTGCCGACCAACACCTCTAAAACTCGTTAAAGCATCGTGTCTTGTTCGGTTCATTAGAGCTACGGTGGTCGCCTAAAGGGCAGCGGTGAAAACAGATACAGGAATCAAGTTAATTGTCTCTTTTCTGACTGTTTTTCGTTGAACGTGCACCAAAAAAAGGAGACCAATTTGCTGCTGTTATATTGTTTTTGTGCATGTGAAAGGTCTTGAAAGTTAAAAAGCCACACCAGCTCCTCTCTCTCCCAAAAAACACTGGTCCTGATGTGCCTGAAACGCCTCGTCAGTAGTCCCGCCTTTAATTCCACAACATCTGGACATCACACTACGTCACAGAGACAAAAATTTGCATAATTTATGCCTATATTTAAGTGGAGGTGAAGCTAACTGGAAGCCGAAGACATGACAGAGCCAACAACAGACATGGTGAATGGTGGTGGCTAAAAGTCGATTTATGGTTGGATGTGGGCTCTGGATTGCTGGTGGCAGTGAGCAGATTGTCAGCTGTCTTTCCCCTTTAAACACACCGACCCGTTCGGCTGACAGCTGTGTCTCTGGGCTAGAGAAGGCGGACGGGTTCTGTCTACTCCAGAGTGTAATCCAAGAAGAGCAGGCCGGTCAGGAGGGACTGCAACAGCCGAAGAGTGCAGTGTGTTTACTGGGGCAACTACAATCCCCGTTATTAGCACCTCTGCTAAGTTGTGACGTGCAGTTACATTTCTGGGGAGGTGCACGTCATGCACCCATGCAGAGGCTATGCTGGGCGTCAATTCATTGCAGAAGCATAAATCAAGCTTCAGGCATGTGCGAGCTGACCAATCAGAGGAGACTGAAAATTTGGGAGGAGGGGCCTTAAAGAGACAGGCGCTAAAACAGACAGTATTAAAGCATGTAAACCTGTTCTAGTAGTAACCCATAAAATAAATAAAGTTAGGAACCTAATTCCTACCTGGTTCCAACCTCAGATTAATCAAATGTGTCCTTTTTTTTATTAATTTTATTAAATTATAAACTGATTATTTTTGGGTTTTGAGCTGTTTAATGGACTCAAGAATTAATTAAGGCTGAATATTTCTCACAAGCTCTTCATTTCTTTGTAGTTTTTTTGTACCTACAGCATCAATCAGACAATAATCATCAGCTGCAGCCTGATGGACTGACGAGGTTTCTGCTTTCCAAGATGGAAAGTTATTAAATAATTCAGTGACAGACACATGGTGCTCACACACAAAAGACATCTTGTAATTTCATCCTTACAGCTTCATCCTGATTATAATTTTCTCGGGATCAGTTATGTAAACCACAGTGTCATCTTTTGTGCCCCCTGTCAGGACGAAGCAGCATCGGCTTTCCATCCCAAAACTGATCAATTGTAATTTATGAAACCACTGGAACGGATTCAAAACAAGCTTCTCATCAATGTTTCATAGAGTAATTAGACCTCAGAGGAGGCCTGTGGCTCTGAACACTGTGAATACTCTGCAGGATGGAAACATTCGTCCCTCACTGACCGGCACCGTGAGGAGAACTGGGTCACAGACCTTTTTATTAACGTCTGATCGTCGCATGAAAGATTATAACAGCGTGTTTCTGTCAGACTGGAGAGAAAGATCTTCATGTTGTCATCTGTAACATGTTTCCTTTTCACACAATGTAAACAAATGTGAGGTTTGTTTATAATATTATATTATTTGTGAATATTGTTCTGATTTACATCAAGTTTAAGACAAACAGAACAAAGCAAGAAATGCAGAAATTCAGTCCAACTGCGCTCGGTATCGACTCTACATGCAAAAGTCTTAAAGTATCTGATATTAAATGTACTTAAGTATCAAAAGTACAAGTAAAAGTAAATAATACATGTATTTCTTACGTATAAAAATACTGTATACTACAGGTGGATCGATTACTTTCCTGGATGATTATCGAATTCGATATTCAGCATTTTTCTGATCATCAGAACGTGTTTTCTTTAGTTTTGTTTTATAAACGTGATTGCTGATAAATTAATGTACGTAATCTGCAGAGTAACTAGTAACTGAAGCATAAAGTACTCAAACAAAGTACAAGTACTTGAGTAAATGTATTTAGTTACATTCCCTCACTGGTGTTAACATTAGTTAATGCAGTCACACTGGACTCTGGAGTTACTGGACAACCAGGAGCAGAAAAACCTCGACCTCTCCTTGACCTTTGACCTCTGACTGAGCAAAGACGATCAATAATCAATAAAAGGATGTTTCTCATCTTCTCCCTGACGCCTCAAACACTGACGACTGACCTTCAGTTACAATCAGACTCACTTTGACGTTAATAAACGCCGTTATTGGTTCCAGCGGGTCGTTTTCGACGGACTTGTGTAAGAGCTTTACTTCAACCAGCGAGCAGAAACGCAGCTTTACTCCGCGGGGCTCTTCTCAGCCTCTAATCTCATCATCTCCTCTGCCTCTCGTTCTCTTTTAGTCCCACCAGGATTAAAGGGTTAAAAGAAAACTGCAGCCCTGAGAACAGCCCACCCTTTACTCCCTGTGAGCACACGGTCAGCTGATCTCACACCGTCAATACTTTTTTGTGGCAGATCTTCTTCGTCGAGCTCGGGAGAGAAGGCAGAAAGTTTTGTTTACGGCCGAGCTGCAAAATAATTTGCAATTTTGCAGCTGTTTGACGGCTGCAACTGTATTTCTGATGTCTTGTAAACCCCTGAGGCGCTCTATGTGCATGACACGAAGATAAATATCAATCATATTAACATTAATATTAGATTAGTTTGATTATAAGACAGTTAACAGCTCATATACGCTTAGAAACTTTATAAAAAGTCTTGAGTTATTGTGTTTTCTTTCTTTATTAAGCTTTTGTCTGTTGCTTTATTAATATTAATGCATACTTATTATTGTAATGTACTTATTAACAATTAACTATACCTACTAAGAACATTATTAAGGTTAATCAGTTCTATATTATGCATTTATTAAGAACTCATAAGTGACTTATTACCTATTTTACTTAAGTCAACTTTATGTCCTATTTTTCTTCTTTATCCAAATTAGCAGCTACCTTTAAGTAAACAAACAGCATGTATTTGACTAAGTGCTTCCTCTTTCCACCATATAACCTTGTAACTCGCTGTAAGTCATCTCTCTGTGAACCATTAGCTCCATTACCAAAACAAATGCCGTTATTTTAATGCCTCTTTTGTCCCTATTTTGATGCCAAACCACCTAATCCCCCGTTAATCCCCTGTATCTAAACCACAAACTTCTTTTAACTGAAAACATATTAATATAAATCAGAATTAACGTCTCTTCTTTAACGTGAAACCAACCAGCCAAGTTTAAAACAATGAGTGGAAGTGTGGCTTCTTTCTGTCTTTAAATGATATCACTGGAGGCCTGACACGCCCTCTCGCCTCGGCTGGGATCCTGTCGCGTGCGGTCGGGTCTCGTGCACGCCCTCCTCGCTCTCTGGCAGCGATGCTTTGAGGCCCGAATGTATCGGAGCTGTCGGCTCAGGAGGGCAGAAGACAAGCTGATTAAACTGCAGGATTTCGAGCAGCTCAGAGAAGCTATTCCCAGCCCTCGGCCGGGCCAGATTAGACCCTCCGGAGCTGCAGGCTGCTGCTGCTGCTGCTGCTGCTGCTGCTGCTGCTGCTGCTGCTGCTGCTGCTGCTGCTGGTCTGCGGGTGGGACGATGACTGAGTGCTCGGGCATTATTCCAGCTTTCACTCAATTACATGACTCAGTTTTTCTGGAAACTGCCCAGAGATGCTAGTATTTATTTAACGGAGGGTTGAATAATATTCCCATCATCGTCCGAGTGGTGATTATAAGACAGATGTGAAAGAGTCCCCTGTGCTGCATCTTTATCTCCCAGAAGAGACGCTTCATTTACATTTTTGCTGACTGTTTTCTAAAGCGTGACATGCAGGTTTTTGCATTTTTATCTCGAGCTGACCTTCAAAGTATCATTCATGCTTTTTATCACTTCATGCCCTCTATTCTGCTCTTAGTTTTAGTCTTTCCTCCTCGCCTCTCTTCCCTGCATGCCACTCTTCTTTGCAAACCCTTCAAGCTCTGCAAGGATTGGCCCCATAATATATACTAACTTAATATTCCCCGATGAGCCTGCACGTCCCGCCTCGTTACAAAAGGTGACCTGGCTTTTGTGCATGAGGCTCTGCACCAAAAAAGGCAGAAAACATGGCTGCAGATAAACAGAGGAGACACAGAGGAGCTTCCTCATAGTCAGCACCGTGTTTCATAACCATCCTGACTGCTGAGCGTTCCCACTCCCCTCTCTGAGAGGAGACATCCGGCGCATTTAATGTGGACTCTGGGTGTTCTCACTCATGTTTAAGGACTGGTTTCTTTTACAAAACTACACTGGAAGACGGTTTTCAGGGGTTAAAGTTGACATATTGAATGAGTGCTGCAACACCTGACTGCAGTCAAAAGTCTTCTGCTGCACCATCTGTGTGCACCGGGGACGTTATGGGCCGGTTAACGGTATAATCCCGGGCTTACTGCGGGTTATTAAAAGCACTGTGGTTGTTTTAGTCTGCTGTGTTGTTGCATCCGAGCGTGTTTGACCGAGCGGCTGAGTGACAACTGCCAATTTTCCACTTCTAGACGATGCCAAAGACCACCTCCTCACAGCCTGAAAGTCACTTACATTCAGGCACAAAAAACAACTAGAAAACCTGATTACAGTGTCACAGCAGTAATGAGGTGTAACTCGAAGGAGTTTGTGAGTAAAAAGGGAAGATCACAGATGATAAATAAGCCCCGGTTGGTTCAGTGGAAACAGGGAAGTTGCTGATTTGGAGAAATGACTGTTTGGGTGTCTTGAGTTTTCTGGTTTTTATCCACCGATCAGCAGGGAGTGTGTGTGTGTGGAGGAAGTGAGTAACGCTCCCTGACGAGGAGGTGGGTGTAGTTGTGATTAAACACGGAGTCTTCACATTCTTCTTCTCGTATACAACAGCTGTGAATCTTACAGATGATTCAGATTGTGGAGGTTGATGAAAGTATCGTCCGTTAAGTCAGAAAACGTCAAACGCATTACATTTTGGATGCATATAAGTGTACTAAAGTCACCAGGCACTTTGCAGATTGCACGCCGCATCGGAGCCAAAGTAGCTCAATTTTGTTTTGTCCGGTCGGATATCCTGCCACGCCAACAATCAGTCAACAAATCAAAAGATCATGTCAGCATTTAAAACTTACATCACAAAAAAATAACGTGAGAGAGTTCGAGACGCTTCACGAAGCAGAAGAGGAAGGACGAACTGATGCAGGACGAGCAAAAAGGTCTCGCAACGAGAGGAGTGAAACTCGAAAGCGTATTTCTTCTTCTTGGGAAAATCGGGAGTGTTGGCAGGTATGGATCCACCGATGAAGATAAAGGTTAGCGAAACAAAACTTAAACAAAAAGTAATGTTGTTGATCGATCTGGTTGGTGATCAATGTCTTGCTCAAGGGCACTTTAACAGCTCATAAGACTTTGTTTTCTTTGTCTTTTCATCAACAAGAAGAAAAACGAGGATCGTTTCACACATTTATTGTATTTACCTGAATACAAAAGTGCAAAAAAAAAAAAGGGACAAAATAAAATATTTCTTCCCCCAAACAAACGAAACGTTTAATAAAAGTGATTTTTATAAAAGGGGAGGCATCTCATCAGTTATCAGTCCTATTATTCTCAATTGAAATCACCATTTACTTGATTTTCACTCTTGCTTGATGCAAGCAACAAACCGGTGCCAAGTGACAGGAGCTCAAAATTATGTAACACAAGGCTGTAAATCCTCTTGGCGCTGCAGTGCCAACCGGGACCTGGAGGAACCTGGTACCCCCGCTGGATTATCACAGTCTTATTAATGTACACGGAGAACACACCGCAGCGGGGAAACAGATTATAAACCACATCCTGTTAACTGCTGGCGAAAATAAAGAACTGGGAGCTTTAGGTTCTGGGTTTGGTGGCGAAGGTGAGGTACCCCGTGTGGCCTGGGATTTCTCTGGGCGGGGTGGTGGTCTTCAGGCTGACGGAGGTCTGG
The DNA here is from genome assembly GCF_040436345.1 of Pagrus major. Taxonomy (NCBI): domain Eukaryota; kingdom Metazoa; phylum Chordata; class Actinopteri; order Spariformes; family Sparidae; genus Pagrus; species Pagrus major. The sequence goes on along the minus strand of NC_133230.1, from coordinate 3,228,156 downwards.
ACCGGAGCAGCAGAGGCGGGAGGTGTTTTCTCTGCGGCGTCGGGCTCCGTCTGAGCGGAGGAGTCCGGGCCGAAGTCTGGCAGCGACAGGGAGACGGTTCTCACGTCGTGGACTCTCAGCAGGACCTCCACAGTGTTGATCTCCTCGAAGCCCTGATCCGCCAGAGCCTCGCACGTCCTCTGAACCTGCTCGATGCACGGAGAGAACGAGCAAACCCGACCTCCTGGAGACAAAGACACGGAGAACAGATGTTGGACTCATTTAAATGTCATCCTGTCCACCACATATCTCAACAACTTCAGATTTGAATGGTCCTCTGACTTTTCCTCTAGCAACACTAACAGCTCAAAGTTTGACTCATCCAGTGAAAGTGCTCCACAGACGCTCGAGGTTCCCACATGATGCATCCTAAAGACAAATGTTCTCAGGTTGAATCTTACAGGCTGCAGTGATCCTCTCACTTGTCCCCTGACGCCAACATGAGAGTGTCCTGACTGCCCTTGGTTTTCAACATAATGTTAACAAAGTGTAAACAAACAAAGTTAATCAAAAGAAGTCTAAGATGACCCCTCATGGTGCTTCTTTTGTCCAACCAACAGTCAAAAACCCAAAGACTCTTCATTTTCTGTCATAAATGACAAAGAAAAGCAGCAAAAACTCACATTTAAGAAGCTGGAACCTGCAAATATTTGACGTTTTTGCTTGAGAAAAGACTGGAATGATTAATCAATTATGAGATTACGATGATTAATTATCAGTTGATCTACTAATCGTTGCAGCTCAACCCAGAATGACCTTAAAATAATTATTATTTCAATGTTTCTGACCTCATTTGGACACGACAACTTATATGTTTGTGATGTTAAGTACGCTGCGTAGTTTACGTTTGTGAAACTGTAGCTTAGGTTTTGGACGTCTAGGTCGTGAGTTCGGCTAAAATAAATACGCTAATTACATATTTGGGAAGTGAAGTTACATACATGCAAGTACCGAGCTTGGACATCCCACCTGTTCTCAAACACGGCTGATATTTTTGGCATCTTCTCATGTGAAGAAGTCCAAACAAGCTGAACTGGTACAGCGGCCAACAGCATGAGGAAGTTATATTGGATTACGTCGGATGTCGGGGAAAATGTCAGCGTGCTTTCTGGTGAATTAATGATGACAGAGAAGCTGCGATTGCCTGAAGGAGACGGCGTTGGCTGATGATGGAGATAGTTGGAGAGGAGAAACATGAATAAAGGGACCCAAACCTGCCACATTCACCCTTCGATCTTTAACAATCAGAAGCAAAACTTGGTCGTCTGAGTGCATCTAGAACCTGACCCATAATTAGGGATAGATATGGTCACCAACAGCTGTAATTTACTCCTAATGAGTCTCCTAAAGATCCAGATTAGACGACTCCTGATCCACTTAACCTCGTTCTCTACAAGCCAACACACAGGGAGAAGTGGGAACAGAAGAAGTGAGTGTTTGTGAGATTAAACAGACGTTTTATGAATCAGGATACTCAGAAAGATTGCACAATGTACCATCGTTTCATGGTTATTACGGCCAGGAAACACATGATAGGGCTTTTGGGCAAATCAAATCTTCCTCAGAGCGCCAGACGAGTCAGAAAGGAGAGCAGAGGGTGTTTTTATTGTTTTCTCTGTGTGCAGTCAGTTAAAAAAAACAACCACGGACGAAGATAAATAATCTAAACCAGGTTTATGAACTTAATATGGACTCTGGAGAAATGTAAACTCACCCGAGGGAAGCCTGTGAGACTACTACTACTATTAATAATCTGTTTTTCTCACACCTGAAAGCTCTTTGAAAGCAGATTTCTTTCCTAAACAAAGCAGGCCTGTGACCTGTGAGGCTCCAGGCTGGAGTTTGTGGATCATCAGGGGATGAGCCGGCGCTCTAATGAAACGGAGATCACCTACCGGCACCGGCCTCTCGTCTCTAAATGAAACCCCGCGGTGATCGCAGCGGGAGGCCGGAGCAACGAGCCAAGAAAACTTTCACCGGCTGACCTGAAGAGGGAAGAATGTGACTCTGAGCGGGACAGCTGGGACGGGCGGGGTTAGGGTTAACGAAACAAACTCAGGCTCTGCAGGTTTTATACTGTAAAATCCAAAAGGGTGATAAATTACTGAAATAGTAGCATCTTGACTTCCTCTCAGACTGTGACATCCGATGACTTATCTGACAATCTGCCCTCGCTCGACACCTCCTGTCAGCTGACTTCATTTACACCTCGTATAAAAAAAAAAGGGATCTGTATCTGGATATATTACTCAGATATATCTGATCGGATCTTATCTTTGAGTTGGTACCTTTAAAGCCTATCCGCACTGAGATCGGATCTCTGTCCTCTCTGCACCAGACTCCCTTAAAAAAAATCTGCTTTTTATAAACTTGGTGAAACGATGTCTACGACAAAACTGACACTTGACGGCAGGTGTCCGGGCCAAAACCAAACACGAGATGCAAATTGATGAACAAGGATCCCAACCGACTGTACCTGCCGTTCTCAACTAAAATTCTTACACGGATGGATGTTTTTTTCCCTCTAGAAACATCTGGTGGGACGGTTTGAAGTTATTCCTTTCTTTGTATAAAAAACACTGTGTTAGGTTGTCCTGGTTTGTTGCAGAACCGGCGTCACAGGCTTCACTGCAGCTAGATTATTATAATGTTTGCAATCAAGCTACCGAATACTGTCATTCAGTTTCTCTGTAGTTTCAATTTAGTCTAGTTTTTTTTACTATAATTTCCACCTGCTCTGCACTCACAACATCTATAACAGCATGCACATGATTTTAAACACATTCATTATATGTTAAGGTGCCCTTCAGACTATAAAGAGGTTTCCACTTTGTATTCCTGTCACACGCAGCAGCAGACTCCATCCTTCTTTTCTCCTCTACCTTCCACTCGGCACAGTTTGTTTTTTGTTTCACCCACTGAGCATCAGAGGGTCACAGGACACATCTGTGTTGCAATCTGCCCCGTTTTAATCTCACTCGCTTAATCTGCTGCAGCGGTGATGGCGTGGGACTCGAACTTTAAAATCTGAAGTCATCGGCGTTGTAAAGTTAAAGGAACGGGTCTGCAGAGGGCAGCCTTGCTGAAGACTCCGATAAACATTACAGGGGGACTTTTCGGGGATGTTTCAGATAGCAGTCGTTCCTTCGGCTAACAGGACCGTTGTTCTCCCTCGAGACGGCCATAAACACAACTCAATGGTCTCTTAGCAACCAGGACGAGCACGCAGGGAGAGGTCGAGTTGATGATTATACAAGGGCGTCTCAAACGGTTATTAATAGCCCTCGAATGTCAACCGTATGTCCACATCTAGGATCTATACAGGCGTGAAACTATGAATCCTTATCAGGTTCTTGAGTGTGTGTGTTCACGGGACGGGTTTGCCTCACGGTTGCATAATAAGAGTGTTTGAGCGAGCGGGGAGGGAGGGTCAGGATTCATGGTGCTACTAAAGAAAGGGCCGGGCCGAGGGCCAGAACGTTAGAAGAATTACAACTCTGAGGGGGAAAAAAAAGGAGAAGTATTTCACTGCCCCGTCGAAACGCTGCAGCGAAACAGCTCGCAGCAACTTTATGTCGAGCCTGAGAAAAGATCTGGATCCGTCTGTGCAGAAACAGGAACCACAAGCTGATGTCGTTACCACTTTAACATGAAAACTACCTTCCTATCATGTGTCACACGACTCCCCAGACCTTCCCCAGGTTACATTTCATTCACTTTTTCTATCTTTTACTCTTTGGTTGAAGCGTTTTCCCGAGCAGAGGTGCTCAGCTTGGCGGCGGCTCTCTGGAGAAAACATCCCGTCTGAGCAGTGGGAAGTAAATCAAGCCTGTCCTTATGGAGCCACATTCACCAGCTCTCTCCCTGCAGCATAACCCTGTATGGTCATGGGACTGCTCCTACAATGGCTGCACTCTATTTATCAGTATCTGTATGTGTGTGTGTGTGTGTGTGTGTGTGTGTGCATGAGAGGGTCAACAGCTAATGAAAGGAATATGCAGCAGTGGCACCATAAAAGGGATTCAGAGAGGAGGAGAGGGAGCAGCATTCCTCTTCATATTGGGGCTTACTTTATAAAATCATGCTGCATTTATGAGCCTAAGGAATACGAGCGTGTACTCAGACCTTCATGCTCATAAAACACTGATCCTGTGTATATTAAAGATGTGGCATCGCTGCGGGAGAAGTTGATTTGAGAAAGAAGATTAAGCCCGTTGTGGATCTTTCAGTCGCTGCGACACAAAGTTTTGAGGGTTTTTCTTTCTATAAACACGCTCCAGTTAACTCAGACCATTTTCACGATTAATCGAGTAGTTGTTTGGTCGATAAAACGTCAGAAAATTGTGAGAAATGTTGATGATGTCCAGAAAATATTCGCATTTGAAGCTGCGAAGAAGCTGGAATCAGATCATTTTGACTCTTTCTCCTTAAAAAATGACTCGAACATTATTTAATCGATCATTAAAATAGTCGCAGCTCTTATATTTTGCATGTTTTGCACTGACCACTCTCTGTACAGCTCCAATGTAATCAGCTTTTCTCCTTTTATGTCGATATTTTCTCCATATTTTTGTTGTAAATATCTTTTTTTTGTGATGCTTGACTTTTTCCCCAGGAGATACAGAACAGAAGAGGTAAAGAGTCGTAAAAGATGATCTGAACGTGCAAACAGTCGCTCACATATCTGCAAACACCTGAAAGCAGGGATACAAACGATTTCTTTAATCAGATCAGATGTCTTACCAATCGATTATTGGTTAATCATAAATCATTTATTAAATACGTTGGATGTTTTTTCATCAGAAAGCCGCTTTAACCACTGCAGGTTCTGTGTTCGACACAATAGGAGTTATAAGAACAGATAAAGTAAAAAAATGACTTCATTTTTATCCCGTCTGTCGCTTTTCAACCGGCCCAACAATTAATATTGAGGCTTACATGTAATAAAATCAGCTGTTCAGGATGTCTTGTTGTATTTTCTTTATTTCCTCGTACCAGGATTTTGTGTTTTATTTTGATATATTTGATAAGAAAGGGTTTGAAATTCGTTAAAAGATACATTTTGATGGATTTTTTCATGTTTCTGATCGTCGGTCAATACAGTTTCAATCGTTAAATTCTTGATGCCTATTACTCAGTTAATGATTAATCATTAACAACCCTGTTTGAAAGACTCAAGAGAAAGAATACGTTGCTATGTGCTCCATCTGTGTGATTTAAATATTGACTTTACTTCCAAACACTGACCACCTGAGCGGGTAGACAACCTGCCCGGACACGCTGCTGCTCCCTTTTCTGCCTCAACGGCTCAGTTTATTCTGTGACCAGGAACAAACAGCGTCTCACACACACACACACACACTCACACACACACACACACACACACACACACACACACACACACACACACACACACACACACACACACACACACACACACACACACACACACACGGAAGGGCAAAGTTAATGAGTGCTGCGTTGGCGAGGATCGATGGTCGCTCAGGGAGTGCAGGGCGAGGCGACGCGGCCGGAGGGGAAATACATTTCGGTGGCTGGTATTTTAAAATGTGCTCAGTCACAGTCATGTTGCTGCTGAGCCGGGACGAGTCACGGAGGAGTCAGCGTCAAGTGATGCTGGATGTTCCTCTAAAGCCACATTCATGTGATCATACAGACAAATATTTTAATAGTATTCACTCGACAGGACGCTCTCTGACGCTGGTGTTATGTTTAATATACGAAATAAGCTCACAATTTTGGATTTTCGTCGTTTGCAGCTATGTGAATTATGTACTCTGGGAGTTCTTACTTCACTATAGGTCAACCTCACGCTGACTGAGGCTATCACTGAAGTAAAAGGTCTCTCGTGTCCTACCTTGTCTCTTCATGGCGGTCTTGGCGTGTCTCACGGCCTCCCAGGGGCTGGGGATGTCCAGGAAGACGGCGTCCGCCACCCCGCTCACTCCGAACCCGTCCTGGCACACGTCCTGGTTCCTGACGGTGACCAGGTGATCCACGCGGTGCTCCTTGAACTCCTCCGCCACCTTCTCCGCCCGCTGCTGGTGGAACTCCACCGTGTGGAGGTGACCCGTGGGGGCGATGGTGCGCAGGATGGCGTGGGAGAGCGAGCCGCTGCCCGTCCCTACAACACAGACAACACAGGGAGGATGAATGAACCTATTTATTAGTTTTATTTAGTTTTTGCTGCCGTGCGTCTGTGGCAATGTTGTTTTTGTTTCCGAGCAGGTATACAAGCTTTCCCAAATGCAAGCGATGCTCTGGAGCGGTGCTGACAAAAGGTGCCAAGACGATTCATTTTGCAAAACACCTGCAGGGCTGACACGCCGACGCTGTAGTAATAACAGCTATCAGGCCTGAGGAAGCTCAGATAGGAGGGTTTTAGTTTCAGACTTTGACTATGGTCAGAGGTGAATTTACATAGACGCTGTCGTTCTTTACACACAGTACAAAAGCCTTGTTATATTTGTCTTTTAATAAAAATTGGGGTCAGGGTCCCTAGTTTGGGAATCCGTGCTGAGATTCACAATTTTTCAAGTCTGTCTTCAAACAATACCAGGAGAGACGAAGCGGCAGCGACCCATTGATGATTTCGGGATCTTTTTTGGACGTCAGTTCACACGACGTTGCACTTTCGGGTCTTCAAACCAGATAAAGAAAAAGGTCAAATCCTCCTCAGCAGTTGTTTGTCCGAGTACAATGTGTACATGAAGACATTTAATCTGAGAAAACCCTCACATGTACATGTTGTTGTGTCTGAAATGACGTTTAGAGCTTCCCTCTGCCCTGATGTAGTCTAAACAAAAGAGCTCACAGCTGTTACTACAGTACAACACACACCCACATCTTCACACTGCTTCTCTCTCCACTCGGCCTGATAAGTGGATGCTACATTTCTGAGTGGGCCCTCTCGGCCCTGCAGCACTCTGGCCGGTCCTTAATGCCCGCTAATGTGCAGTTAGCAAAAAAGAGGGATGTGAGTGTGTGATTTTTACGGCAACAGAAATAACTCCGGTCATGTGACTTGCTGTTAAGGTGGGGGAACCGAGCATCGAGAGCACAGTTAGCTCCCATCCTCCGCCCCCCCTCTTCTTCTCCTCCTGATATTACGTCACCGCCGCCTTTGTTAGCGTGCTGACAAAGAGAGCAATGTTTACCCCTCAGCGACACTTTGACTTGCTAAAAACCTCACACTGCTGAGCTGAATGGTGTGTGACGGGAAACAGGAGTAAATGGGGAAACTGTGGATGAATGCAGTGAGCGTCAGGAATGAGGACGCACGGATGTAAATAAGGAGATTTAAGATGGAGGAAAAAACTAAACCGGAGCAGCAGAAAGAGAGATAATAACTCTTAGATAAGCTTTATGCTGAAGGACTAACTGTGCTGATTGTTCTGGATGTTCTTAGTAACCACACCGACATTAAGTGACTATATACAAATATAAACAATGCATGAGGTAATGCAATACAAAAGTCCTGAAACAAAAAGTACTTTTTGTTGATAACGTGTTCAGTTCTGTCGCAGTTTTTCATTATTTTCCATCAAGGACGTTATATTTTCAGTCCCTTTTGTTTGTTTTAGCGAGCACGATTTCTCAGAAGCGAGACAGGCCATTATTTTACGCCTACAAACTTCTCTCTCTCTCTCTTTCTTTCCAAACTGAATCCAATCTTCATCACATAAAACAATAAAACATGTGGATCGGACCCAATAAAGTTATTTATTTCTGAAATGCCTAGTGCTATCCAACCACGAGCACTTCAGGGGAATAAACCTAATGTTACATCTCCATGTCCTGTTTATTATTTTCTTAATAAACCTGCTCAGTTTGGTAAACCAAAGATGCTCCGTTAGTGTTTGTGTGTTTCTTTCAATCGTGCCACTATCCTAACTTCTTCAGCTGAGTTACAGACATGTAAAGACTCTTTACAGACATGTAAAGACTCTTTACACCCCAGCACGAGGATGGCGATGGGAGAGAGCTTCCTCGGCTGGCTGAGAGTGGTGAGACAGCGGTGAGCTAACTCCTCACGCCTTACGGCAACTCTGGTGGGACACACTACCTCAAGGCTTTGTACTAACCCTGACATTTGTGCAAAACTGAACGGCACTACTTCAGCATGATACATTTAAATGGCTACATGCTCCAATGCAACTACACCACAATCTGCAGCCTCACATTGTGATATTCAGACTGTGGCAGATCGATCTCCATCTGTAACATACAGTTTACTGTTGAGAGGAAATGGCTGTGCGGCTCCAGCAGCGTTCTGTCTGAGTGATGGTGAACCCAGAGCCGTAATGCTGTCTGAACTCGAGCCGCATAAACACACGATCAATCAGCACAGAACCGACTCTGGACCTCAGGCTTCGTGCCAGGGTGCTGCTGACGCATCCAGTTTCCATGCTGGTTTATCAACAGCCAAAACCACCGGAAATACACTCAACATCAGAGGTTGGGTCTAAACTCACGTCAGAGATTTGTAAATTCAGAATGAAATGTGATGATAGAGCACAACTCTTTAACTTTTGTTCGAAAACTGGTGTTTTTATTCATCAGCAGAGGGATCTGAAACTGGAACCAGAGACTAATTATTGCGCTGAACGTGCGACAGCCAGTTCTGAAGTCAGACAACAACAACTTTCCTCGAAACGAGGACGACTTATCAACTACATGCACCCAGTATTGGTTTGATACGAGCCAAAAACAGATGAGACGATACGAAGCGACCGTCCAATTTGACGCATTAAGAGAAGAACGAACACATTATAAAAACAGCAGTTGCCTGAAGTCATCGTGTCAGCTGTTTGCAGTCGGTGTTAAACTTGCAGAATTATCATGAAAATTACAACAATGAAGCTTTTCATGCCAAGAAGTGTTGTGTGGAAACACAAGAGGACAAAAAACGCTCCGAGCAAAGACCTTGAAACACAAAACACAGAGAAAACTGATGAGCTTAAATAGTCAGGTTTTGATGCTCAGTTTGAGCAGCTGTTGAGTCATCTGTGAAGCGGTGTGTCAAAGAGAAAATTAAAGGTACTACTGCTTTCTGGTTCACGATATAAAGAAGTGGTATCCGACCGTGTGTGCTTCTGGGTTTCATAGAGAGAAAATAAACCTTTGTTTGACCCTTAGACACGAGTCGGATAGAGGATTCGGAGCTGGTGGCCACATTAACCAGCAGCCGATGGCAGATATAACGCAAATGATGATGAAACTGCCCTTTAATGAGAGCTTTGCTTTGATGCAAATGGTCAAGACGACCCGTGACTCACATCTAGTTTGTAATCTGCTCTCAGAACAAGACGTCAAGTCAGTGGGCAGCTACTGTACGAGAGGAAGATGTGATACAAGAGGATGAAATGTGGTGGGGGAGGGGACTGGCTGTCCTGGACTGTAGGTCAGCCCTGCTTTCTGTTCTCTGTTTACTATCAGATCAGATTCAACATGGTCGGTTGTCTGGGTGAGAAGGAGAGCGAGGAAAGAGGTCAAGGAACTCATTTTCCCAGCAGGCAATTTTAGAAAGTGAAAGTTCGAAAGTAATCATTAACCCACTTCTGTGCCTGTGGACTGAGTAAAACTAGCAACCCCTGAATGTTGCTGTGAATCAGCTTGAAGGCCAAATGTAGGTCGTTTCTTCTGGCAGAGCTTGAGACTGACTGTTTGCTGCTATCGACTAAGGTCTGTACACTGGGGACGACGACTCTCTGAAGTGTGTTCTCTCATTTTTTAGAGGCATTACTTCATCAGAAGTCATGCAGCTATGTCGGGTTTTAGTGTGTTTCTCCATGCATCTCTGGCACCATAGCAAGATTCAGTGCCGTGCTGACCTTTCCTTCGTTTTTAGGTTCCTTGACATTTCGCACAGCCTCACTCTTATGACTCAAAGGCCCTTGAATTACACAGAGTATCTGCCGAGTATTTGCCGAGTATGCTGGCACTGGAACCTGCTCGATGTGGAGCTCTGATACAGGTGTAAAAAAATACAACATACAGTTTATAGTTAGCTTCAAACAGCCAGAACAATCTGCCTCCAAGGTGACTCCTCTGCACGACCGCATGCTCCCTTCAGCAGACTTGGCATGTAGGTCGAGTGAAACAAAATTATCACCTCTAATCGCTGCATGTTCACACAGCTCGCTCACAAATCATCTCTCCTCCGCGGGACAGCGCACACCGTTTAAAGGCTATCATGCAGAACGTTATGAGCCACCACTGTGTCGTACAAGCGCTGATTAGCACCTCAACGACACTCATGCGCTGTTGTGTGCAGCTAATAAAAAGCTGCATTCAGTAAGTAATTTAATAAACCAGCATTTTATCTGCTGTTCTGACCATTATTTGAATGTGATAAGACGTCCAGAGAGAGGGGTTTTAATCTGATGCGTGTACGAGGATGCAGAGTGTTAAATATGCATTAAACGGGCCAGTGTAACGTGATGCCAATGCAGATAGCACAGCCCTCCATACTGCTGGTGTGTGTGCTGACTAAACAGATTTCCTACAGCACTCATTCATCACCCTGCAGACCCCTCCAATCTCAACATGCACTCACACACACATACACACAATTCCTCTAAATACAATCAATAAAGTGACATGCGCGGGGGCTGGCAGCAGTAAAGCATGATGAAGCACTGCAGCACACACACGTATTAACATCCTCTCCCATCCCCCTCCTCACCGCCCTACAACTGGAAGAAACCGCACCGAAAACACACACCGACACACACTCTGGAGTGAGGGCAATTAAACAAATGGAGGGTGGAGCTGAAGGCGAGGCAGAAGGAAATATCAGACGGACACACTGGATTACATAATTGACTTTGACACATCTGTCGCCGTCCCACGATGCTCAATATCAACAGCTGAGGCTCTCAGACTGAAAGGTGTGAACAAGAAGACTAAAATCAGCTGCAGTGGTGAAGACGTGAAGCTTTGATAAATAATAAAATAAAGGCAGCAAGAGAGTAAAACATCCCATCGCCCCCATGAGAGACCTTGTGAACATAAAACTGGATTTATACTTGATGCGATGGTTTCATAGCAGTTTCACCTCATAGATACACAGAAGGAGAAGATTGGTACGGCCTTCATACGCTTACTTAAGGTTGTCTTGTTTTCAGACACAAACAAACTAGCTGTGACTGTTGCATCGCCTCATTTCACCCGTTTCTCGGCCAAAAAGTTGACTTGAAGACACGGCGAAGACCACAGGAGGAAATAACTCTACATACTGGTGGTACAGAGCGGTGGTATGGCAGTAGTCTGTATTTGCCACTTGAAAAAATAAACCAGACCACTCTGGACTGTGGATATACAAACCCTTGTCATGATATAGCAGCATTTCAGATAATATAGCCACTTTTAATCGAGAACATGTCTGATTAAAACGTTGTCACTGCACCAAGGAGGAGAAACTGCACCAAATGGATACTGCAGTGACAGGCTCAAGGGGCTCGAACAGCCAATCAGAGTGATTTCTCTCACAGACGGGCTCCAACACCGATTCTACTTAATCAGACAGCCAGATAAGCACTGATATGGGCCGACCAAAGCCAAAGGTGGGGGATACGCTGCAAAAACTAGGACCACAGACGCTCACCGATGGCCCGACCATAGCTCAGCCTTTAAACGATATTCACCAGAGAGAACACAGAGGAACCTTCAACCTTCAACATTTTTGTATAATACAATATTTGATATTATTTCCAGTGGTATTTTCTTTTGCTATGCCATTTTCCATTTGTGACTTGGTCCGTCGTTCCAGCATAATATTTATTAACATAAAGTCTCACAGGAACGTCCAGGATGTGATGACTATTAAGATGCCAAGATGAGGATGTTTGAATGCATGAGAGACAAATTTTGAATTACATTCCTGGCAGTCACAGTGAACTATTTTGGGATAATCTCTTGCTAAACATGTTAAATTAATGTTAGCAACAAGGCTAATAGCTGTAGCTTCCCTGCTTGCTGAAATCCATTCCTTATACAGACGATTCTGTGCCAGCAACAGAATTCTCAAATGCAATTCCCGGTGATGAACGCTTTAAAAAGAATAATTCAATAAAGTCGTGTGTTTTAGCCACTGAAATTAGTTTATGTGAACCATCTGAAGTTACCCTCACCTGACTCGCAGACGACAGATCCCGGCTTCAGCTCCAGCATCATGGTGATGGTGGCGATGTCGGTGGTGTAGAGGATCTGTGTGCGGTGCGGCAGGCTGACCGTCCACAGCTCGGGCGTGGGATGGAGCACATGGACCCACCCGCCTTTGCTGCAGGTCACCTTCGAGCCGTAACGCTGACCGATCAGGTCCGTGGAGTGGCGAATGACTCCGTAGCGCGTCTGTGTTTGGGTGCCCTGCTGCACCTTGACCGGCATCAAGGAGTCGTGGCCCAGGTAGACGATGGCGACGTCCCCGTCCTGGATGAAGTCCGAGTACTCCACAAAACTCATGGTGAGCTCTCTGTGACAAGGAGGTGAGACGTTAACTCACGAGTCAACACAGAAAAATCTTCAGCAACAAATCATATTCTTAAAATAGACATGCACAGTCTTCTCCACATTATTCTGAAGGTCTCAGATACTTGTTTTGCACATGACATCCAACTTGATGCCTGAAAGCCAAATACAGAAGCCTTACATCATGGTAAGGCTGTGCTTTATACTGTCAAAGCACAGTGTTTTGTTCTTCATACAACTAACGCTGTAGTCTAACAGCTGTCGTGATCATGGACGCTCTCAAGTCGTATACATGGGAATCTCTCCTACCTCTACCGCAGATTATGAGCTCGACTTCTGGCGTGTCCTGTCACTACTACTTACTTTCTCAGTTACTGTTTAGCTAACGCTTCTATAGCTTTGAAAGTGCTGCTGGTGCGCCAGTAGTAATTATTCTTTATAACTTACGGTGTTACCTACCCTGGTTACACGATATGACATGAATTACATTATTATGCTAGTCGCGGCCACTTTAGCCTTTAGCCTCCATCCATGAGTTTTTTTTTTAGATTTTTGGCCGCTCTTTCTTTCTCACATATGCAGCAGTACTCCACAAGACCTGTGAGCACAGACCGGTGTGTAAAATCGGTGGCGCTCCCCTTTAACTGTGCAGAGTGAATGAAAACACGCATATATGCACCCACATCCCAACATATCCCTAACTAAATTTGATCAGCGTATTATTGTGGACATTAAGAGCCAGTTGCCGTGATATCAAATAAGTGCATTTTACACGATTAAATGATTAAATCGGTGCTTATATGTCAGATAAGGGAGTAATTAAGATGTAGCTTCACAGTCAGTGTTGATGATGCATCTGGACCAGGATGCTGGGGAGCCTCGCTGCCATGGTTACCAGCTCTGCCATGGCTACCAGCTTTGCCATGGCTACCAGCTTTGCCATGGTAACCAGCTCTGCCACAGGTTGCCACGCGCAGAAACAGTTATTTCAGTTACAGTAGACTGAGACAGAAAACGGCGGATTTTGTTTGTTTCTTCACGAAAAAAAGAAAGAAAAAAGGACGAAAAACATGTCGGACAACGTGGAGAATATGTGAGTGACGTGAATTAATCGTATCTTTAACTAACTTGCGTTACGTTTTTGATGTTTGTTGGAGAAATTTGATTTTGTGTCCCCCTTCAAAGTGTTTTTAATTTTATCGTGATTGGGATCATCTTGACTTGATTGTTGCGGGATAAATTCAGCCTCAGATTACAGTAAATTGTGGAGAAACAGATGTCCTGAAGTTTCCTGTAACTTAGCCACGATATCATCCCAACTGACAGACACGTTAGCTGTTAGCAAAGACTGCTAGGTAGCCACCTTAGCTAACTTTGAGCACTTATTCAATCGTACGCCAGTTTCTAACCTCACCCATACATAAAGGTCGCAGTGTAAACCGTCTGTGAGCCCAGTTTGCCAACAACTGCGACTGCAACTTTGTGTGTTTTGCCCGCTGCTTTCACTTGCTAACTAGCTAACATGCTAACGTTAGCCACCACAGCCGTTAACGCTTCGAACGCACAAGAACCGTTGACGACGCTCGACCTACCTTCTCTCAAAATGGCGGCCGCCGGCTTCGCGATCAAAACGAACAAAAAAACCGATCCGTGAGCCACAAATTCAGCTTTTAATGCCGTAGAAAGTGCAGGTGGGCAGCGCTGACGGTACTCATTCATTCCCCACACGTGTGGTCTTGTTTTCACAGGAAGTTGAGTAGAGGCGAGCGGATGTTGAGCCGCTTCACGGATTAGTAAACGTCCTCCGCCTTCAAAGTCGATCCAGAGAGGCTTTCAGATGATTTACACATCTGATGAAGCTGCTTCTCAACCCGAGACACCGCAAATCTTAGTGTTCACGGATGGAGGTCCTTACATATGAGATTTCTATTGCTACGAGGCTAATGTACACCATGTTTAAATAGTAAAAAAGAGACTAAAACCACAATTATTATCTCCAATAAGTTGTATAGTATGTAGTAGTTTAAGTATGTAGATCCTTTGCTTGGTAAGAGAAGTAATACCACACTGTAAACATACTCCATTACAAGTATAAATCTTGTTTATTTGAGTAAAAGTACATAAGTAGTAGTAGAAAATGTACTTAAAGCATCAAAAGTGAGAGTTGTGTAGAAAAATTGCTCCTTATGTTGCATTATCAGTTAAATAGTATTACTTAGATTATATACTACTATTAGGTACTTAGGTATTTATTACCAAATTATGATATATGGAGTAAATAAACTGTTGGATTCATACAAAGGAGAATAAATACAGAGGCAGAAAGGATGTTTGGTGCATTTAATGTCATATTATTACACATTTTATGAGACGATGACATGTTTTGTATGAAGGTTTCTGGTCTTGCATTTTTCTTTTGTACTGGTGATATGATACAGGGATTAAATAAATAGTTGAGTTAATAAAAAATAGGTAAATAAACAGAACAGAGGCAAATCAAAGCAGATTTTGGCAGTTTCAGTCCTTCATAATGTTATGTAGTTTATAACAAGCATGTTTATATGATTTATTTGTGCGTTTCTGGTCTGAAATGTAACTAATATCACAGTCACTGAGTTAATATCAAAGGTGCAGTTTGAGTAAAAGTACAGTACTTGCCTCCAAAATGTAGTGGAAGTATAAAGTAACAGGAAATGGAAATAATAAGCACAAGCATCTCAAAATTGTACTCAAGTGTAGCACTCGAGTAAATGTACTTCAGATTCCGTCACAGATTTACGCAGGGTCATTGAACGCAACTTCACGGGGTACTGGAATAACTTGTGACCGAGCTTATGAATGCAGCATTTGTTGGATCGGATCACATAATTTCATTTTATCTGCAGTTTTGCGCAGAAAGTCGAGTTAGTGATGAGTGTGCGGAGTCTCTGCTGCACACAGCGGACAAATCAGCGCGTCCAATTGAATGAATGGGCCTACAAATACTGACCAATGGGAGCAGAGACGGTTTCCTATAAAGGACGATCTGATCCATCAGCCTGGGCGCAGATCTGCTGGGACGCTGCTGCAGGTTCGTGAGCTCCTCGGCCGGAAAAATAGGGATCTTTGTATCAACCACTGGTAGTAGTAGTAGTCCACAAGTCCGACGACAACAGGTAGGAGGATTTAATCCAACGCCACATTCCGACACACGACAGTGTTTTTGATTTTTAACGGGTAAATGATTTGTGGGCGGTCGGAGACAGATTGTCTCGGCCTCATGAATAAAACCGCTTTCTAACAAAGACTCATGTTAACTGCTGTGGTAGATTAATAAAATGATATAAAACACAACGATGCATGTTTGATGGATTTCTGCACCTGTCGAAACGCATCCAGGACACTTTGTCCACTGCGGGATATTAATGATCTGAGCTAAAATACTCCATCCACATTAATGTCGCTGTAAGCCGCCTCTCAACACTCTTTGTTCGCTTAATCTGGCAGCTTTTCACCGTCTCTTCCCTCCATCCTCCGCTCAGGGATCAGCCATGCCTTTCGGTGCCACGCACAACCAGACCAAGATGAAGTACTCTTCGGAGCAGGAGTACCCGGACCTCAGCAAACACAACAATCATATGGCCAAGATCCTGACTCCTGCCATGTACGAGAAGCTGAGGAGCAAAGAGACACCCAGTGGATTTACTCTGGATGATGTCATTCAGACCGGGGTTGATAACCCAGGTAAAAACTCAAGCGGCTTTTCGGCCAAACCACCATCTGTTCTGCCTCATCGACCGCGTTTAACGGCCGCAGCTGCGCTCAGCGCTCCGACAGGAGCACTAACAGCATTTTACACTGTGACCTTGCCGAAGGGATAAACTATGAGCAATATGTAGAGACATATGCAGAGCTCAGTCAGTTAGAATGGGCCTCCATTATCACAGTAATATCACACCGCCTTAAAGCAAATGGTAAAGATTAGTGTTACATAATGTGTGCAGAGCAGCAGCTGATAATCCGCTGCTGCCTCCACTGCCTCACTCATTCCTCATGTTTAAACCTCAGAGGAGTAATGTGATTGTCCCTGAGGTGTGTCCGCTCAGGTGACCCTGCTCACCCTGTAGACTGTATTTCTGTTCAGTTCTGAGGGTATGGCCCAGCTGACCCTGAAGGGCCGGTCACCAGAGGAAGATTTCCCTGATCTCAGTCAGCACAACAACCACATGGCCAAGTTCTTAACCCTGGACATGTACATGAAGCTGAGAGAGCGGACTACACCCAGCGGCTTCACCATAGATGGTGTCATTCAGACAGGGGTTGATAATCCTGGTACAGTCACACAGTCCATCCTGAGACCTGATGACACTCAGCACATTGATGAAGTCAGGATGTTAGATTGTCTGTCCTGTCTTGTCTCCTCTGTGACCCTGTGACTCTGTGTACAGGCCACCCCTTCATCATGACCGTGGGTTGCGTCGCCGGAGACGAGGAGACATACGAGGTCTTCAAGGAGCTGCTGGACCCCGTCATCGAGGACAGACATGGAGGATACAAACCCTCAGACAAGCACAAGACCGACCTCAACTCCTCCAACCTGAAGGTACGCGACCTTCTGTCAGATAACATGGCTGACTGTAACACCTGAGCAGACACTGACACGTGTGTGTGTGGTTCTCCTCAGGGTGGAGACGACCTGGACCCCAACTACGTCCTGAGCTCCCGCGTCCGAACAGGCCGCAGCGTCCGCGGCTTCTGCCTGCCACCTCACTGCAGCCGAGGAGAGAGACGTGCTGTGGAGACGCTCTCCATCGAAGGTAAAGATGCCACTTCAGTTATTGTTGAGCAGGTAGTTTGAGTCTGTCGTGCTGAGTCACTTACTGTACTGATGACTGCTCAATGGTTCTGTAAACGGCATTACAGTCAAAGTCTGTGGCCTGAACCACAGTGGTGCTCAGTGAAGTCAGTGATGCTGGCTGGGCTCAGTTCTGCAGCAGTGGGCGCCCTCTAGTGGTAATACAAGAGATGACAACAGCTTATAGTGCAGTACAGTAAAGGTCAACATGACTCTGACACTGAAGAGTCCTTCACAGGACGATGATCCAACATGGCTGCCTGTGTTTCTGTTGTGTATTTTGTGTTTTTGACATTTGTCTCTGCTCCCTGCAGCTCTGGCCTCTCTGTCCGGAGACCTGAAGGGCAAATATTACGCCCTGAAGAACATGACCGACGCTGAGCAGCAGCAGCTCATCGACGACCACTTCCTGTTTGACAAGCCAGTGTCTCCTCTGCTGCTGGCCTCAGGGATGGGCCGCGACTGGCCCGACGCCAGGGGCATCTGGTGAGACCTGATCCCCGCTGCCAATTCTCACCAAACCTTTCTGTTTTGGAGATTTAATTTAGAAAACTGACTAATATTTTCTGTGTGAAGGCACAACGATAACAAGACATTCCTGGTTTGGGTGAATGAGGAGGACCACCTGCGTGTCATCTCCATGCAGAAAGGTGGAAACATGAAGGAGGTGTTCGACCGCTTCTGCACCGGACTCACCAAGGTCAGAAGAAAATGTGTTTATTGAGTTTGTCTAAATAAATCTACTTTATTAACTTGTATGATGCATGGACCTGATTAAACTGGTTGTGTTTCAGATTGAGAGCCTGTTCAAGGACAGAGGACACGCTTTCATGTGGAACGAGCACCTGGGCTACGTCCTCACCTGCCCATCTAACCTGGGCACCGGCCTGCGCGCAGGTGTGCACGTGAAGCTGCCCAACATGAGCAAAAACGCCAAGTTTGAGGAAGTTCTCAAGAGGATGAGGCTGCAGAAACGTGGAACTGGTGAGTAAAACTTTATTTTAAATCTAAATTTAACAAAAGTTTTGTTTGTTTTTAAAGTGTTCGTGATGTGTCGTCCATGTGTGTTAATCTAGGCCGACGGTGGCAAATGGAAGTTTAATAATTTGTCTTTCCCATCAGGTGGTGTGGACACGGCCGCTGTGGGCGGAGTGTTTGACATCTCCAACGCTGACAGACTGGGCTTCTCTGAGGTGGAGCTGGTGCAGATGGTGGTCGATGGAGTCAAGCTGCTGGTGGACATGGAGAAGAGGCTGGAGAAGGGCCAGTCCATCGACGACATCATGCCCGCCCAGAAGTAAAACCGTCCTGACATCCAACAGCCCTCCTGCCCTTGACCTCTGACCTCTCCCTCTCCCGGTACCCTCTCCTCCCTCCCCCTAAATGACTGTTCGACTCTGTCCTGGAATGCACTCTGTATTACAGTTTGAATTTGTTTATTTAAGATGAAAGTTCTTGTACGTTGAGGATGGAATAAAATAAAAAATGTTCTGTTAAGTTCTTTGTCATCTGAGACCGTTTATGATCGTGTCATCGTTGAATCTAATTACCCTCGTAACAATAAGCCTGACGCGACCTGCGTCTCTTCTGAAGAAGGTTATAAATGCTGGTCTTCACACAGGACAGAGCTCCACCTGCAGAGCCTCTGCTACACCAGACTGAACCACCACGTTCACACGAGTTCACACTGACTTAGAAATCAAACTTGTGTCATTATTTCTATGCAGACTTCAGCTGAAAGACGTCTGTCCACAAATCCATACACAGGTTTACAAGATGAGACACACATCAGTCCCTGAACGCAGCACAGGGTAGATGTCAGTCTCCTTAAAGCTCCCACACTGAAGTAGCAATTTCACTCGTGGACACTAACATTTATGAAATGCACCATTGTAGCGTGAGGGGCTGAAGATGCTATTGAACTGCATTATGGGAAATGTAGGATCCAGTTTCCACGGTAGCAGACCAAGATCTTTTTGTTGTTTCATCTCGAGTTTCCCAACTTCAGGAACGTGCAACTTAAAATAACAATACTCGAGCTTTACTCCCTTAAAGCCAAAATCAGACGATATCTGACTTATTTTTAGTCAGCTGATTTAAAAAAGTAAATATCTGAGTGCAGTAGAAACACCGGGCTCTGAAACTGCTTCATTAACTCAAATCATAATTCATTACCGGACTCATTTTGGCGCTGATGTATTCAGGTTACAACCGGGCTGAACTGGGTCGATGTAAAAAGGAGTGAGGACCAGAGGGGCCTGAGTGACATTTTGGGCAAAAATGAGTTAAATAAGTCAAATGAAAGCTGTTAAAGAGCTTCGTCTACTGCATATTTTAATTCTAAAGCAACCCAGAGTTCAAATAAATAATACAAAATAAAACACACTGAATTATTTGAGGCCCAAACTTCCACCAACGTATATTAAAAATATTTTTAACTCTTTGTAAAATGCCTCATATGTTGTTTCAGACCTTTTCTAAGACGTTCGACTGAACAAATACAAAGAAACACTGGAATGAATCTCCACACACAAACATGAAAATGGAAGCAAACATCTTTTTTTTTTATATATATATATATATATATATATTTTCATCTCGACTGTGTCCGGTTACAAATGATCAGCGTGAGACGGGACGTTTCAAGTTGACAGACACTTTTTAATTGAGACATGAGTGACCCTTCAAACCATGTGGGCATTTACACGGACTCCCCATCATCTCTACTCTTTTTAACGAAATACAAAAAGAAAAATAAAACAAAAAAAACAAACAAAAAAACAAAAACTGAGTATTGCAGTGAAGCCGTCTTGAAAGTAAGATACATTATTTACACTGAAAACAAAACGCTACGTAATTTTTTTCTTTTTCCAGGAGAAAAAAAAAGAAATAAATAAGACTAGAAATGTTTTTTTTTTTTTTTGTCCACATTCACAGCATGACAAATCATATTCAACTCGTTAATGTCGACCCCGTGTGGCCAGAATAGACTGAGATATTAGTAGGTAATTCAGTGATTATTGCCAAAAGCCTTAATCTATACATTATAATATTCAATACATACTCTGTATTTTGTTTAAAAAAAGGAGACATTTGGAAACTGCTACTTGGATGATTGTACAGCTTAAATACTTCTAGATATATATATGTATACTTTTAAACCCTTTTGTTCATAGCTTTAACTCGTTGGCAACTTTGGAAGCAATGTTTTTGAAAGCGATGGATGATCCGGATATCCGTTTGAACCTGACGCCGTTGAGGGAGAGACGGGGCAGCTTGCAAACCTCCATCTCCCACTGGACCAGGTTCTCGGCTCGCCCGTCCCCGTGGACGCAAAGAAGCAGGAAACTCTCTTGCTGTTCGTAGTCGCAGTTGTTGGCATCGAGCACCTTGCGAATCTCCCGCATGATATCACAAGGCTCCATGGAGCTGGTGGTCCTCATACTCCAAGTGAATCTGAGGGAGCGGGGTTTACTGTCTTTATTTTCCCCTTTTTGATCCCCAGGTACATGGCGACTGTCGGGAGGGAAACAAACACAGAGAGGAGTTTTAGTTTAAATCACAAGGTGGATGGAAAAAAAGATCCCACTTTGACTGTTTCACGAAAAAGAAATGTACTTTTTTCATTCTTTGGTACGTGAAGTCAGTCAAAGCGGCTGGTGGAACAGACAAACCGACCAGCGACAGTCAAAAATTTAAAGGAGTAATTCGACTTTTTGGGGGTTTTATTCGCTTCCTTATTGCAGGAGATCAAAATACGAAGCTGGAGCCAGCAGCCAGTTAGCTTAGCTTAGCATAAAGACTGGAAACAGAGGGAAACAGCTAGCCTGGTAGCAGTGTCGAAAGACTGTAAATCCTGAAATCAAAGCCTTACTTGAAGGCTAAAATACACGTTCATCCTCTTTGCTGTCGTGCCATTTATCCACCTCGACTGTTTTGGTGTGAGATGCAGAGTTTTAAAGATGTCCGCCTTCTTTGTTACAGAAGGGAACAAGATGGCGCTCAGCACACATCATGACCCAGTTACTCAGGATAATCCACAGAAGTCGTTATGAGCAGTTTCCTGCAGGAACTATTTTCTCTCCGTATCACCGAGCAGGAGGAAACATGCATCAGTAGGTCTGTGGATTGTCTTGGTTGACTGAGTCATGATTTCTGTGAAGAGACACTGTTATGGAGTTTATTAAATGTATTTTTTTTGGCACCACAAGTCCGGCGCCATCTTGTTCCAGTATATACGAGAGAAGGCAGACATCTTTAAAACCTGGCAACTCGCACCAAAACGATCTGGATGGATAAATAACACGACAGAGGCGAAGGAAAAATATGGGTTTTGATTTTGAGGTATACAAATTAATACGTCTCCTGCATTAATGTGCACGTTCAGGTTTTACTGGACTATTTCTTGACCAGCTTCTCTTCTGACTGAGCAAGAAAGCGAATAAGCAAAATTCCCAAAATGTCGAACTACTCCTTTAAACAATATCCAGCTTGTAGCCGGCGTTTGTTTCCACCAGGACACATTCTGGCCCCAGTTTGTACGTCTCATGTATCATCATTACATTCAAGTCACAGAGCTCGGCATTAGTTTGAATAAAACCAGGACGCCTGATGATTTTCTGAAGGTTTTTCCAGATTCCTTAAAAACTCTTAATGATCTGGATGATGACTTTTGACCTGTTTTTAAATTTTCTGGTTTCTTTGTTTGCTTACGTGGTACAAATTGGCATTAAATGATGAACTACCAAGTAAATCTGTTCACACTGATGTTACTTACATCAATTAAAAGATAAATTGTGTGTTTACTGGATGACATTGACAATTAGCAAAAATCTGGTATGCTCGTTAACTGTTACGACACAAAGATACTCCACTTTCTATTCATTTATTTATCATTTATTCATACAAAACATTGTGTCGATACTTTTTTGGTGCTGTTTTTATTTATCTATGAAAAGATTAAAAAAAAGATAAATTCGAGGTTGTCCGAGTTAATGTAAAATTAATCAAATTCAGTTAATTTCAGCTTTGTTGCCATGGAAAATAGGTGTTTAGGTCGCCAAAAAATAATAAATATATGTACAGATTAGGGCTTCACGATATCAGATTGTCACTACATGATTATCGTGTCCACAGAAATTCAAGATGTCAATATTATCGTGATATCTCGCAATCAAATCTATCTTTAACTTTGTGTGTTTGGTCAGTAAATTACTCTCAAAACTGTAAAACACAAACAAAAGATGCACAAAGCTGAACGTCTTCACTGGATTATTCACACAATATCATCATGTGTGTGTTTTTTATTGACACAATATCAATATTAAAGTTTTTAATATCATGGTTATTGTGAAAATCGTGATATTGCAACAACCCTAACACAGATAAGAAAATAGAAATGTGAACCTGAAGTTTAAGAAGAACTCAGAATATGCTAAACTTATATATATATCATGTAATAAGAGGAATTATATTTTTATTGAGTCGTTGAGTATTTTTTTGGGAAAACCTTCAGAACAGTTCTTTTTAAAAGTCCGTAAATATCTCCCGTACGATCTCTGTGACTGTGAATATAATGTAAACTGGGGTTAGACATCCATGCTGCAGTTTTTTGGGGGCATTAGGAGCATTTTCCAGCTTGACAAGAATACAAATATGCCATGCTAACAGAGCAGCACACGAGCACAGTGCCATGCAAACATAAACTTTAAAAAAAAACAAAACAAGGCGTAACACTCAAAGGGTTCAAGGCTCAAATACAACACACCAAACACATCCAGACATCCCATGAGAAACAAAGCAGAGAGGGGTTCCTAAGCAAGCGGGTGGAGCACCTTGAGACTGCAGACGAGGACAACCTGAAGCCTACTTTAATAAAAGAGGGGGACCGACACATTAAATGACCTCACCTTGAGCCCTCAAGTCTCCCGTTTCTCTCAAACTCGGTTGAGACTCTGAGGCGCATGAGAAGATCAGACAGGGAGGAGGAAAAAAGAAGAAAAAAAAAAAAGATGTGGATTGTGCACGACAGAATAAAATAATCTCAGATCATTTCCAGTAAAAAAAAAAAAAGAGAATATGTGTGATAAGAAGGAGAAGCGACATCGACGAGAAACCACCACCGAAAAAACACAAAGATGGAAGATTTGACTTCCGGTGAAAGAATCATGAGAAGAAAATAAAAAAAGACAAAACAAGTGATGAATGTTCAGACTGCGATCCCAAACTGAAACCAAGCGTTCATAGATGGAGACAAAGAAAAAGATGTTTTGAACACACAGCAGGACGGAGATGCAGCTCATGAACTAGTGTGAGAGTGTCGACCCAAAACCAGCAGAACCACAACATCAACGACAGCCTGCAGGTCGGATTCAGGTGGGACGGGAGGTGATGGTGCAGAAGCACGACAGGAGTCTTCGACTACGTTTTTGGCTTCATATTTACTGTTTTTATTGCAATTTTATTGTTTCTCGCCTACGATATTTAACTTCTACTTCTTTCCTTCAAAAAGCTCTCAGACTGCATCTTTATCTGCCTTTATTTGGTGGTTTAACGCAGGGCAGGGGAATGTGGATAAAATCAAAGTTATAAGTAAGCAAATATATTCATAAACATGTTAAAATGTTGCATAACGGTTCAATATCTAAGCTAAAAGTCAATTTAATGTAAAACTCTGGAGGAGTTTGTGCTTTCAGGTGATTTCCTGGGTGGATGGAGTTTGTTTAATGTGAAGGAAGACCATGAGATGTGGTTAAAAGCTCCAGAAGAAGCGAGGCGCTGACTTATACTATATTTCCAGATCATAAAATCTTACTCGCCTTTTCGTCTTCCATTGATAGAAATCATATCCAAAATAAACCTAAAATATGCAAAAGAAACCGTAATTTAACATCTAATTTTTTTATGTTTTGGTTTTCTGTGATTTATATTGCGACAAGAAATAATTGGGGTGATTGGGTTTCTTGTATTTCCGAGTCTGGATCTTGATCTGAAGCACTTCATTAAATAAAAGTTATTTTCAGTTCTTTAAACACCGGGAAGAAAAACTACTCCCACAAACAAAACTGGGCCACATGAACACAGAAAACTTTTCTGGGTTGAAGCAGATGGGAAACATGAAGCTGGGTGAAACTCCGGCTCTAAAAATAAAAACCCAACGTTCCCCGACAACGATTTGTTCCTGTGAC
Organism: Pagrus major; assembly: GCF_040436345.1. Lineage (NCBI taxonomy): Eukaryota > Metazoa > Chordata > Actinopteri > Spariformes > Sparidae > Pagrus > Pagrus major. Next base: position 3,203,604 of record NC_133230.1, on the reverse strand, counting down.
TGAAGCGGCGACATGTTCAACAACTCAGCAGAAGTCTATTCTTGTTTTTCAGTTAGATAAAGCTGAGCTGCGGAGGAACTGTGTCAACGTGTGAACGCTCGACAGGCTCGTCAGCCAGAAGCCACCGAGGAAACTTTACAGGCCTTTCAGTCAGAGTTGTTCCCACAGTCGTCTACCGATAAGTCACGTGATGACGGCCATTTAACTTTAAATTTAAGCAATATTTGCTGTTAAAACTAGAAACTAAAGCGTTGAGTTGATTTGATTTTGTTTCATGATTAAATAAGCCGAAGCTTTGGAAGAGGAAAGATGTTTCTAATCGTCACAGGGTTCGTTTCTCTCGTCTTTAAAACGTTTAAGACAATTAAAAACCTATTTTAACGCTCGCTTTAATTTTTTACGTTCTTAAAAAGGCATGATGTTGATAAAGATAGCTTAGCTTAGCATAAAGACTGGAAACCCCCATATCTGCACGTCACATCTAGAGCGGCAAGGAGCGATTCTTGTCTTGATCTATGAATTGTTTTGTCAATTAAATGTAAAAAAATGTTAAGATATTAATCACAACGTCTTTAAATCGCTTCTTTTCTCCCACCGACAGTCCAAAACCCAATGACTCTACATTGAGCGGCATAAATGACGAAGATAAACGGTAAATCTTCACATTTCACCAGCAAATGTTTGACAATAGCTGGCGAGAGAGACTATTTTTGGCGATATTTAATATTTACATGATTTATGAATCAGTGCGATAAAGTTTTTTGACGCTTCAGATATTTAATTTGCTTAACGAGGCAGAAACACAGACTTCTGTTTGGTTTTTCCTCATAAACTGGATTTCCTGACGACTTAAATCAACATAACTGAGATGACTTTTGTCCGCGATCGCTCAATTTTTGCCAGATTGCAAGAAAATAATAATTTTCCTCGAGACGACAAACTAACAGAGAGCAGCTGTGTTTCTTTTCAGAGGAGGTGTTAATGTGCGTCTGTGTTCATCTGCTCTTCACAGTGACTCACGAGGACAGGAAACCAGTCTCCCTGAACGACTACAAACAAAAGAAAAATGTCTGACTCTAACAGAAGATTAGATTGAAAAGCAAATAAGCAGTAAGCTCCCTGCTCCTCTGACAGGACGGGTTCCCAGCATGCACTGCAGCCTGGAGAACAGAAAAACAGGACGGGTGGAGGAGGAAGTGACTCCCGAAACTCCCCGACAGCTCAAGAGACTCGACAACAAGAGGACAAGTGAACAGACAGGACTGACAGCAGGTCCTGGGTCGGTCAGAGAGGCTGTGAAGATCACAAGACCGAGGGGAGGGGGGAGGGGTGAGGGTAGGAGGGTGAGAGGGGTGAGGGCAAGAGGGGAGGAGGGTGAGGTCCTCCACATAACTGACACTCAAGACTTTGGTCTGAGAAGAGAGAGATTGAGGGATTTGAAACAGCCCCTTACTCTAGATCTTCATCTTCCTACAACTCTCTATATCTTCTGCTCGAGAATCTGAAAGAAAAAACGGGAATCTGAAAAAACGGCGACTTTTTCTTCAATGGACACATGACAAGAAAGAAAGAGAGAGGGAAAGAATATTATAAAATGTATGACATGAGGACAGGCCAAAAAAGAAGAGTAAAAACATGGAAGGATGATGAGAAGGAAGGAAGGAAGGAAGGAAGGAAGCAAGGAAGGAAGGAAGGACAGGCTGATAGAGACTGGAGGGCAGAAGACTTACTAAGGGTCTTTCCTCCCTGGGTAGAAGGGATGGCAGGCCCTGTTTTGGCCGTCTGCCGTTTGGCCGGGTCAATACTGACCCTGAGCAGAGAGGAAGAGCAGCAAGAGGTCAAAGGTTAAAGGACACAGGAAGGTTAGGAAGACAAAAAACACACAAACTGTGAGGAGTGGAGGAGGAGGAGGGAGGTGACTGAACCTAAAAACGTCCTGAGGAGGAGGAAGATGATAAAAAACTTGTTGGTTAAGTCCCGAGACGTGATGATGAGGACTTCTGGCACGTGAAATGTACGAAGGATTGAAAGTGACACAACGTGGCAGAAGATCATCAGACGAGTCAGAAGTATAACTGAATTAATCGTTAAATATTGTGAGTTAAATAATTAAAAATCAGAGAAAAACGTAAAGATTTCATATTTTATTTTAACCTCCAATCGGCTGGGTTGAGCTAAATGCTAACATCAGCATGCTAACGTGCTCAATAACAACGTGAACACGCTGACGTGTAGCCGGTATTGATAAGATGCTCAAAATTACAGCAACATAAGATTAAAATCCAAAATAATCTAATAGTCTAATAATAAAAGTGTCTAAAAAGGAGTAAATGCTGACATTTCAGTGCCAAATAGAAATTAAGATAAATTAATCAAACTATAATAAACTAAAACAGAAAAGGTAAGTAATGACATTGAGAAGTAATAAAAGGTGATGTTGCACCTGATTTTGTCAAATCTATTAGTTAATCAACAGAAAACTAAATTAGCAACAATTATAATGAGTCATATTTCAGATTTCAGCTTCTCAAAAGTGTTTTTCTTTTAATTTTTCTCTTTTTATTACACTATAAAATAATTTATCTTTGGGTTTTTGCACCGTTACGTCATCTCGGGGTCTGAAAAACTGCAAATAAAAAGGAGCTGAAAAACAAAACAAGCAACTGAATGACTAAAACAGGCAGTTAAGTAACAAAATAAACAGATTGAAGGTTAAATAAACACATTTTAACTCTTAATTTCTAATTATTCAACTAACAGTCTTATTTATTGATCTTCTCAGGTGTATTTCTGACTCGTCCGATCACCTTTCACTCCATTTTGTCTCTACAGAAATGAGGACAAACACAAAAAAGCAAAGTGAGGTGATCATAGTGAGGATGATGACAGATGACACCAGAGTTCACCGACTCGACTCTCTGGATGATGAAGACGCCAGAGGCAGAAGGACTGTCCACCAATCAGCCACCAGAGGGCAGCGCAGAGCCTTGAGACGGCTCCCTGCGAGGGCCACAAAGCTCCTCCACTGCTCAGAGAAGCCGACGGCGGCTGGTTCAGTTTGACCACAACTAACTAATCACTTAAAAAGATCTAGTTCAGGAATCAATCAGACCTGCGGGGTTTTATTCTGGCGTCCTGGGCCGATGTCAGGTCAGTTTCACAGCCTCCTCTACAAAACACCGACCCTCCAATAAAAAGGGAGCGAGGAGCTGAAACTGACCCGACTCCCTCAGACAACCAGACATATTAAATGTGATTCATGCTTGAAAGAGGAGAAATGTCTGTTCTGGATCTCTTGAAAGGGTTAAAAGAGTTATATTTGTTTTTAAAGAATTATTTTAATCAGTCGGACATTTTGTTAAAGGATACGTTCACATTCTTTCAAGTCCATCCGTTTATAACACCTTGAAAATGTCACCGGTTGGTGTATTTGTTCTCGCTTTAAGGTGGTTCGTTCTTAAAGAAATGTCAGTAAGTGACAGAAGACAAAATACAGTTTGTGTTCGAGAAGGGATAATTCATTTTTCTTGCCCATTAATCGGCCACACGATCGCCCAAAAAATAATATATATATATTTTTGTATAACATACAGAGCGATAAAACATTTCTTTATCATTTTTGTGAGCAAAATGAGCTGAATTTCTTCTGCTTTTGGGCCGACTGTCAGATAAAACAAGCCACTACATACACAACAGGCGTTTATCCTGCTATTTTAACGATTCATTTAGAAAATTATCGTCAAAAATCAAAGTTGAGACAAATCTAGAAGTAAATAGGTTTATAAAATAGAATAATATACACCAAATACAACAAAATGAGGAAAAATAGCACCTAATAATGAACTGGAAACTGCTTTAAAAATAACAGGATGGATTTTGTCTCTATCAACACCACTGTATCTGCTTTAAGAAGGGATCTCTTGTACATAAAATGATTTAAATGTCGTATTAAGACAGACTTGAAAAAATGTGAATCCATCTTTTATGTACCTTGAAATTAAAATAGTTTTTAGCTATTCATGAGTTAAAATGAACTGTATTTGTTAAAAACTTGTGCAAAGTTGATTATTTTTCATGTTTTATACTTTCTATTTACAGTTTTATTCCTCTTTTACATCTGGATGTTGTTTTGAATCTATAGCTGATCGTAACCGATCAATGCGTTCAAGGAAAACAACCTCTGAGTCTGACACCACCCTGCTGAAGGCCAGACAGCCTCACACAGCTCTGAAAGTTAGAAACCAAAAGCCCAGAAATCCTGAACGCCAACCGATCCCAAAAACAAAAAACAGAAAGTTGCAAAAAAAAAAGGGACAAAAGAATCGACCGACAGGCCTTCGAGAAGATATTTACTTTAACTTAAGTTCCTACAGCTGTAAGGACAGATCAACCCAAGCCCTCCACACACAACAATCTATACAAAATGTCTGCTTTACAAAAAGAAAAACACTTATTTATTTAGCTCTTTGAGGCCCAAACATTTCCTCGTCTGTCTGACAACAGGAAGAAATCTCATTCATGGTGATTTCTTCTGTTCTGACAGCCGCAAGAAATCACATCTGGGCCAGAGAGAGTTAAAAAAAATCCTGTTTTTGTGGTGAATAAATGCAGCAGGGTAACGTTTAAGGCACCGTCTTAAATGTGCAGCTTCAACAGCAGAGAGAGAGAAAGAGTTCAGTCGTTAACAACAATCACTGTGGTGAGAAAAACAAACCACGATCAATGGCAGCTGGAAGAAGCGACCCCATGCAGGCATTGGCAATTGATTAGTGGCAAAGCTGCTTTGTTGTTGCTGTTGGTTAAATCGACTGATTGTTCAAGGAGTTCTGGTTCTGCTCTCCCAATCAGCCGTTATCCACTCAGACCAACCACAGCCACACCGGGTACGTTTACACACACAGAAACGCCAGTTTGAACCAGATTAATGCAGAACTCCAGCCGATCAAACGATCATTTGGATTCATAATCAGGCCTACGTCAATAAATCTTCAGAGAACGATGCTTTAATCTGGATTATATATAATTTTTTTGTTAACTTTCACTTGATCTGGTTGCGTTAAATCCCTCTAAGAAGGAAGAGTCTGACACTTTGGAGAGTACGCTTATTCCTGGTGAGACGATTCATAACGCTCAGCCAGCAGCTAGTTAGCTTAGCTTAGCATAACGACTGGAAACAAGGGGAAACAGCTAGCCTAACAACTCCAAATCCTCCACACCTGCATGTCACACTAACGGCTGCAACTAATGACTAATTATCTAACTAATTTTCATTATCGATTAATTGAGAAAATGCTGATCACAATGTCCAAAACCCAAAAACTCTTCATTTACGGTCAGAAATGACAAAGAAAAGCAGCGAATCTTCACGTTTAAGAGGCAGAAACCAGACAATGTTTGACATTTTTGCCTGAAAAGTGACTGAGACAACATGTCGATTATAAAAAATAGTTGGTGAAGGTTTCTGGAGAATTTAAGTGACCATCAACAACTGATACTAACCGAGTAATACCGTGATATTTTTGAGGTTCTTGTACCGTGAAAATATCCGATCATCGCAGCTCTTCTCCAGGTAAGACAGTGAACAAGTTCACCCCACCCCTCATTAAAGAAAATAAAGTTATCAGTTATCACGTTGCTGTAACGCACCTGATAACCCCTGGCTAGCTGTTTCCCCTTGCTTCCAGTGTTTATGCTAAGCTAGCTCCAGCCTCATATTACCGTACAGACATGAGAATCAATCTTCTCATGTAACTCTCAAGAAAGTGAAAAGCGTATTTCCCAGAGTGTCACACACTTCCTTTAACAATTAAGAAAAAGCCCCATTGACCAATTAGATGTTATCTAATCTGATCACATTAATCTGATTATGAACTGCGTGCATGTAAATGTACCCAGAGAGTCTTTTTGTTCTGCTAAGCGGTGTGTTAGTTCAGTGCCAGCAGCCCCACGCGTCTGTAGAGTCTCAGAGGAAGTTTTTCAGTGAGATTGTTTTTCGTTATTTTTGGCACAGAGCGAAAAGGCAGTACAGGAGTCCTACCTTTTGGTAAACCTGAATGACATGTTTCTACAACAGAATCAGACAAAGAAACAGTGAAAATGGTGAAGGAGGAGTGAGAGGAGGAGGAGGAGGAGGAGGAAGAGGAGGAGGAGGAAGAAGGGGAGGGATAGAGGGAGGAAGGAAGGGAGAGAGGAGTCTGAATGAGTGAACAAAAATGGGGTGATTGGAATCATCAACAGTGGAGGGGAAGATTAATTTGTTCATCGATTATCAAATGATTTCAATTCCTCATTTTAGGTCAGTCATTGCAGGAGGGATTCCCGTCGCTGGCCTGGCTGCCACGTCCAGAGCCTCTTCATGCAGACAAAATGTGTCTCAATAAATCAGGACCGCGACTGACGATTATGTTCAGGGTCTGCGGATTATTTTCCTGAAGCAAGTGGTGGGAGAAGTACTCGGTGAAAATAACCCACGTTCTAGAAATACTCTGTTATAAAGTAAAGTCCTGCATTCAAACGTCTACTTGAGTAAAACTAGAAAAGTGTCGTCTCATTCCTCAGGCAGTCGTGTTTTCTTCTGCAATCCATGTCAAGACAAGTCGAGTCGAGTCCTCAGTTAATGCGAGTTAAGTCCCAAGTCAAGTCACTTTTTCCTCCCTAATTATATCCTCATTATGATGTCACACTGCATTTAACCTCTGACCTTTTGGATATCAAATATCGTTAGACATTTGTGTAAAATGTTGTTGTAATCATCGTATGGATTCTTGAGTTACGTCCAAAAATGCAATTACCTCGATGTGTTCACGAAAACCACGACAATGAATGAAATCTGTATTACAGTTTTGATATTCAGTGAAATAAATGTAATCAAATAAAAAGAAATAACTTGTTTAAACTATAACTCACACACCAGACAAATAAAGACTAAAAATTGAAACTAATAAACAAAATGAACACACAGAAGTCATTCGAGTCATCGTGTCTCAAGTCACGTCCAAGTCGATGTGCGTCTGGATCAATAAAGTTTCATCTCATCCTACAATAATACATCATCATCATTTATTTCTTGATTTAATGTTTTATTAATCTGAATGTGCAACTCTTTAAGGTGAGGTAAAGTGCTCGAGTACTTTTCCACCACCGCCCAAAGTTTAGTCTTCAGATGTTTCTAAACACCTTTAGATGTTGAAGAAAAGCTGCCAATACTGACATCTGAGAAGCTGCTTTGTTTGATTTTTGCTCGGTAAAATAACTTCATTGATTATCAAAACAGCTGATTGTTTCAACTGGAGTTCTCTGGTTTTGCTTGTGCTGACAGAAACCACGTGAATTTCATCTACTAATATTTAAAGTTCAGGCGCTGCATGAAAAGATCTCTTCATCGCTCTTCTGCCAGAAAATGATCAGCAGACATCTTTAATGAATGACAGGACTGAAAGTATCTTTCTTGGACCATAAACAATATTGCAAATTTCATTAAAAGAGGTCAAATCGTGGCTCGTTCAGAGTGTTTCAGCTCTCCGTGGCAGGCATCCAGGCAGCGACGGATAAACAATTTAGGCTTAAGAATAAATCACATCGTACAGGACAGTGAAGTGTTTCCCCCCAGCATGTAATTTATCATCCTAACTCTACAAGGCACTGTGTTGATTGGCTTCTAATTCGAACAGACAGAGTCACAGGAGATTAAACTGTACAGAGCCGGGCTGGAGTCTCTCCGCTTTCTAATTCGGTCTCACATAAATGATTATTTCAGAGTGAATTTAAAAACGGACTGAGCAGAAAGAGGGCTAAACTCCAGCCCCTCGGTGTTAAACTTGACGTGAGGTGTCTCCTCTCCTACCTGCGGGTGAGTTTGGAGGTCAGTTTGGAGAAAAGGTTGCTGGTTCCACGGCTGCGGGTCTGAGAGAGAGGGGTGGCATCGTGGGAGAGGGTGGGCGAGGCCGGCGGCCCGTTGTACGTGGCCGTGCGGCGGTCCCTCAGCTGGCCGCCGTGGAAGGTGCTGCGGCTGGCGGTGCCTCGCGGGAAGCGCAGTCGGTCGGGTGTGGTGGCGTTGGCGATGCTGTGGATGGACGCCACCGGGTTCCTCTGGGTGCCGGGCGACACGGCGACGCTGCTGAGGTGGAGGAAGGAGGAAGAGAGGAAACGGATCCAATTAAATTTCAACTTCAAAAACAAAAGGTTTAAAGTTTTTCCACTGCAGACTGAACCAGAACCCTGGCAGCTAATATCTGTCTTTTAATATTTGTGTTCAATAAGTGTGTTATGGACGCCGCCAATTTTTGCATGATTCAAGGGTCCGGGACAAACGACTGCGATGGAAAAACTCTTTAAAACTTCATCACATTTCCCTCCTCATCTTTAAAATGTCAGTGCTCGTTATTCCTACATGGATTTCTAAAGCGGCCATGGATCTTTACTGAATGAGTCTTGCATGTTAAGATGTCAACAGGGTAGGAAATTAAATCTAAAAATGAGACTGAACAAAATCAAAATCCCTCTGATCCGTCCGTTACACTTGTGTTTAGGTTAAAACTAATTTCCTATCTTAGCAAACAAACTTCTCTCTTGATCTTACATCTTATGCCGCAGGAATCTGGAATAAATCAGGTCTTTTTGTTGCTCGTCTATTTTATATATATGATATTTAATTGGATGCCACAAAGGAAAATCTGTCTCCAAAGTGGTATATGTCTTTAATTCCCGCTCTCGTGTATAACTGCATCGTAACAGTAAGATTAAAGCTGGATCGCACCAACAGCTATTTTTTTTTAAACCAGATTAAATCGTGCTGCACCAAACTATAAAAATAGAAGAATGAGCTTTTAAGACCGGTTTAAATTCAATTCTTCAGTTATGTTTATTCTTTGAAGCTAGATTTAATTTAGTTCTGTTGCGGTTTGTGTTGAAAACTCGGCTCTGATGGCTCCTGGGTCACTGTCAAGCTAAAGACCCCAGAGGGTCGACCGTAGACCCTCCCGAGCTCTTTCATACAGAAGGAAATAGTTTTCTGATTTGCTAAAATAGCTCCTTGACCACTGGAAAAAAGATTCTGCTCTGCTAACAAGCTATAGCTGATGTAACAGGACCAAGACATCAAATCAAAGTCAGTGTGGGCGATTTTTTTGGCATAAATTCACCAGCCAAAGTTCATTTACAGAAGGAAAAAAAACTAAGGTTTACCAGCCCTCAGCTGATGTTAATTTCCCACCCTGAACATCAAGCCTCTTAACGTGAACAATGAGAAGAGTGTCCCTGATCAGCTAAAACAAAAAACAGACGATGGTCGGAGGGTGCTTGGGGCAGCAGGGTGGAGCTCGGCCATCGTGTCGGACACCAGCAGGTGAGGGGATCCAGACGGAGAAGATCAGGGGTCAGAGTTTAGAGCAGAGGATGGAGGAGAGACCAGGAGCAGAGCTGTGAGCGTTTGTTATTGCAAAATGTCGGCAGCGGAGACAGAGAGGTCCTCCGGTTCATGGCTGGCAGAGGGATGATGCAAACACGGAAAAATATTATCACACACAGAGTTTCAGGCCTCGTTCGTCAACGTGTGGCAGCTTGATTCCAGTGTGAGGATACATATTTTTCTCGACTTGTGCCTCCACTTTTATCAGTTGTCTGAAATCAACTCCCACCAGGTTGCAAGAGCAGGCAAAGTCTGTATCTGCTGGATGAGCAGCAGGAGTCTGATACAGTGATAGAAAACCACCCATGATGGTTAAAACCTGATAACTTAAACAGCTTATGTTGTTTTAAGTTTCCTCTGCGCGTCTGCTGCGACCACGTCATCACTCCCTGCACATTATTCACAATAATTGCATTTAAATTTGAAGTCAGTGGTGAGCATCGACTCGAGACCAAAAGATTTACTTACGTACATTTTCCACTAAGATTAAATTCAGACATCTTCCAAAGCTTTAGCTTTTGAAACATTTCACTGATGAAAGGCTGATTTAACATGTTTTGATGAAGCAGACTTCTCAGTAACGATAATAAGAGCCCTCTGCAGGAGCTACGCTCCCAGTAAGTTGGTTTTTAGTTTATGGGGTAAAAGTCAAGCGGTTTGTTAAGCCTGTGATGAAGCCAGTGAAGACTTTTCTTCTGCTGGGCTGCAACTAACGGTTATTTGAATGTTAATTTATTTAAATTATTTAATTAAAATTGAGTAAAATGTCGATCAGTGTTTCCAAGATGACGTCCTCTGATGTCTTGCTTGTCCACAACCCAAAGATATTCAGTTTACTGTCATAGAGGAGGAAAGAAACTAGAAAATATTCACATCTAAGAGGCTGGAATCAGGCTAGTCAGGCTGCTTTTTTAATAACTTAACATTAATTGATTACTTGATTGACTTTCTGTAAGATTTGTACACAACACAAGTAATCCCACATTTTGAACTATGTGTGTTCTCCGCTCCATCATCCATCATTAATTCGACTGAAGTCTTTTCCTTTCCCTGCTCGTTCCTGATGAGCGCAGATTTCAGACGCTGACAACAAAAACAAGTTGGCCGCACACTCTCCTTACTGTTGTCTGCAGGAAATGGTGTCCATGGTTTAGTTGTGGGGTTACAGAGTGTGAAGCTGGCTGGATGTGTGGGTTAGCGAAGGGGCCAAACAGGGGCTGAGACATGAGAGGAGACAGACAGGGGTGGTTTGGAGGCCCTGCCGTCTTACTTGGGCGTGCAGTAGTCCAGAGCGTAGTAGGAGTGGGGCAGCGTGGCCCAGCCCGCCTGGCAAACGTACAACGGGCCGACGGTTTGATACCTCAGCCGCACCGAACTGGACGAGGCACCGAACGCAGCGGCCGCAAAGGCAGAGGAGGGGCTAGTGGCACAAGCCATCTCAGTCATGCTGGTCATGCCACAACGAAAAAAAACACCGCCCCACCCACCGAAAACCACAAACACACAGGTAGAAATGAAGAATAAGAAGATGAGAAAAAGGGAACGTAAATACAAGAAAAGAAAAGAAGAAATAGAAAGAAAATAACGGAATGAAACAACGGAAATCTTTTCTTCTGATCCTGTCTGGATTTTCTTTCAGCAGTAAAAAGGGGAGTGTGGAAGGCTGACACTGATATTTTTGTAGATATTTATATTTACTAGCTTTGAATTTGGCCACATTTGTGTTCATAATGAGGTGTTTTCCATTCTTGTTGGGTAGAAAAAGCTCTAAAACAGCATTCAGATAAAAAAAAAAACTGGCAAAGAAAAGCACTGACTGATGGTTAAACAATAAAAAATAAACATAGTGGGTAAAGGCTCAGTACTCTGTCTTAAAATGCTCTTGAACAAAAAGGGAATGATCTTTTGTGTGTGTTTTCTGTCCACTGACTCAAACCCAGATTCTTCTCTTGGTGCTGATGCAGGTTTTATGTTTTTTTCATGATGAAACCAGGTCAAAGACAACAAACATCCTCTCTCACCTGTTCTCCTTCCCGTTGGGGATGACGGAGAGGCGGTCCGTGTTGTTTCTGTCGCTGCAGACGTACGTGTTCCTCCTGGTCATACCTGCCGACGCAGTGTTATTCTGTAGAGAAACGGACATGACACCATGTAAATACGGCCGTTTAAAACTTACATGATTATAAAACATGACAATTCATTGTTTGATGTTAAAAATAACATCGTGAGGATTATAACCCCGATCTCGGGAGAAGTTGGGACGCTGTGCAAAATTTAAAATGCAGTCATTTGCTCGTCGTTTATTTCTGCTCTGCAAGAAGGAATTAATCCACTGTTTTCCTGATAAACTGACTATTCATTGATTTTGATGAGCTCGGCTGTTCTTTTCTTATTAACTCACGCTCGGGCCGGTGGTGGCGCCTTTCCTGCGGTCGGGGATGTCGGCCTTGTTGGGGTTGTTGGCGTTGCCCAGCAGAGGGCTGGCGGGTGGAGCCCCGCGGCTGCCCGGGGTGCTGGGTTTACGCAGCTGGACTCCACTTTCCTCCTTGGCGCTGTTCTCGGCTGTGGTGGTCTGACTCCTCTTTGGATGAGACATCCCTGGAGGGACGTTCTGACCGACTACGGAGAGAAAAAAAAACAGACACAGAAGTGTGACGGGTGAGTCAAAGATGTTGTTTGTACCTCTGGCAAAAAGACGTTTTAAATGAAGTGTTTTTACATGTGGAGAATATCTGACACTGACTAAAAGCGACTGAGGACACAATCAAGAGCACATGAAGGTATTTTTAAGGAAGTAGGCTGATTTAGTTCATAGTTGAAAAAAGATATCACTCTCCTGTCTGCGTTTAAATGCAAAAATAATGAGGCTGAGGCCATTTCCCCCCTAAAACAGAGCTGTGGTTTTACGGTTTCCAGCTTCTCAGAGGTGAACATGTACGAATTAGCGTCTGTTTAGTTGTTGACCTGTGTCACCTGAAGTGCCACGGCTTTCTTTAAAAGTACAGTGAACGGTGGCTGTGAATCGCCGTGTTAGAGCCGGAGCTTAAAGCTGCTCAGTGTAGCCATGCAAGCTGCAGCTCTAACAGAGAGGAAGCCGTAAAAACGGGAGGTTATTGACAAAGCATTATATCACAGCGGACAGCACTGAGCTGTGCAAATAAGCTAAAGGTTAAAGTGCCTCCACCGTGTGACTGGTCTGATTTAACTGCTTTTATCAGCCTGACAACAAGCTACTGAAAGAAACTGAACTTTGTTAGGAGGGAAAAGCACAGCGGGCACAGACGGCGGCCACATTCACAGAGTTTTAATGGTTGATATTTTGTTTTCAGATGTGATCAGAGCAGAAAGAAACAAACTGGTGCGTCGTCCTCACCTTGTTCGCTGTAACGTCTCTGTTTGTGGTTGGAGGAGACGCTCCTCTGGACTTTGAGGTGTGAGGGCGACTGGCCGTTGAGCTCGCTGTTGGGTCTGGGTTTGGCCAGAGACAGGTTGCTGCTGGAGGCCGACTCGGTGGGCTCCAGCTGGGAGGCAAACAGACAAATAACAGGTTCATGTCCCACCTTCACACTAGAGAACCAGGCAGCGTGAATAAACAAGGCTTTTCTAGGCGTAGTTCGTCGGAAGTTGGTGGTACAGGTTACACATGGCTGGAGAAGAAGAAGTAGAGTTTGCAAACTGGAAACAAAACCAAAACCAGTTTCAAAACCAAAGGTTTGTACCTCGGAGGCCTTCCTGCCCAGCAGCAGGTAGGTGGCTGTGATCTCGTCATACTTCATCTTGGCCAGAGACTCCTGGATCTCCTCCAGGTTGAAGCCCATCCCGACCATCACATCTGCACAAAGCAAGACACAAAACACGGCTCATTAAATACTACAGTCACCAATTTTGAAAAAACTGCCGCCTGATTTCGGGGAAATCAAAAGTTGGAAATCTAAAGAACATGTAAGAAATCTTTCTAAAACTAGGAAACGCCTCAAAAGCATCTCGGTGTACATTTTCTACGAACACGCTCACAGGCAATGTGACTTATTTAGCAGAATAAGGAGCAACAATATAGACGAGATATCCAACAGCATATGGCAGATTATTAATGTTTCATGTGAAATTCTCTGTCTGGCCTTTTGCAGACGCTGCTCAGTGATTATTACACGAAGGGTGAAGCAGGAATCGTGTTCGAGAGGTGAGGAAATCAGAAACAATCAGTACTTTTCCTTCTCTCTGGTTCTGCCTCGATCAATCAGAAGCAGGCAGAGTGTTACAGAGCACACACACACACACAGAGACACACACACACACGTGACTATGACGCACCGCCTCCCCATCGTCCAGCTCACGTTTGTAGCAGCATGTCAGGTGAAGCAGAGCGGAGTTTCCTGCTGCAGCAACATTTATCCCTGCGAGTGTGTTTCCCTCCCCCAACATGCATTATATGAAGGCTTTCCATCCTTTCATCCCGACGCTACGCCGCCCATTAATTTTTAATAGCCACTCTTCTATCTGAAACACGTCGGAGAACACTTCTAATCAAAGCACAGGCAGCACTGGCTTCTCAGTAAAAGGTGTTAAGATGAGTCACGAGCTCCGCTGACGGTGCTCTGATTTCCCGACGGCAACGGCTCCGCCGGGCTCGTTTTCACCAGGAGATCCACCTCATCTCGAGATCAAACTCTGAATACATTCAGAGGGTGATGTTTTTAAAATTTTAACAAACATCTGTTCCTGCAGCCCTAAAGCTCTTTTGAGCTGTGTGAGGAAGAGACGCTTCAATGGGATGTTAACAGTAAAGAGCGTGTGAGCGTCAGAGCATCTCAGTATTTTTAGCGAACGTTAGCTTCTAAAATAAAACGTCTTGTCCTTGGAGCAGATTGCTTTATGTGGACAGCAGTTAGAGTCTCTGCTCTGTACGTTCATTACTCCTAAAAGGGACATAACATCTGAAATATTATATCAGTAATGTCATAAATACATATCAGATGGTTTAAAATGTGATTTAATATGAGTGTTTTATTACTTTAAGACAATAGATGTTAAAAATATAGACAGTAGAGTCACACCATGTTGTTAACGTTCTTAACAACCAACAAGAAACTGAATATATATTTAATCTATAAAACAGTAACTCCTTTACATTGTTTATCATCCAGAGAGCGCCGACGTTCATCCTGCGCTCACAATGTTGTGAAATAAAATAATTAAAGGAGTTTCTCTTGTCGATGTGTGATCACTTAAATAAAAATGAATGTTGTCCGATATTTTATCATATTGTTTTATTTTACGTGTCTTTAATCCGACTTTCTGACACTTGAAACGTTTGTATTAGTGTCTCGTACCTCTCGTATATCTTTTTATATATTTTATGCTTTTATTTGTTTGTGAAGCACTTTGAACTGCATTTTAAAGTATGAAAGGTTATTAATAAAAATATGATTAAAATGTATTATTATTTGTCCAATATTGGTATTTTTCAATTTCACAATGTGTATTTTTAAAGCAGTGGAATAAAACATGAGCTCATTAACATTTATGCGTTTGATGTAGCGTCATTACGCATTTCAAAACAGCGCCGCCATCTTTGCTGCAGCTGCGACCTCGTTGTTCTCCAAACACTATCAAGGATTTGACATCTACATCACCATGAGCGTGACGACACAGGCATGATTACAGTGTCAATATTTTTGTTTTACAACTTTCCAAACAGATATTTCTTCACCAGTTTCTGCTCAATGATGCTTTGGATGACTTGCAACCTGCAACTGTATCTGCTTTAAGAAGCCCAAACCTTTGCTGTTGACACCTTTTAAGCAAAAAAAACTCCATGTTTACCGTTTTCAAAATACCACAAACTCTGTAAATGCAAATAAATTATCCTGTCCGACAGAATTTCCTTGACGTCAGGGAGAGAAAAAGCCTCTCGGGCTGCGTTCTGATCATCACGTCACACTGAAAGTCTCCGCTGAAAGCCGTGCTAATGCCATTATGTTCGGTTGGTTTACAGCTCTCCTGTGCACGTTTTTTACTGACTGACATCTTCTAATTTAGTCGAATTAATTCTTTCCACACCGACGTGGAGTAATCCAGCCTGGCAGACGTGACAAATCTCAGTAAACTAATAAAGAAAACACCCACGTCATGATTTTTTTAAAAAAAAGAATCTGTCTTCTATACCTGGAAACTTTAATCGTGTTCGACCTGCAGGGAAACATCGAGCTTCTTGGGAAACCGGCTGAAACGTCAGACTGAGGGTGAGAAACGAGCCCTGCCTCTGTAACCAGGCAGAATCTGAGATAACCATCTTTCATCATCCATGTCCTCACTCTCTCTCTCTCACTGTGTCTCCTGCTCCCCCTCAACACGGCTGCTTCCTTCTTCTCCTCGAGTTGTTTATCGTCAAAGTAAATAATAACGGATGTTTTTATTTTCCTTTCTGGAAACGTTGGTTAAAGCTTTATTCTGACGTGACAGAAAGAGGAACGACGCCCGTGTGATGTTTGACAGCTGATGTTAAAATTAAAAGTCATGTTATCCAGGAAGTTTTCCGTTCTCCCACAGGAGAAGCATCAGATTTTAAAACCTTAAACTTTACAGACTGAGCTGACATGAGAAGAATCTCCTCGATGCATACAGCCGAGCGATTATTTTCATTTTGGATTAATCTGTTGATGATTTAATGTCAAATAAAAAGAGTAAAAAAAGTCGGAAAAGAACTAAAGTCATCCTCAAAAGTCCACAAACCAGACGTACTCTCACAGAAGACTAAGAAAAGGGGATTTAATTCAGCCTGGACAGACCGGGGGTGGGGAATTTTGACATTAATGGTTTAAAAAAATGTCTCACTGTTAATCTAGTTGCAGGAAGAGCTGCAACGATTAGTTGGACGATTGAAAAGAAAGAAAATGAACCAACTATTTTTCAAGCAAAAATGTCAAACACTGTCTGCTTCCAGCTTCTTAAATGTGAAGATTTGCTGTTTTCTTTGTCGTTTATGACAGTAAATGAAGAGTCTTTGGGTTTTGGACCGTTAGTTGAAGACGTTTGTTTATTGAATTTCGATTTTGAGGTTTTCTGTTCTTTAATTTTTGTTCTTATATGTTTGAACACTTTAATTTCACGGTTTGTTTCTTTTTTTTTTTAGTGCTCAAAATAAAAATATCTCAATCAAACCAAAAAAGAAATAAAGGACATGATTAGGAGAATAATCTTTATATTCTACTGTCTAAAAATATAATCTGCAGATTAATCAATTATGAAAATAGCCATTAGCTGCGGTCCTGGCTGCAGATCAATTATCTGATTCGATTGGTCGACATATTGTTGCAGCTTTTATCTCCTCGACAGCTTATTTTTTGGTTAAATAAGTTCTGCTGCAGCCTTTTTTGTGTTAATCTGATCGTTTTCTATTGTTACCACGCCCGACTCTGAGATTACCATTGTGACTTTTACGTAAAAGTGACTCACATCCCTCCTGAAGTCACGACTGTTTAAATCATTTTTGCAGTGGGAGACACGATCTCCCCTAAAATATCTTTTCATTTGGGAGAATGTTTACGTAAGGTTTTATATGCATTATTAAAGGATTCAGGGATTCCTCTGCAAGATTGAGACATCTCCTCTCTCCTGCTTTCTTTCTCCTGCACTCACTGGGTAACTGGGAGTTTGCACCGGCACATGTGCACCGACAGCCAACCTCAGCTGCTCTTACGTAAGAGCTCCCCCTCGTTTACAGCTTTCATCCAGGGCACGATGGGGAGGCTTCTCTCTCTCTGTCGCGCTCTCCCTCTCTCCATCTCCACTCTTTAGTCGCATGCAGCAGCACAGCTCGTGTTTATTTATTCATCCTCATGTTTCATCTTTTCTTTAAAGCCTCTTCAGCACTGAAATAATGAGCCCGAGTCTGTGGAGCTCTTCGTTTTACGCCTCAGACATTTTCTCACCATCAAAGACACCATATAGTTTTACTGTAATAGATGGGAAGGACAATATTTGACTCGGTGTGATGTTTTTTTACCTATTCTCTTCTGGTCCGTGATGTCCAGCTCAGGTTCAGTGTAAGGCTTGAGCTCGTCCTCTTCAAATCCTGCGTTGATCCATCGATCCTTCATGATTTGCTGCAAAAGCAAAGTGAGACAATTAGAGCCCGAAAGACACGAGAAAGAAAGATTTCGAGGCCGGTAGCAGTATTACATATTAATAATATGCATTTTTACACGTTTTCTGGAATATTGAGGATGAAAGTAACCAGATTTTTAGGTATATAAGTATTAGAGATGGACGAACGCGAAAAAATAACGTCTCCGGACACGGCTGTTGCCAGCTTGGAGGCAAAACAATTAACACGTTAGAGGCTCTGGTGCACGACTAAGTAACAGCGACAGAGTCTCAATGACCTCAAACATTTCTCTGACATCGATTTATAAGCCTGTCCTGCTCTACAGACGATGACGCAAACTTAGAGAACAAGGATGAGTTTATACTTTTATATCCAAAGTGGTTTTAACTTATAGCTTTCTGTATGAAAGGATTTCACACGTCATATCACCACCGCAAAACGTGGATGGTTGTATTAAACACGATCAGACGGCATTGTGCTTTAATTATACTCCTCATAGAAACTGTGGTTTTTGTGGGCGAGGAGGTTTGCCTTGTTAGATGTGTGTTACTGAAAAGCAGCAACACACAGTCTTTCTTTAACTTGTTTCATGTCGTCCTCACTATCAACAATCTCCGCTCGCAGTAGTACTATAAATCAAACGTAAGATTGACATTTATGAGACCAGCTACATGTACATCCCCTTTATTCCCTCCGAACAACCTATAAAGGAACATCGAAGGTTAATTTTTAACTGGTGCTCTTTAAATAAAAGGCAGAAGATGACAATGAACATACTGCGTGTTGTATCCTTTCACTGTAACATCCATATTGTGCTGCGTCTCATCTGTTTGCACCTTTTGTTTTAATTTGCAGCTGATCAATCGCTCTCTGGGGTTTTAATAACGACAGAGCCAAACTAATTATCACTGATCAGGCTCTGATGCAACCAGGCCTTCTGCTATAAACCAGGGCAATCATGTGTCATCTGAGGCCAACACATGTGACCCTCCGAGTCGAGCCAACAGCGTTTTGTTAAAAATCACTTATATTTAGCTCGACGGAAAGGAAGGAGACGCATAAGAGAAAGAAAAAAAAAGATTCCTGCTCTCCAAAAGCAAATAAAAGATGGAAAGCATCTCTTTAATTAAACACAACACGTCCTTTAAAGCTGATCCAGTTTAGAGTTTTGTGCCAAAAATACTCCTCAAGAAACAACGTTTTATATGTTAATGATATGCTGTCGGGTGTCAGGCAGAGCTGCACGATTCCAGCTAGAAAAAGACGATCATTAACCGTTTCTGACAACGCGATCAGCGGTCTGATTGATCTGTGGAACAATTCTCTCGCCGTCCTTTCTGCCTCTGACATCAAACACAACTATTTTTAATCTCCGCAGATGCTCCAAGGGAAATGAAATGTCTAAATATTTTTGTCCACTTATGAATCGTGGAAAATGAAAGAATGATTTGCGGTTCAGGACATTTTGACACAGTTTGACCTTTAGCAGGACAGACTTTGTTAACACTGGCAGTCTCCGGCAACAAACCAAAACACGTTGTCTATTATACTGCAGTAATAGACACTTATCGTGATCTTTGCTGCTAATTTATGTTGACTTTAGTTCATAAAAAACTATGACAAAGACTTAACTTGACTACCAATCGCTTGTTGAGGGAAATATCGTTCTTTTTACTTCACTACATTTATCTTAGAGCTCCAAATTTTACATAGAAAGCACGCTAGCCTCTGAAATGTGGTGCTTTTAGACGTATATGCCGACTCCATGTTGGTCCTTTTTTAGGTTCTTAAAACGCGTAGTGCTTGCTTGGAAGATTTGAGCTCGGAGGTGGAAGATTATGCCGTTTTATCATTATTCAACCTTCATTTACAGGCATGCTATGCAGGATTTGTCAGTTATTGTTTGTAAATTTGTCTACTCCGCAGCTTAACGAGGGATTCAAAGAGAGCAGCAGTCACCGTGTGAGCTACAGCGAAGGAAGAGAGCGAGCATTTGTAATATTGGAGAAGTGCAGCAGTGTAACATCGACATTTTCCTAACTTGGCCAAAGAAAAAAGGATTTGGGACTAGCTAGTTTTGGCCACAAATTGTGATCTCGGCCACGAATAACCTCTTTAAACACGGTTTCCCACTTATACTCCACTGTTCTTTCTATCACGTTCAGATCGGCTTAACGCTGTGAGGTACCGTCGACTCATAGATAAAAAGGCGGAGAAGTGAACAAGAAAGACAATTTTGGTACAAAACAAGAATGACGATGCATTATTCATGGTTGCAACATCAGAAAGGAGGAGGAGAGTGTGGGCCGGCGCACACAGAAAACAGGACACCGTGGGTGTCAGAGAAGATGATGCAGGAGGGGATGCAGGAGCCGAGAGGAGGGGAAGGGGGGTTTTGTTGGAGAGGTGGAGGATAGATGGCATTCTCCGATGGTGCAGACGTGCTGTGGGAGTGTGTTAAGAATTGAGAGGTATATTTACATTTTCTGCGTCCTCCCTCACCTCGAGAGTACCCCGCTTGGACGGGTTGAGCACCAGGAAGCGTTTGAGGAGGTTCTCACAGTCTGTGGACATGTAGAAAGGGATGCGGTACTTCCCTCTGAGCACACGCTCCCGCAGCTCCTGCAGAGAACGAGGACGACGAACAGGAAGTCAACAAAACACTTCACAATGCGATGAGTCACATTCTGGATAATGAACACTCTGGGAAATCAACAAATGGATGTAAATGCAATTAAATAACATCAGCTCATAAGACACACTAAGAATAGCATCCGGACATCATCAGCTCCGTCCTACCTTGAGGTTCTGTCCATCGAAGGGCAGCGAGCCGCTGACCAGCGTGTACAGGATGACCCCCAGACTCCAGACGTCCACCTCCGGCCCGTCGTACTTCTTCCCCTGGAAAAGCTCCGGTGCTGCGTACGGCGGAGAACCGCAGAACGTGTCCAGCTTGTTGCCCATAGTGAACTCGTTACTGAAGCCAAAATCTGCGATCTTGATGTTCATGTCTGCGTCGAGCAGCAGGTTCTCAGCCTGAGTACGAACACATGAAGGTCAGAAGTTGTGATGCGTTTTACCTTCAAAACATCGAACTAAGAAGTTATATTATATTTTTTTCTGTAAAGGTAACACAAACAAGAGCCAACAGCCAGGCTAGCTGTTTTCCTTTGTTTCAAGTCTTTATGCTAAGCTAAGCTAACTGGCTTCAGAGTGGCTTTAATGTTCTCATCTGACTCTTGAAGCAAGCGAATAAGAGCATTTCTCAAAATGAGGAAATATTATTTAGTGTATAAAATGCCAGGAAATAGTGAAAAATGCTCATTACAGGGAAAAGCAGCACATCTTTTGTTATTTCTGGTGGACAAAGGACTATGAATGCTCTAATTTTACCAGACATTCAATAGACTACCATTGTTTTGTTTGCTGCGAGTGAAACAAATGTACCAGCCATCATTAGCGTGATGGCCGGGTGCTAATTTTGTGCCTCGACTAAATCACATCGAGTTTCTGCTGCTTTACCAACTGATTTTATAATTTCTGCTCATATTCATATTGATTGAGTGATCTGGTTTGATATAGTCTGACCTAATGCAACTGAACATCTACTTTGTGAATGAAAATGTTCAAACAAAGACCGAGGACTTCGACTCAAACATCTGCTCGGTGCTCACAAGCAGCTGTAGGCGAAAACACTAATTAGGAAGCTGAAGCAAAAGAGAGCAGAGAAAAGACTGAACCGTCATCCTGAGCTGCTTTCAGCTGCAGGAGGAGTAAACAACACTCACTACACCGAGACTGACCATCAACAACAACGACAAAAGAAAGACTCAGTGAGTGACAGCAGAGTCAAGAATGTGTCAGACGAGGCCGAGGGATCACGGTTCATTCGCTGGTTAAAATTTAACCTCCATCACACCTGTGACGTATGGACGCCTGCCCTCTTTACACACAGGGACAAACACACACGTGTATCCTCTGCAAACATAGTGCAGACAGAAGAGACCGCTCTCACATCTCCCTGCTCATGGATCATTCATGAAGCTCTACAGAGGAAACAGTTTAGACGTGCAGGAAGATACACGGACCTCTCTTCGTCGAGCGACTCCCACTGAGATAAAAATACAGACGCATCAATATTTATACTCTGAGAAGTGGAAGCACGTCACGGCTGCGAAGTGGAGGAGGTCCATTTACACTACAACGGGTGGTGTGGTGCTGAACATGTGCGCAGTTTAGAGGGTCCGCCTACTGTCACGTAATGATACGTTTTAACGGTGGAAGTAGGGCTGAGGAGAAAGTCAGAAAAAGGCAGAGCGGAGCCTCATTAGCAGCATATGCTGCATTTTGCAGTCAGATGTGGTGTGTGTGAGTCGTCAGAGGGAATATGGGAGTTAAGAGGAGAGTCATAAAACACGTAACACTGACGTCAGCGCAACACTCTGACCTTTTCTGTCCGATATGAGTCAGCCGTAATTAGCCTCAAAAGTAGAGACGCTTTGCTAATTTAAACTCTTCGCAGGGATATAATGATTAACATGGATACAGCGATTACGGTGTGTTGATGTTAGTTGCAGAGTGCAAATTACCATCTTAAATATCAGGTTTTCATGCAGAAAATCTCAAGACATTTTATTTTATACGACCCCGTATATATCATAATGGAGGACAGAGGTGTGCAACTAAAAGGAGATTACTTGGTTTTTGGTTTGTTTGATTCTGTCATAAACTACCTCGATATATATAAATACACATATATTAAGAAGAAAACCAAAACAAAAAGGACACAAATTTAATCCAACATGGCACCCAGACATGCAGAATCCAACTAGGGCGGGGCCTCAAATTATATATGTCGATATTTTTGAAATGTCTCCGTGAAACGTGCATGTATGTACCAGATAAAAACATCCAGTATGGTTCATATTTTTAACTAAGATCATTTTCTGTTTTGTGGTTTTCATGTTTATGTGCCTACATTTCCTAAAAGTCCAGAGAACACAGTGATGCTGCTGGTGATAATGGCTGCACACACACAACAACCCATCATGTGGCTGCATTGCATTCTGGTCAAATGAAGCTACTGTCGGCGCACGAAAAGTTCCCACAGCCTCTTTCCGAGACTTCTCTGAACTCACCTTGAGGTCTCTGTGAACAATGTGCTTCTGGTGGCAGTACTGCACCGCCGATACAATCTGTACGAGGAAAAAGACAAGCAGAGTTTAGTTAAATGTCTGGTGTTCAGCTCTCAGACTGTGATAAAGGATGTGGTAGAGGAGGAGGGGGAGGAGGAGGAGGAGATGTGGTCGACACCGACAGGAAAGATGAAACATAACACAGGTGTGGCTGAAGACGCCAGGAGGGTGAGAAAGCAGGTTTCCTCTGTGAAGTCAAACTACTGTACAGTTATCTCTCACAGTCCAGGTCACAAATGATCTGATGCATTACAAATATTAGAGTACAAAGGCTTCCTACATTTAGAAATATTCACTTTTTACATCTTGCCTCAGTTTTATCTCTCAATGACTTTTTGCAGTCTCTGTTATTGCAGTGCAATTATCCATTTTTCCTTTGTTCCATTATTATTTGTCGCTGAAGGCGATGTTTCCAAATCTACACCGCTGCAAAAAAGCTTCATAAAGTAGAACTGAGAAAACTGAATAAAGTGAGTTTTCTTCAATATGTTTTGGCTTCATATTTGTTTGATACTGCATGAACCACAGATGCATCTTAAAGTCTCTGAAAACCTTTTTTCCCATTGAAATCTTACAAAAACTGCATTGTTAGAACAGTTTTACTGATTTCTAGGGACACGCTTTCGTTGCACCGAGAATCACTGACAAGTGAATCGTAATCGAGTCACGACACCAGTGAAGATTCACACCTCAACTAAACATGGTGAGAAAACCCGCCACAGTAATGATGTGTTATTTTCACTGTTTCTATTGGCTGAATGACCACATCCGCTTGGTCAAAGTTAAACAAAGTTGTGAACAAAGAGTCCACCTTGGCCGACTGAATCAAGCATGCATGAATTCATGCAGGCTTCACCCAAAATGAGTGGGAGACGGAGCAAACATCCTGAGGCTGGAAGTGTAATGTGACCGTACATTTGAGTGCTGACTACCTCTTTATGACACAGTTTTGAGTCAAACTGCAGTCATGTTCAGTCTTAAAACAGCTGAAGGGTTTTTACCACAGTAGAACAAAATGTAGTACATTTTATGTTTTCTAAATGTTACTCGGATTCATGTTTTCATGACTCACTGACGTGCAGCTGCTTCAGAAATGTATTAAAAGATCTTTGGCGTCTCTAGAAGTTTAATGCTTCCTTCAGCACAGAAAATAGCTCAGCTTTTGGCCGGTTTCTTATCATCAAGTAACACTTAATGACTTTGGACTATGTGTGACAGTCATTGAGAGGTATGTGATGGGGACACAGGCAGGTTTGGACATGTCTAATCCGTCTTCAGACTGCCGTCCCAGAAGCAGGACAGAGGACAGCGACCTGTCTGAGGCAGAGTCGGGAGCAGAGGTGTGAAACCAGAACACTGCAGGGGGAGAAAGCTGGGTACCTGTCTAAATTTAGCCCTGGCCTCTTTTTCCTTCATTCTTCCATGTGCAACCAGGTAGTCGAAGACTTCTCCTGCAAAAGAGAGACACAGAAAGAGAGAATTAGAGAATGACAAGGAGTCTTAGACACGGGAGAAGAGACAGAAAGCAATGAATGAAAAGTCAGAGATGCGAAGAAGGTAGCAACAAAAAGTGAGTCACAACTTATAAAAATAAGCAGATAAAAATAACTTCAGGGTGAACTTCTCTAAGCAGCTGGCCTGCACCATCACCCATGTGCATGGTTGGAGGGTGTTTCTTGACCATATTGAGGCGAGCGCGGAGCTGCTTCCTCCACACTGAGCCTCTCCTGGAGGCACAAAGCTGCTGCAGCAGACCCTTCCTTTGGCCCACACTTCTGCACACTTCCAGCCAAAACGTGACTACGCTCGCTCGTGTGCTAATTGAACTCGAGCGGCTGCCTTGTGTGCGAGTCCGTGTGTGCATATGTGTGTCCATATCGAGGCAAAATGAGGAACTAAAACAACAAGGAACAAAACATCGCCTCCCCCACTTTTTCCTGAATCCTCAAAACCCTCCCACTCTCTCAGCGCTGACCTGCGCAGGCGGTCGGATTGTACATTTCTATACTTTACAGCTCCAGAAATGCAACAATTCATCGACGCTCTGTGATTCAACTGCTAAAGTCAGAATGTGCCAGATAACACATTTCATGTCAGGGCGAAAGGGCGCAACAGGAGCTGTACATCGGGAAGAGAATACGGGACAAAACTGGCAAGTAGCAAGAAAATCATGATCTTACTTTAAAAATAAGTCGAGAATGTGCAAAACTAGACATTTGAAACAGGAAGTTTAAGTTTGAATAAAAATGGATTTGCCGATTTATGTCGAACTTTATTTGAATGATCCAATATTGATTCATAAAATCCGAATTTAACACCTGTGTTTTGTACAGCGAGTGTGTCAGTTAAGTCAAGTTCCTGCAGAGATCCTCTCGGCCCAGAAGACAACCTGCTGTGCTGGAGGCCGAGCTGAGGGGTTGCCTTGGGATTCTTCTTGAATTCCAAGAAAATCAATCCCAAACCGAGATAAATATTAGATTTGCTTCATTAAGACCTAACGCATATGGCCAACGATCACAGTCCCAGCCTCGGTCATAATGAGATTTCCTCCTCTACGAGCAGATCTTTACAATTTGCCGTCTCTACTTGGCTGAGCGTCCCGAACATGACCTTTCCCAGGAAATCAATGTTGAGATGTGCCTTTTATGTCCTGTGTATGTGTGGCGCTGCATTAAATGAGAAATAAAGGAAACTTTCCGAGAAGTAAACTCATGTTGAGATGTTGGAGCTCTCCATTTTGCAAAGCCATAAAAAAAGTGCACTTTGACCAACGCTGACAACCGTTAGCAGGATAATAAATGCCATTAGTGACTAAAGTCAGTGCTTCTGTGTGTTTGTACACATTAGTTCATCTTTTCCTGGAAATGTTTTTCTAACATTTGCCACGGTTAATGAGCCTCTCTCATCTCTGATAAAAAATAAAATAAATTGTGACGACTTTACTGTTACAGACTCACACTGTTGTTAGTCACAATCAGGTGTGTGCAGCAATGGAGGAGGAAGAACGACGTGCTTCAACTGGAGGAAGTGCATTCGTATCTGGGCGACGCTGAGCGGACGTGACCACAGCTTTTTGTTTTGGTTTTTGACTCGCCTCTCTATGTTTCCATCAGACCGATTTGTGACGCTGCATTAACATGTGTCATCGTCCCTTCAGCGCTTTAAACCTCCAGGGAGCTGCTTTCAAGTTTCACACATTTTGAGGACTGTACAAAAGCAAATTTCCAAAGTAGTGATGAATTCTCCCCCAAGATTTTCAACATATCTGCTTTTTTTCCTGTAGAAAACAATTTAAAATCGATACAGCAGAACCAGAATATTCCACACATTCTTCTTCCTTTTCAAAACATGTTGCCTACATTACCCACAATGCAGCTTGAGCCACTGAGTGACATCACTGGAGGCAATCTATCAGATCACATGCAGCTTCCTCTTGAGACACAAAAGACTTATTTCACATACGCAGTAGTACTCCCCAGGACCTGTAATGTGTAAAATTAATGGCGTCGCCCTTTAATGTTCGGTTGAAACACAATTTATTCCAATTTATAGGAATAGGAAATTAGGAAATAACAAACTATGTCTTATCATGAAGATATTGCTTTGAGTTATGGATCCAACTCCATAACTTCCTATAACTGACAAATATTAAGACATCAGTAGATATTTACTCAGCTCCGTGTTCTCCTACGTTGGTCCTCTCAGACAGAAGTAAGAGTCTGCACACTACATGCCCCTCCCGATGTATCTAAATTATTAACGCACATTTATCACATTTGGTGTTAATAAATCATACTCGGGACCTTGGGAGCAGCACACAGAGTGCTCGTTCCTACCAGCTACATCTGATGTTCAGCTTCTCACTTATATTTTGTTTCATGTACAGTCTCCCTGCCTTTGTACGAATGCAGGTGGAAACAAAATCAGCTGTTTCATGTTTTTACTCCAGTGTGAGGACGACAGCTTCCCCTTCTCATGAAACAACGCGTTGGAGGTAAAAAATGTTCCCGTTTACAGCGACAAAATGTTATCTCACCTCCGCTGGCGTACTCCATCACTAGGTAGAGCGTCCTCTCCGTCTCAATCACTTCAAAAAGCTTCACTAAAGGAGGGAGAGAGACACACAGAGAGAGAGAGGAAATGATTAATTATCAATTAGGCCTGAGGTTGGCAGAGTTTCAGACAGAGACAGCGATGGATTCATGGAAACAAACGCCAAAAATGTTTCCAAACACACCTAGAGAGAGGAGGGGACGAGGGAAGTTATGTGGATCTATGTGTGTGTGTGTGTGTGTCGTGACCATGTAAGCACAGCATCGAGCCGAGCCGAGCAGCACTCAATATTTACAGTACAGTCCAAAAGCTGTTTTTTTTTTTTTTTCCCTTCCCCTCACTGCAGTGTGTCGAGCGCGGAGATATAAAAGACTGTGTGATGAGCGGCTGAGGCTGCTAAATATAGACAAGGTGGGATGGAAGACAATGAGCGAGAGGGCGGAGAGGTGGAGATGGAGAGTGAACGGGCTGGTGAGCCGCTTACTATCAGCCCGGTAATTATAATCACATTTCTGCAGAGGAAATCATGGAGCGCGAGGAGAGGAAATTAAAAGTAATTAGCGGGGAATCCCGTCTCCGAAACCAAACGCACCGTGGCGGGGTGTCTGAGGTGTGTGCTTTAAAACACATGCGTATGTGTGTGTTTGTTCTGAGCAGTGTTGGAATGTGACTAAGCGCATTTACTCAACAACTGTGATTAAGTGCAATTTTGAGATACATGTACGTACTTGAATATTTCCATTTTCTGCTGCTTTATATATTTCCACTCTACGACATTTTGGAGGCACAAATAAACCCAAACAGTTCTGATAATCCCAGAAATCAGCATGATTTTTTACTTCTGACCAAAGTAATATTTTAACACATTATCTTTACTTTTGGGTACTTTTTACAACTCTGATTCTCTGCGTCCATGTGTTTTTGTGTGTGCATATACTGTAAAAATAAGTTTGGTGAATGAGGAGGAAGAAGGAGCCTTGATCTGACGTTTTAGGTGCATGTTGGTCCAAATATTTTATGATTCCAGCGTCACATGTCAGCATTTAATGCGCTTCTTTGTGTTACAACTTGCATCTTTACAACCTTAACAATATATTAAAATCAGAGTATTTTTTAGAGGCCAACCGACATATCGGTTAGACGATATTGGGGAATCACAGATACTGTGATATCGGCACATTTGTTGTCCGATAGACGACAGACTGACAATGAAAATACTCGTTAGTTGAAAGATGTTTAAGCCTTCAACAGCTGAGGTTTTCATCAAATGTGCTGCTTGTTGCTGCAGTGGTTTACTGTTAGTTGCCATTTCCTGTTGCAGTGTCTGTGTGATGCCAACGTTTCTGCAGCTCCAGGCAGTGTATTAACTTACTTATTGATCAGAACTGCGTCACTTTCTGATCCCAAAACAAAGCGGAAAGAACGACCCACCAATTTTTAGTCTCAGCAATCGGATACAGCTAAAGAGGACAGCAGCCATTAAGTTAATGACACAATGAAATGTTCCAGATTATTTACATTTTACATCCACGTTATAAAATTTAAACTGCATCTGCAGTGTTCGCCCTGTCTTCTCACTTTAAATGGCTGCTGTATTTTCACAAGTGTGATTTTAAAGAAGTTCCTCCTCAGTAATCCCCTGTGACTTCTGTGTGAACCAAAACAAATAAGAAAAGGGAACCAAAAAGCTTCACCAACGGTGCGTCTGGCTTCAAACACGCAGATGAAATGCAGGCTGGCAGCATGTTGCTGGTTCATGTGACCATTCGGTTACATAAAGGTCGAAGGTCAGAGACCTGCAGGTCAAGTGTTTATGAGCAGGCAGACAGCAAACCTTCATAACGTCAGGCTAAAATGTAAATGACTGAGATTTTTGAACGCCTACTTGCTCGTAAAAAATATCGTAAGAGACACATTTATCTTACATCATCAACTGTTCAGGTATTAAAGCTCATGTGAGTGGACGCTACTTGTGCTAATATAAAGTGTTTGTGAGACCCACTTACCTATATTGGGATGATTCAAGATCTTCATTATTCTAACTTCTCTGAAGAGCTGTAAAGGAAGAGAGACAGGCGGTGTTTACAGTTCACTCTGTGGGTTTCAAGATTTGAGATTAAGTTGGTTTGAATATTTTGGATGAGCTCATATAAAACAAAAACCAAAGTTCAGGACAGCACGCAGCACGTACAGGAACTGCACTGACAAATAAAGGAAGAAGTAAGAAGCCACATCATCCAAAATCTGCTGAGTAAAAACCACAATATCAAAAAAAGAGGAATAAGTCTGACCAACATGAGTTGCGACACCTTTTACGTGGTGAACACAGACTTCCTGTTTATCTAAATGTGTAGCTGTTCATCTTTTTTAGTCTTAATTATATAGCACCTACTTATTTATTAAGTGGCATTTACATATTACATGCCATTTCCATTTCACGAAGCAATAATTAATATTTAATTTCTAAGGGTTTTCACATTAATGAGCACAGATTATATGAATTTTTAAACGACATTTCACGGTTCTTCATCCCCGTGTGTCCCGATGATGAATAAACACTTCGACACTGCCTTTCTTATTCAGTTGATAACAGGAGATCACGGGCTCGGAAACCCAAACGCTGCCCCTCGTGTTGCGCCAACATCGACACATTTTTCAAGGAAATGTGATCGATTTGTCACCACCGACACGACAGGATCTCCTGCAGCCCGAGAGATGCTCATACATCAGCTGACACCCCCTCGGCGGAGTCAAGTAGAGGATCTGAATCACGTTAAACATGCACCATCACATCTCCTCCCTCCGCACTAATAACAAGACACTGTGTCAACACACGCTCTCCTCCGAATCAGCATTCAAAGTGACCAGACAAGCAGATTTGTAGCAGCCAAAAGTGCTTTTAAGTCTTCCGCTGAAAGAGGCATAAAAAGAACCGGGTGCAATTTATTATTGATCCACTGTTAACTACACCTCGCTCTCCCTTCCTCGCTCTCTCCATAAAAATATAAAAAGGCATCCATCTTTGATGAGGCGGGAGTAGCCATGGGTTGGTAGGTGGCTTACTGACGAACAAATTGTGAGGCTGTGCCGCAAGAAAACACACAAAAGAACATACACTGAACTGTACGCAATTTTGTTTTTCCCCCCAGGGTGGCGAAGTATTGACCTGTCCAACTCTGCCTCTGATTGGTTAATACTCGTTGCCTTTGTTGGGTGGCCTGTTCAGGTTTAGGCATGAAGAGTAAGACTGGTTCGGGATAGGGTAAGGCCCAAGTTAAGTTTTCAGAGCTCAAAACGCTGTCAAAAGTCTGCTGTTGCATTAATAACGATATAGAACATCAAATTTTTAAAGCATTAACAACCACACGCTTGACATTTTGACTGGCTTACAAGATGAATTATTCAAACTATCTTTTTTTCTGTTTGTTTCAGCAGCGCTTTGTCAGACATTTTTAAAGCTTTATGCTACTTTTAACATCTCTACATTTATCTTTCTGCTACTTAACTTTCTTTCTGACTGATATTTAAAGTAATTAATGCATCACTTTCATGACCAAGTACAGTAAAACGATCATTTAGTCTATAAAATGCCAAAAATGTATTGATTAATTGTTTAATCAATAATGATATGAGACTAAGACGATCAAGTTGGGATCGACTGATTACCAGAATCTGTACTTTTATATTTTCTGATTGCTGATCGTCTGATTAATCACTGATTTTGCAAACCGTTTCAGCTGCACTCTCTCTGCTTTACTTATATCTCGTTGAAATAATGTATCACCGCTCATTTGTGCATTGTTCCCGTTTATCTCTGAGCTTCAATCTGTCCTCTCAGTGGGGAGTGAAATAAACAATGGCGGTAAAGCGAGCAGGGAGTCTGAGCGACAAACATTAAAGGGTTCATCGACAGTTATGAAACTACGGCGCCTCAAACCCTGCAGATCCACCGGGACGCCCCGATGAAGCCTCGTGTCCTGAACCCTGGACCGCTGGTGTGTGCCTGAGAGGCAAACAGATGGTGACAAACAGCGGGTGATGCTGCACGCCGAGCTGCCTGAACACACACACAGTTACATGAAACTGTAAAAAAGTAGAAATTAGATGTAGTTGATGTTGTGTGGATGTTTTAGGCTATGGAGGAAAATGTCTTTCCATTTCTTGTCTTGCTTATTTGAAGTAAACCTACGGCTACAAACTGGCTGCGTCTGCTGTGCTACTCCAATAAATTTCTCTTTCTCGAACTAGGATGCCTCGTCAATCCCCATCATCATCTTAATGTTACGATTTTATTTTAAAATTCCCTTTACACACAGCGTACATGTAATCCGAGTTAACTATGAGTAGAGGAAAAGTCTGCTCGCCGCTAGGCTAATTTATGCAAATCGAAAATTGTATCATGGCCGACTCTGATCTGTAAATATTGTATGCAAAGAAGCAATATAATATCATATTGTGATGAAACTGGTGGTTTATACCCCTCAGTAAGGACACCGCCTTTGCATCCTTCCGTTTCTGACTAGAAAGCAGCTTAAAAGCAGAAGTAAAATTGTTGTAAAGATAATAAGCATCACTTCAAATCATATGACTTCATTACAGTCATTTAAAACACTCACATCCTGTGGTGGACGCTGGCTGTGGGAGGAACTGAGACAATAAATCTCAGTTCAGGGACGACTGAAGGGTTAATTATGATCTCCAGTCAGCGGGGCCTTCAGGACGGAGTCGACCGGTTTGGAAGCCATGTTAACAAACTGAGCCAGGACGAGTCTGGCTGCTGACGAGCGTGAGGAGGAGGAGGAGGGGAAGATGAAGGAGAAGAGGAGCTGTGGAGTGAGCCTGAGGTCTCCTCACTGTCATTACAGTCAGCCTGTGATCCCATCATTATACTGAAAATACTCTCCTGAGCTCTTAAAGTACAGAGGAATAAATCTGCGTTGGCTTCTGTGTGACAGGAGAAACACTGCAGCTCGAGAAACAAGAACAAGAATATGTGCTGATTACTGGAGAGAACCTGTGTCTCTAAACACACATGTTTAACATAGTCAGTCTGAGACAACACCTCGTTTTAAAACTCAGTGACTTTATAAAGTCTTTGACACAGTCTGTACTGTCCTACATACGCGTCTTTCGACACCTGGGGAGGTTGTGAAACAGCAAACCGACGAGTATATGGGAATACTTTCGCAGGTATGTTATGCAGTAAACAGAATTAGTGGAAAAACACAACGGAGAGAGCGCGAGAGATGATTCACCACATAACACAGCCATTAGGTCGAGGACGTAAACCTGCTGGTGATCCAGTCACACCACTGCGATGATGCACAGCTGTCCTCGTGATGCAATCTTCCTTGTGATCAATACAAAGCACCTCCAGGACAGATGACACACGCTTTGAGGCTGAAATCACACCTACGGTCGGTTTGCTGAAGTCCAAACGTTAGTGGAAAACTTCCCCTTCTTGCCTCGATTACAACTGATGTGAGACTTGTAAACAAAATCCTGTGGGCTCAACATTAGATCATTCACTGCATGTTTCTGATTAGCTTCATCCCACCAGGTCAGAGACTCTGAGGTGAGTCACAACAAATCTGATTACAGCCCCTCTGACATCAGCTAAGACTGATGGAGGTCTGTGACCCTCTGTTTATTTCAGTTAAGAGTAAAAACGGCAGTTTACCCCGAGTGCATTTTTTTTTTTTATGCTCAGCTTTCTGAGCAGGAGAGTTTGCTCCTCTGTGCAGTGATTGGGTCCCTGTGAAGCTCCAGTGTTATTGTTCCCATCTGGACAAACAAATCCACCTGAGGGAATAAACACTCTGGTTCAAATTAGCTGCTCCAATCACTCCGAGTTCAGGACACTGTGCAGAAAAGTTAGTCTCTTTTGAAGTTACCAGGCCACAGATGAACAGATGCCTGCAGACTGAAACAGACTTCTTCAATTTTCTCTGACCGGGACAACTTCGTGCAGAGGTTCCTTACTATTTACTTTTTCGTGGAGCCGTGTTTATTTGTTATCCCTCGTGACGAGTCGTATTTCTTTCAGTTCAGCTGCAGTTGAATCAAAAAGGGATTTCATGAGATTGTTTAAATACCGTTGAGGCCAGAAAATGTAAACTACACAGCAATTCACAAGAAAAAGCCAAGATTAGAGAAAACTAAAAACATGCAAGGAGTTCAGACACACATGTGCTCGATCGGCTTGACTCGGTATGATTCGGCACGACTCGGCACGACTCGGCACGACTCGGCACGTCAGTCCAACGCGGAAGAGATTTGCATTTCCATTACAACAAGGCCACCTGCTTTAATTGATCACTCGCCACGAACAAGGCTCTGCTAATTCAGTGATAAATACATATAATTCTTCACAATAAAAGCCCTGTTATTTAAAAGCTTTTATTATGAAGCTACAAAAATCAGGAAATGTTGGTTTTTCAAGATCATTAACTTAACTCGACTCCCAAAACAGCTGAAGGTGAACACGATTAAACGGCTCACGGCTCGCTGAAGCTTGGACCAGCAAATGTTTGATTATATTTTTGCTTGAAGAATGAAGAACAATTAATCAGTTTGCAAAGTAGTTGGCAATTAATGTTCTTTCGAGCGACTAATCAGTTAATTATTGCAGCTCTAGATGTCCTCTTTCAGTAACAAACACTTTGATAACCCATCTCACAGTGTTCAACATACATATTTGTCTTTTTAGGGGATAAAAGCTGTTATTCTTAAATAAGAAGTTAAGAAATGCTCCTCTTTCTCTTAGATTAATGGTTTTTATGAGGCACTGCGGAGTTCCTGCCTCCGAGTTGGAAAATGGGGCAATAAATGACGTGTAAGGCTTTTATAACTGCTCTACAACCACTTAATGAAAAGCGAAACCTCAGCACAGGGAGCGGAGGTTGTCCAAGACATTGACGGACATTGTTTACATTTAATCAAGTTTTCAGAGAGTCTCTCTCCCTCCCTGACCTTTGACCTGGTGGACAACAGGACGGACCTCAGCAGGTTGAATCGGGACATGCAGAGAGGAACAGACTGGGAGCTGAGAGCAGTTTGCCAGGAGCCAGTGACAGATGTGAGTGTCGACTCAGCTCCTCCAAACTATTAAGAACAGAGGCTGAAAATAAACATTTCGGCTTCAGAGACGATATCCCCCGCTATCAGCCTCTCGCCAATTCTTCCAGTTACATAAGAGGTCAGGACACAGCGGTGCCGGCTCTGATGCAGGTTGGCCCGTGACAGCAGCACCAGCTCAGAGGGAAGAGGAGGAAAATAAACACGAGATCCAATCCCTCAAAACTCAACACAACATCTGATGCACAAACTTTAGTTTCTGGCATCTTTCTACATTTTTCTAATTGCCATTAAAACGTGCGAGTCCGTCTCTCAATACTTCCCAGCTTCCCCGGCCTCTCTGCTGTCTGTTTGGTTCCTGCTGAAGACGTAAATCTTTGAAAACATGTCACAAATATACAGTGTAGAGTCATTTTGAGGCTCAGTAATTTGGGGCACTACAATTTTAGCAAATGTTAGTCAAACTACAGCATTTGTTGGAGACTTCTTCCAACAAATCAACACACATCTGGTGCTCTGATGACTGAGTATCTATAGAAACAGTGCAACTATGTGGCTCATTGACTCATCTGGGTTTCTGCAGGTTAAACTGAAGACTTTGAAGACCATAATAATGCAATTTAACACCTATTTCAAACCATATAGGAAATAGAAACAACCCGCTGCTTACTAGCATTGCAGGAGTAAACTAAG
The DNA here is from genome assembly GCF_040436345.1 of Pagrus major. NCBI lineage: Eukaryota > Metazoa > Chordata > Actinopteri > Spariformes > Sparidae > Pagrus > Pagrus major. Next base: position 3,169,073 of record NC_133230.1, on the reverse strand, counting down.
GAGTTTGTCACACTGAGGCAGGTTGATAGCAGGCGTTTAATGGTGGCTTTTTATGACGGACTACATTGACTTTAAATTCAGAATCCTACGTCTAATATCCAGATTATTTTAGTCTTTTTATGACTTTAACGACCTACAAAAGCCTGACTCATACATAGTCATATGAAGTTAGTTTCCTGTGATTACAGGAGGTTAAAGGAAAGCCTGACATGAATCAGATTTGTGGCTCATTTTAAAATAAAAGTGCTCCATTATATAAATTACACCTATTTGCTCTCTTGCCAAGATTTAGATGAGAAGATCAATTCCACTCGTAAATCTGCCCGTCAATATGAAGCTGCAGCCAGCAGCCGGTCAGTCCAGAGACTGGAAACAGGGGGAAAAAGATAGCATGGCTTTGTCTAAAGGTGACAAAATCCACTGACCGGCACCTCCAAAAGATAAATAACAAGGTAACAGTCATTTATTTAATCTGTACAAAAAACTGACGTGTAATAACAAAATGTTCTGTGGGGGTTATGTGACGCACATTTTCTTGTCGTACAGCCACGAAAGTGACATTGATTTTCTCATCTAAGTCAAACGCATTAGAATAAATAAGTGAATTTACCATAAAGTCAAACTATTCCTTTAACACACTGCTGCGAAGATATTTTAATAATCACTTAATCTTTTCAGTCTCTTTTTTTAGAGGAAAAATGTCAAACATTTGCTGGTTCCAGCTCCTTAAATTTAAGGATTTGCTGCTTTTCTTTGTCACCGATGACAGTAAATGAAGAGTTTTTGGGTTTTGGACTGTTTGTTGGACAAAAGAAGGAAATCAAAGATGTCACTTTGGGCTCTGACCCTCGGAGACATAAAACCAGCAAGATTGGGACCAAATCTTAAACGACAAGACACAAATGTAGTCAGGATTTCCTTCAACTCTGAATATCTTTAACGTAACAACCAGCTAGGCTTTAAATAGAAGCACAGGACAAAAATGGGAACATTTAATGTGTCAGTCATGAAAAAGTATTTAAAAAGTATTGAGATGTAGTTTCTTTTCCAAGTGTGATCCAACTCCTTAAAATAAACATTAAAAGCGCTCTAAATCCCTGGTGAACGGCAGGAAAAACAACCTGACAAATTCCTCAAAGAGAGTTTTTTTTCCCCTTTGACTGTGACAAAGCAGTAACCTAAAAACAACAAGGATCGCCGACAAAAGCCTCACGCTTTGTGTCTCCGTGAACAGCGCTGTCATGACTCAGTGTTTTTCTGTCAGCGGAGTGTCACAGCCAACGCCAAAGGGCCCGGGCCTCTGAGATACAAAGGCCAGAATCAATGGAGCTTTGGAAAAACTGATGGAAAACCACTAGCCGATCGCTGAGCGGGACGAGGGAGAGAGGAGCCGAGCGGCGGGGGGCTGGCCTGAGCGTCAACACATCATCACCGTCACCAACAACGCCAGCACCGGCGGCAGCAGCAGCCGCCGCCGCTCTCTGTTCTGCCCCCGTCCCCCTCGTCTGTCTGATGAGCAAAAAAGCCTCCGGAGCTGCAGCAGCCGAGTCGATATCGCTCTGACTTCCCCGAAACCACTTCCAGGCCGAGAGACAGAGCCAAAATGTACAGCGGCACGGATCAAAACAACCACACGCACACACATCTCCCTTGCTAATGAGCATACACACACACCCAAAAGAGAAAGGGACACAGGGTTACGGGCAGCTCATTCTCAACTCACTGACTTCAAACTGTAAAAGTGAAACTGCTATTCATCAGGTTGCAAAAGAAGCATTCACTCCCAGCCTCTGAAATTTGCATTTTAAAAGCAAACCCGCTTCCTGATTTGGTTTGAATTAACAAGGGAAGCAAAACTGTCACTCCCAGCTGCATGAACTGGAGAAAGGTAGAAGAAAAATCACACTTAGTTCCTCTTAAAGGCTGATAAATGTTCAGAGAAACAGCATTACCCCTCACTTTTCAGCAAAAGGCACTCGAATGTGACTAATCTCACTCTTAAAAGTGGCCAAAATACTTCAAGTTACAAGTTTCTTTCCTGAATAGTCTGAACAGAAATGATTAAACCCAACACCAACACAGATACAATCTGCTTTTCAGGCGTCATGTTCAATTTTAACAAGCTTTACAGTCCAAAAGTGAACAGCTGAATCATCTTCTCCACTGCATCAGAGCTCTTTACTCTATATGGAGAGCACACGCTCAGTCCCAGCATGCCCCGCTTCCCATTTACACAATTAATACTCAATCTGTTGTGCCTCATGAATTTATAAACGAACTCTGCCACAGCGTGAGAGTACAACAGAGGAGAGAGAAGGGGGGTAAATTACCTTCTGAAGGCTGTTCGGGTTCAGCTGCGTCTTGTCTATTATCTTAATTGCCACCTGTGGAGAGAGAGAGAGAAAAAAAATGCATTGAAACTGAGCTAAATGGAAGATAATGGCAGAGGAGAAGTGTGAAAAAGAGGAAGTGGAAATCAAAAAGCACAAAAACATCGAGAAAAGAAAACAGCATTGATTTTATCTTTTTACCGGGGAAGACAATCATTTAAAAGACGAAAAGTTTCAACTTCCTCATCAAGAAAATATGGCAACTACCAAATAATTAAGCGGAGAATCAGGAGGGGATCGAAGGAAAAGAGCACCATCGTTTCCTTAAATGTCGTACGCTGTGTTAAGATGAAGCTTGCTCTTTCTGGTCATCAATTATGAACAAATCAAATGCTCAGCAGCAGCGGCTCGCCCTAAAAACATCCATTAGTGCCAACAAGATTTAAAGCGATGAGCACATGGAGCTGGTAGGGCTGGGTTAGAGATTCACCTGATAGCAGAGCTCATACAACCCACGTTTGAGGGATCAAGAAGCATCTCTTTGACTAATATAAGCACGTTTTTTCCAATAAAATTCTTAGTTAAAAGTTGAGTTGTGGTATAAGAACTCTGTCTAAACACAATGGCCCAAAATTGGCTAAATTCTGAATTAAATCAGGAACTGTTGGATCCGTCTGGAAACTCAATGCCAGCTTTTCGTACTTGAGAGTTTTCTCACTTCATTTCTGTCGATACAAAAGGAGGTATTGAGATGTGACTTGTAATAAAACCTGAAAGTCAGCCCAGCAGTTTGTCATTTCCCCGCCAACATCACAGAGACGTCCTCGGACGGGGAGTCGTGTAAAACCTGCGTGTAAAGAGCTGCAAACTCTGATAAAAAAAACCCCTATGCCCCTTTAACACTAACACCTGGCGTTTGTCTTTAGTGTGAATGGGTATAATCGGTATTCACTCCCGCGTAAAATGACTCTGCATTAATCACAGGTGTTCATCAGCTGTGGTGGAAACAACACCTGGGTGGACACGCTAATTTTGGCCCCTTGTTAGGTGCGATGCTATGACGCAAGTTCAAGTTTTAGGACGCTGGCTTGTCAATACTTTCTCATCCGTCTCTGTTCAAACATCGTTCAGTCGGCACCGAAATTGAAAGAGAGACTGAAGTAACTACTGTTACATTGTCAGTGGCTGCGAGCCTTGCCAGATGCCTGATGGGTACTGCCAAGAGCAACTCTCAACAGAGATGAGAAAGAAGTGAGATGTCTCACTCCTTAGCTACTTCCATCATCATCTCCAGAAAAAAATATGAGTCTCATTCAGAATGTGATTGATTAAGACTTTTTAAAACGAGTTTCACTTCTTCGGGATGTAGTTTACGAAGTGTCCTAAAACCCGACGTCTCTCAGTGTCTGTGTCCGTCTCACCTCTCTGCCCGTGAGGATGTGTCGGGCCAGCTTGACCTTGGCGAAGTTGCCCTTCCCGATGGTTTTGAGCAGCCGGTAGTTGCCGACGTGCGGCTGCTGCGGCTCCTCGGAGCTGCGGGAACGCACGCCGGTCCGGGCCGAGCGTGTGCCGATCTCCTGACGGCCATTACTGTGAGACGTGTGCTGTGGAAACAACAAGACATTATTTTAGATGAAAGCCGGTCGTTAAATTGTTCTTGTGCTGTGGAACATGTACATGTATCTGCTGTGACTCATGTTGACCTGCTGTGACGTATCCACTCAGGCTCTGCAGGAAGAACTACTGATATTTATAGTTCTGCATCCAGGAGGGAAAGGAAGCTTTTCTTCCACCAGCCACAGATGGCTGATAAACTCAGTATTTCCAAAGAAATATCAAAGCCTCAGACTACACAAAGATATTACATTGGTTACAGCCACGACTACGTTTTGCCGTCAAATTAAAAAAGGTAAAAATTCTGTAATCTGAGTCTTTGATGATGCAAAACATCAGTTAAACCCACAAACACTCAGTTTACTGTCATGTAGCACCACAAAAAAAGTTAAATCCTCACATTTAAGAGCTTAGAACCAGTTAGTTTTCAAATATAATTCTTGAATAAAAGATAATCTATCATAAAAATTGTTACAGACAAGTTTCAGCTCTTCAAAATACTCATTTGCCGTGCAAACTGCAAAAAAAACCACTCAAGTTACACTGGTAACATCTGTTTGAACTTAAATCATAGTGACGACAAGCAGAGTTCAGGAGTTGAAGAACATTTTCTACCGTTTATGGATGTGATGATTAAAATCAGCTTCAGTTTTTCCCACCCAGAATGCACTGGAAAGACTTGTGCTGTCCCTGGCTGCCACATGTTAATGAAGGTCACGTTCACGCACAAGTAACTAACGACCAAAGTGAAAAAATGTGACCAGGTCGAAGAGACACATTTCTGCTTGTTTCCATACATTTGCTTCAACTCTTCCTCATTTTCTTTCTTTGTTTTGAACAGAAGCTGGTTAGCTTCTTAGCAGGTTATCTGCCAGAGACTATTTATTTCCTTCTCTTTTGGTCCATTGTGTTGTATTTTATAAATAGCGTGTTTATCGATGTTATTCTAGTGCCTAACGTGGAGCACCTTTAAATCAACAGTTCACCCAAAAATGTAAATTCAGTCATTATCTCCTCAACCCCATGCTGATGAAAAGTCAGGTGAAGTTTCCACCAAACATTCCTGGAGCTTCACAGCATTTTTTCCTAAACAACTGAAGTGGCTGGGGACTTGTTTTAAATTGGCTCCATACAGCTCATCCAACGTCATCCAATTCTCCAGAAGCCTCAAGATCCCAAATTGACTTAAAAAGATGTTTTCACACCCTTTAAAAGCCAAATGTTTCAGCAAAAAGTGATGTGAAGAAGTGGGTACACGAGCTCGAACATGCATCAAGGATGTAAATAACATCTTTTCAAATAAATATGGGATCTTGGAGACTTGGATCACGTTGGACGGGCTGTGTGGAGCGATATTATGTTTTGTTTCGGTTGTTTTTTTTACATTTTAAAAGAAGTCCCCAGCTACTTCAGCTGTTTAGGAGAATGCTGCGACTCTGTCTTGCTGTGAAGCTCCAGAAATGTTTCCATCGGCACGAGGGTGAGTGGATATTGACTGAATCTGCCTTTTTTGGGGAACTTTTCCTTTATGTGCCATAGAAAAACACAAAATGTTAAATTAAATGTAATCTGCAGCTACAATCACTGCCTTATCCTGCGGTGGTAGGCATGCAAACGGTCTGAAAACAGGACGTAGAGCAGAGCACAAAGCGACGAGCAAGGTTTCAAGAGTCGAGTTAAAAAGGGTCAATCCATAACAGCAGTCTGGTTCAAACACTGGTAACTGTTAACGCGCAGTCGGAGACAAATTGCTGCTCTGTGTCGTGATGTTGTGGTGCACAGCTCTGAGGGCACCACCAATGAAGGGATTGATTTTTTTGGGTGCCGTGCTCAAAAGCACCCCCTCTGTGTCCCGACAACTAATAAAGAAAAAAAACATCTGATAGATACTCGGTGCGGCCTCGGTATCGACTGTCCAACCGATGCCTCATTAGCTGTGGTGGTGCCCTCTGCCCCGCCCGGCTCGACACCTCCCCTCCCCTCCCCTCCACAAACCTAACTGACCCCATTCACCCTGAAGGGACAGTGATAAAGTAGGAAATTAAAACAGGAGTAAAGACTTTTCATGCACAGCTAGAATTTTTCTATAAAGCTGGAGCAGAGGTCAAAACACAATAAGAGAGAAACTTTATCTCTACTTAACGTTTTCACTCCACAGTGCACCAATCCAATTAAAAAGATTTATAGTTGTCACTTTATTAATTCTGTACGATACTGTGCAGATGTAACAGCTAAAATCACACCATTTCAAGTCAATATAAAGGTGGAACAAGGTTGCAATTAAAAGAGCTATATTTTAGAGATAGCACAGGAGACATAAAACGCTATAAACCACAATAAGGTCACATTAAAGTCTCTGCTTAGCAGCACACACACTTTAAGACACTAAAGGAATATTTTAGGACTCCTACAGTGATAGCAGAGGAGATAAAAATACCATCAACTAGGATAAGGTCACTGTTGAACACCACAGACAAACTGCTAGAAAAGAAGCCTGTGGGAACATTAAACTGTTTTATTTTCCTTCCACTGCTAATCATAAAGGACACAGAAACATTTTCTCAAAACCACCGTTTCTATTTTTCCAGCTCAAAACTTCCTGCAAGTAAAAAAGAAAAAGAAAATCTCCCTGTTATCCTTTGCTTTTTCAGCGGTTACTCACGAGGCTGCGGTGTCTCCTGGCTCCCTGCGAGCCCGTCATGTTTGAACAGGAAAACGCTCTGCCCCGCTGATGATGCCCATAGAGATTCCCACAACACCAGATTTTCCCAACTCAGAGCCCAGATAACCACAGAGAGACCAGAGGCAGCAGCAGCAGGGGGGACGCACTGATCTCCAGTCAAGCCCACTACAGGGCAGACACGCCGAAACACCGGAAACCAGACACTGTCCTTTCAGATTAAAAGCATCCAGTCAGCTGTTTTGTCTGTGGTGGGGAGATACAGTCTGGTCCTCTTATCTGTTCTGACTTAATCGTGCATAATCTATTTTATGAACAGCTGTAACTAACAATTTTTTTCATTATCAGTTTAATTGTTTATCATGAAGCCTTCTTCTCTGTATTACACATTAAAAACACTTTTAAATTAATCACCAACTATTCTGATAATCGATGAATCATTCGGAGTATTTCTGTGATTTCAGCTTCTGCAATATGAAGATTTTCTCTTAAAAAGATGTTATCTTGAGCTTTGGGAAACACTGATCCCATATTTTCCCCCATTTTCTGACATTTTAGAGACCAAACAACTGATCGGTTAATTGAGATAATAATCAACAGATTAATCGCCACCTAGCCATCAATATATATCCTAAAACACAAGGTGACGTCATCAAATGTTCTGTTTAGTCAGACCAAGAGTCAAAACCCAAACATTGTATTTATAATAATGTAAAATTAAAGATAGATTTTAATATGAGACCAAGAAAAGAAGAAAACTTTTGTTTGACAGATGAGTGAAACTTCTATTTGTATTAAATATAAGACCTTTTTTTATATTTTGTTGAGTTGTTGCCTCAAATGTGGTGATCAAACCCTTGTGACAAAGTTATGTAACGGATGGAGGATATTTATTTTACAGTTTAACAATAAACTGTATCGTCCAAAATGACATCAGTGGACAGAAACTGTAAACCTCACTGGGAATTTTATAGTTATAATTTACCCAAAGCATCTTTTTCTGCATTACGTTCTGTACAAAAAGTTTGGAGAGTGGCACATACCGGACAACATGCCGATATCTATTTTATCTGCGATTGGCCAATATCCGCAGATAATGCGCAAAGAAATCTGTAGTTTTATTCAAGGTAACTGTGTTTCATTTGTTCGCCTGTTGTTATAACTTCCAGATCAGATGACGCGTCAGCGAACATGACTAAACGAACGTGGACAAAATTTGAAAACATTACCTCGTCTGTCAACATTTGTGCCTTAGTCACATCAGATAACTCTCACCATTGTTAAACAATGAAGACAGCAACTCCCATGATCCCACTCTACTTCAACAAACTACGTCTTTCGGTTTCATTATTTCGATTGAGACTCCCCTAAAAAAAAATTTAATTCGCAAAAAAGCTGTAATAAATCGTCTTTTGATCCACTTATAAACCGATTTCTCCTGTTTTCATCATTGCTTCTACAAGCCGGGTTTTCTGGCAGCAGACTCTATGAATATGCAGCTACTGAAATGGCCTACTTTCCCCTGCAGGGATCAATAAAGTTTCACCACATCTTATCACCCTCGGGTCTTTGTTTGTGCTGGATAAGTCTTATCTCCAGCTGACTCTGTGCTGTTAGCGTGATGAGTCATGAGATTCTCATGATATCACATGCGTTAGACATTATGAGGCTGCAGTTAAACCGATGGGATAAAAGGACTCGATGGTAAGGAGGCAACAATGGCACAGGCTGAACAGAAACGAAAAACACTCCCAAGCACAAGTACGGCATTACAGCAAGTTTGAGGTAAAGTGCAACTTAAAGGTAGATTAAAGGTAATAAAATATGTATGTGCAGCGCCTCACACTGCTTCATTTCCTGCCGGAGTTAATGTTCTGGAGCACTGAAACAATTAGTCGATCGACCGCAAATTAAAGGCCAACAAATTTTGATGACCACTTACTTGTTCAGGGCATTTATCAAACAACAACGCAACAAACATCTGCTGGTATCAGCATCTCAACAGTGACAGTGTGCTGCTTTTCTCTGTGTTGTACATTTGTAAATGAATGTTTTAAGTGTTTGGACTTCTGGATTCTGGAAACATGTGATGAAGACGCACCATTATTTTTCTGTCATCCTATAAACTCAACAAAAAATAAGAGAAAGTATTTACATACGAGAGCTGCATTGATAATCCATTTATCGATTAGTTGTCCACTATAAAATGCCAACTAAATTTTGTAGTAATTATTTAAGACAACAGTCCAAATTCTCTGGTTCCAGCTTCTTAAATGTGATTAGGTTCTGGTTTCTCTCCTCCTCTATGACAGTAAACTGAATATCTTTGGGTTGTGGACAAAAAAAATACATTTGAGGACGTCATCTTGAGCTTTGGGAATCACTGACCAACATTTTGCACCATTTTCTGATATCTTAGAGACCAAACCGCGATCGATCTGCAGCTCAAACAGTATGCATGATGGTCTGTGATCAATGAGTCACAGTAAGTTATAATGATAAACTTCTCGTTGCTTCTCAAATGTGTGGATTTGCTGCTTCATTGATCTCTATCAGTGTTGAGGAAAATACGTTTTTGAAAATTTGAATCAATCTTCAAGTCGTATTGATCATTTGACGATGCGATTTAGAGCTGCAGGATCTGTGGATTCATTTCTCATCAGAAGACGAGACTTTGGTCGACCAATTGTAAGCAAAAATGACAAACCTCTCGTTCCAGCTTCTCAAACGTGAGGATTTCTGATTTCCATTTTTGAGAATGTGACTTCAGGTTTCGGGAAACCCGGCAATTTTTTACGATCTGCTCATACTTTTTAAATTTACAGAGTGATTACAGGATAATGAACACAACAGTTGCGTCCTTGATGAAATTAATGAAAAAAACAATTAGTGACAGAGTCTAAATATAATCTATAGTAGCAGCCCTGATGTTTTATTTGTTTGGTTTCTGGCTTTTACCAGAATGTGAATGTGACTTCAGGTTTCGGGAAACCGGCAATTTTTTACGATCTGCTCATACTTTTTAAATTTACAGAGTGATTAAAACAATTAGTGACAGAGTCTAAATATAATCTATAGTAGCAGCCCTGATGTTTTATTTGTTTGGTTTCTGGCTTTTACCAGAAAAAGTCATTGTATTTGTAGATATATCTCCTTTATTGAAATGTATAATCTCTGTATGTTAAAAAGCTGAAACATAACAATAAATAGAGTTACACGTTACTTTAATTTTGAAAATCCTGGCCGGAAGCTGCACTCGCGACACCGCCGCCATCTTGACAGTTGACAGCGTTCCATCAGACAGGACGTTCTATTGGTCACGAGGAGGCGGGATTAACGAAGCCCATATTTGGAAGCTGAACGGTGGAAAGCTTTGAGTGACAGGCTGGGAGAGCCAATGGCGAGCCCGAACATAAAACTACTGTTGCCTGCCAGAGCCAGCAGGCAAAGTACTGTAGTTTTTGTTCGTGGCTGGGCCTAAATATCCTGTCTGCGTCCTAATTACCGACACTCAAGTCCAAACGTGCGGATAAAGAATAAAAAAATAGATGTTTATGAATCCCAGAACAGGCAGTGAATGCGATTAAAAGGGCGTGTTGGACGGAGAGGATACGGTTGTTTACGATTTACCAACAAAGTGGAACCCCCCGTGTGAAACAAATCAGCGATCCTCCAGTTTAATAACGCAACAAAACGCCTTTAATAAGCCACAATTCCCCGTCACACGTCCACCTCCTTCTGGGAGAAAGCTCGTGATATAAACCAAAGTGCAGCTAGCTTAAAAAATCCCAACAAACAACCCCCTTTATACTTACACTTTCCGTCACCTTCTCGTTGACCGTCGGCAAAGGAGTTTTTGTTGACATCTTTTTTAAATCGTCCTTCTTCTTTCCACCAGCTCCAAAAAAAAATCCTCCTTCAGTCCGACAGCCGAAAAATAAAACGATTGCTTCGCTTTGCAGCTCTCTCCGCCGGGGGAAACGGTCTCAGCATGGATCGTGACAATTTTCAAAAAAAAAACCCAGACCGGACGTGTTAGAGCCGAGCACCTGAACTGTTAAAGGACTGGAGAGGGAAAAAAAAAACACCCCCACTCACTAATGAGCATAATAATCCCGTGTTCCGTATTTACATGGCCCGTGTTGAAACCCGACAGGCGCAGGGGAAATCAGTGTCCGTCTGTCCCGTTTCGCTCGGAGTCAGTGAAGCTAACTAAACTGAGGTTAAGGCGCTGTCGGTCGCCACTTCCAAAAAAAAAAAAAAAAAAATCGCCCCGGGCTTTTTTTTTTTTTCTCCACTAAACAACTCCGTTCAGAAACAAGCCATGACGTCGAGTGTCACCTGTCGATGTTTCTCGGAGGGATTCAGAAGGTTCGGCTGGCTGAAATACTCGCCGTCGACTCGGTTTCTTCCATCTCCGGCGGCCCAAAGTGAAGCTGGTCTGTCTGTTTTAGGTGGGACCAAAATGGCTACTCAGCGGCTGGGCTGGATTAGGCTGCGTTCACGGACCCCTCCCAGGCTCCGACAATCAGAGACTTCATCATCAGCAGTCCAAACAAGCCCAACTGTTATGTTATCAAATTATATTCTCCAGTGGGGTGAATAAGTGCTCTTTTTCCTCAATAACAGTGAAAACATCCATCCATAAGTAGGTCTTGAGTTTAAAATATTTTTTATAGGGTCAGATGTAAGAATTTCAGGTGAAAACGTAAAAAAAATGTGCTGAAATTCTCAAGAAAAACAGCAGTTTTGACATTTTGATGTCTGCGTATGGTGTTGCTGAGATATCTACTGGAGTCTGTCAGTCCAGCGCTCCTCTGGACCTCTAGCTGCACGGCTAACTGAGCTAGTTAGCAGCAGATAGTGGTTACTCTGATGATATGCTGCCCCCTGTTTGTTTACAGAAATATTATTATGCTTATTATGAAGAGTCACCCCTTAGAACAGCGGTGGAAGTCAGCTAAGTACATTTACTCGAGTACTAATTCGAGGTACTTGAGTATTTCAATTTTATGCTACTTTTTACTTCAACTCTTTACTTCAACTCATCTCAATCATCTGACAGCGTTAATTTGAGATACTTGATACCTTAATCGACTTATGGAGAAAACCAATAGGATAATAGTTACATTTACTCGAGTACTATACCAGTACACACACTTGTACTTCCTCCAGTACATTTTAGAGGCAAATATCGTACTTTTTACTCCACTACATTCGTCTGACAGCTTGAATTTGAGATACACAACGTGAAGTACGGTACTGCATCTTATCGTTTTTTATGTAAAAAGTATAGTAACTATACATGTTAAATAAATTGTAATGTAGTAAAAAGTAGCCTACAATGTTTTCTTCAGATATGTAGTGTAAAAGAAGTATAAAGTAGCCTTTAAATGGAAATACTCAAGTAAATCACAAGTGTGTCAAAATTGTAGTACTATAGTACTCGAGTAAATGTACTTCCTTTTCTATTCTATCGATTATTTTCTGGATAAGTCAAGTAACATTTAACTCAAATATAATGTCAAAGTACTCCATTAAAACAATTGTCTTTTCTCTAAATAGTTGCAGATTAATTTTCTGTCACTAGACTCATTTTGTTGTTGCAGCTGTAATCAAGCTCTGTGTGGAAATAAATCATCTTCATGGATCATCCTTCAGCATTAGAAACATTATAACATACAGAGACTGTAATATGCAGCTGCAGCAGGTGAAACACCTGCGCTCTACTCTTTTATTTCCTTAGAGAGATGTTAATGAACCCTGAATTATTTAGATCTTTCTGCAATTCAGTAATCAATGTAAATAAACAACGTAGAGATAAATATCTGCATTTATTGCCATTATTTTTATTGTATCCATTCATTAGTTTAGTGTTTGCTTTTGAGGGGGTGTTGGGAACTCACTGGACTACTTCTTCTCGCCTGTGATCAGAGATGGGACTCAAATTTGACAGAAGCTTCGATTGATCAGAGTTTAGATCCATGTTTCCATCCATTACAGATTTTAGTGATCTCTGAGTGCAGTAATCTGTAAGATACTATCCTTAACAGCCTGGTGTTTTCACGTTGACTTGCTGCCATTAAAGCCCCAATTACATAAATAAGATGACAGGATATTTTAATAAAAGTTGTGGTTATGACGCGAGGAGGAGTTTATGTATTTTTGCAACACGTGATGAGTGTTTGTCAGAAGCAGAATTAGATTTACTGGCAAATTATGTGTACAAGGAATCTGACTCATTTCATGATGACGATGTACATGTTAAAAACAGCGTATTAAAATGGATTTATATACGTTTTATATATATCAATACAATTCTACTGAGTAAAAAAAATACAGACTATGTCATGTCAAGGTAAAATGAATGAATTAAATGTGCAATTTTGTGATGTTTATGACATAAGACGTGAAGTTTGTTGCGTTCAGAGGTTATTGTGGGTGTTTCCTGACAGCCCCTGAAGGCAGCGTCAGTGGGTCCAGCTGAACGGGTGGAGGAAGTGAGGAAACCGGCTGACCTCAGTCCCATTGGACCAGAAAGTACTGAGAGGACTGTCATCAGCCCGGAGGAAGCGTCTCTGTGGGAACCAGAGGAAGAAACACAAATGCAAATATTAAAGAGAAAAAAACGCATAATATCCAGAAAAAAACTCCTCTTTTCATTCTTTCTGTTGAACTTAAAGTTGTGTATTTTTACACAATATTGAATTTAACCAAGTGGTGGAATGTAATTAAGTACATTTACCCAACTACAAAGTACTTTTTACATTTAATTGACACATTAGTTACTAGATATTTCACAAATTAAGATGTTAACATACAAAACACATGAAGAGCTTATAAAATATGTTGTAATAAACTACCCAACAATATATATATATACATTTATATATATATATATATAGTACAGCTGAAATTATTAGTTTATTAACTGATTAGCCAATTGACAGAAACTACTGCTTTTCCTTTAATAATCTGAATAAACTTGTGATAATGTTGAGGTTTGGGCTGTTGGTTGGACAATGCAAACACTGTGAAGGTGTCATTTATCAATATGTGATCAGATTAATTGATAATGAAAGTAATCCTAAATTGTAGTTTTGTACAAAATAGTTCAGAATGAGCTCCACCTCAACCAACAACAGTGAAATCCTGCTTTTACATTAAAGCAACATTATGTAAAAATTGGCATTTTGTGTGATTTGGCGCCCCCCGCAGCTTCTGAGTGCAACAGCACCGTTGTTCAAACAAATCCCAGGTCTGTAAGAGTTTATCAGACATAATGTGCAGTGGGTGGTGACTAAAAAAAATGTTATGTGTTGAAAACTTGAATCTTGAAGTAAACATGTACGTAACGCCGTGATCCGACCCTCTCATAGTGCAGAAACAAGTGACCGAGACACCATTCACCCTGATACAAGACGCTGTACCAGCAACATGATTTTCAAGCTGTTATTTTAAAGTAAAAAAGTTGCATAATGTTACTTTGTTAGAAAAGAAATCCTTCAGTTCCTATATATTTTGGAATAAAGCCAAAACTAGTGATTGTTTTTATTGTAAATAAGTCAGAATGTCAAAAAAAGAGAAATAAATGTCTATTAAATCATATTTAACAGCATAAAAGCCCCCAAATATTTAGTTTCCTATTATGGAAGACAAAGACAACCAGCAAATGTTTACATTGGAGATGCTGGAGGCTAATTAATTATTGGCAAATTTGCCTTCAAATGTCCCAATCAACTATCAATATCATCTAATCCCATGACTCTGGAACAAGCTGCTGGGGGAGATCAGACGGGCCGGCTCAGTTTCTTCTTTAAGTATCTCTTGAAAATGCTTTTTCCAGAATTGCATTTATTTTTTAAATTTTACTTGTAGTTATGCTTACTCTGCTTCCTTTTATTATTGTATCAGTTGCTCTTTTATTTATCACGTATCTGTAACTTTCTGTACTTTGTAACTTGTTCATGAAAGATAAGCTGCAGATGTTCCTGAGCAGGACTGTAGCGCTGATGTGCAGGGTCACAGTCGTTCATCACATGTAGAGAGATAACGCTGATCATGAAACATAAACAATCAAGTGTGGTGGATAGCAAAACATTCATTCTTTATTGACTGGAAAAATACAGGAACCAAAAAAAAAAAAAAAAAAAAATGTGCAGTCAAAATGATCCCCAAACACCCATGATTAAAATCCCCAAAGCGACTTCATTTCATCTCAAAAAAATTACAGAGTTAATGTGCAGCAAGTAAAGCGCTATGTTAAGTCATGCCACGAAGCAGAGGAGGGCTGAGGGCGGGTGAGAGGGGGAGGCGGAGGGGTGAGGGCGGGTAAGTAAAGGAGGGGAAAGGCCAGCCATTTAGGTCGTACGGGGCATCGTGAGTCAAAGCCACAACACAAGAGAAGCATCATCGTCATCATTAACCGAGTCTCTCAGATCGCATCAATGTCAATGTCGTCCTCTTCTTTTTCAGGCGTGTCTGGTTTCACAGTCTCCATTTTGAGCTCGCGGGCAGAGGACGAGTACACCACCTGAGGACAGACAACAGAAGAGATGAACAAAGACCAACAGCTTCGCGTCAGCCTCGCTGCCCACGGAGGGCTGAGAGCACAGTTTAACTGATGTCAGCGTCTCGAATAAAGGCTGGGGGGATTTAATGTCCAGGTTTTATGTACCGACACTCGACAAAACTAAGAATTTCAACAATGTTTTTCTATAAAAACCCTTTATGCTATTTAACAATGAGAACTAAAGTTTTCAAATATTTAAAAAAACACAAGCAGCTGTACCGTAACTTTGCCTGAAGGGAAAAGAATAAGTCAAGCTGTGTACGACTTCAAGGGTTATTTTTATTTGGATGCAGATGTCTGAAAGAAAGTTTTCAAAGTTGAACTCAAACAACCTTCAACTTCCAAAAATATCTCCTCTGCCCAAAATGTATAATCAAAGCCTTCGATCTCAGAATCTTTCAGAGTTCTTGTCGTGTGTGGACATTTTGATCTCTGTTCATTGCCATTTTTTGCATCTACCGCCTGAACAGCAGCTACTGACATTAATTTAATGCTTTCTACAATCATTTAAAGTAGGATACAAACACAGCCAAGTGACCTCTTCAGATAAACACTTGATTGTAAAACAAAGTGATCTACGTCCGTCTCCGTTACCTCTACGTTCTCATCTTCCTCCTCCTCCTCTTCTTCGCTGCCCTCGCTCTCCTCCTCTGCCTCCTTCAGCCATTTGACAAAAGGAGCAGCCTTGGCGTGGATCTCTTTGGCAAGTTCCTTAGAGACGTACTTCTTAGAAACCTGGTGGACGGAAAACAAAGTCCGGTTTGTTACAGCTCCAATTAAATACAGATGATCGATTTTATTTCCTGCACTTCTAATTTACTGGCACTGCTCCAAGCAAAACTAGCTGCCCACTAGCTCGGTTAATATTTAAGCTTGATTTTCTAGCCGTAATTCCTGTGTTCACCTTTCAATTCTTTCCTCGTCTGGGTCAAAAAGGGCAGAACTTGTAAATGTAATATTCAATAAAAGCTTAATGTGCGCAGATCTACTCAGTCCGACACACACCTTCTCTGCCCAGGCAAATATGACGTCTTCCTCCAGCAGGTCTGCGTCGTACAGGTCTTTGAGGATGATGGGAACGCGAGACAGCAGCTGGACCTGATGCAGCTTCACGACGCACTCAAAACCTCCCATCAGATACTTCTGGGCCTTCTTGTTGTTGTGGCAGAACTGAGAAAATCAAAAAACAGTCAGGAGATGATATAAGTCAGACGGTTCTGAGTATCCCAAAAATAGACTGATGAGAGCTACAGTGACGCATCAGTCAACTTACTCGCAGGAAGTGGCGTTTGTATTTCTTGATCTGGTCGCGGATGTTCTCGTTGAAGAGCAGCTCGCTGAGGATGAGGGGGCCCATGGCCTTCACATCCAGACGCTCCGCCTCCGCCAAGATCTCCTTATCAGCTCCGTCGATGGTTCCACTCTCTTTCTTGTGCTGGAAATGGAAAACAAACGTTAGAGGAAGGACACACAAGTCAAGATTTAAGTGCTCTCTTCATGTTCCCTTAAATTCTTTTATGAAATACTCAGAATTTCTACAAGCCACTAGTATATACACTTTCCTGTTACAGGAAAAAACACAGATATTGGGAATATAATCTCATTAAGTCATACTTTCACAAAGTTGTAGAAGAGGTTGACCCTCTCTTCCAGGGGTTTCTCCAGGTCTTCACTGAGCGTGAGGTTCTTGGCGTGGTCGCTGATCTCCTCCATTCGCCGCCTCTGCGCCTCCTCCGTAGTCTCTTCTGCCCAGTCCTCATCGTCGTCATCTCCGTCCTGCCCAACAGACACAGTAACAGTGAGGTCAGACAAAATGAAAGGGTGTCGGTGATGAAAGGTTTCACTGCAGGCTCTTCCATACAGTGAACACAACTGTGACTGTGGATTGCTGCAGTTTGTGCTGCTCCTTTATGTCGTTTTATTTTTATTATTACCACGATGGAAGAAGCTTTACGGGCGCAGCATCTGTGTCCAAGACAATATGTACCCATAGGGACAATAAATTATATTGTATCGTACCCGTTATTTACAAAGGTTTGGGCAAAAGTAAACTGACCTCTGGACCCAAGAGCTAAAGCTTTATCATTTCTATGCTACTGGAAAAGTTTGCTGAGGTTTGTGTTTGTACCTTCCTGATGAAATGTGAGCAAAAAAGGAGTAAGCATGTGGCATTGTGTACAACAAGCCTTAAAGAGTAAAACCAACTTTTGTTGAGGAAGGCTAATCACCACATAAACTAAAGAATCTGAGGTAGCTTTGGACTGTGTGATAGGGAGAGATTTGACATTGACGATCTTTGTTTTCGCAGCGAGTTCACAGTCAGCTGCTCACATGGACGTTGAACTCAGCAAACACAAGAGAGTTTAATGTTTCTTAAAGTTCCAACAGTAAGCAAATAACAGCATGTGTCTGACTTATGATCAGGTTGTGTGAAACTCCACATCTGCTCACACAACAGACAGACTCTTCAGCTGAATGATCCTGGACTGTTTGAAGGGAGGGAGGAAACTCACCACTGCCTGAGGAGCATCGAAGTTGTCTTGCGAAGCCTCTCCACTGCCAGAGCCGTTCTCCTTGTCCTTCTTGCGGTTCTTCTTCTCCTTCTCTTTCTTTACAGATGCGGATCCACTATCGGTGCTCTCTGTTATTGGAGAAAAATAGTTAAAGATTTATGTCCAACATGACAGGGTGTAACAGCTTGTGTAACAGCAAGAAAGAAAAAAATCTCACCTGGTGGGTTTTTGAGAATGAACGTGCAGAGTTTGTGTCTGGTGTCTAGCATGCCGCGGTATCCACAGGCCTTACAGGAATTGCCGATGGTTTGTTTCTTGGGATTGACATGCTGGAGGAAAGACAAACACGATCTTGTTAGACCTGGAGGGAAATTCAGTCTAGTCTTATAAACAAATAAGAAGAAGTATCTGCTTAACTATTCACTAAAGCAAACAAGTGCTTGTCACCTAAAGAGACCTGTCAGTTATCAGACTTCATAATTCTTAACCTTCCCTGGAGCTATGTGACAAAGGCTGTGAAAGATTTACCAGATCAGTTTCAGGGTTGTCACACTCGGGACACAGCACAAATTTTCTGATGAACCCATCAAGCATGTCCTGCAACTTGTTCGCCTCGTGGGATCCGTTGACGATGTAACGGTCGTTTTTGGTATCAAACTGGGTCTGAGCACCGAGTTCACAACCAAAAAACTTGGTCGGGTCTGTGGAGAAGATCAGAAAGCACATTGAAATCAAGACATTGAACGCCTCCTGGTTAGCTCATTCTAAAAACATCGCAGTAATCATTGATTTAAATGAATGCCACTATTTATAAACATCAAAGATTGGATTTTTTTGAATTCCTGGAGTCGCATTTTCCTTTCTACATTGTCACTTAAGCATCTTCTTCCGTCGCAGAAGATGATGCTGTGTTACTTACATGTTGGAGGCCTGTTCAATGCCTTTGCAACATCAACCATGTTGACAATGACCGTCTTGATTCCATTCCCTTTGCCTTCAACCTGGATGAGATGAAGACAGACGAACACAGACCATCAACACCCAAACCAAAATGTTATCACTACAGGAGGAACGTCTCCATAAATGTAATCTCAGGCAATTTTGGTTAAAGTCAATATAATGAAGCTATTCCCTCCACTTCTTTAATAACTCAAACATTTATGAAAACTCGTAAATGTACGATCTTAAAAGACCTGTGCATAACGAGCCGTTACCTTGGCAATCAGACGGGGCATCTTGTAGCGGTAGAACTGGTCTGACACGCTGCGGTTGACGTTGACAGACATTTTGGCTGGATGTTAGCACTATCAGTAAGATAAAAGGATCTTGGTTGGGGATTTTTCGGGATCTTCTGTCTGGAAAAGAGGGGATGACATAAACGACTGCAAGCGTGCTCGGTCTCTGACATGAAAAACGCTGTGCCGCTGTGGCCGCAAGCTCCTTGCTTGAAGGCTAGATTTCCACCACACAGGTTCCGACGGCTGCGCAACAGCTCTGAAAGAGGAGAGGGAGAAAGAGCGATCAATATTTAATAAAGAAAATGATTGAACCGTCACTTAAGATGTGTTCTAGACAACTTGACAGAATTGAGAATATGTTAACTAAATGTTGAGGTCACCAATTTTTAAAATTGCATACCGTGCAATGAATGCCAAGTTGCGGTTTCCCTGTACCCGATAGATATGCAGTTATCTCAGTTGTCAACACCCCAAAGAAGGGCTGCACTACTACTCATCTCATTTTTATCACGCATTGTCAACGTTTAAGAATTTATGTATGAAATACTCAATTAAATAAAGGCTTTTCTATACTGTGGCCAGAAAGTACCTTGAATTTTTCTTTTTTGAGATATGTAGTTGTGTTGCAACACTTTAAGCCTGTGCCAGACCTCAGGGAGAAATCCAGATATATTTACTACAGTTTGAGGATTTCTCTTCTGAATTTTTTGAGCAAAAATGTCATTAAATCTCACTGGTTTGAGCCTCTATTCTGGTACAAATGTAAATATTTACCAGCTGTCTTTGTTTAGTATGAGAGTAAACTTAATATTTGGTGTTTCAGACAAAATAAGCATTTTTGAAGACCTCAATTACATCTCAGAGATGTTTTTATTGGTATCTGACAGTTTATAGACTAGATTCATCATAATGAAAATAATTGGTAGTTGCATCCCTGATTATAAATATACAATTGTTGTACTTAAAGTGGTCTTGAACTCTTGATAGTCCACAATTCACAGGACATAATAAAAAATGATTCCTGTGGTGCATAATAATCAGCAACAGAAAGTCCAGAGACTCTCATATTGTCGTCCCTTATACAGAAATGTTTACCCATAAAAACCTGCATTACCAGACAGATTATAAACATGAAAAAGATTGTGTGAAAGCCTCTGCCCTCTGAAAATACTGCCGACAAAATGAAATCCATCAAATATCCATGTGATCAGACAGTGGGCAGGCATTATAGATTAAACCCGCAGCAGAAAAATAAAACCCAGCCACTAAACTGGATGCTTTTGTGGCCATATACGTACAAAAATGTTTTTGTCAAAGCCCTTTGTCTTACATGAGGGCCTCTGGCTTTAGTCACATAAGGCCTTCTCTTGTTATTAGGTCAAAAACAGGAGGCCTAGCAGCTGCCAAATAACTCTCCCCCTGCTGACGGCTTTAATACCCAACCAACCCCAGCCTGTGGCAGCTATTTTCTCGGCCGTGTCACTGTGATTCGACATGAAATGACTCACAGGTGGTTTGACAGTGTCCTGAGCTGAAGTGTATCAGAAGGGCAGAGGTCAAGTCTATTTCAGAAGGAGGCTAGCTTAGCTTAGCTGACTGCTTGGTGCAGAGTGCGTCATACAGCCACTGCACACGAGTGAGGCGACTGGGAGACGCCATTTTGATTCAGATGCACAGAAAACACGTAATATTGCCCAATACCGCTGACTACAGCCCTCTGAGCTTGGATAAAAACAAAACCACACGTCACACACATCGCTAAAACAGTTCAAATAGGTCAGAAAGTGTTTCCCAAATCTTACCGTTTTCGCAAAACAAAGACATAAACACAACGCTGATCGTCCAAGAGCCGCAGTGAACGGTGGTCGATAGCTGGTGCTGGTGTTGTATCGATTGCAGCAGGGTCCTTAATGGGTTTTTTTCCTCTCAAAGATGCACAGTTAAACACCCTAAAGCGTCCAAACAGTGCAGGCGTCAGGTTCAGAGGCAGAAAGGCGGGTTATCTGGAAAGTCCTCGGGGTTTTTGTGGGGGGACCTTTGGGAGAAGGAGCGTATTGTTATTCACACAAAACTGCGGACTAAAACGCTAACGTTAGCATCATCAGGTGTGACAGCGCTGTTATCGCTCACTGGGTGGGTGGCAAAACTGTCACGTATGCTCTAAAAAAGGCCGTAAGAGCTGACAAACAACAGCCACGACCACCAAACAAGCAATTAACATTATGTAACCAAGCGAGCAGGTAACGGTGGCGAGCTAACCGAGGCTAAAGTTAACATTACACGTGTTTCATCACCAAATTCCCCATAAATGTGAAAAATATCTGAAACATACGTTCGCGAAAGTGTTGTTATCCGCCAATGGATAAGAGAAAAATATACATCTTAACACGGGTTCGCCGTCAGGCATCTCCGTTATAGAAATAGTCGCTCATTACGCGAGAAGTCCAGGAAATAGCCGGAGCCCAACTGACGTCCCGCGGCTAACGCAGTCACTAGCCGAGGCGCTGTCGACGCGGTCGGGGTGAAAGATCGTATGATTAAGGTCGTATTCTTGACGCCGGGGTAGCTAGCTGGATTTTCTGTGTGGGATCACGACCCTGGACGCGAAAGCCACGTCAGGATGAGCCGGGGGAGATGTGATGAAAGATATTTCGCACCTTACCTCTCGAATGTTCTGCGAAACGCTGCTACTCACGTCGCTTTTACCGACCAACGTCAAGCTAACGGATGCGGCTAAGCTAGCAGCTTCCGGTTGTAGCGCGATTTTAAATTAAACGTCCGCTCGAGTCGCACTTGTTCGTGTGGCGCATCACCCCTTTAAAATGCGAAGTTTGGAGTTTTGTGTAGCTACTTTGCACGGCTCTCCGACATTTAATTTATCCTTCAGAACAGATCGTACATGTTAATTACGTTTTCCACCGTTTTTTCGTAGACGTGTCAAGTTTCGCTTTCTTATTTTGAAAGGACAAACGGAAGTAGTGTATGTAGTTTGACGCATACGCTGATGTTCTCTCTTCTCATTGGCTGACGTCGTGACGCCGTGACGTCGTGCGTACGTAGGCGCTTCCTCAACTTGACTAGCAGAAACAGCAAAATAGAAGATGGTGAGTATGAAATGGCGAAAAAGGGCATAATTTAACACATTTACAGGCCGAGTTTCGACCGCTGTGCGTGCACGATGTTGTCTTTGATCGGTTGTCGACGTAAGGAGAGCGACATCTTGGTTTCAGCGCGTCGGCACGGATCTTAATTTCAGGGTTTGTAGTGAAGCTTCAATCCGAGATGGAGCAACGATCACATGACAGCTGAACAGTTCAGTCCCCTAAAATTCAACTCAACAAGCCGCATGAACCCCTAAAGTCACTCTTTTCATTTGCAAGCTGGTCTTTCGGTTTCTCATGTTTGTTCACCAGCCATTCTTGTTGTCTGTTTAATTGAAATCACGACATTTTTTGTACTTTTTTTTAAACTGCTAACCAGCTAGCTAGCTGGGCTAACAGGCTAACAGCTACTTTATCTGTGGCACCTTTCCTGTGTAGCGTTAATGATGTTTATCACCCAGTTATTAAGCACAACTGTAACTTTAAATGCTATCTGAGGTTAGCCAACAAATCAGACTAAACTGCACATTATTCATTAATGTATTCATTCACCCTCTCTCTGTCTTTCTTATCCAACATTTGCACATGTTGTGCAGAAGTTTGGAGCAAGATATGTTACAAAAACATCAGGTGTAGCTGAACTTTATCTCCATGTAGTTGGGTGATTATATCTAAACTCCAGTCAGCACTTTTATTTGCTTCACCACATGATTTTGCTCACACAAATTCTGTATTTGCTTCATTATTATCATTAACCATCAGTCATTAACAACCGATTAAATCACATTGTCATTTAACTTTTCTTTTTGTTTTTGAATGATTAATATCTGTCTACTTAATCCATTCACTTTTTAATTTCTAATTTCAGTTTTCCCTTTTTTGTCCCAACTCTTTCTTGTCTTTTTGTTTTCTTTGATCATGCCTCGTGCCGTTCTTTCCATGCACACCTTTCTCCCTATCTCACCCACTCTCCTCCTCCTCCTCCTCTCCAATCAACCAGGCTGGTCACCGGGTAAGTGCCCTCGCTCTGTGTTGGATCCCTGTTTTCTGCTCGCTCTTCTGCCTGCCACACTAACATGGGATTGGGATTACGCAGCTGCGCGGAGGTCTGCTGTTTCTGCGTTTCAGAGCAACTAGCTGCAGCTGACTCAATGATTTGGTGCCCGACAGGCTATGATGCTTTAATTGCACCTTGCTCTCTGCTGTTGTCCTAAAACAGAAATTATTTTTGACTTACCTCCCCAAAATAGTCGAGGATAAGTATAATCTACAATGACTCGGACAGGTTTTAAGATCCCGTTCCTGAGGGTGTTTCTCAAAGTAATCCCTTTTTTGGGAATCTGTACTAGTGACTCATCTATTTCTAAATAGGAAGGCATTGTGAAAGGAGGCTTTCCACTTAAGACACGATGAGCTGTCCTGGTTGGCCAAAAGTTTAGCAACTCTTTGCTGAGGAAATCCAATTCTGACCAAGTTTTCTGCTTTTTATTTAGCGAATGAACATTTGATGCAGTAACAATAAATATATAAGGATTGGAGCGCTTACTGGACATAAAAAGTCATAAGAAAACTTTAACAGTTCAGTTTAAAAAGTTACTTCTGGGTTTCATGTTTTGTATGAACCTTCGTCTTTGTTGGTGTTTGATTGTTATTGACTTATCGTGTTGTGTGAAAACATAATTATCTTGCTCTCGTGTCCCGAATCAGTTTATTTAGTGTCTGACGTCATCTGTGCTGATTCAATTAATATTTTTCCACCGTGGGCTGTTTGGATTATATAAGAAGGAGTTACATTCACACAGTTTGAGTTCAGACACTTAATAAACTCAGCTTGTTACTCACAAACATTGCTTATTTACAAGTTGGAGCTTTATGAATTAAGCCTGTTTATTCACTGAACTGAATTAATGTGCAGGAGGTTGTTGTTCGGGTGCAATAACATAAAACTTGACAGTGTTTTGCTGGTTTTAAACAAGATACAAGACAATTTAACATTAACATCGAGGGGTGTCACGATTCTCCAACTCCATGATTTAATCGAGTTCAACTTTTTGTTTTTCAGCACTGACAACTATACCAATTTTTAGACTATCGAGTCTTAATTTAATTTAATGATTAATTCTTTCCAAATGGAGCTAGTCAAGTTATCTGGAGGGAATTCCTGTGTTTGTCCATATTGCAGTGTACATCGCAGAAAACCAAAATATCGGAACGTCTTTTTTTTCTAATAAGGTGCTGAGGTTCTGAGTAAACCCTCTTCCCAAACAAATCAATAAAGGATCTCTAAAAAATAAAATAAACCCAACAGCTGAGATGCTGTCTGAGTTTCCTCTGGCACCAGTCAGTCGACTGTCTTCGTGCACGCAGGATAAGTATCTTTCCATTTAGAATTGAAATCGTGACACCCCTAATAATAACTAACTGAGGAGTACAGTAGTTCTGGTGGAGTCCCACAGGACTCTATCTTCGGCCCGCTTCAGAAGCTACATCACACAGTCTAACTCTCTCAGGGCTCACTGAAGTCGGACTAACTTGTCTATGTCCGTGTGTGTGTCTCTGTGTGTGTGCGATGCCATCAGTTGGTCCTGGTGTTAGGTGACCTGCACATCCCCCACAGGTGCAACACTCTGCCAGCCAAGTTCAAGAAGCTGTTGGTCCCGGGGAAGATCCAGCACATTCTCTGCACGGGCAACCTCTGCACCAAGGAGAGCTATGACTACCTGAAGACTCTCGCTGGAGACGTCCACATAGTCCGAGGAGACTTCGACGAGGTCTGCGTGTGTTCGATGACAGAATGTAGAGCCTTGCTAAACACAGTTAGAAAAAGAGAGGCCTTAAATTAGAGTAAGGGATTAATTAATTCAGCGACATCGACTGGGCTGTCAGTGTGGGTGCAAAATTGAGCTTTTAGCTTCTTGTTCAGTACTTAACAGCATGTTGGGGCACGACATTGTTCATCAAAGTCCACAGGATTTCTAATAAGAGGCTTTGAATTAAGGACATAATTTATGTGGCTGAATATTTAATTGCAAGGAAGAAGGAAATGGCTGTCGAGCTGCTACTGAAGACTAATTGCAGTGTACTGAAAGTAATTGCTCCCTTCTTACAAATTGAGTTTTACCTGCCTGGTTCACAATTTTTAGAAACAGCCACATTAAAGAGCTGACATCCTTTTTAATATGATCATATCACAGCTGATTTCACTGCTTCATGTGCTTCATTAAACCTGTACATGTAACAACACAACACGTTTCTTATGTTCCCCCTCAGAACCTGAACTACCCGGAGCAGAAGGTGGTCACAGTGGGCCAGTTCAAGATCGGCCTCATCCACGGCCACCAGGTGATCCCCTGGGGCGACATGGCCAGTCTGGCGCTGCTCCAGAGACAGCTGGATGTCGACATCCTCATCTCCGGGCACACGCACAAGTTCGAGGCATTCGAGAACGAAAACAAGTTCTACATCAACCCCGGCTCAGCCACAGGAGCCTACACCGCACTGGAAAGGTACTGATGAAACCCAAAGAGGCTTCAATTTAAGAATTCAACTATTATGTCGACGGAGAATATTAATAAAATAATTCCCACCTCATCAAAATGCGACGCACGTTGCCTCTGCTGCCACGACAGCTCAGCTTGCCTTTTCTTTTCAAAATAAAAGCCTGAAGATGCAGTAACAGCTGTTCGATATTGCGAAAATATCTTAAATTGTCCAAAGCCTATATGAGACGCTGACAAACATGACAAAACAGCGGAGTTTGACACTCGTATTTTTAACCACAAAGAGTTAGCTAGTTTAAATTAGAGCTCCAACAAATAACTAAGCGATTAATTGAGAAAATAATCAACAGATTAATCAACTATGAAAATTATTGTAAGTTGCAGCCCTAGTTTAAAATAATTGCCTCCTATAAAGGGACAGTTTCCCCGAAGTAAAACAAAAACACATTTTCTCTCTTCCTACATCTAATATATTATGTGCTGAGTCAGATATCTGTTTCTGTTACTCCAGCACAGTGGATGTAACTGATATTTCATTAAAGCTGCTGACAGCCTTAAAAACAACATTTGACAAATTCAGCAGCACATGAATTGATTTCCTGTAAAGAGATATTATTTCTATGATGTGTATTTCTTTACGTTGAGATGTTCACAGCAGGCGATGATCTCCAGTGTACAGGTGTAACAGTAGAACCAGACTGACTGTCGTTACAAGCAGTCAGGGGGCGCAGGAAGGAAAACACTCGACCTAAAACACATCTGTCCTCTCTCCTTACAGCAACATCATCCCCTCTTTTGTATTAATGGACATCCAGGCGTCTACAGTGGTGACGTACGTTTATCAGCTGATCGGCGACGACGTCAAAGTGGAGAGAATCGAGTACAAGAAATCTTAAAGGAGGAGGAGGAAGAAGAGTTTGGTTAACGTTGCTCAGTGTCTCATTTCATTCCTTTCCACCAGGGGGCAGCAGCAGCCGCTCCCCTGCAGTCACCACAATGTTGATGCTGTAACAAGCTGTTCAGTAACTTAACTCTAAAAAAAGACCTATGTATTATATTGTTTATATGTCATCAGCATTTGCTTGTGTCCAAGCTGTCATTGGGTTTCTGTAGAGAATGCAATAATGTCACATGTATTTGTTATCAAAAGAAATATTTGGTGCCATTTTTCTTTTTTTTCTCTTTTTGTTATTTTCGCCCTCATCATGTCCCGAACATGTAACCAACAGGCCTGTAGCTTCATGTAGTCGGCCTTTTTTCATTCATTTCTTCCCCACAATAAAGATCTAATTTCACTCCAGCGGTTGTTTTGTCTTAAATACCAGAGAAAATAATAATATTTCTGATCATTTGAGGTTGAGATTGAGGTAGTAGAGAAGTTATTTCAAAGAAGATGTTTCCCAAAAGTCCTCCAATTTTCTCCCAGCTCACCATCGACGTTGGTGAATCAGAAGTAGAGCTCCAACGATTAAGTGATTACAACTATTTTGGTAATCGATTACTCAGTTTGAGTCATTTTATAAGATAAAAAAGGTCAGTAAACTGAATATCTTCGGGTTGCGGACAAAACAAGACATTTGAGGACGTCATCTTGGGGTTAATTATGGAAACACTGATCAACATTTTTCACCATTTTATAGACCAATCTACTAATTGCTTAATCGAGAAAATAATCATAGTTACAGCCCTTAACAAAAGACAGTTAATAATGCAAACTTTATTTAAATACGACCTTGAAAACAAACAGACAAAAGCAGGAAACTCAGGAAGACAATATTACAGAATAAACACTCAACAGTCGAGCCCCCCTAGCCCTTTTTAGAGGGTGATTCTGCATTGTTTAAGTCAATATTCTTATATTTGACTATATTTGTTCCTGGCATTGCCGAGAAGTCTTTGAAACATAATTTAGACCTTCATGTAGGGAAATAAAATATGTTTTAGCAGCCAAATTAATGTGAAAAATGTGGAAATTAACAGAATATTGAGACTTTTTGGTTGTTTTGTCAAAAAGTTCTTGTGATATTTTGAGTGTTAGTTTGTTAGTGGCCATGTGACTAAATACAGTACATGAGAAATGACTAGAAATAAATACAAAACAATATTAAAGAAGTATATAATATACATACATTAGTGTAAGAAGTTTGAAACATCATTTAGACCTTCCTGTCAGGAGATAAAATATGTATTTAAAGGTCAATGATTGGAGGGAAATGACTCAGAAGTTTACCTCATGCTTCTCTTTTAATACAAGCAATGAACATGTGATTTCCTAGAAATTAAATGAATAAAAACTCTCTTCTCTTGCCGCCACTGGAGGGCACTAAAGCTCACAACACATGGTGCAGTGCAGACAGAGCAGACTTCTTTATTTAGCTCCCCAATTTCACAAATTACCAACAGGATTGCAAGTCTGTCAAGGAGCCATGAAGGTGAGGAGAGAGGGGAAGAAAAATCCCTTCAACATTATTCTCAGGTTACATAAAACTGATAGTGTGAAATGTCATAAATCTAAGAGGACGTCATCGTCCCATTCTCCTACAGAGAGTGAGCTCAGGCAGTCACTCAGAGAGTCGTTCAGTCCTTCCTCCTCCTGCTCCTCTTCCTCCAACAGTCTGATCCTCACTCCTGGAAATAAAACAAAAATATTCCAATATATCCAACATATTTGAAGAAATTAACAGTCCCAAACATTTTCACAGACTCACTTCTTGGACTTTTCCTTCTCACTGTGGGTGATGTTGTTGTAGGTTTCTTCATCGATCTTTGTTTTGTCGCTGATGTGTTGGAAATCCTGCAAAAGTGGATTATTAAACTTGGTAAAAAGTTCTGTGTCATCTTTCTTTCCGAGGTGAGATGTCAGTAAACAAAATTTAAACATGTTCTGCTTCTTTTTACAGCATTAAGCAACAGACCTGCTGCTACTCAGATAGAAAATAAATATATGTCTTTAAATCCTGCTTCTGTAAATAAATATCTGTTAAACTGTGAGTCCTACCCGGCTCGCCTGTTGGGGATTTTGGGAAGAAAGGATTTCCCAGGATTCTTTGCACTGGTGTTTATCTTCTCCTTGTGCTTCACCCGAGAAGAAACCTCTGGTCGATGTTTCCCGTCATTAGTCTCCGGTAAGGAAGTCCCAACAGTGTCGTCTCCTTCCGGGTTGCAGCCTCGAAACAGAAGCAAAAACAAATAAATGTTCAAACTTATTTTCCCATAATTTCAATTGGAAACAGAACAAAGACAATATATTCAATGTTTTCATTGATTTTTGTGAATTTGACGACAGCAATATGTTTCAATCAAGTTGAGACAGGAGCAACAAAAGATGGAGAAAGATGTCGAATGCTTCAAAAACACCTGTTTGGATGATTCCACAGGTAAACAGGTTAACTGGTAATAGGTGATAGTGTCATGATTGGGTATGAAGGTAACTGGAACAGGATATAACGTATGCAGTTAAAGTTTTACCACAAATACATCCAAGGTGGACATTTGTGCCAATCAGGAAGCGAGTTCAAGTCACACCACTGGACATTTTTAAGGACACCTGGGGACATTTCCAGCTGTTTTTGTAGTGTGAAAACCAGGTAATTTTTAAGGAGACCTTTTCATTTTTGAGATGTTTTCACGGCGACATTTTTCTAGGGAAGTTGGATCATCCTCGTCTGTGATTGTAGCGAAGAAAACAGGTATTTATACAAGTGTTTTTTGTGCGTAAACCTAGCCAGAACATAAAAGTCCTGGACTGTCCCTTTATCTGGATCTGCACCAAAAGTTAATGGGGTCTATTCTGGGCTGAGACCCATCCTCAGTCCAAGTTTTGTGGGAATCCGTTCAGTAGTTTTTGTGTAATCCTGCTGACAAACCAACAAACCAACCTATAAACAGACGGACAGAGATGAAAACAAAACCCCGGTGGTGATAATAAAACCTACAAAGTGCAAGTACGATATATCGATTAAACCACCTGCACAGTCGTTCTCCTCACCTGTGCGTATACACCTGTGCAGCACGTTCATGTAGTGTTGTGTGATGAGGTTTCGGACGTGTGTGGCGCTGGAGGAAGCTGCGATGGTGTACAGGTACTCCTTCTGAGCTGGTGTCAGAGCTGAGTGCTGCAGGATAGACGGAGATCAGGTTTCACTTCACTCTCACACACTGACACGGCTGCTTTCTGTTCCTTTGATTATTGCTGTTGTACTCAAGTAACCTTTCATTAGAAGATAAAGCACGCAATCAGTCGTTCTACCTTCAGAAACGGCGCCGCCGTCATGGTTTTGGGGATTTTTATGGTCGTCATGTGCTGGAGTTGTGGTTCAGACCTCACAGCTGCTGATCTGCTGGTTTTCAAACCATTGTTGAAGTTCATGTTGGCATCTTTTAATACTGTTAAACAGACAGACATTGACAGACGTGTGCCTCAGTGGCCAGTTGACAGTTTTCTAAGATGCAATAAATAAAATGTACAATTAACACCAAGCAGTTGATATGAAGAACATTGATCATCTTGTTACAATGCAGTGTACTGCTGGGAAAACCTTGGGTCCTGGCATTCATGTGGACACCACCTAAAATGCGCCACCCACCCAAACATCATGCTGAATAAGAACAACAGCATCTGAAGGCGACCCGTCTCAACATTTCCCGGATCCTAATCCAAATCGGGCATCCGTGAGACTTGCCGGAGGAAGTCACATCCATGAAAGAAGAGTCCCTCTTCTTTGTACAGCGTAACAGTTAAATGAAGACTTAAGCGACCTGGTTATTCGCTGGATAAAATGGGTGTAATTGTTGTTACAGAATGTACCAAAGACTTAGATATATCAAGGAGATATTTAAGAGATGACATTCGGCCTGTAAAGTTGTCAAAGTGTCAACTGTAATCTGGCACACGTGACACGACTGAAGACACGTCTGTGGGCTTAGTTAAAGAGTCAAACCAAAGAGCTTCTAATTAGAAAACAGCACGAGGGAGCTTTCTTCCTGTAACTCGTCAGGCGTGACCCGGGTCGGGTTCAGGTGTCCGATTCTTTTCCACTGATATCCTCACACTGCTGTGTCCCCGATACTAAACCTGGTGCTCACGTTTCAGAGCAGACAGGATACCAGACATGTTTTGTTTATTTAACAAGGAGATAGAGCATGCACATCTGAAATCTGAACCGAGGAGAGACAGGAAAATAGACAGAATACGGTGGATTCAATATGCTGAATAAAAAAGCTGAGACATTATTTGGGTTCCCTCTGATTTCTGTTTGCAGCTGACCTATTTATTTTGAATGAAAACTGTCTTAAACTTACCATCTTTGGACTTCCCGGTGCTTCTGCAACAGAAAGAGAAAGAAAAGTTTACACAAACTCACAGGTGGATAAATATAATTAGGACTAATATTAAAAGAGTACTTTACCTCGGCAGAGCCTCATCCCGATGGAGCCTGTGGATCGTCTGTCTTTCTGCAAATTTCACTTGTTTTTTCATGTTAGGAACACGACTCAGGCAGGTTTCCTCTAAGACACATCTGTCCACACTGAGGTCGGTCCAGGTAATTAAAGAGGTGTGATCTCACCGAGGACCTGTGGGTGTGTCCTCTCACATAAAGCTCCAGCTCATTTACTGAAACTAAGGAATGCACCAACAAGGATCAACTCTTAAACCTGTTAAATCACGATTTAAGTTTAAATTCGGTTGCACTAAACCTTGGAACTAAAAAATTCAATCCAAACCTAGAATACTTTTAATTCTGTTGCACCAAAACTTTAAACTCCAATTCAAACTATGATCCAGGCTTAAAGTTGGGCTAGTTTAACTTTTACAAGAGACAGACTCAACCCACTTGAGTTTTGTGATGAGAAGAAACGGAAGTACGTTTTTGATATTATCACAAATCCACCTTTATAAAAGCTGGTTCACGGACTAGCACAGCTCCGAGAAGGAAGGTGCAAACACAAACCGAAGATGAAAAACTTTTTCAACAGGAGAAATGCAAAGAATAAGAACAAACAATATGGTAAGAGCCTGTTATGTTTATGGGTGCACTTTGCATAGTTTACATGCACCAGCCTCTTTTTATTTAGACTATTGTTATTATCCTCATTATGTACAACCGGCTGTCTCTGTGTTTTTCATTTTAGTATAGCTTTAGATTTGGCTATTGAGCCATCAATCCAAGTTTGTTATTTGTGTACAGTAACGAACCTTTCTTCTCTGAAAGCTAAAGCTAGCCTGCTAAAACAGTCCAAACACGGAAGCTACGAATGTCTCCAGAGACTCACTCCGTCACATTCCACAGATGCTCTTTATCAAGGCACTCGATCTGTCCCCGAGCAGTTTTTGTGGTGTGTCTGGGCGCATTGTCCTGCTGGGGGGCCTCTGCCATTGTGGAGTGCCCTTCCCATGGGTGGGTAGGGGTGCACTTGTTCCACAACAGTGTTTGGGTGTGTGGTGCGTGTCAAGAGACATCCACATAGATGCCAGCACCCAAGGTTTCTCAGCAGAACATTGCATTGTAAATGAGATGACGAGATAGTTGAGCGCCAACACGCCAATTTCACTTTCATCAGAGGGACCACGCCTCCCTTTGGCCAAAAACAAATGCTGTGAGGCAAACAGCTGGTAGCGACATGCCCAAGTCCTTGTGTAGCATTCTTCAGGTAAACAATGTAATGATATTTAATTTATGATTTTATTTACTTTCCCAAAGAAAGAAGGACATTAAAAGAAGAGATCTGTGGCTTCAGGCCATCCGCAGAATGAATGAAAAGGGTATACCTGTGATGATTGAAAATGTTTTGTAGGACCCAAGAGCGGACACCAAGACTGGGAAGGATTTAAGAGCATTATTTAACAAAATGGTCAGAATTAAGTGCAGGTCTTGAGTAAGCTGGCAGAGGTAGAGTTGCAGGAGGAGTGGTTACTTGCGGTGAAGCACTGGTGGACTGAAGAGTGTGTTGGCTGGTATGGTGGCTGTTCTGCGGCTATCCCCGCAGTGGAGGCTGGAGGCTGGAGGTTGAGGTTGGAGGTTGGAGGCTGAGGGGCTGAATGAAGAGTAGACCAGAGTATTTAGGCTGGAGTGATAACGAGATTCGCTGCAGGTGTGTGAGGCAGAAGCTCCAGCCCTCCAGGAACCATTACTAGCCTCCGCTGCACCTCTAAAACAAACACAAGCAGAAAACCACACACCAAGCACGGAGAAAATCCACACCAAAACCCCAAATCATGACCTGGCCAGTGGTTTTATTGTTGTGGTTGATAGATGTATATCATAACATAGTGATTCTAAAAAAGCAAAATGTAGACAACACGACAGCTCCCCTTAAGCCTCCTTGCTGAACTCATGTTCATGTAAGGAGGTGGAGGGGACGGTGGATATTATTGATGAGGGACCGCAGCATTTCAACATTTGTAAATGTGACACCGCTGGATATTTTGAAGGAGACCTTCAGATACTTTCCAGCTGTGTTTGTGGCAACAATAAACTGATATCTTCGACGGGAGGTTGAGCCATCTACATTGGGTTTTGTGGTCACGAGACCTTGGGGCATCTACAGCTGTGTTTATGGTGACTGAAACAGGTAGCTTGCTACCTTAAGTCAAAACACTTTGTTTTCTGAAAAAATAGCATCGCTCATTTCATTTAAATTTTTTTGTGTGGGGTGATTTGACCATCACCACGTTGACAGCATGGCAGCACCACTTCTGTCATCGCAACTGCTTGAAGTGGACAATACCAACTCAAAAATTACCACTCATATAAGGATTAAATCAGCAGAACTGTGACATGTGTGTATCACTTCTTTGCATTTTAAAGTCATATGTCCAGTACTTAAAACTAAAAGCTTGAGATGGACTCTTTTATAGGATACGACCTGGCAGCTAACGACAACCCCTCGGATCAGAAAACCTTCACCACTCAGGTGGAACAGCTGAGTGTGGAGGAGACCCCACTGCAGGATCTGGCTGAACTTCTGGGTGTGACCTCTGATGTCAACCCCTCTGAGGATGGATCATGTTGCTCACTGCGGCCCAGGACCGACTCAGCTCAGCAGAAACAGAGAGATGTTCGCCTCCTACAAGAATCAGTGTCCCAGCACTTCCCAAAGCCACCGTCAGATCTGGACCAGAACCTTCAGCAGCACCTGTTCAGTGTGCAGGAGACTGTGCGCAATGAGCTCATGAGGCTGAGTCCCAGGTTGGAGAAAATGGGTTTGATTGGATGTCTGATTGACTGCTACCATCGTCAGACACTTGATCACATCAGTGATCTATTCAAGAAAGTCCAGTCCTGCCAGAAATCCTTTCAGCTGATGAAGTGGGTCCTGCATACATATCTGAGGTATGTAAGCTATCCCCCCATTTTACATCCTATATCTTCCTTTACTTAGAGTAACTGACCTACAGCACCATTGTGCTTCAACCAATGACAAAATCAAATGTTCTTATGACCTGTAATAAAATAATTTGGGGGAATATTCACTTTCTTGCCAAAAGGTAGATAAGAAGATTTATATCATTGCACCCCAATTTCCAGAAACAGTATTGGCAAAGTCTGTTTCTGGGCTGTGATATTACTCTCTTGTATATATGATAAATGTTAAACTACCACCAGCAACTCTGAAACCATCTCGCGATGAGATCACACCAGCCACACCAGCCGTCAACACCTTCATGTTTCAGTAGTCATTACTAAATTATTACACTAGTATTCAGTGCTCAAAGGTTGGACCACACCCATCTTAGAGGTGACTGCTGGTGTATTTTGTTATTATGAGAATAGAGCCAGGCTAGCTGTTTCCTCCTGTTTCCTGTCTAAGCTGAGCTAATCACATTAATCACCTGCTGGCTGTCGGCTCGCATTTAAAGGACAAGTATGAGTTTACACAAACATACTAAACATAAAAGTGTAAATTAACTGACATTTACAATGTACCTCCTGTGCTCTCAGTAACTCTGTTATTATTACTGAATAGTATAATATGAGGTTCAGAAGTGAAACCTGCTCCTGCTCAGTTGTGATGGTGGTTCTCTCAG
Source organism: Pagrus major (assembly GCF_040436345.1). NCBI lineage: Eukaryota > Metazoa > Chordata > Actinopteri > Spariformes > Sparidae > Pagrus > Pagrus major. The sequence goes on along the minus strand of NC_133230.1, from coordinate 3,134,497 downwards.
TCAGGAGGTGCTCGGTCATCCTGACCTTCAAAAAAATGCTCCCATAGAAAAAGGTGACTTCCTGCTGTTGACAGAATTGGTAGCAAAAGCAACGGACCTACTGCTTGAAAATGTGCAGGTAAGAATAGGAACTTAATAATGTTTGGGGTGCTCACGCATCATGCTTTTAAGTGAATTACCCTTGTAGGGATCAATGAAAGTTTATGTTATCGTGAGTCATAAAGAAAATGCATGCAAGGAAGAGTGCAAGGTCAGAATAAGTCAGAAGTTGACCAGTATATATATATATATATATATACACATCTATATATATATATACATCTATATATATATATATATACAGTGCCTATAAAAAGTATTCACCCCTTGGATGTTTTCCCCTTTTATTGCTCTTAAAAATAGAATCATGGTCAATATATAAAACAAAAAAATTACCACTACTAAAATCATTAAAGGTGCTATTTGTAAGAAAAGTAGATTTTAGAGTTAGTAGTTTCTGTATCTCTTTTTGTCCGCAGAAAGAAATCAGAGAACGTCTAGATAAAATCCTGCTGATTCACAGAAACCAAGAAGATTGTGACAGTGAGGAATCTTGCATTGGACTTTACGTGGACATTATTCAGGTACTTAGTAAAGCAGATGTTTAAAACGTGTCTCTTGTTACTTTAAAAGTGCATGCGAAGGGATTCAGTTTGACTTGTGTGTGTGTGTCTGTGTGCAGATAACTTTGTCAATATGGATTTAATTTAAATCCCTTTTTTTTTGTTTTGTTCGGCTTTTTAAAAAAAAATAAGCTAATAACTGCCATGCCTGAAGAAGCACAGACAATCAGCTCAAAACTGTCTCATGACGTCCAGGAGGTCTGTTTCCAAGAGCTGAAGATGTTTCTGGGGAGGTGAGAATCTATTTTTACTTCAGGAATTAATCAATTATCTGCAAATCTTTGAACCAAATTATGCATTTAGAAATATTTTGAGATTTGATCACGAAGTTCTGATCTTTGATTTGTAGGTACGCCTCTGAGCAGACTGAGATTCTCAGAGAAAAAGCAAAAAAGGCCATACCAAATAAGATAGACTTCTTCAAGACTTTGATAACTTGTAAAGAAATTAAGTGAGTATTTGAGTATTTCTGTCTCTCTGCCAAATAATAATTCACTTCAGTTAAACTTACTGTTAGGGATAATTTCTTATGAACACAGTTTGTAATAAAAACACAGTGAAAACATTCATCCGTCCACTTTCTTTTGCTTCCGGGGTTGGGTCGCGCTTGCAGAGGCTAAGCAGGGTATTCCAGATCTTACTCTCCCCAGAAAAGCTTTTCAGCTCATCTTCGACATTTCCAGACCAGATTTACTATATTTATTCCCTCAAGCGAGTTGTGGGTCTGCCCTGAGGTCTCCTCCCACTTGGTTGTGCCTAGAAAACCTCCAAAGGGAAGCGCCCAGAAGGCATCCTAATCATCTGAGCTCACAGAAGACTTGTGACTGCCAGAAGCCAACAGAGCAACATCATCTGCAAAAGGTTGAAACGCAATACTGAGTTTCCTGAAGCGGACACTCCTCAACGCGGCTACACCTAGAGTTCCTGTCCATTCATTTCACGAACAGGATTGGAGAAGGGTCAACCCTGTGTAGGGTCAACATGTTGCGGTAGAAATAGGCGAGACTCAGAATCTTTAGATCACACGATGCAGCAGACACGTGCGTGAGAAGCGCATCCCATGCATCCTGTCACAGTCAGTCTGTTCTGTGCTTGTTGTGCTTGCAGAGGTGCACTGAGAGGCTGGGCGGGGTATTCCCTATTCCAGGCAAAGTGCTCCTTGTCTTTTATGGCAGATTCATATGGGGTCTTTGAATGGCTCTTAGTATGCCCCCTCCCCTGAGACCAATTTGCCCTGAAAGAACCTACCAGGTGCTATTGCCCCCAACAACACAGCTCCCAGGATCACAGGGAAACGCATAGCCCTCCAAGGGGGAGCGGCGATTCTTCAAGGGGACTATTAAAACAGCCAATACAATATAGAAATGCACTATAATCACTATAGGATGTACCAAGTTAAAAGGCTTAGCTTACCGTAAGAAAATAAATATGATGATGACGATTCTTTTAAATGACATTTATGACATTTCCTCCCAGGCAGCACGTCCAGACTTACAGTGAAGGCATCAAAGATTCCCTTATCCAGGAAATTATGGCAACGCTTGAAAACATGGAGGAAGTTACTTCGATCCTTCTGATGGAAAGTGTTGCTGACATGGCAGAGGTAGCTTTTTAAAGTTCATTTTTTAGTCCTGCAAATAGCAGTTTGCCAAAATACAACACCTCGATTGGTCAAATTTCAAAACTTTGTCTTGCACAATTTCTGTTCGACAGCGCCTCCTTCAGAAATACTTCAAAACGGAGCACAATCAATGGGTCTTGATCTCTGGAGTAAAGACACATTTCTCTAAGCTGTTAGGATGGTGTCAGGACATACAAAGGGTATGTTTAAAGTTACATTTTCCACAGTAAGGGGGCATTCTAACCCACCCCCCACTTAAAAAAACAATATAGTCATACTTTTTTTAAACGTACTATTTAAGACAAATCAACCAAATATCTGTATTTATTTAAATTAGCATCTATTGCAACCTTTTTTTCGTTTTTCCTGTGTCCGTCTTTGTGTCTCTCAGACAGTGATGGATGAGGTCTACAAGCTCATCGCTCTCACTTACCTCAAACATCTTGTCCGAAGCAGCCGAAAGAAACTGGAAAAGCGCTGGAGTCCTGATGTTGGACAAACAGTTGCCCAAGATGCTGAGAGTCTTCACAATACCATCTCAGACCTGGTGAGACCAACATTTTGGTATTAATCACTGGAAACAGTGCTTGTTATTTCTTGTTAATGACATTTAGCCTTTGTTGTATCAGGCCCCTGGTGTCCAACAGTGGAACGTCATGCTGCTGAAAATCCCAGAGCTGCTGGAGTGCGACGACATCAATGCAGTGAAGCTCATAGTTGCAAGCATGCAGTCAGAATGTCTCACATGGAGGTAAATCAATCTATAAAATAAAAATTTGGCCCATAATTGGTGAAAAGGAAGGTGTGTGCAGTGACACAAGAGGGCAAGAGACTTAATGGCATGTTGACCGTCACCATCGTCAGCCAGTTTTGCCTCTAATGGATAGCAGCAACTATCAGGGAGCTTTTTCACCTGAAGGAGCATCTTAATTTGGACACTTGAAGTATATTTTGATGCTAATACATATTAGGGGTGTCACGATACTCCAAATCCACGATTTGATCCGACTTTCGATTTTATGGTCATGATTTGAATTGTATTTTCAGCAGTGACGGCTCTGCTGTTGTTACACAATCACATCTGGATTAGTAAAGGTCAACAGATCACTGATTTTACAAAGGCTATCCGCAGCAACTATGCCAACTATGAAACTGAGAAAAATGACTTTAAAGTTTTTTGACCATCCAGCCAAATGCGTTATAGGCAGAACAGTGGTTATGTTCTTCATTAAAATTAAAGTTATTATTCTAGTAAGCAATGCAGTAAAGTTCATAGTTGCAAGCATGCAGTGTTCTTGGTAGTGTTGCTTTGGCTCTCTGTGTACGTTTAGATGAACTGTAACTGTTCAGGGGAGGGAGGACTGTGAATGTACGACACTACTTACCACCCACCGACAGCTTAACAACCATTTTCATCTGGGCCTACCTAGCCCTTACATCTCACATGAAGGCAAGTTTGGTCAATGACTCATTAGTGGCCCTAATGACTCTGAAACTCAGAGCTTTTCTTTAAGCAAGCACCTTTTGGCCATTAGAGGGACTGCATCTTACTAACTCTTCTTGTGTTTTCCTCTTAACTGCAGTGAGGATGAGGAGTTCCTGTATGCACTGCTGGAATGGAAGGGTCTCTATAAATGGCAGGCTCGGGAGGTGCTAGGTGCCCTTCCTTGGCATGAACCCACACACAGATCAATATTCCACTTCTTCTGGTCTGTGTACCAAAAGCTGCGTATGAGTTAGCCTAAATGTTGATGATTTCCAAACAAGCACTGATTTAGGAAAGGTTCAAAGGAATTTTTAAAACCTTGTTTGCCAAAATTTCTCATTATTCAATTCAAAACATTTACTTTTTCTTTCATAAGGCCACTGTATTGTAATATGCTTATCTTTGCATTGAATCACACTTCAACTACAGAATCTGTTCAAACTTTTCTTTTCATTTAAAGGAACTTGGGGCAGGATGTGAAATTATAAACATGCATTTTAAGATTTTTAATGCTAATGGGTGATGAAGCGTTCAAAACCAAAAAGAATGAGCCCACCCACGCATCTCTCCATTGCCTTGAACAGGCTGTGTGCTGCATAATGTACTGCCATTCGGGCTCGAATTTCCTGCGCAGTCCTGTAAAACTGCATATGCAAAAAAAGTAGTATTTTTTTTACTAGTAGTAGTAGAAACTGCATGCAATCTAAACTGCCCCCAGTGATGTTACTCAGTGGCTACGTTGCATTGTGGGTAATGTAGGTGCCATGTTTTGAAAATGATAAAGAAAGTGTGCCATAAAAAAAGGTGGTGTCTCCGGTTCTGCTTTATCAGTTTGGATTATTTGTTTTTTTTACTGTCCAGAGTAGTAGTAATTTGGTTTCTTGATTGAATTAAACATGTATTTCATGTGTGTGTGTTCAGTCCATGTGGTGTTACTGGGATAGGAGGGGGAAGGGAGGGTCCAAACTGGGAGATGTGGTGATTTCCAAAGTTTATGAAAGGGTAAGGGGATGTGGGCTAGTGTGAAATGGGGAGCAGTGATAAAGTCAAGGAAGGCAGTCTCTGGGCAAAAAGGAAATGCTAAGTGTCCCAATGAAGTGCAACGATCCACTGTTAAAAACTCACAGTCAGGAGCTGTAGTTCACACGTGTATCAGCAGCAAAAAAGGTCACATTTTTCTAAACCTGCTCCGATGATAGTGGAACCTTGGTCCTGATACTTGGTCTCTCCCATGATTTTTTTTACTCCAAACACTCCTTCCTTTCCAGACCCTCTTCCTCTGCTTCTGTCTCTGCTTTTCCTCACACACACACTCTCCTGTTGTTCTTTCACCCACAGGTGTGCACTCATTATATCACTTTTGCCACACCCACACTTTCACAGCCCCTCCTCTCCCTTACAACAGTCTCTGTCAAACCCTGGTGAGTACAGCACATTAAGAGATATGAGAGACAATCAGGCCACTTGAGTAGTTCTAGAGGTTTCTGCATATCAGGATTTAATTAACACCTTGCAGCCTATCAGAATCAAGAGAAAGTGAAAAAAGTTGAAAATCAGGGGAGCACCAACGTCAGGCTCCATTCCATCCAGTAGTAGTAGTAGTGTTTTATGTTATGATTTTGGCTTTCTCAACATGATTCAACAACTTCACCCTGTGGGCAGGATCCAATGACAGAAAAGAAAGGGAAGTGCATTTTTGATATTATCACAAATCCACCTTTAAAAAAGGCATCGCAGGGCAGCTGGTTCAGACAAGCACGGCTCCGAGAAAGATAGGTGCAAACACAAACCGAAGATGAGAAGAATTTTGGAAAGGAGAAATACAACAAATACGAACATACAAGATGGTAAGAGCCTGTTATGTTTATGGGTGCACTTTACATAGTTTACATGCACCAGCCTCTTTTTATTTAGACTGTTGTTATTATCCTCATTATGTACAACCGACTGTCTTGTTGTTAGCTTGATTTTCATTTTAGTATAGCTTTAGATTTGGCTATTGAGCCATCAATCCAAGTTTACTATTTGTGTACAGTAACAAACCTCTGGAGTTATGTGTGGAGTTAAGTGTCAAACTAACAAATGAACAGAAGATATATGACAGAAAAATATTAATAATGTAGACATAATAATAAAAGAAAAAACCTGTCCTATTACTTGGGCTTCTCTTCTGATTCACTTCTCTGAAAGCCAAATGAAAGTGGGGCCTGAATGAAAATGTTATACCGTGAGACCTGGCAGGTTTGTTTAATGTTGCGGTTGATCTATATATATCATAACATACCGAACCTTAGTCATAATAACTTCATAAGTGGACAAGACCAACTCAAAAATGTAATTCCTATCGGGTTTAACACTCATGTTAGGATTAAATCAGCAGAACTGTGACGTGTGTATAATTTCTTTACATTTTAAAGTTTTATGTCCAGTACTTAAAACTAAAAGCTTGAAATGGACTCCTTTAAAGGATACGACCTGGCAGCTGATGGGTACGACAACCCCTCGGATGAGATCACCTCCAACTCCAGCGAGGAACAGCTGAGCGAGGAGGAGACCCCACTGCAGGATCTGGCTGAACTTCTGGGTCTGACCTCTGATGTCAACCCCTCTGAGGATGGATCCTGTTGCTCACTGCTGCCCAGGACCGACTCACCTCAGCAGAAACAGAGAGCTGTTCGCCTCATACAAGAATCAGTGTCCCAGCACCTCCCAAAGCCACCGTCAGATCTGGACCAGAACCTTCAGCAGCACCTGTTCAATGTGCAGGAGACTGTGCGCAATGAGCTCATGAGGCTGAGTCCCAGGTTGGAGAAAATGGGTTTGAGTAGATGTCTGATTGACTGCTACCATCGTCAGACACTTGATCACATCAGTGATCTACTCAAGAACGTCCAGTCCTGCAAGAACTCCTTTGTGCTGGTGAATTGGGTCATGCATACATATCTGAGGTATGTAAGGTATTTTTTTTTCTCTGCATGGACATAATTCAAAATGTTCTTTGGCTGTTCAGCTCTGATGTCATTATGTGTGGTTCTCTTCCAGTCAGGAGATGCTCGGTCATCCCAACCTTCAGAAAATGGATCCCATCAGAAAAGTTGACCTCCTGCTGTTCGCAGATTTGGTAGTAAAGGCAAAGAACAAACTGCTTGTAAACGTGCAGGTATGAATACTGACTTGTAATGTATGGGCTGCTTATGATTCAGCAGAACCCAGCAGAACATCGCATTGTGATGAGATGATCAATGTCAGTGGTTTTAATGTTGTGGCTGATCGGTGTATATATATACGTATATACAGTGCCTATAAAAAGTATTTACCCCTTTCGATGTTTTCCCCTTTTATTGCTCTTAAAAATGAAATCATGGTCAATATACAAAACAAAAAAAATTACCATAAAAAGTCTTTAAAGGTGCTTTTTGTAAGAAAAAGTAGATTTTAGATTAGTAGTTTCTGTATCTCTTTTTGTCCACAGAAAGAGATCAGAGAACGTCTGGATATAATCCTGCTGACTGACAGAAACCAAGACGTTTGTGACAGTGAGGAAACTTGCATTAGACTTTACGTGGACGTTATTCAGGTACTTTTACTTTTACTTTTAATATTAATTAGTAATTACAATTTTTTTCGCTTAATAAAATTAAATATTCATTTCCCCCCTTTTTTGTTTTGTTTGGCCTTTTTTTTAATTCCCTTAAAGTGTATCAATGCCATGCCTGAAGAAGCACAGAAAATCAGCTCAAAACTGTCTCATGACGTCCGGGAGGTTTGTTTCCAAGAGCTGAAGATGTTTCTGGGGAGGTGAGAATCTATTTTTACTTAAGAAATTAATCTGAAAATCTTCGAACAAAATTATGCATTTATAAATAATTTGAGATTTGATCACAAAGATCTGATCTTTGATTTGTAGGTATGCCTCTGAGCAGACTGAGAGAAAAGAGAGGAGAAAGTCCATATCAAATAAGATAGACTTCTTCAAGACTTTGAAAACTTGTAAAGAAATTAAGTGAGTATTTGAGTATTTCTGTCTCTCTACCAATTAATAATTCACTTCAGTTAAACTGGTAGGTCAGGTCTAGCTTCAGGAAGGTGCCCTGGTTTCCCTATTCCAAGCAAATTGCTCCTTGCTTTTTTTCCATTCATTTGGGCTCTTTGAATTGCTCTTAGTATGTCCCCTCCCCTGAGATCAATTTGCCCTGAAGAACCTACCAGGTGCTATTGCCCCCAACAACACAGCTCCCAGGATCACACGCATTAAAATGACATTTGTGATATTTCCTCTCAGGCTGCATGTCCAGACTAACAGTGAAGGCGTCAAAGATTCCCTTATCCAGGAAATTGTGACAACGCTTGAAAACATGGAGGATGTTACTTTGAAGCCTCTGATGGAAATTGTGGCTGACATGGCAGAGGTAGCTTTTTAAAGTTCATTTTTTTGTCCTGCTAATAGCAGTTTGCCAAAATACAAATTAAAAATAAAAATTGTTTTGCACAATTTCTGTCCCACAGAGTCACCTTCAGAATTACTTCAAAACAGAGTGCAAGGAATTCTTCTTGATCTCTGATGTACAGACACATTTCTCTCGGGTGTTGTGGTGTCAGGACGTACAAGAGGTATATTAAAAATTACATCTTCAGTGGTACAGGGAAAATCTTGCCTCACGCATCTTTTTTCACTTTAATTTGCTACATTAAACAATGAAAATCCAATTTTATTAGAATTTGTATATTTGTAATTTTGGGTGCTGTTGTTGTTGTCAGAAACCAAACTGTGTCTGTCTTTGCGTCTCTCAGAGAGTGATGGATGAGGCCTACAAGCTCATCGCTCACATTTACCTCAAACATCTTGTCCAAAGAAGCCTGAAGAAACTAAAAAAGTGCTGGAGTCCTGATGTTGGACAAACAGTTACCCAAGATGCTGAGAGTCTTCACAATACCATCTCAGACCTGGTGAGACCAACATTTTGGTATTAATCACTGGACACAGCACGTTCTTATTTCTTGTTAATGACATTTATCCGTTGTTGTATCAGGCTCCTGGTGTCCGACAGTGGAACCTCAGGCTGCTGAAGATCCCAGAGCTGCTGGAGTGCATCAACATCAACGCAGTGAAGCTCACAGTTGCGAGCATGCAGTATTCCCGGTAGTGTTGCTTTGGCCGTCTGTGTACATTTAGAAGAACTGTAACTGTGCTACAATATAAAAATTGGGTCAAATGATTTACTGTGAGGAAGAGGCAGGTACCACAGCAGAGTAGAGATGGACTGGCACATTACCTATTGATATTATAATATCAAGATACCCAGAAGTTCTGGCTCTCAGCTATTTTTGAATATTGGATTTTCTTAAAGCAAGCATCTAGTGGCCATCAGAGGGACTGCATCTTACTAACTCTTCTTGTGTTTTCCCCTCAACTACAGAGAGGATGAGGAGCTCTTTTCCACACTGCTGGAATGGAAGGGTCTCTCTAAATCGCAGGCTCGGGAGGTGCTTGGTGCCCTTCCTGAACATGAACCCGGACCCGAATCTGTATTAGAGTGCTGCTGTTTATGCTGAGATCAACTGCAACAAGCAGAGAAGAGGACACAGCTGATTTTCCAAAATGTTTGCCCACTCAGCTTCTGCTTTTACTTTTTTTTAAGATAAGGTTTAATAATCTATGATACAAAATTATCATTATGTCTGTGTACAAAAAGCTACTCGTCAGAAAGCCTAAATGTTGATAAATGCCAAACAAGTGCTGTTTCAGGAAAGGTTAACAGGATTTTCTAAAACCTCATTTGTCAAAAATTCTCATTTTTTAATGCAAAACATTTACTTTTTCTTTCACAAAGCAAGGATGCTGATCTATGCTTTGGTAGGTGATGGTTTATTTTGTTCCTTGAAGTATGTTTAACAAACTCTTCTGATTCATACTTTGACCACAGAGTCTGTTCAAAACTTTAAACTTCTAAAATCTTTATAGTTTTAATTCTGGTGACGTTACCAGACTGAGAGGCGATGTCCTTAAGTACAGTACAGCCTAATGGAGACTCTAGTGTGGCTGTAGACTTTTAGTCATGTTATTGTCACATTTTATTATCACAACTCTGATTTTATCTATAAATTGTTTTATTTTTATATTGTGATACCAACGTATTTGTAGCTCTCTCTCTTTTATTCTATTTTGTTTTGATTTTATTTAAGTGCTTTCTCTCTTGTTTGATATGATTTTATATTCTTAATACTTCACTGACTCAGACATGCAAAAGCTTTATTGAAACCGAACTGTGGTCTGCATTATATTAAAAGACACTGAAATAAAAAAAATCCCTGTAACCACATAAAACCTCTTTTGAATGCTTCAGCCGGGTTGAGAGGCATTTTGGCTCCACCCACTGGTTTTCTGACTCTTCTTGCATCAAACATGTATTTGAACTTGAATGTGTCGGTTTGTTGGGATTCAGGGGAATGTCCCGCTCTCCTGAACTTGGTAGTAAAGTTAAGTCGGATACTGGATATCCCCTTGGCTTTGCATGTGGAGGAGATAGTAGGGAATATCCCAAAGAGCTTTCACTCCCTGAATGCCTTTTGTTCTCTGAAATGGAAATGTTGCTGTCATCCTTGTCAGCATGAGAAACACCTACACTCATTTGCAACGGAGCTTAATCCAACGAACATGTTTCATTTACACTGTGAAGAAGAAAATGGAGCAATTGAATATTAAAGTAAGTGATCTGAACACAAACATGTTATTCAGACAATTCAACTTTCGACTTCCTTTTCATACAGTTTGCCAGCGAGAGGGTTAGTGTGCACAGCGGCACCTTTTGACCTGTGACTCAGTGCAATAGGCATGCGTGATATCTGAATCCACAGATATCTGCAGGCACAGTGTTTGACTCCCTCTCACTTTCCTGTTGTTTCTGCCTTTCAGATGAGCAGCAAACGAAAAAGCTAAGTAATGATCAGTATGTATGTAACTATCACAAGATTAAGCTTTGAGGATAGGATTATGATGTTTGTGATGCATGATGAACTAAGGTTAGGGTTTTCATTGACATCCACTTGGAAATGTAAGAAAATAAGGTCATCCATGTACCTTTTTCCTCAAATAAGCTTGAGAGAAAACAGAAATATGTCTGTTTTACTTCCCTCAGATAAACGTGAGATGTAAGACGTGAAAAACGTGGCCAGAAATCCCTATTTTTCAAACAATGTTTAAGCCTTTTAGATTTCAGGCAGCTATTGCTTAGTTAGTGGACTTAACTGATGTTTATTTTATATTGTGTAACTGTGTCACCAGACAATATTGATGTTAGCATATTGCCAGTAGACATTTTGACCCTCAGGTGTGGCTTTGTTTCTATTAAAATGTCCCAATAAGCCATGACAACATGTAACAGGACCCTGAAACTGAAAGTTTGGAAGTGAGCCATCTTTCATTTTAATATTTACACTTTTCCTGCTGTCAGTCAAAAAGTTCTGTGGAAAAGATTTCAAAATGGTTGCCAAAATATATAATGTACACATTAGTATCATAATAGTTATATATTTATTAGAAGTAGCAGTGTCAGCAGCTGCAGTTTTAATATTTTATGTTATTACTGATGCTTACTCATGATGCAACAACTCTCCCTCTGCTGGTGGGAAGCCGTTACAGTGAGAGGAAAGCGAAAGCTGGCCTTGCAGTGGTGATGATGTGATGGGAAAACCCCGTCCGGCATTCATAAGGAGTCAGAGCTGCTGGCTCGCATATAAACAGCTCTGCAGAGAAACAGTAGCAGGAGACACAATCTGAGCGGAACGATTCAGACTGAACAGCTGGAGATGAAGAATATGTGGAAATTAAGAAGAAGGAGCAAATCCTGGGGAGCAGACAGCAGGAAGCCTCTAATAGAGAATAACAACAACGACGTACAAGATGGTAAGAGACTGTTATTATTATGTGTGAGCTTGATTTGATTGTTTATATGCATTAGTTATCATTATTATCTTCGTTTCTGCTGTCTTTATTGATTTTTATTTCAATACAGCTTGAAATGAGTCCAAGTTTGTTGAATGAAAACTGAGCAATAAAGGGTTAAACTAAGAAAACAGCAGGTGCCACAGGAAAAGATTAGTGAGATTTTTAAAAGTAGAAATGCAACAAAACTGCTTCTGACTCCCTTCTCTAAAATCACATCACAGAAATGGAGCAGGTGTAACGTGTTAAAAACTGTCAGCAACACTAGATTGCTGCGGCTAAATCAAAGGGTTTGGAGCATTATTAGGAAGTTACTGTAGGTACAATCTGACCAGATCAAACCAGATCTGCAGGTGTGGCAGACAAATGCCTGAACAAACAATTCAGTTGACCTGAATTAACCTCGGGGAAGATTGTGCCAAGATTGTGGTTGAAACATGAGCCGGCGGTAAAGGCGGAGGTTGCCACAACTTTCAGACCACTAAGTTAGCAAGGAGGTAGAACAGTGAAGGTATAAAACATTTTAGGAAAATAAAACCTCCATGGATCAAAAATGATTATTAGAAAGAATCATAATTGATCTTGGTGCAGTTCTTGGTGTCCTTACAGTCGTCCACCGGGCCAGATTGGAAGCAAAGCTTATGTCTATCTATGTATCTTTGTGTTTCGCAAGCATGAACTGAATCTAAAGATGGACGACAGACAGTAATAACTCCCAAAAAGTGAAGCAAAACATATCGATCACCCCCTAGTGGCTGTGTGCAGTATAGGTCATAATCACCTCCCCCTCCATTGGACATTGGCCAAACTAAAAAATCAAAGTCAAACAAACTTTCCCCAAAGGTTGTTTCTGCCATTTTAGGTCATTCTCATCCCGTTGATGTATGTTCAAGAGTCTCGCCAAGGAAGTTATGTTTTTGCCCGTGCATGTTTTTGCTGGTTGGTTGGTTGGTTTGTCAGCAGGATTACACAAAAACTACCGAACTGATTTCCACGAAACTCAGACGGAGGATGCGTCTCCTCCCAGAATAGTACCGATTAACTTTTAGTGTGGATCCGGATAAAGAGACGGAGCCAGGAACTATTTTCTCACTTTCTTTAACATCGTAAAATATAGCTTTTTTCGTTCATTTGTCGACGGGGGTCGGGTCCGGCTATGCAAGACTATTACAACACCAAAGCGAATCCCTTGTATGTGAAAACCTTCTCGGCAATAGAAGAGATATTTTACTCCAAACCATGAATGTTACCTCAAGAAAAGTTGGATTCGTCATCTGTGAAACGTGAATGTTGAATTAAAATATTGTGCAGATGGATCTAGTCGATGTTGAGGCTGGTGATGGAACCAGACTGACAACAACATGAAATCCCTTTTGGGTTTAACAGAACTGAACTGTGACATGCATGTGTAGTTTCTTTGCATTAACAGTGCCCTTAACTCTTTCATAGGATGCAACCAGGCAGCGAACGGGTACGACAACCCCTTGGATCAGAACACCTGTACCACCCAGGTGGAGCAGGAGGTCCCACTGCAGGAACTGCCAGAACTTCTGGGTGTGACCTCTGATGTCAACCCCTCTGAGGATGGATCCTGTTGCTCACTGCGGCCCAGGACCGACTCAGCTCAGCAGAAACAGAAAGCTGTTCGCCTCATACAAGAATCAGTGTCCCAGCACTTCCCAAAGCCACCGTCAGATCTGGACCAGAACCTTCAGCAGCACCTGTTCAATGTGCAGGAGACTGTGCACAATGAGCTCATGAGGCTGAGTCCCCTGTTGGAGAAAATGGGTTTGAGTGGATGTCTGATTGACTGCTACCATCGTCAGACACTTGATCACATCGATCATCTACTCAAGAACGTCCAGTCCTGCAAGAACTCCTTTGTGCTGGTGAATTGGGTCACGCATACATATCTGAGGTATGTAAGCTATTTTTTTTCTCTGCATGGACATAATTCAAAATGTTCTTCGGCTGTTCAGCTCTGATGTCATTATTTGTGGTTCTCTTCCAGTCAGGAGATGCTCGGTCATCCCGACCTTCAGAAAATGGATCCCATCGAGAGAATCGACCTCTTGCTGTTCACAGAATTGGCAGAAAAGGCAAAGAACAAACTGCTTGTAAACGTGCAGGTAAGAATAGTAACTTATAATGTGTGCGCTGCTTAGTGGAACAAAATAATAGAAATACCTGTCAACACATATTCCTCTTCTCAGGAGCTAATTCTCACATGTTTCTGCCTCTTTTTGTCCACAGAAAGAGGTCAGAGCACATCTGGAGAGGATCCTGCAGATCGAGACGCGACAGAACGTTGGCGATAATGAGGAAACTTGCATTGGACTTTATATTAACACCATTCGGGTAATTATTAAAGAAGATCATGAGAACGGATTCTGATTAACTTGTGTGTTAAACTCTATATTTGCCTGTCAGTTCATTTGTTGTATAATAATATTATTTCCTTACTTCTGTTTGTCTTTAAGTGTATTAATGCCATGCCCAGAGAAGCACAGAAGATCAGCTCAAAACTGTCCGATGAAGTCCGGGAGGTTTGTTTCCAGGAGCTGCTGATGTTTCTGGAGAGGTGAGAGTCCTCAGACATTATTACCTCACAAGTAATTCCTCTATCTGCACAGATCGTGAGATAATTGTAAACATCACCTATGAAATGAGAGAATATTGTCTTTTGGTGTGTAGGTACACGTCTGAGCAGACTGATATTCTTGGAAAAAAAGTTAAAATGGACAAACCGGAAACGAAACACTTCTTCAAGACTTTGAAAACCTGTAAAGAGCTCAAGTGAGTATTTTCTGTTTCGTCCAAATTTAAATTCATTTAATTTCAAACGTGTTGCTCTTCCTTAACGCATATTATGTTTGTATATTTCCTTTCAGGCAGCACGTCCACACCAACAGTAGAGGCATCAAACAGTCACTGCTCCAGGAAATTGAGACAACTCTTGAAAACATGGAGGATTTTACTTTGAAACTCCTGATGGAGATTGTTGCTGACATGGCAGAGGTAGCTGTTCGACATCATCACTGATGTTTTTTTATTGCTGTTTATGCATATATCTTATTTTGGACAAAATGAGATCAAACACATTTCAGTGTTTTGTTTTGCTGTCCCACAGTGCCACCTGAAGAACTACTTCAAAACGGAGAACAAGCAGTTCTTCTTCTTGATCCTCGGAGTGAAGGTGTATTTCCCCAAGCTGTCGTGGTGTCAGGATGTGCAAAAGGTACGTCAAAAATCTGAGGCTTCACATTTTCCAGGTTGGAAATCTCGACTCTCAAGATTTGCAACTGATAACAATGACAGTAACATCACCCAAGTGCTGTTGTTCCTGACTAAAACCAAACTGTGTCTGTCTTTGCGTCTCTCAGAGAGTGATGGATGAGGCCTACAAGCTCATCGCTCACACTTACCTCAAACATCTTGTCCGAAGAAGCCTGAAGAAACTGGAAAAGCGCTGGAATCCTTATGTTGGACAAACAGTTACCGAAGATGCTGAGAGTCTTCACGACACCATCTCAGCCCTGGTGAGACCAACATTTTGGTATTAATCACTGGACACAGAGTGTTCGTTCTTCTTCCTTGTTCATGACATGTATCCTCTGTCGTATCAGGCTCCTGGTGTCCAACGGTGGAACCTCATGCTGCTGAAGATCCAAGAGCTGCTGACGGATAAAGACATCGACGCGGTGAAGCTCACAGCTGCGAGCATGCAGAAAGAAAGTCTCACATGGAGGTAAATTGATCTATAAATTGCCCAGACAACTCTGTCCTACAAAGGCTAACCGCAGAAACTACGCTAACTATGAAATTGAGAATAATAACTACGTTTTCTGACCGTCCAGCCGAGTGTTTTACGGGCAGAACAGTGGTTATGAGCAGTTATTTGAACTATGATCTATGATGTGAGGATGCAGATGTTCAGTTGCAAACACTACCAACACCGTGGTGATGAAAAACTGGTTTAAACCTGCAAAGTTCCCGTTTAAAGCCAGTTCCTCATCTTGTTTTTTTTTAAAGCCGTCATCGATACTGAACATCAGAGGAACTGACATCATACTGACTCTGTTCTGTGTTTTCCCCTCAACCACAGAGAGGACGAGGAGCTCCTGCCCGCCCTGCTGCGATGGAAGGGTCTCTCTGGATGGCAGGTTAAGGAGGTTCTGGAGGTGCTGGATGCCCTTTCGGGGCACGAACCCAGACCCAGATCTTCATCCTGGTACTCCTGTTTAACCTGCTGGTGAAGGGTCGACTGCAACAAGCAGAGAAGAAGACAGACCTGATCTAAAGACAGATTTACAGAAGGTTACTGTTAGATATGGCACAACATTATTATGAGGTTCGTGGACAAGAGGCAGCTCATCAGTCGGCCTAGATGTTACTGATTTCCTGTTTTTTCAGGAAAGGTGAACAGGAATATTTTAAACCCTTGTTGACCACAATTCATTGTTTTCTAATGCAAATATTTTGCTTTCACAAAGCAACAACACGCTAATATGCTAATGTGCTAGTCTGTGCGTTAGTGGGCGATGGTTTTTTCATGACTTTAGTTTTAAAACAAGCAAAGTGAAAGTTGTTTACATTGTTTATGTTTTTTTAAATATATTTTGGTGGGTTCTGGTTGAGGGAAACTTACCTGATGTTTCAGGACGTTTACACACTGTTAACAGTAAAGACTCGTAGCTAAGTTAACTGTGTTTCTGAAACTGTACGAAGTTTTTTCTGACAATCAAATGACGACCATTTAAAGGAAACGTTAACGTTATTGTTCTGTTATGCAGTTACACATTTACTTTTAGTCTGTTTACCGTCATTTGCTTTGTGTATTTAAGGTGCGACATGTGGAGACGTTAAAGGATTTTAACTTGTTTTTAACTTATTTCATATTATTTATTAACTTTTGATTTATTTACGATATCAAACTTCAGTTTTAGTTACGAAACAAGCACTTCTGAATTATTCTTGAACTACAGATTCTGTTCAAACTTGTATCTGCTTCTGGAGATGTGCGGTATCATTTGTGCTTTTCGTGTTCATCTCTGATAAAATCAGGGTATAGACGTGTTTTCTGTCGGAGTTTACAGGTTTTCATTCCCTCTAACCTCATTACAAAGTGCACTTTCTGTTAATGCATTTGTTACTGTATTTTTGTACGATGATTATTTTGTTGAGCAGCTTATACTGTACCATGGGTTGGTTCTCGTCTCTTTCTGTCAGCAGTGACATGAATAAACTTCAGTATGATCCAATGAAAAGTCAGTGTTTGGCTTCATTGTTCAACCACTAGATGGAGACCAACATCTTCTTAACCAAGACGGGACTCAAAGGGAAAAAAGCTCCACAACACTGACACCACCGACAGAAAACAGATCCCAGAACAGTGGATTTGAGGTCAAAAAAAGATTAAAGGACGATTAAGACGAAATAGTTTTTATTATTTTCCTCGCTTTTCTCAAAATGTTGTTAGTGTTTCTCAGGTAAAGCTGGATACTTTTACTTCTTCAGGCCTAAAAAATACTTTAAATTCTCAAAACAAAAACCAACGATTGCTTTAGTTTAAAGTTCACATCATGAACATGTAGGACAGGAAAAGACAATGATGCGTTCAGACGCCAGAGGTCGACTGATGGGGCTTTTTCAGGGCTGCGTCAGGGTTAGCTTCTTGTTAGATGCAAACAAAAACACAACAAAAGGTGGAAAATTTAACTTAAGGTACCTTTAATTTGTCAGCGGCGACTGTTGAGCATCAAGGTTCGGTTTAATGTTGTTGAAAATACTTGTTATGGTCTTTAAAGTGTTGGCATTAACTATCAATGTGCACACAAGGGTAAACTGTTTATGAAATAATGTGGGGAGCTCCTAAGAGCTGCGATCAATTTAATTTCTCCTGACCAATAGGAGAGCAGGGGGAAGTGTGGAGGCGAAACAGCAGACAGGTGCACTGATGAGCTCTGCAGGACCTGTTGAGGAAGTGTGTCAGTGTGTGTGAGAGTGTTTCGAACGCGATGATCGCACAGAAGAGAAGTGGATTATCCTGCAGGAGGGTTTTGAGAAGTTTCTTTTTTCCTGCTGTGAAAATGTATCAAAAACTGACCTCAGCTGCAGGATGAAACGACATGAAGTCTGCAGGAGGTGAGTGTTTCATCCTGCAAACATCAGTGGTGGAAGATGTTCTCCGATCAAGTCCTGCAGTCTAAAAAATCTAAGTCTTACTAAAATAAAACACTGGTGCGACGATAAACGTACCAAAAGTAGAAGACACACAAAAAGTACCTGCTCACAAAGAAAAGATCCACGTGAACGCCACCAGAGGTCAGTAAAGACCTGCAGTGTGTAAATGAATTAATGAGCTCATTATGTGTAAAACTTGTAAATAATATTGTCTTAATAATGATCCTAAACTTTGATTTATGAGTCAAATATTCTCCTTCTAAGACATTAAATGAATTGAATTGGAATAAATGAACCTTTTTTTAAAGTAATAACCCATAAAAATGTTTGTATGTGAATCGAATACATGCTCGTTTCTAGTATCTCCAACAGAAACCACAAAATGAAACAATTTCTTAAAGATTTTATTTCATATTTAGTTCAGTTATTCACCAACATATTAAACTAAAGGTGATTTTAAAGGGACATTTCAAGAAAATAAACATCAGGACACTTTTGGTTTGTGTATGTGAACACCTGCATTTTAAATCTAACAGCACACAGACAAAAATATGAGCGTACGCAGATCTTTGTCATGATGTATCACTGAAGTGGAGTGTTGTTGTAACACACAGGAGGCGGTGGGGACTATAATTAGCGGTGTGGGAGGAGGTGTGCCCGTGGAGCTGCTTACCATTTATCTAATTAGGCTCACCTGTGGAGCAGAAAACTCTGACAGCTCGCGCTGAAGAGAAGTTCCTTCAAAGACTCGTCCACCTTTTTATCTCTTGTGTTTTGGGCTCGGTCTAATTACCGGAAAGTTCCCAACGCCTCGCTGCACATTTTAGCTTCTTTATAAAAGAGGCCATGACACCCTGTGAGCACTCTGTCATCATTAATTAGCCCGGAGTGCTGATAATCCAGCTGATTACACCCCTGCACCACCCACTGCGCCGTAGCTGTTTTAACGTATATACGTTACATTTGCTGTGCACTGTCATCAGATTAACTTCATGTACGTCACTTATCACTTACAGCTCAACACTGTGACCCAGTTCAGCTGATCTGATGCATCTTAAAGGAATAGTTCAACATTTTGGAGGAGGTGAGATGAGGTGTGATTAGCCTAGCTTAGCGTAAAGACTGGAAGCAGGGGGGTCAGTTAGCCTGGAAGTTCAGAAGCTAGCAAGGCGACTTCCTGGACATTCTCTCAAAGTTTTCTTTTGGGTGTGTAGTAGTAAATAAATTCCTCTTTAAAGAACTTTAATATCGATGTCCATCACTGTCGCGTCACTTCCTGTTGGTAAATCCCAAATCTTTCCTGTGAGTGTCATGGATGCCGCGGTTTGTTTACAGTCGCATCAAGCTGAAATTGACTTCTATGTTTACCAGCCGCGACAGTGTCAGGTGGTAATATTTTCAGTTTGTGAGTCTGTGTGTGTGTCACCTGTTGTAGCAGGAGCTAATACACAAGCGACCAGGTGTTAATATGCCTTGTACATCTGTCTGTGGACAGTTTTGTTACTGCAATAGCGTCACATCTGTACACATCACCGTACAGGTGTGTAGTTGAGATCAACATGGAGGTCGGTGTGGTCCCACCCACGAGCGCTGAGTACTCATGTGATAATGTGACGGTCACCATGATGGTGTTTAGTTTGGTTCAGATTGAACAGGTGGTTTCTGTGTCAGCACTGAGCTGTAGTAGCAGATGTCATCCTGTAGGGGGAGTCACACTCTCACTCACCAGCACCAAAGACTGATCCTCTCAACATGCATCATTTAATTCAAGGGTGTAAATGATTAATTCTGAGGAACGATTAGGCGCTCTGAGGGTACTAATCAGAGACTGGGTTAATTAAATAAGCAGAGAACGAAAATGTGTAATTTTTAGACGGTTTCTGTGAGTTGATGTTGTGATTCAGCAAAGATTTTTCTCCCCAGACACCAAACAAGCTGCGTGTCGCAGCTCCTAATATCTTTGTTTTCTAGTCTGTAACATTTCTGTCCTTTTTAAAGAATACTCTGTGTTTTTATTCTGGTTTCATCTCTTATAAAACACTGCCTGTAATTAATGATCTCCTCGTCCTCCTCTTCCTCCTCCTCCTCTGGGTCTGATCATCTCGATCAGACTCGTCACACTGATGGGGAACCCTCTCTGACTCTGTTCTTTTATTCTGATGGAGGCTTCCTGTCAGGCTGAGTCATGTCCCCTCTGTCGCTCTCTGCACGCTTTTATTTTGGAGTTCACAAAGTTCCTTCCTCCTCCTGCTCCTGAGGCTTCTCCACTAAAACAAGGAGAAGGAAATCATCCGTCTCCCTGCGGTGTCTTTCTGCTTCTCCTCTCCTCTTTCTCTCTTTCTGCCAAATCACTGCAGAGACGGAAACCTCCTCCTCCTCCTCCTCCTCCTCCTCTCTGATTTCCTGATTCCTCTCTGCATCTCTTATCTCATCTCTTTCTCTTCATGTAACAGTATTTATTTCTCCATCCCTCCATCATTTATCTCACATTCCTCCACCTCTTCTCTTTCCGTTCTCTCCTTTCACTTCCTTTCCTTGCCTCCTCTCCTTTTGTTTTCTTTTCATCTCCTCTTCACCTTCTCTGGTTTCTTTTATCTTCTATTCCTACTTTCTTTATCCTCTCCTCTTGTCTCTCTCTCTTTCCCTTTCTTCTCTTTTCTCCTTCTTCTTCCTGCCCTCTTTCCACTCCCATCCTTCTTTCCTAGCTTGTTTTCTCTCTGTTCTTCTCTATGTATCCCTCCTCTCCTCTCTTGTTTTTCCTTCTTTCCTTTCTTCCTTTCCTCCTCGGCTTCCCTCCTCTCCTTGTTCCTCCTTTCTTTGTTCTACTCTCTTTTTTTTCTCATTGTGTTTCTCTCCTCAACTTGTTTCCTTCTCTCCATATTTTCCTTTCTTCATCTTCCTCATCTCCTCTGAGCTTCCTTTCCTTTCCTCTCCTCCTTGACCTTTCTCCCCTTTTCCTTCCTCCTCTCCTTTACACCCCTTTCCTTTTTTCCTCTCCTCTTATTTCCAGGAAACTTTCATTTCCTTTGACATTTGTTTCCTCCTTTTCTTTTTCTTCTCTCCTCTTTTCTCCTTGTGTCCTCCTCTCCTTTTGTTTACTTAACTCCTTTCAGCTTTCCTTTCTTTTCCTTGTTTCCTCCCTCCATTTTCTAACTTCTCCCTTTGTTTCCTTCTCTCCTTGTTCATTCTGATGATTGTTTTGATATCTCCTTTTCTTTTTTCTCCTTATCTACTTGTTTTCTCTTATCATCCTTTTTATTTCCTCTTCTTCTCTCCTCCTCATCTCCTCTCTTTGTTTCCTTTCATGTCATCTCTTGTTCCCTCATCAAAGCTTTCCTTTTCCTTTCCTTGTTTTCTGCCTTTCGTCTTGTCTTCTCCTGTTTCTTCTCAAAGTCATTTCCTCGTCTCCTCTCTCTCCTTGATTCCTCGCATCCTCCTTTGTCTCCTCTCCTTTTATTCTTCCCCTGGTGTCTCGTCTCTGTCTGAATATCTCCTCTGTCCTCCTTCACTTTAATCTCTGTGCAGTAATGAATGAATGTATATCGATATAAGCTTCTTAATCCCAGATTGCTTCGGGCTAATCTTCAACATTTTTGTGATTGTCGATATAAAAACAAGCTCTCTGTGATGTGGAAATGCGGCGCCTATAGGGATTTACACATGCATATAGCTATTATAAGGAACATTTTTGTAATGTTAATGAGACGAGTCGTTGTTTTAATGAATGAGATAAAAGCTTTTAACCGTTTTTTTTTCTTCAATGAAGACAGAAACAATAATTGAACTCATGAAGCCTCCCACTCCCCTGCCAGAAATAATGCTGCTGGAGGAGCGACGAGCCCACACACATGCCGAGCTGTCTGTGATATACAAATGTGTGTGTGTTTGTGCGTCGACACACGCATTAAACACGTCAACCTGCAGACTGACACAGCAGCAGCACGTGTAGATTTGTAAAACCTCTCCTGTTGAGCTACTTTATTTGTTTCAGTTGGAAGATTTGAGCTCCAACATGAAGAAAAACAGCTCAAAAACTTTGTTCAGACGTTGTTTTTTGGGCGTTTTTTTGTAAAAATCACTTTAATAAAAATGTTCCCGACAAATTTGTGTGACTTTGACTGGAGGGAGAAACGAGGAGAAAGTCCACAAACGACTGATTTAGCAGCAGCTCACACCAAAACCCTGTTTTTAATAAATATGCATCAGCTGCCTCTGTGGGAGGCTGCTATTTAAAGGTGCCAGTGAGATCATGAAATATGACTCAGAAAGGTCAGTTTAAGTAACGTATCCGCTAGTTGGAAGCTTATCAGATGCTAAAACACCGTGCAGAGCTTTGTATTACTATGAAACAGGATTTTATGCAGTGGCAGATATTAAAGACATGGGTTCAGCTTTCACTTTCAATCAGATGAATGTTTGCAGCGTGGCCGTTGGGCCCTGACACGCCAGGCTGGAAAAGATATTAGTTTTTCTCCGGATCATCCGTCCCAACTTTACTGGCTGATGAGAACAGCTTCGGTGCATCATCTC
This sequence comes from Pagrus major, assembly GCF_040436345.1. Taxonomy (NCBI): domain Eukaryota; kingdom Metazoa; phylum Chordata; class Actinopteri; order Spariformes; family Sparidae; genus Pagrus; species Pagrus major. The sequence goes on along the minus strand of NC_133230.1, from coordinate 3,112,073 downwards.
GTCCCTTTGAGGCTCGACGAGCAGGTTCGTCCTGGACTCTGGGTCCACTAAAGACCACACAAGCCATGAACTTCAAAGGAAGCGGTCCCTTAATTAGGACGAGGCTCTTTAATGTTTCTCCTCAGCTGACTTCCTCACGGTGACGTCAGCGGGACTCAGTGACTCTTAATGAGGCGTCTTCAGGAACACTGTGGATCAGGAGTCACGGCTGGAGCAAAACAAATCTGATCTGTTTTATTTGAAGGATTTAAGGATTTAAGGACGGTGGACTGTTTGATTTGACATGTAAATATTGTTCCCACGACACAGTGAGGGTCCATCTTGAAAATGACATTAGTAGACAGAGCCTCTTCTTCTCTTGCTTCTTAGTTTTTGCTTCTTCTTCTTTTTCTTCTTCTTCCTTTGCTGCCGCTTCACTTTCTTCTTGTTCTTCTTCTGCTGCTGCAGCAAAATGAAGAGCATGCTTCTTCTTCTTCTGCTTCTTCTTCTGCTGCTGCTTCTTCTTCTGCTGCAGCAAAATGAAGAGCATGCTTCTTCTTCTTCTGCTTCTTCTTCTGCTGCCGCTTCACTTTCTTCTTGTTCTTCATGTTCTGCTGCAGCAAAATGAGAAGGGGCATGCTTCTTTTTTTGCGTCTTCTTCTGCTTCTTTCTGCTACTTCTTCTGCTTCTTCTATTTCTTCTGCTTCTTCTTCTTCTGCTTCTTTCTGCTACTTTCTGCTACTTGTTTTGCTTCTTCTTCTTTCTGCTACTTCTTCTGCTTCTTCTTCTTCTTTCTGCTACTTTCTGCTATTTCTTCTGCTTCTTTCTGCTACTTTCTGCTACTTGTTTTGCTTCTGCTTCTTTCTGCTACTTCTTCTGCTTCTTCTGCTTCTTCTATTTCTTCCGTCCGTAATCTCTTCAAAAATATTAGTCGTAGATAAAATTTAAATCCGTCCTAACAAAGAAGACATTCCTCCCAGCTGGCTCCTCTTAAACATCTCATCAGTAAATTAAAAGTCAAACTGTTGCCAAATAAGTTTAGTGAAAGATCATTTATTGTTTTTGTGTGACTTCAGCGCGCCTCATGTTTATCTCCGCCTCGATGAGAGGATGATTTAGATTTCCCTCCTACATATTTTATGAGTGTGAAATCAGATCTGAGCGTGTGAGGAGAGCACAGATGTTAGGAGACAGAACGAGTCATAACACTCCCACACATCTACAAACGGCACGCTGGAGTTGATTTTTACACCAAAAATATTAACATCTAAAATGTAACCTTCTTGTTGGCTCGTAGTGTTTTTCAGACGGCGAGGATTCATATTGATTTAAGTTTTATTATATTATATTCTGTAGCAAAGTGTCAAGATGCGTGGAAACTAAAACCTCACAACACTTTTTTGTAAACTGGAGTCGAGATTTTGTTCATTTCCTGCTCCTCAGTCTTTATTTCAGTTTGTTTGCAGAAAAAATGAAAAATCACATCTTCCTCGTAACTCCACCAGCTTGTGATTATGCCGATAAAGCAGGAGTATTTTTAGATTGGACATTAAGAAACTGGACCAGACTCCTGGCTCAGTTAATTTAATTTAACGGTGACAATCTGGTTTTGAATCTGTTCTGCGATGATTATTAGCCTGCATATTCTCATTCTCTTCATCATTTTTTGCCATTTTCCTTGTGCGCTTTGAGCCTGTTGTGCATTTTACATGTTTAATCTGTTTAATTGGAAACCATTTATCCATCACTTCTCCACCACCCCTCTTGCTGTATGTTTGTGTGGAGTTAATTAATCCCAGTGTACGCAGCAGACGGTCTGACAGAGCTCGGCTTGTTTATTAGGAGGAAATGCTGAGAAACCAGGAGGCAGGCCAAAAGAGGTCGGAAATCCACCGTGGACTCTTAACATCCATTTTTGCTGTTTCAAGCCGGAACGGCTAAATATTTAACACGACTTAATGCACCATGCTGAGAAACAGACTGTCAGCTCGTGTAAAAACCATCCTCGCCCTCACACAGCCGCTCCAGCTCCAGCTCCCTGACCAAGGTGGCGGCACGGAGCGTTTCAAAAGCTGATTTCAGCCTCCCTGAAACAGTCAGGTTTCTCTCCTCGCTGCCACCACTTGTAGTTGGAGGAACACAAAAACCTCCTGACCCATAAATCCAGAGGCCTGTTCACGCATAGATGCACGCACATGGGCAGGTGCACTCGTGTGGACACGGCAGGCGAGTTTTTCGTGATGTTTTTGTGTTTTAATTGTTGCTGTTGTCTGGACTTTTCTGACTCCGTCTGCTCGTCATGAATAATAAGTTTGACTTCCGTGCTGTGATGAATGTTTGTCGCTGCAGTAAAAAGGTGCTTTTATATCTGATGTCTTGTTTTCTGATCTCATTTTCTGTAATTTAATGCTCTCGTGTCATTTCCTCATCGGTCTGTTGCCGTATGAGATCACTTATCTCATCAAAAATCCAGGTGTTTCCTAAAAAATGACAGCCTGCAGCCAAATGTTTTGTTATTATGCAATAATAGTGATTATCAGCCTCATCAGGGCATCGTCATCATGTCTTACAGTATGTGTGTGTGTGTGTGTGTGTGTGGGGGGGGAGTAGGCTACAGGCTAACTTTGAAGCTAAAGGGACTTGTTCTTGTTGTTCTTGTTGTTCTCTTGTTTCTACAAGCTAACTTTGAAGCTAATGGGGGGCATTCAAAGGGACTTGTGGCTGCAATTAATTGTTTTATTACGTAACTAGCAGTAATTTCTTAGTTTACCAACATGCAATGACAAACATTCACGTGAAACATGCTAATCCACAAAAAGTCAGTAAAGCATTCACAATATCGAGCTAGCAAGTGCAACACTTGCGTCACATCACCTTAAAACGATTGATCTGTATTGTTTTGGCCAGAGATGAACCAATTAGATCGCCTGATCTGAGCTGTACCTGTTTTAAAACTCATTTTATACCATATGATCTTGCAGAAACTCTTTTAAACCCACAGACTGAAGGTACTTTACCTTATCTTACACCTTGTCTAGGCAACTAGTGTTTTCTCATTTCAGGTGATCTCATTTAATACACAGAAGAAATATTCCCTCGTTATCGAATCATTAACTCTTCACTCCATTTTCATCGTCACCTTCCCGTCGTGCACCTTTCCTACTGTCCATTTAAACAACATAATCCACCATGTTGACATGGAAACCGAAGCCGATAATAGCCGCTGTGGGCGATCAAAGGTGACTCACGGTGCATTTTCCTGAAAAACTTCAACAGCACAGATTTGTTTCTTTTTTTGCAGTTCTTCCTTTGCTGATGTAAATACTCATGACTTCATCAAGCGACTTATTTCACTGCTGGATTTTATTTTTCTCAAGTGAAATAAAAAAGCATCACCAGATCGTTCTGCTTGTCTCAAAGCTATAGTAGTTCATCTGCGAGAAAAATGTCTGTATCTTGAAGTTAGAAAGCTTTCGCCTTAAGTATCATGAGTTTGCAAGGCAGGATGGTGACTCATCCAAAGGTCTGCATATGAAGCACTACTTGCCAATATATATTACAAAAATCTAGGAATAAATAAAGTGAAGTGTTTTTATCTTGTGGCAGTAAAGTTTAATGCAATGTGCGAGCTATCTTGTTATAAGAGTCTGTGAGGTCTCCACGGGAGGACGGATGGAGCAGATGATCTGCAGCGAAACTAAAAGTGTTAAAAAATTCAAATCAGTCGAGTTTATCGAGCGCGGATGTGATCAGTACATATCACAGCACTCTGCTCATAATATGTTGGTATTTCTTGTGTACAGGTGGAGAGTTTGGGCCTGTTTATGGATCAGATAATGGTACTATAGGAAGTTCAAGGGGTCAAAAGTCTGGAGGGTTCATCCTCTGGGGACCATACATATTAATACAAGTTCTGGAAAACTGGGCTTTGGTTTATTTTGCATGCCGTGATTCATATGTGAAATGGTTTTGGTTTTTGGTTTTCACAAATGTGTTGTGTTTCATCCTCTGGGGAGCATGAATATGTAGCAAATGTCATGGCAAGTAGGGCAACCAGTCAGGATACAATGGCATGGATCAGTTTGTCTCAGATGCGTGTTTGCCTGAGGGTAATAAAGTCATGAAAATCCTTACTATCCTGCCTCTGGGGAGCACGAATACAATTATATGGAAAAAAACAGGCTTTACTTTTCAAGGGTAACAAAACTGTAGGGATTCATTCTCTGAGGACCATGACTATATAGCAAATTTCTGGAAATCTGAGCTTTAGTTTTACATGTTACGGATGATGTGGTCGGGACGACATTAATGAAGGAGTTTGGGGTTCAAGAAAAGTATTGATTTATACTCTGGGGACCATGAATATACAGCACATTTAATGGAAATCAGGGAATTGGTTTTAAAGATGTCAGGGATCAGTTTTATCTTTTCTATTCTTTCTAGATTCAGCTAATTAAATGCAAAACTCACCAATGAGGTCACCAAAGACTTGATTCTTCCTCCAGTGATCAGAGTAAATCTCTGGATAGTCTTCCAAGATACCATGTTTTGGATGAGTTGGCATAGAAAACAGCTAAAAAACATCATTGGTAACCATTTTTTTAAAGAAAATCTGGTCTTTAGTTGTTAAGAAATCTTCCTTTGGACCAACATTGCCAAGTTTAAGGGACAAACAATTAATAATGTGACTTTTCTCTGTTTTCTCAGCATAATGCCACCCCTGCCTCTTGCTGGCAGTTCTTGAATATGGCTGTGTTTTATATGTCTGGCTTGTGTTTCCTCCTCCTGAGGCCTTTTATTTAACTGTATCCGGTGCGTGTGTGTGTGTGTCTTTATGCCACTGCAACTCCTACTGTGTATCCCAGATTAGGAAAAGGGAGTGATTCACTAAAAGCTACAAAATTAATGCTCCAAAATAAGCCTATTCAAGCTGTAACATTCAGACGGAGGAAAAGGGGATTCAGAGAGACACAAACTGCAGCAGGAGCATCACGGTTGTAATTAGCAATAACAGCGAAACAAAGTGATCACAGGCAGGTTACCTCAGGCGCCTCCTCCAGGAGCTTCCACCCCGTCCTCCTGGAGCATTAAAACAACATTTACATTTGTGGTTTTAAAAAGTAGGCTGCAATTAAACCGCAGCGGAAGAGGCTTTGCCCAAATGTCATGGCAAGCTGTTCAGGCGCCCACCAGGTGACACCGCAGGCAGCCGAGGGTCCCTCGGGAGCCAAACGGAGAAAACAGGAAGTCCCACTACTTGATTACTAAACAGAAAGGAGACAGTGCTGAGGCCCCAATAACTCCAGTTTCACTGCATGCAGATTCATTTATGTTGTAACCCTGTCTTCTATAAGTCACGTTTCTGTACTGTACGACTCGCAGGCAGACGGGTTCAGCTAAAAGTTCACGTTTTACTTGGATCCAATAGCAGACGAGGGTTAAAACCAAAGCAAGCAGTCAGAGCAGGTGGATTTATCCAGTGAGGGGTTAAACTGAGAACCATCAATCCAGGGATCAGGCGGTGGGTCAGGCAGGAAAGCTGACGTGGATGCAAACTAGACAATCTGGAGAAGAGAAGAAAAACTGAACAGGTGCATGGATGGGCGGGGAAGGTTGGGTGAAGCTAAGTGAAGGAAACCGGGAGAGAAAACACAGACAACAGGAAGAATACTTGGAGCTGGCTGAAGTCCTGACAGTTTGCATGATTATGGCACCTGTGTTTGTTTACCTCCCCGACCTCCCCCCTAAGCGGACTTTGTCGCTCTTTACCACGCCTGACTACCTCCTTTGCTGCTGTAATAATTACTCCAACCACTAGAGGTCACCGCCTAACAACAAACCTCAATATGGTTCATAAAAATCTGCGTTTAAAGTCAACACGTGGCCGTTTTACCGATGAGGACGGGCTGGTTACTTCACCAGAGGAGAGCTCGTTTTCTGGATGTTTCATGACTCTGCTGAGTGTACTCAGCTGTTTAGTCTGTACTTATTAGGACTTGAAGACACTCAGACTGGTCGTTGAGGTCAGTCAACAGTAAATTTTGGCCCTGAAGCCTCCTAACAGGTTAATCCAGCTCTGAAGGAATTTATTGATGCTTCTTCTTATTGATCAACGCAGCAATTAGGACCTCATGCCGGTCCCCTGACGCAGCTGATCGGCGCTACAACTGAGGTTATAGGGGACAAAACCCATTTAGTCCCTCAGCTCTGCCTTTCTCAGCCTCACCTCAACTCCTGCCTGCTTAACCATCAGACACCAACTTCCTCCACCAACTGTCTTTTTTGTTGTCGGTTCAACCTTTGATGGAGCTCCTGGCGTGTTGGCAGGATGACCACAGTCTGCTCTGGTGTTGGAAATTCGGCGGAGGCAGTGATATCGGTGCTTTGATATTCGATCCTTTTCCTTTTTTAGGACCAGTGGGAGACAGGCAGCCCTGGTGGAAGCTGGACTAATTAATTCTGAGATCAATAAGCAGGGATGCAGCTACGTCTCCCTCCAGATGTGGAGGCGGTGCATTGATCGTTGCTGGGGGGGGTTCGATACCTCCATCCACTCTTCCCCTCCCCAAATGAGGCGTCAGAGTCGTCCCACTGCTGCCTTTGATCTCCACCGTGTGACATTTACCCGTTTCTACTCGATGAGCTGCAGTGCTGGAAATAACTAAAGCTCAGGTTTAGAGCCGCACTAACACAAACTCTCTCTCTCCTCTTCAGACTGCCGCAGTTGTTCTGTTGCTCGTTAGCGCTTCGTCCTGTCAATGAGGTGATTTGCAGGCGTCTCTTCGGAGCCTTTTTGCATCTTGAAATACATTATCAGCTGGCGTGCGGCTCGCTGCGAGACCGGTGGCCGCGAGCGCCGGTTCTACTTGAGCAGTACCGGCCCGCCTGCTGAATGCTGATTGGGCATAATTGGGGGTTAGTGATGCGGTGTAATTAGAGTAATTACAACTCATCAAATCCCCGTGGAGACTCCCCTCGCTGTCCGGTCTGAAGCACGTGCAGCAAAAACTCCGAAGTTAAGCCAGCTCGAGTGTACTTTGTTCAGATGCACATGGGATCATAAACAAAACAAAGTTTGTTTTTATTATATTTTGTCCAGTTGGACTTCCAAAGAGTGAGATTAAATTCCTAAATCTCCAAAATTAAAAGTGCCAGGTAACTTACGCTCTTGTTGGTCCTGTGGTGTTTCTTTACCTGCTTTAAAAAGTGTGTATCGGACCTGAACACGAGATATTTTACCCGAGCGGTGAAGCTCATTCTCTGTTTGTGTTGGGAGGAAAACAAACACAAAGTTTCTGCTCATCTGGGGAAATGCTCGCCAGGATTTTATCATCAACACACAAGTGGAAACTTTCAAGTAATGCACCTTTTGTTTGTGTCTTTTGGGTCTTCTGTCTGCACACAAACACTCCTGACTGAGACGTTGTTTTCATGCAGCTGTTGCTCTGCTGCTGTCTGAGTCTGAAGAGAAAACCACCAGGACAGCTTCCTGCCTCCAGTGTTTGGTTAGAGCCAGGCAACAAAAACACTTTGATTAAGGGAAGATGTGTTTTTTATGAATAAAATAAACATTTTGTCTCTTGTGAAACATCACTACCAACTTTTTTCCAACACAGCAGCCTGGTCAGTGGCCTTAAGCTCCACAACTATGCCCCTCAACTCTCTACTGTCAGTTTTGCATGTGAAAGGCTCCACAGTCAAGTTAGCAATAATATTGCATATGCAAAACTTTGCTGACAAACTTCAGATATTATACTAGGATTGTTTTTAACTTTGTTTGGTTTAGGTAGGTTTAGGAAAAGCTCATGCTTTGGGTTAAAATAATAAGGTTTACTTACGTGAGTTCAGTCGCTCCACTTACGGAGCTTAAAGCAACATTATGGAGTAAGCGCCAACTGTTTCTGGAGTGCAACCCAGCTGCTGTAAATACAGTTTGTCAGATGTAATGTTATGTGCTAACTACAAGCAAAACTCGGCACATTGTGACAAAGTTCTGTCTTGAAACCTGCATCTAGAATTAAACATGTATTTTTGTCAAGTTGCACAGTAACACCAAGCTAACGTAACCTGAACCAGAGACACTAACACCTGGCTGTAACATGCTACCAGCTAAACCTCTGTTGAAATGGGCTGACTTGGCTGACAGCTTTGCTAACACAGATAAACATCAAGCAAGTGCATCAACACAAGATATATAACTTAGCAAGCTGGCTAATATTACTTACTATTCAACAGCAACAAGTCCAGCTCTGCAGCCTTTCATTTAAAGCTGTCGCCAACGACAAAAAAGCCAGTCTGAGATTTACTCTTGACTCTTGCTCACTCCAAGCCCTTTTCACACAGAGACTCTGCAATATCGCTGCAACAAAGGCTCGCCTCTACACCGAAAGACCAAAGATAGGATTTTTCTGCTCTACATTACATCACTTAATCCCTGTCCGTAAATAGTGGACCCTTAAGGGGGGGAAGTTCACTGAAGGCTCGGTCGGGAGGTCTGTCCATCGAGGCCGGATCCATTGTCAGCTCGAACGGCTCTGGTAGCAGTGTTTACTAACTTTGGAGCTAACAGAGCTAACTTTCAGGAATCTGAGCGACAACCAGAAAACACTTTCTCCATAAAATAAGATCCAGTGTCAGCAAAAACCACTGATGGTTGGTGCTGTGCGCTGGAACTGACGGCCAGTCAAATCCAGCTCCAGCAGATTATTGAGTTTTCTCCAGCAGCAGTTTTGGCTTCGGCGAACCTCCGTACAGTTGTGCGTGCAGCAGAGAGCGAGCGAGCGAGAGACATTCACTAAATGTTTCAGAGAGAGAGGCTGTTGGAGCAGACGGCAGCTGTCCGACCTGCGCTGTCACATATGTTTGATACCCCATGATGCAAGTGGGCCAATTAAGGGCGTCCCACAGGAGCGTTTGGAGCCGTGCACGCTTACTGACGACACACAAACACACACACACACACACACAGACAGACACACACAATGCTGTCACATCCTCTGTGACGGCGTCGGATGAGAATCAGTGGGTGTTAACAGGTGCAGAAATGAGATGAGAGATTCACAAAATAAGACTTTGACATCCGGTCCAGCATCAGAGCGACTGTGTCAACTGAAACAACATGTTTTTAGACATTTCTCTCTAATCTTTACCTTTTTTTTCTCTCCATTGATGATTCATCATTTTAGAGGATAAGTTCACGTTTGTAGTATGTTGGATTTATCTGCATCTAGCGTTGAGGTTGTCCCGAAAAGTAAACTAAACCAGAGTTTTGATCAGTTACAGCCTAATAACAGTAAATACTGATCCTGTTTTGGTGTCAGCCTGCAGCTGGCTCTGCATCAGCTACAGCACTTCGTATGAGTCATGGCTGTATGTGTTTCAGCTGTGTACAGAAGTGCAGCGAATTAATAAACGGATACTGCGAGGGCGACGTTATTGAATTAAAAAGAAAAGAAGATGAAGATGGAATGAAAAGCCAAAAATGTTGGGAACTATTGCTTTAAGTTACAGTAACACTGTTATTTCTGCCTGCTTATGTAACAGTTATTATGAAACCTCTCAGTCAATCAATGTGCGTTAATGTGCTGCAGCTATTACAGCCCGTAATAAAAACTTCAACTCATATGAGACTATTTAAAGTTATAAATAACTCCTGTGCCTCCTTTTATTGTTTTCCAGTCAATAAGTGAGGAGCTCAGAGCAGCTTTAGGCCCTGATATGTTTTGAGTCCTGGTATGAACAGTAGAGTGATTCAGTGAGTAAAATGTGGTGGCGTCAGGTCGAGCAGACAGACGGACGGAGCACCGGCCACAGTTCCAGTTGGGGCCTTTGGCTCCCAGGGGCCCCGTCAACCCTCCATACAAGCTAATGAGCATTCCTGAGGGACTCCTGCAGAGAGAGACTCTGTTTTCACCGCTTCATGGTCAGACACCACACTGTTGTTGTTGTTCTCCACTTTATCGAAGTTGAATTGAACCCATCCTCATCCTCCATCATCATCATCCTCCATCATCATCATCCTCCCTCAGCATCATCCTCCAACCTCCCTCATCCTCCATCCTCCCTCATCCTCATCCTCCATCATCATCATCCTCCCTCAGCATCATCCTCCATCCACCCTCATCATCATCCCCCATCCTCCTTCATCCTCAACCTCCATCCTCTCTCAGCATCATCATCACCCTCCATCCATCCTCCCTCATCCTCATCCTCCATCCTCCATCATCATCATCCTCCATCCTCCCTCATCCTCCATCCTCCCTCGTCCTCATCCTCCATCCTCCCTCATCCTCATCCTCCATCCTCCCCCATCCCCATCCTCCCTCGTCCTCATCCTCCATCCTCCCTCATCCTCATCCTCCATCCTCCCCCATCCCCATCCTCCATCCTCCCTCATCCTCCCTCATCCCCATCCTCCATCCTCCCCCATCCCCATCCTCATCATCCTCCATCCTCCCTCATCCTCCCTCATCATCATCCCCCATCCTCCCTCGTCCTCATCCTCCATCCTCCATCATCATCATCCTCCATCCTCCCACATCATCATCCTCCATCCTCCCTCATCCTCATCCCCGATCCTCTCCCAACCTTTAACCTCCATACCCTCTCAGCATCATCCTCCATCCTCCATCGTCCTCATCCTCCATCCCCCCTCGTCCCCGTCCTTCATCCTCCCTCATCCTCAACCTCCATCCTTTCTCAGCATCATCCTCCAGCCTCCCTCATCCTCATCCTCCATCCTCCCTCATCCTCAACCTCCATCCTCCATCATCCTCATCCTCCATCCTCCCACATCCTCATCCTCCATCCTCCCTCATCATCATCCTCCATCCTCCTTCATCCTCCATCCTCCCACATTCTCATCCTCCATCCTCCCTCATCATCATCCTCTATCCTCCTTCATCCTCCATCCTCCCTCATCATCATCCTCCATCCTCCCACATTCTCATCCTCCATCCTCCCTCATCATCATCCTCCATCCTCCATCCTCCTTCATCCTCCATCCTCCCTCATCATCATCCTCCATCCTACCTCACCCTCATCCTCCCTCATCCCCATCCTCCCTCACCCTCACCCTCCATCCTCCCTCATCATCATCCTCCATCATCATCATCCTCCATTCTCCCACATCATCATCCCCCATCCTCCCTCATCCTCAACCTCCATACCCTCTCAGCATCATCCTCCATCCTCCATCCTCGCTCACCCTCATCCTCCATCCTCCATCCTCCCTCATCCTCATCCTCCCTCATCCTCCATCCTCCCTCATCTTCCATCCTCGTCCTCCATCCTCCCTCATCCTCCCATCCTCATCCTCACAACCTGGCAACCCAAAACCTGATTTTATTAATGTATAACAATCATTAAATCATTAGTGAGCGTGTTATCTGTAATAAACTCATTAGTTACTTTAATTTCCAGCCCCTTCATAAAGAGACTTCTCATGTATTCTTTTTACAATCATATTATTATCACTGTTATTAATAACGCGGTATCATGTCATTAAGTCGAGAAACGTAATCACACTGTGGACATAAACATGTATCATAACAGCACATGATTATTTGGAGGACCGAGCCCACAGCAGCAGACACGCATGCGTCCTGGCGCTCCGGTCGGGCAGCGGGGATGCAGCGCCGCCGCCGTGGCTCAGTGCGCCCCGAGCAGCCAGAGCGCACGGTTACAATGAGCTTCTCCATCGGTCCGACTGAGAGCCAGCGTCAGAACCGACCTCCGAGCAGCACGCACACCGCCGCAGACCCTGACCGACACCAGCTCCGCCCGCCCGCAGCAGGATGCCCGGGGGAAAGAGAGGGCTTGTGGCACCGCAGAACACTTTTCTGGAGAACATCGTCCGGCGTTCAAGTGGTGAGTCCGCGCGTCGGAGCGAGGCTTGTGTCTGGGTTTGGCTTCTCCAGGCGGCTCGGACCCGGACTCTGCTGGAATACAGTGTGCTTTTATATGACGGAGGTGGAGGTGGAGGATAAACCCGCACAGTCACACTTTCACACCGGCTTTTATGATGCTGTGATGGAGTTCACCTTCTCTCTATCGGCTGCACGCGTAATAAGTAACGTTAAACTGGTTTAAGTTACATGTAAACAGGATTATTTCCACTGGGAGGAACGTGTGATGCAGTTTTGAGGAAAATCTAATACATTTTTGGTTCATGTCGGCTTCTGCTCGTTTCAGGATGCTCACCGGGAGTCACAGTTTACGCACCGATTTATTCTCCACTCTGTTCGACTTTTTGGAGACAAAATTATGTTAAATATGCGATTAAAAGTTTATTTTGGCCTGTTTTTATTGATGAGCATTGATAGGAGCTCAGCCAATAAAGCTGCAGCATTATGATCGTTAATTAACCGCCAGTTAAAGCCTCTACCTCGTGTTATTATTTGTATTTATATGAGGAGAGAGGCGAGGTTGAAATGAGCACCCTGCGTCATTACAGCTGCGTTTTGTTTATTGGACTAAAGTGACAGGTTGTGAAGTAAAATGAGCGATCAGCTGGGTTCAATAACAAATATGTGCTCAGTTCTTCATCATCTTAATGTCTTCAGTATAACTCAGCTCTGATTGGTTGGGTTTTTTGTGGTTTTATCAGGCTGCAGCTCATGTTTCTTCCCTCTCCATAAAGTGCGCCGCGGACTTGGCACCGGCCCTGAGAAAATACGCGCACTCTCCTCTGATTAGATTGATTGCTTTTTTCTTTTTGTCTTCCCAGAAAAGTCGGCAGAGTAATTGGCCGGAATTAAAGTCAGTGGATGTGGATGAGGGGAGGCAGCAGGGCCAGGTGGGTGGAGATAAAGGTCAAGAAGACTGTTCCAGAAGGTGTTTCAGGCTGTCATGGCGGTGTTTGTGTCACTGGGCTGCTCCAGGGGGCTTTTTTGGAGAGCTTCTGGTTGGAGTTGGCTTGTTTTTGTGTGTTTTTTGCTCTGAGTGGCCACACAAGCTGTTATCTGGACTGATTTGAAGAGCGTTGTGATTGTTCTGATGCTGCAGCTTTTAAGTTTGAAGGGATCATGGGACTGAAACTGAGACATGGATCAAGTCAAGTCAATTTTATGTGTATCCCTCAAGAGGCTTTACAGATCTGTGCAGCAATCTGTCCTGACACCCTCGATTTGGTTGAGGGAAGCCCCACCTCCCTAAAAAAAGGATGATTTCTACAGTATAATACAGTTTGTTTGCCTGCTGCAGAATATCAATCATTTAATCGATAAAAGGAAAAGAAGCTGCAAAAAATGTCAAACATTTGCTGGTTGCAGCTTCTTAAATGTGAGGATTTGCTGCTTTTCTTTGCATTTCTGACAGTAAATGAAGAGTTTTTTGGTTTTTGGGCTGTAGGTTGAACAAAAGAAGCAATCTGAAGACGTCACTTTGACCTCTAGGAAACTGTGATCAGCATTTTTAACATTTTTGAACATTTTATAGACTATAAATGATGAATATATGAAAATAATGAGCAGATTAATCGATAATGAAGATATTTGTTAGTTGCAGCCCTGTAGAAGATCATAAAAAGCAGGATATAAGCTTTCCCGTGCAAACATTATAAGAGACACAGAGAGAGAAATTAAAAACGGATTATTCCTCAGTGTTTGGAGCTTTAGAGTTTTTCCACATAAATGGCCTCGAAATGCTGATTATTTCTCAGAGTATGAGGATAAAAGTGGCAAAAATACACTTAAGTTTAAACTTAAGCTGGTTGGACAGGATACCTCCTAAAAAACACGAATTATCCACATTAAAGTGTGTTTACAGGTTTTGGTTACACCTCATAATGACCTTCATTAATAAGTTTATAGTTAATTAAACTTTAGTTAATAGTTATTTGACTGTTTCCAAACACTGAAATTCTTTATAAACAATATATTAAGCAGTTTAATTGTTTAACAGTAAGATAATTATTATAAAATGAACATTATTTAATGAATGTTAGTGGTGTTACCAAGTCTTTTGTGTCTCCACGAGAAGCTGCAGGTTTTCTGATAAACTGCCTCTGGTGATGTCACTCTGTGGCGAAGTTGCATTGTGGGTAATGTAGGCAGTAGGTTTTTGAAAGTGGTCCACTGGTCTGCGTTGCACTCCCGTAACACCGCTGGACTCATTATGGACACTTTTAAAAGAGATATCACCTTTTTCAGCTTTTCAACACCTGGCGCCTACATTACCCACAATGCTTCACCTGGAGCCACAAAAGGGCTTTACACGACTTTCTTTCACATGTGCAGTGGTACTCCTCAAGACCTGTAAACACAATTTAAAGTGTAAAACTGGTGGAGTTACCCTTCAACAATGATAAAATGTAACTGATCTGTGTTTGTAGAAATTCGTTGAAACAAAAAAGTATTCAGAGATATTTGGAGTAGAGGTACGAAGTGGCATGGAAACAATAATGAAGTAAGGTACAAGTACCTCTAAATGTACTTGGTTACATTCCACCACTGGTTGTCAGTGTCTCCTGTGGGTGTCTCAGATCATCACAGTCGTCTTTTCTCTGCATTGATGCGTCTTTATTGTCACTTGGCTCTTTCATTTCAACTGTAAATTAGGTCTGAAATTAAAAGGTCTCATGTCGCCTGTTACAGAACTCCCTGACAATTGAATCAGAGCTGTTAGCGCTCAGATAATCTCATCAGTGGGTTTCAGTCGAGACGTTGAGTCCCCTGATGGTCTGAACGTCGTCCCTGCTCTTTGTCTTCAAGCGGCTTCTGTCGGCGGCGGCCTTCAGGCGGCCATATTGGTCGAAACTCGGGGTCCAGCTAAGTAATTGGTTGTGATGAAAGAGGAGAGCGGTAAAGGTCGAGATGATTCTGGAGTTTGTTTGTGTCGCATTAAGTCTTAGTCGGCTCTTTGATTCCAGAGGGCACACAGGAGGCTGCAGCGGCAGGTTTTAGGTGATGACTTTAAGGAAGTCCGCTTCCTTTTTGTGCAGAACAATCACTCAAGTAATTGTTTGGAAAGAGAGACGGGTGAGGCTGATATCGTTCTGGATTCACACGTTACCCACAGTGCACTGCAGTGTTGTTGGATTTGTTCTGACCACCGGTGAGCCACCACCAGCAAACAAAACCTGTTGGAGGAATAAAAAATCTAGTTGTGATGCAGAAATGCAGAGTTCGTCCTGTGGGTGGTGCTAGAGTGAACACCATGTTGTTACCATTGTGGCCATTTTTGGACAGTTCAGACTCAGCTTGACAGGCTCAATCTCCAGAATAAATGTTAGCTAAGTACGTTTCTGCAAAACCAGAGACGGGTTCAACCTGCATGTTTCTTTATGTTGTCGT
The DNA here is from genome assembly GCF_040436345.1 of Pagrus major. Classification (NCBI taxonomy): domain Eukaryota; kingdom Metazoa; phylum Chordata; class Actinopteri; order Spariformes; family Sparidae; genus Pagrus; species Pagrus major. Next base: position 3,096,801 of record NC_133230.1, on the reverse strand, counting down.
CACAACGCGGTGCTTCTGCTCTGGTTAGGTTAAGGCACAAAAACCACCTGGTTAGGGTTAGGAAAACATCACGGTTTGGCTTAAAATATCTGTTTTGGTCGCCCACGATCGCGGACGGAGATGTACGCTGGTATCTTTTAATAAACACCTGGTTCTGACAGCACAGAAACAGATGGAAATGTCTCCAGGTGTCCTTTTTAAATATCTAATGGTGAGACTTGAACTCTGGTCGTCTGTTTAGCCTAATTCGATGTAGTAGCGACTCCACTTTCCTCTCCAACCTTCTACTTCACATCAGCCTTGGACGTTTCTGTGGTTTAGCAGAAACGTTAACTGCTAACTTTACATCCTGGAGATGTGGCTGGCACTTTTGCTTGAAAATGTTTCCGTTTGGCATCGCAGCCAAAGAAAAGTAGTATTTTTAGTGCAAAAATGTGTTTAAATGGCACAAATGGAGAAATTCACCGGCTATTTCAAGTCTGGTTTTCGTCTACAGGACATTCAAAAATGGAGAAAGATCAGAATCCAGATCGTGGACCATGACTGTCATTAAATAGATTATGATGCCTGTTTTTGGACAGAAGTTTCCAGCCCAGTTTCTACTGGATCAGGAGATTTTGTACGGTTGTCGTGACCAAGATATTATTTCACATTTCTGCCACTTTGACGCTTTGAACACCACAAAGCTGATGCTGATGGAGCACGATCAGCAGGTTGTTTGAATTTACTCTCCATTTTCTCCACACTTCTCTTCACTGGAAGCACTTTCAGAGCTGTTCTCATCACAAGAGCACCTCACTTACTGTAAACTGCAGCGAACACTGTTTTCTTTTGGCAGAAAAGACAGAAACTCTTGAATACATGAGCAGATAAAATCAGTCCAAAAACTCTGCTTCTTTTAAAAAAACCCAGCTGGTTCTCAGGTGAAGCAGCTTCTCCCTCTGTCAGACTCACGTTTAAATGAAACATGCTCATGTGATTATTTGTTCGGACTCTGACGGATATACAGAACCAATTTTTAGTTTTATTATGAATCCCATATCCCGCCGCACTGCTGACACAACAGAGGATTTTCCCTGACTGCAGCTAGAACATTTTTTATTACAGTTAGTATTTCTTTTATATCATCTGATGGCTGCCCAGTGGAATCAATCGACTGTGCTGTTGGAGGGTTTTTTACTCATCGGTCTGTGAGAAGAGCTGCTGACACACGTTCAAGAAACTCATCTGTCGTGTTTCACTGCAGAGATTTTAACTGCTGTGTCATAGTTTAACTGCTGTGTCACATGGCACTGTGGGAAACGCTGCTGCACGCTCAGGATGTTTTTAGGGCGTGCAAACAATCGTTTCATCTACAAATTCACTCTTTTCCCCGCCAACTTTTTTTTTTTTTTTGGAATAGAGGAGGCTGTAATTCAGGTTACTGGTGGAGCAGATTTTGGCAGGTGTTGAAGGACATTAAATGCAGTTTCAGCTCATTAATTACGAATTGCAAATACTGCTGACCATCTTCTAAAGCAGGGCGATACTTTTTCTGACCTTTCAAGGAGCCGCGGGGTCCGGGTCGGGCCTGATTGCTCTTAAAAATAACTTGCAAGACTTGAACTTTACCTGCAGTGCTGTTAAAAAATCTGTCGCAGTCAACACTTGTGCAGTAATGTAAGTCTCCTTCTGCTGGTGGGGAAGCTCGTTGTTGTACCAAGTCTTCTGGGATTTTATTGTGCAGCAGCTGACTGTTAACTCACTCAATGAAAAGGTCATGTTGAGGGATAATTTTGGTTTATTAAAACATGGTGACAGGCGTGCCGGACCCTCTTCATCACTTGGTTAACATTGAAACGGTTTTGGAAAAGATCCTGTTTGGGTTAAAATAAGTGTGTGATAGTTATTTTAAAGTTGTGTTTTGTACCTTCAATGAAGTCTGGGTGTGTCTGAGCCGTCCATCCACTCCAGTCTCTTCCTCTCTGCATCAACTGATTTCCTCCTAAGCTCGAGTCTTATTACTGCAGCCACTAGAGGTCGCTGTCGAAAGAAATTAGTGTAATTATGGGTTGTAATAAGCTCCTTGCACAGACGATCTGTATGGCCGCATTGTTGGAGGAGGAGCTGATTATCGGGTTTGATATCACTCTACTCAGGGCTGTAGTTCCCACTGAGGATGCTGAGGTCATGTTGTAAGTAGTTTTCTGGGAATCTGGGGATTCACTGACATCCAGAAGAGTTCATATACCGTTATTTACTTGCGATAATAAACCGATATTCACCGCAGTCACCACAAATGTGACACTGTTCAATCTGCGGGGTAGCTGACGATTATCTGATTGGCAGGACAGTGTGAATGCTTCCCCCCGGGTATCCAGGGCTCCATGCTGAGTGTGAATAAATCACAAAATAAAACTTTTTTTTGGACTCATCTGGCTTCAGGCAGTCGTTTGCAAGTGTTTAACATGAATGCTTAATGTTGCGATAACGATAAAAAGATGATTTATCAGTCAGAACTAACATCCATCCACAGTTGATAGAAAAGTTTCTGCCTACTTTAGTTTCATTATTAACATATTCACTTTCACTTTTTGTGTAACAACATCTTGTTCCCAAACTTTTGTCCAAACAATGTTGCCATAAGCTACTCAAACAGACATTAAATGTTCCCTTTGAGAAAGCTTTACAATGATGACTGAGGATTTACTGTAATCGATGACCTAAGTCAAGCTAATATAAAACCTCTTCAAGTTGATTTTTATAACCCTGAAGACAGAGCGTGCCACCGGCTGACAGCACTGTGACGTAGCGTTTTATGGTTAAATGTTTAACAGTCTAACCTCTTTCATCATCCTCCCTGGTGACCACAGCTTTCACCGTAGAATATATTAAATTAATAATTAATATCTGTGTGGTTATGAAAGAGAAAGAGGGAGAAAGATGTTTCTACAGACTCGTGTCCCCCGGGCTGCGTCTGCTGCAGCCGCTGGTGAGTCTGTTCAGGTTTAACGAGGGGATTGACAGATAGGGAAATTATTTTCTCTCTCATAGATTTCATGGTGGAGCCTTTGGGGGGGGGATGGTGATCATTTCTGCTAATAAGGAGATGCCTACGATCATCTGCTCCTCGCACAAACGAGCTCCTCGGCTGCAGCCTGCCGCATGAATTCATCCTTATTTTATTGGCGAATAAGTGCAGCCGGTTAAAGGTCGATTACTTGTTTTCTTCGTCACTGAAAACAGTCATCAGTCAATCACAAAGGCAGTGACGTGACAAAGATCTTAATAATTGTGGTTTAACTGTCACAGACCCTGTATGAAGGTTTAGAGGAGGTTTAAAGAATGAAATGAGCTGCGGCCGTCACTTATTAAAGATTACTACTGAGGTTGAGAAATAATAAATGTCGAAGCACTTTTTGCTGAAAATCCAGATAAGTAGTTGTTTGGCATGAAGGGGGAGAGCAGAAAGGTCGAGATGATTCAAACCGACTGTCTTACTCAGCTCTTTAATTTCAAAGGGCAGGCAGGATGCTGCAGCTTTTAAAGGACAGCTCTGTAGTTTTTTATTTTAACTTTCAGAGGGGGATTGGCTGCTGTAATCGCTCCTTTAGACGGTGAAGAGTTTTTGTTAGGTGTTTCTTCTGTGTCTTTCCTTCTAGTCCATGTCATGACTGAGCTGGTGAAGGACAAGTGGTGTGTAGAGAATCGAGATTAAACCACCTGAACCAGTGAGGCTTTAAAGTTTGGAGCAACAGGGCTGATTTTTAATTCAGGTTTCAAGATGATGAATCGTCGTTAGTTGATGTTTTTGAGTTGTGACTCCTTCAAATCTTCTCCAGAGGCTCAGCAGCTTTGCAGCCTTTCATCTGTGATTCATATTTGATTGCTGTGACTGTGGACTGACTTGATGTTTTTCTGTCCCTGTCCGTCCAAACAGAGACCAGCTTCCTCCTGGGAAACGCCCAGATCGTGGAGTGGCCTGTAGTTTACAGCAATGACGGATTCTGCAAGCTGTCTGGCTTCCACCGGGCTGAGGTCATGCAGAAGAGCAGCACATGCAGGTTACAAATCACCATCTTCTCGTATCATTTAAACACTGTATTGTTCTTTTTTTAATGCACGTCTAAAGCAATATCAGTCACAGTGTGGTTATGGAGCGATAATGACTCTGTGGTCTTGTTTCTTTATCGTAACTGCACCCACAGTGTGACTGAATACACATTAGTTTTGATCTGTGATTCCTTTACGTTTGCACACTGGATCTTTAATAGGAAGATAATTTACTTATCTCCTGGGTTTTATGTGTTTTTAATGGTTTAAATGCTTCAGTTTATGTGGACCTCCATAAAAACCAATATAGTTTTTCAACACCAGCTTCTTAAAACCACAGCAGAGGAGCCTTGAGTCATTGTTTTTAAGACTAAAACCACGTTCTTCTCAAAGTGCTCCTTTATTTCCCGCAAAAATCTCTGAATATGTCGTTTTTTTATCCAGTTTCATCCATTATTAAGCACAGTGAGAGAGAGAGAGGATTAAAAAGTGACATTTTTTTGTACCTTCCTGCTTCCGTCCCTCCGCAGTGATCATTAAAGCTGCTCCGGAGAGCTGTTTACATGATACCGACTTCGTTTACAGCCGGAGAGCGGCTACGCAAATCATGCACCAAAAGTGTGGAGCTCAGCAGGGTAACGCTGCGAGAATGAAAAAGACTCAGCATCTGGCATTTCCACTAGCTGTAAAAGAGAAAGAGTAGAGAGAGCAGAGATGGTACAGCGCTCAGTGAGACTCTGAAATGAATCCAATTTGGAGCTGCCAGGGGAGCACTGCCCCGTCCAACTCGAGGACGGCGTCTCACTCGCCTGTCAGTCAAAGACGTTTTAAAATCTGACTCCAAAAGGACGCCTCCTCTCCTCAGGCGCCTCTCGGATCCGACCCACGGGGTGACGGCCTTGGCCGGCCCGGCGGCTAAAAAGGCTCCCGAGCCGGACACCGAGCTGAGTGAGAAGAGAGGCGGCGATATTTATCCGTCCACTCCCTGCTGCTCCGAGCTGAGACCAACAATCCACTCAGACGTGACAGTGAGAGCATAGAGGAGCTCCGCTGAGAGCTCACACTCACAGGCTGCTGCCAACATGATGGAGGATGGAGGCCTGTTAATGGGGCCCAGAGACATTTTGGGAGAGTCATTTTTGACCTTTGGACTTTAGTACAAAGCTGTGACTTTGTGATATTAGAGCAGACGTATCGACACTTCTCATAATGACTCGAGGGTCACAGAAGGTCACATGTACTCGAGCTCATCGAAGGAACGTTATCAACAGTTCAGGAGATGATCACAGTGATGAAAACATGGTTTCTTTTCCCTAATCTTTGCTTTTTCAATTGCAAATTCAGTCATTCCTCCAGCAGCACAGTGTCAGGTCCACTGAGTCATATAAAGAAATGGATTTACTGCCAGATGTTTTGTCTGTGCTCGGTAGTGGGAGGATGTTTTTTAGGTTTATGCATCCAGAGATCAAATGTGACTGCAGTCAGTGGGCAGCCCTAGCACCGACTCCTCATCCATTTTTAAAAACCAAATCCCTGGATGAGTTTCCTGAAGCTCGAACACCGAACGAATTCTTTACAATGTTTTTGTTTGTGATCGATTAGGAGAAACTGGGCGGATGTTTCTCATTTATGCATTTGCAACTCTTAGTCCTTGAAGACGCTGCGGCTGTTGGGACAGAAAGTAATCACTCAGACTAATTATATTAGCACAGATTAAAATGTCCTCGGCCCTTTAAGGAATAATTACAGCCATGCTGGGAAATGCTCGCTGCACCAATCCAGAACCGATCCTCAATCCCTCACTGTGAGCACAATTTATGCTGCCGCTGCTTCAATTTACTCCTTTAAACCAGACTAAACCTTGATGGACACTTTATGGTGAGATAACCGATCGACACTGCCGTTACAAAACATATGTGATATACTATAAGGCTGCGGGGTCGGGTCAGTATTGATCGCTGCTGTGTCTCATGAGGCCTGTTTCCTTTTCCAGTTTTATGTACGGAGAGCTGACGGACAAGAAGACCATCGACAAAGTGAGACAGACGTTTGACAACTATGAGTCCAACTGCTTCGAGATCCTGCTGTACAGAAAGAACAGTGAGTGCTCGCTTAGCTCATTACGTGACATCACATCTCTCGTGTCATCTCTTTCATAACGCTGACAGAATTAAACATGACTTTATGACCTCGTGTCTGGATTGTTGAACCATCCAGCAGCAAACCATTACTTTCATTATCAGAGAGTCTGTTGAGTATTTAATCAGCTGATCATTAATAAAAGGAAAACACAGAGGCAATGTGTAGGATACAAAACGGATACTTTTTCCTCTGAAATGTAAAATGTGCAAATATATAAATGCAAAAATGCCCAAACAAACCCAAATATATTTAATTTACAAGGATTTAAAACACAGAAAAAGCAGCAAATCTTCCCTTTTGAGAAGCTTTAACTGTAGTTTAACTTTTTTGGATTGTGGCGCTGCCAGACCTTTTACTTTTCCAAAGTTTATTTGCAGAACAAGAAGTGAATGAGTGACTCTCGAACGGTCTCTCACGTACGCGTTTATTTCTTTAACAGATATTTTTCAGAGTGATAATCAATACTTTTATATAAACAATGGATGACACCTACTTGGAGTTGAGAGTTGTCACTCAGACTTTGCAGTTCCCCCCCGAGATCTACAGAGCATTTTAGTGTCTTTCAGCTCATCATTTAGTTTTTATTCACCCTCTGATAATCCACTTGTACAATATCTGCTCAGCAGCAGACAGCAGACAGACACAGTTAGAGACTAGCTGGCAGCTGAATAAACAGAAACTTCTCTCAGGAGATGGTGGAGAACCAAAAACAGAGCTAAAAGGTGAGTGATTATTGGACTTAAAATCAAATCAGGTGACACACTGGATGATCACGTGGCTCTGTAACTTTTTGCCATAGGGCTGCAAATAACGATTATTTTCATGCTGATTTTTTTAAGTATTTAGTATTTATGTCCATCCCAGTGTCTCAAAGTCCAAGGTGATGTCTTTAAATCTCTTATTTTGTCAGTCCACTACCCAAAGATATTAAATTTGATGATATAAAGCAGAGAAAAGCAGAATATCTCCACATTTAAGAAGCTGAAAACTGCATTCAATGATTTATTTTCTGTCGATTGACTAATCAATTAGTCAGCTATGTCAGTGTTGTGTTCACAACTTGTTTCTGCTGCTCCAAAGTGTCCGAAAGTTCAGTTTTTGCATGTTTAACAACTAATAAATGCTTTCTACATTGTTCTCCTCTGACATTTTAACACATATTTCTTCTGCAACAGGAATCACATCATTATAAAACATTAAACTTAACCACATAGTTAGTTTCCAGCTGCAGCTGCTGAGTAATGCTCGTATTAACTCCTCTCTTGTGTCGACCGTATTATTTTAAGCGGGCAAATTCATTTATGAATTCATGAACTACATGAATTGATGGTTAATGAAACATGTTTTTATGAACTCTCAGTCTCAGGTTCATTTACATTTTTGTGCACTTTCTGCAGATGTTATTCATATTGTGATATTTTACTTTTTCTGCAGAGAACTTTGTCACCTTGTTCAAATTCTGTAACATTTATTATTCATACGTGTTTGAGGGTATAGATGATTTAAACCACTGTTCATATATGCCAGCTAATGGATGAATAGCATAGAGAGGTCAGATACAACCTTGATGGATGAATGATTAAAATGTAATAAGTTCTAGTGTAAATATGGATGAAATGTAACTTCAACAGGTCGTTTAAGGTAAAAACAGCAGAGTCCTCTTGTTGGGTGCGATAAAGCAGCAGAAGAGTGAGCAGTAAATTTTCGGGATCAGCAGCGTTGGTGAGGAGCACAATGAACAAAAGAGTGCAGAACAAAAATAGTTTAAAATGTTCCTGTCTTCCAAGAGGGATGACCTGCGAGAGCAGAAAGCGAGGGTGGAGGAGCACGAGGCAGCGAGGGAAGAAACAGTAAAAAATGAAAAAAGATCAATTTCAAAATGGCTCAAATCTGCTGACGAATGCACGAGGCCCTTATGGAGGCCGATATAAACGAGATGGATGGTGACTACCAACAACGTGTAGCCACAGAAATGATGATTTTAATGTGTGTATGCAACTTTGTCGAGCTCTCCTGAAAGAGGAGGTAATAAAGTCACGGAAAAGCTGAAAGAACAGCGAGTCTCTTAGATTGATGACCTTCAACATTAAGCCGTTAAACCACGTCGTGTGAAGGAAGTAGAAGGATCAGTTTGTTCTTATGCAGATTATTGTGGACATCAGGGACGTAGGATCTGTCCCACCTCCCAACATCAGTGCTGTAATCCAGTCCACTCGTGATGCTTTCATTGCTTTCTCAACGGTTCATGGTCAGAAGATGTTTCCAGCTTCTTATTCTTAAATGATTTTGAACTTCTCCAGGTGTTTTTTGACGCAGCTGAGATTATCCGATTGTCTCTTGCAGGAAGTCCCGTGTGGTTCTACATGCAAGTGGCTCCCATCAGGAACGAGAACGACAAGGTGGTTCTGTTCCTCTGCACGTTTAAAGACATCACCCTCTTCAAGCAGCCCATCGAAGACGAAACCACAAAAGGTGAGTTGTTTCACCGCGGCAGGCAGAGAAGCTTCCCCGCCGAAAACGTCTTTGCACAAACACAACAACGTCTGTTTTATTATTAGACGATTCGCAGAGTGGGATTTGAAAAGGAGACAGAGAGACACGTGCACGATGATGAGCAGCCAGATGTCTTTGATGGAAATGAAAACCTGATGCTGCCGGAAAAGATCTTTTTTTGGCTCTTCTGTTTTGTTAGATAGCGTACAGTAGAATTACAGGAGAGAGGGAGCGAGACGGGTGATGACATGTGACGAAATATGCGAGTGGGAAGCGAAAGAGTCGTATGTCATGTATTGCCAGTTGGCTTCTGATAGGACGTGTTATCATGGTTCTCCATCCTCCTCCTTCAACTTCTCTCTCATCCTCCTCCTCCTCCCTGATGTTTTCATTCTCTGGCTTTTCATTCTGCTCCTCCTTCTTTGTGTTTCTTGTCATTCCCCTCGCCATGGATGCGGGAAGTTAGGGGTAAAAGAAGACAGAAAGTATCTCACAGCAGAGAGAGAGAGCGTGAGAATATGAACAAAGGTGTCTTTGTTTATCAGTGAAGTGTATGAACTGCACTGCAGACTGGAGTCTCTGTTAACAGGCGGGCAGATCTGAGTTATATAAGCTCATCTCCTCTTAAACAGAAACTTCTGTATCACAAGTGCATCCTGAGTGACCACAGTGATCAGATCTCACGTCACGTCCTCTATGTGTAAATAAACACATACATCTCTGGGACAAACAGATTTAAAGAAAGAAAGAAAGAACATTTGCCGAATTCACAAAAAGGCCCAAATAATGAAGAATTTATCAGAGACAGACTTTTGTAAAGTTTATAAAGTTTCTTTTGACTCATAAACTCACAAAATTGAGTGATTTTATAAGGGAGTCTGGTGGATTTCTCTCCCTCTTCATCTCCTTGCAGTTATTGACAGTTATCTATGCGGCTGCTTCGACCTGAAATACGTTGGATGTTGAAGTTTGCAGTCTGTACTGTCGCTCATCTTCTTGACCTTCCTCTTCATCTTCGGTCTTGACTACATTCCCATCAGCCTCGGCTTTACTTTGTCTTCATGCTGTTGTTAGCGTTTAGCTCAAAGCTCAGCTGTGCGTCAAAGACCCTCACAGAGCTGCTAGCATGGCTGTAAACTCCTCTCAGCTTCTCCCCTCACCCTTCGTCTCTTCTTCGTCTCGTTTTGTCTCGTACTTTTTCTTCTCTTCTTCTATTCTCACTCATCTTCCACCTCGCTGATGTGTTCATGCTTTGGCTTTGTAACATGCTTTGGCTCCTTCGCTTCCTTCCCTTTTATTGTCTCCTTCGTCTTCTCTTTTCCGTTTCAATTGTTCTCCTCTTCCTCCTCCTCCTCCTCCACTTCCTCATCTTTGTACTACTTCCTCTCTTCTTCCTCTCCACTGACTCAGAACATTTTTGGCTTTCCTCCCCTCTTTCTTTCATTCAAAGCTGCGGCAGGACAAAAAAAAAAGAGCGAGTCGAGTCTTGTTTCCCTGCGATGCGGGAACGTCTCGAGCTGTCGGGTTGAGTTTGAGGAGGTTGTGATGCTGTCAGGACTCACAGGAGATGTGGGTGGCGGTGTTGTCCTCTGTGCCCTGACTGATGCACAGTGTCAGCTTCCCGCCCCGGGAGTCGCTCACGGCGACGCTGAGCGGGTGTGTTAGCCCTTTGACACCCTTCCCCCTTCTCCCTTTCTTTAATGTACACACACATATATACAGTAAAACACGTGCGCACACATGCAGCGAGGTCCTCCCCCTCCTGCAGCGGAGACCTGCTCTGAGTTGTCATCTGTTTACTCGCTCGTTATGTGCGCTCAGCGACACATGAATAACACGGGTTGAACATGCAATTAGAGCTTGAGTGGAAGTTATATTGTCACATCAGTGCGTCGATGCCTTTGCCAGTTAGTTCACGCTGCTGATGTTTGATGGCAAACCTGGTAACCTGGTGGATTTGAAGACAAGTCAGTCAGATGGATGTTACAGCTTCAGTTCCTCGTCTGTAAATCCAACATTCACAGCAGTCTGTCTTCACAGGGAGCGATCAATGTAACTTTGTGTCCTTTATCATATAATACAGGGTGATGACAAACATAAAACAGATGCTGGGCAGTGTAGTAGCTCACTATTATACATTATAACACAGCATTGTAATGTATTATAGAAGGAGGCTTCATAGGAAAAGTTACCAAAGTATCAAGATTTTAAAATGACCAAATTTTAAAGATCAAGTCAATCATGTAATCAAGTCATCTTCAGCAATGTAACTATAATCTAATAACACATTTTTCAAATGGGCTGATTTTAGTTTTTCTGGAATCTGATTACATAATCCTGATTACATGTAATCCATTACAACCCAAGCCCGGTTTGACTGACGAGTCGCAGTCGGGCTGAATCACACTTTGTGTATTTTCCTTCAGTGTGCGGCTCAGTGTTTGAGGATGCAGTATCAGCCTGCTGTGTCACAGAGCAGCGTACTGCGGGCTGCAGTTTAACCCGCCTGGTGATTATAAGGGGGTGGGAGAGGCTGTTTTGTGAGGAAGGGAGATTCAGCCGCTGCAGGCGTCGGCAGCTGAGTTCGCTCGTGCTGCAAGACCCAACCTCGCTCTCAGCCCCGTCTCTGGCTGCTCCTACGGCTCGGCACGCCAAAACATGTCAGCATCAGCTGACGGGAGAGAGATCCCGGTCTGCTGAAGATGTCCACCCTCAACTGAAAATAACTAAATAGATTGTAAATGTGTTATGTGCACCCACTGACCCTGTGTGTTCATGCCCCTGCTTTTTTAAATGACCCATTTTTTCCAGTTTTTACCCAATCATCTTCCTGCTCGTGCTGTTATTCATGTGCTCTAGACGCTGCATTGTTGCTAACCCACGTGGAGCCACTTCTCTTTACCTGATAGTGGTTCATCAGGACTGCATATAAAAGTGCAAAGATTTACGTTAGCAGGTGCCTTTTCAATGGTTTCAGAGCAATTTGCTGCGTGTGCGTTGCCTCCGGTTGTGGTTATTACAGTCGGGCCTCTGGCAACAAAGCAGGTACCGTGACTAATGTCAGCGTCATCAGTGTAGGAAAGCAGCGAGGGAAGAAAGAGGAGCAAAGCCGAACATGTGTCAGAGCAGAACTGCCGGTAAACATCATGTTGTTGTTTTTACAGTGGCAGCGTTCACCGTTTGCTTCGTCAGCACCTGTAAAAGCTTCACAGACGGCAGATAGCTCAGCCTCAGGCGAGACATCATTTCAGGTAGACAGCTGATCAGAATGAGTGAAGAGTGCCGAGGCAACAACACAGACGCCTCAGGCATCGAGCAAAAGCAGCTTAGCTTTCCAAATCTATGATTTTATTTGGTACAGTTGTAGTCGGACGTCACTCAAGACCCAAAATATTCATCTGAAAACAGCTACGAGGAAGTTTCATCTGCAGCAGACGGAAGTGATATCGCCTCATTATTTGGCCTTTGGTCTTTTTGTAAAAACATTTAACTGATTGGGCTGAAAATCCACACGAGGCAGCTACATTAAAGCCAGTGTTGGCTCCCAGAATTGGACCAATACTTGAGTTTTCATAGCTCATTAGTCCACCGACCACCAGACGCCCATTTCACAAAACCTGCAAGTTGCAATCTGCACCGAGAGACAATTTTGACCACTTTCACTAATCAAAAAATGCTCATACTTGCAAACCTCTCGTGAGCACGTGAGAGCCATGTAGGGACCATTTGTGAAACGTGCCATTTGGACTCCGTGTTTAATGGATGCCTGCAAGTCGCAGATGTAAAATGGGCTCCTGGCCGGCTGGATTCAGGCGGTGTTGGGCCAAGACGTCTTTGGCTTCCTGTGTCAGAACATTCTCCATCAAAAAGCAGCAAAAATCTATTTAAACTCAAGTACAGATATCTGTTATTCATAAATTGTGACTGGTAAGAATGAAATTTCAGATATCTAGAATTGCATTTCAGGAATCTCAAATATTATTGTATCTAGTGAAAATTATATTGGTTTGAGTAACGGTTATATTTGAGATATTTCTGATTCAGTCTTCAGAATTGAGTTTTCCACAATTTTTACAAGTGAAAATAAATTTTTTTGTATTTAGAAATTGGCATTTTGTGTGACTTGGCGCCCCCAACAGATTCTGAGTGCAACGCCACTGTCAAAATTACAAAAATAACTCCAAAAAAAGTTACATCATGTTGCTTTAAATGTACAAAGGGCTTTGGCGACAGGCTTTTGTCTGTCATCAAAAAAACACCTTCTGTACCGAACATGGTGCTTGTGAACGCAGCTTTAGATCATCAGTTTTGTTTTGAGAAGAACAACACTCTTATCTCTCAGCTACAAACATGTAAATTAACATTTTGCACGCTGCACGCTTACCGTACCTGGACCTCCGAGGTGCCGCGGAGTCGATTCAACCCGAACATCTGTTCCCGTGTGATAACCTCAGTGACACGCAGCACCTGAACTCTGCTGCTCCCACCTTCCTCTCACATCAAAGCCCGATTTGTAAGCCCACAAGTGAACCCACACTACGAAACGTTAAAGAAGATGTTAAATATAGTCAGTTGTTGCTGTGCGTGTGTGTGCGTGTGTGTCTCCCACATGTGTTGTCTGTGAATCCAGTGTGTCGTGCTGCTGATCAAAAATCTCATTTCAGAATTCACTTTGGTGGCGCGTGCACCAGTTCTGCTCCACAGTTATTTTTAGCTCAGGCCTTTTACTTTTTTTTATTTTTTGTATTTCCACTTCCATTGTGCTCCAGTCTGATACATCACGCAGCGTTGCATTCTTCAGAGCAGTAGTACAAACCGTGAAAAAAGACCGCTTGTGTTCTCGTCCTGCAGTTTCAGCTCGCGCTCTCTGTGAGGTCCTCTTTCGTCCTTATGTGTCGGGCTGTGCAGCGGACGCCTGCGAGCTGTCAGTGTGTGTTTACATGAAGGGCCACCAAGACAAATTCCTCCATTTCACTTCATAATGAAAGTGGTTCTGGGGTCTGAAAAAGAACACATCAGTTTGCTTTCCAGGCCAATGATTTGCTATTATTTTGGAACAAATCAGTGCATGGCGCCGTTTTATAGTGCCGTGCACACTATACAGTGAGTTATGCAACCACAGCTACTGAATGAAGGCGGTATAAGAAAAATAAAGTACTCAAGAACGTTTGGTTGAATAAACAGAGGCTTACTGTGCCATTAAAAGTCAAGCAGTCAAACTTCCACTTCAAAACAAATATTTGCAGTCAGCCGGCGTGAGTTTAAAATAAAAAACTTTAATACATAAATAAAAAAGTGGCTGATGCTGGCTGACAATTTATTACAGGGCTGTTTACACCTGTCAGGATCATACAGGAGTCCTGGTGAATGTTTATGATGAACCAAAACAACGTGAAATGTCATAAACATGTCGATAATCAAACCTAAAGATACGAATTAGCATTAATATGTCGTGTGAGGATGGTTTTGACATTAGACCATAATAATTGTGTCACAAATATTTTTCTTGACCTCAACTAAAGTGGTACAATTTGGACTGAAGTCATTAAGATGTCATTAAATGTTATAAAGCCAGTTTGACGACAGGGTTGCTGCTCGTTGTTTTATGTGTTCATTCATTTATTTCTTTGTTTGCACTGTATATTTTTCGCCATGATGATGCTGCGCTATTTTAATTTGTAGTTTTAGTGGTTGAAATGTCAGCAGGGACTCCAGGAAGACTAGCAACCACTCTGTGGGAGCTAATGGTGGTGCATTAAAGATTAAAAAGCGAGGTATTAAGACATGCTCGGTTTCTGCTTATAAATGAATTAATAGTTTCTTATCCAAGTGCCATACATGAAGAGGTGCCCGGCCAACATGGGGCTGAGACACTTCTGACATTACATCAGAGAGGAGAGAGAAAACAAAAAGCAACCCAACAGATGGTGATGCATGTGTCAAACATGATGATAGAAAGCAAAGAAATGAAACATGAAGCTGTCAGAATGTAAATAGTTACGTAAAGTCACAGTAGAGTAGTAAATGTTAACGGGCCGTCTCCTCTGTGGCTTCGACGGCTCTGGGCTTTTTGAAATGCTTTTCAACAGCCAACAATAAACTGTATAGTATAAAGTGAGTTACACAAGCTTTACTGCATCAACTTCCCTGCAGGGAAAGATATTGAAAAATCTCTATTTTGTCCGAGAGCGCCCTCGCTTATTATCTGTGGAAGATGCGCAGCCTATTTGAGGTATTAGCATATAGAAAATCACATAAAAAGAAGCGGCTCTGCATCTGAAGATGTATAGTAAGTTACACAACAGTCACTACAGCAGTTTGTTCTCAAGGGGAGGCGAGAGATCAGGACTCAGCGCTCACAATAAACCAGATACTCTGCTCATCCTATATCGGGCTCGGCTCACTGGTCAGCAGTGAATGGTTGAATTTGCCTCCATTTGAACGGAGAATGAAAGGGGGGGTTTTCACACGGCTGGAGGCCGGAGGGTTAAAAGCTATTTCAAAGTCCACGTTTTGCCCGTAATGGTTCCCTTCAAAGGGGCCGGGTCGATCACGATGTGTGTGTACTGTATGTGGCGTGCCTCTGTTGTGCTGCTCGTTGCCCTTTCAAACATTTGATTTTATTTTTAGAGCAGTACAGTGGGGAGCGCTCGTACTCTAAATCCGTGTTCGCCTTCTTTTAGCAGCGGCATGACCGGCACCACGTCAAGAAAACGACCACTGCTGGACAGGACTGTATTATTTAGACTGACTTCCAACACAAACTGAACACAGGACTCATTTTTTTTGTAGCAGTAATGGTTTAAATATGATAATAAAAGCTGAAACCACAAAATAAGGGGGAGGAAAGGCCGGCTCAAACACGGTCATTTTTCATTATACTCACTGTGCATTTAGAGAATATTAATCATTGGCTTTCAGATGAAAAACATAAAAGGTCATATAAAAGTTAAACTTAGAAGAAAGAGCATTTAAAGGAAGAAAACAGGATATATATGTTGCTATAGTAGCTATTAATGTATTATAGTAAATGTGGGCTAATTTAAATGTAATCTGGTTTGGCAGATATAAATGAGCTTTTCAGTTCTTTGGATTTCCAAGTAAAATACTGATTAAAAATGTATCAGTGCTGCAGTGAATCATTTAAATACTATTTTGAAGCACTCACACAGTGTTCACATGTACAGTTTTCATAGTGTTATGTATTGTTTGCCTTGTACAAGAGTCATGACCCCTGTGAAAAATACCAATGGCCCCCAGTTAACTGACTCCCAGACGATCCTGGCACAAAACACCGTATACAGAAGCAGTCAGAGTCAGAGCCCAAAGTTTTCACATTCACAGGAACAACATACGCTTAATTGTCAGTGATTTCTGTGGTATCGATCCCCTGAAGGAGAAACTCTCCTTCAGCTCGGCCTCCACGCAGAGGTCGGGGCAGAAACCCTGCAGCTGCTGGAGATCCAGTTGTGTTCAAGGACACTGTCTGCAGCGTGGGTGTTTGTCACGATAGCAGGGTTGTGCTACATTCACATCGTGCAGGGTTTACGAGTGTGGACAACCAACTGGGACAAACTGTTCCTGCCAGTAGTAGCAAGTAAAAGTGAAAGCTGTGGGAATATTTTGTAGCTCCAGTGCGTCCCTGGAGTCATGAACTGTATCACTGAGAGCTGCCTGGTTGTGTTGCACTGAATGTGATGCAAGATGTGTTTTATGTCTTCATTTCCTGCAGGATGGACCAAGTTTGCGCGGCTGACACGGGCGCTTACCAACAACCGCAACACGCTGCAGCAGCTGGCGCCCATCAGCAAACATGAAGTCACCCATAAACAGTCCAGACTGGCGGAGGTGAGCTGACGACACACACACACAAACAAATACACAAAATCTTGTTGCTCTAAAACAGTTTGCAAGGAAGGTTAAAGTAGAGGTAACCATGAAAACCATGATAACCAAGTACGTCTTCACTGCTTCATGCCATGGAGCCAAGAACTATAAAATAACTGTCTGAGCATTAACGTTCATTTGTGATCTTGTGATTAGCAGTTTGACAAAACAAGTTTAACTCAAGCTTCCAACCATTTCTCTTGGTCTTCATCGTTGAGGTGTCTGCTGTTATACAACTAAGACAGTGTCGGCGGAGTTTTTCTTCAAACATCTTCATCAGCATCGCCACAGAATATACGACATCGTTAATCAGGTGTTGCACATGCACGGGAAGGGGAAGTATCAATGATGGTATCAAGAAATTTTAAAACAACAGCGGCAAAGTTTTCAAAACTTTAGCTGAGATACAAGCAGTCCAGCATCAGCCAACAAGGCGTGAAGAGTAACATGAGCTTAACGAGTAGCAATTCAACATATGCTAACAAGGCATAAATTAAGATAGTAGCAATCAAACGTCAGCTAATAAGCTATGAAGTAATCCAACATCAGCAAATACCACATTCAGGTACCGAGCTGTTGAGCTTGTTAAGGTGTGTTAAACTGTTTTTTGCCAAGAAGTTTAGTTTTTATTATAGAAATATTGGATTTTTAGTCATTTGTGTTATTCCAAATGTCAGTGTTTGGTTTCACTTCATTAACCTGGTGCCACAGAGGGTCACATTTCATAAAAACTGCTCCAACATGGAAAATAAACATCCTAAACTTTAAGGAGTGGACTTAAAACATGACTTCGTTGTTCATTCATGAAGATAAAGACCACCAGCACCACAACAGTTAACTGATCCGTCATCTGAATTGCCGCTACAGGCGCCTTTTTATGGACACTACAAATCTGCCACCGTAGCAACTCGCTGCTCTTAACATTACTTCTGCACAAATAAATCCTCATATAAAACATTAAACATTCAAGCTGAGTTAATCCACGCTCACACTGACTCGTGCATTAATAGACGGACACAAACATGCAAAGCATACTGTACTCTGTCACACCACAATCACGCCCTCTGTGCATCCATCCGCTCACATGCCAACTTCCCCCGGAGCTGCAGTTGTTCGACACAGCGAGCGGTGCTTTCTCTTCCTGAGAACGCTGCGCTCCTGTGGACTGCCGGTGTTGTAAATATTTCATGATGGGTGGAGAGACAGAAGCAGGGTGCTGTGGGCACTCTGAATGATTGTGACTGCTGCTAGAAATTTAGAAAATGGATTTCGGGGTTGGGGAGAAGATGGTTCGTGTTCGTCTCATTGCCGGAGCTCACCCACCTGTTTTATTCATGAAGCTTTGACTGAGGTGTGTTGCCTCTAATCAGAATTTGTTTGAGTTTCATCCCTGCTTAGCACATGAGGCGAGGAGCAGTGTGGGTTTTTTGGGCAAAAGCGTTACTTCCAGGGCTGTTTAAAGGTGATGAGGGCAGGACGATGAAAGAGAGGATGGAATTGAAAAGGAGGAAGGATGAAAAGAGCAGCGATGAGAGAAGTAGTTGAATAGGAGACGAGAGGCAAGGTAATGAATTAAGTAAGGAAGTAGGAGGTAACAAGGAAGGAAGACGGTCACGAGGGAGGCAAAAGGGGGGTTGGAAGAAGTCTTTCTAATGAAAGATGGTACACTATGGGAAATGAGAAAGCTTAACCCATACCCATTTCAAATTAATTAAATCTATCTCATGAATCCTGCAACTTTATGCCCATTTACATCACTGGACTGCTGATTTTTTACAGCAAAAGTAGAAAGTAAAAGTAAAAGCATGCAGACAAACTCCAGTAGAGATTTACAGGTGTTGCAGAGTTCGTTGTCGCTGTTGTTGCCGTTACTGCCGAGGCGTCTCCTTAAATTTACCTTACTTTTGACAGGAAATCAGGACACAAGCCTTCACTTCATGAAGAGTGCCTCGTCTGCATGCTTGCCCACCTCTTCGGTTTCCTCTTGGGGTCACAATTCTTGTGTATTTTTCCTGATGGACGACAGTTTTTCGCACCTTTTTCCCCTTTTAGTGATCATAACCTGTATCTGGTGCTGTACAGACTGTGCTGTCGCGCCTCGTCCTCCTCCGTGAGTGAGCAACGCACATAAAAATGGAGACGAGAGGGAAATACTCGAGCAAATTTCAGATTTCCTGACCAGAAGAATTCCCATTTCTAATAGAAAGTTAGAAAGGGAACCGGGCTGTAAAATCTGCTGCGTCGATATTTCTGGTAATCACTGAGGTCTCGCTGCATCAATCATCGTGGACAGGCTGAAGGGCAGCGGCATGCAGCGACTCTCTGAGCGCCAGGGGCTAAAAAATGCTGGAGTTTCACCAGTTTCAATTATTCTGCAATGTTTTCTGAGACTTTGAATTAAAATTATATAACATGACATATTATTTTGCTATTTGAATTCTTTAAAAGTCACGAGAATGCAGGAAATAAAGTCTCCGAGTGAGGTTTTTATTAGCTCTTTAACAAGCGTGTCAGCACAGTAATGTAATATCACACTGTACTTCATTACTGGAAACGAGGCGGACGGTAAAGTTTTCTCTCTATTTCTTCTACTTGTTGACGTAATGAATGTCTAATATGTAAATGTATGAATAACATTAAGACTGAATCCACATGAGGCACCTTCCTCTGTAATTGGGGGCCACTTTCTAATGCTGTCAATCCAACAACCCACGCTGCTTTCACTGTCAGTCACTACGACTCACCGCTGCAGTAATGGCGACGCAAATTGGTCGCCAGATTCGTCTTTATCCATAATTTACACCGACGGTCTGTTTGAATGTTGTTTTTTTCCAACTTTCTAGCTGAAATCTCTTCAGTCTGAAAACATCCACATGTTCAGTCTTCTCAGGGACGTCTGGGCAACACTTTAATGCAACTGTGTTATGTTATATTGTTATTCATTCTCTGTAAATACTTGTATCTGTGGTCAGGCGAATGTCGAGACTGAAGTGCGTTTTATGACGATTAAATGATAGGAGTAGGAGTCTGGTGGCTTCTATGAGCAGCTGTTTCCGGTTAAACATAAAGGATCTTTAACGAAAAGGTCCGTCTCTGTAAGGATCCTTTCCATAATGTTGTCAGACACTTCGAATAACAATCTGAGCCTGTCAGCCGCAAAAACAAGCAATTCAAGTGGACGTACGCAGTCGCCCAGAGGGGCTACACTGCCGCCCAGCTCCTGTGCTCTCACTCCATACTGACAAAATATATCAAAGTTACCCTTTAAGTGTTTTTAAACTGCTTGTAAATGACAAAGAAGTGGGTTAAATTTAAGTATTATCCTGTGACCTTTCCGTCAACTGGTGACTTTTAATGCCACATTGATGTCGTATAGGATAGATGGTAAAGATCGTAATGACTCGCAAGTTCTGACGTCATCGGACCACCGAGGGGTAGAAAATACTGTGAACTGATCAACACACGGCTGTATCGATCAATTAGAGTTTGTTTGCATTGAACAGCAGACTTCGGCTGATGTGAGGCAGCCATGTTTGTTTGGTTTTCAGGAACTTCTGTGTTGTTAAGCACCAAGTTGGATAAAATGGAGCTCTGTTTCCCTTTCATAGTCACCACCTGAATATTGAAGTCAAAGCTACTTGCTACCAAGGTTGAATTTTAGTAATTTATTTTGCATACTTTGATTTCGAGAGTTTTCTTGCTGTGAAACAGAAACCTGAAGTTCTGGTTTTACTTTGGCTTTTTACAAGTTGTGTAGGAAGGAAGGCAATGAATTTCATGAGGACTCGGGGAGGAGAAGGAGAAAATGAGTGAAGGAAGGAAGAAAAGGAAAGAAGAAGAAGAAGTTTTGAAGGGCGGAGGGTTGCAAGTACAGAAGGAAAGAAAGAGATGTAGAAGGCAGGAAGAGAAAGAATGTAAGAAGTAATGATGGCTGGGAGGTAGGAAGGGGAAAAAGGCGTAATCAGTTACAAGCTGATACACCCTCTTCCCTATCTTCCCAGCCCGCGTCGGATGGTAGAGGGTTACATAACGTCCTGTGCACGCTCAATAGATATCGCAGGTGATCCATCTGCTCTGCAGCCTGAAAGGCACAGCTGGCGTCTTCTTTCGAGGACGTCGTCGAGTGTCACATAAGCAGAGTTGTTTTCCTTTTTTTCCCCCCCACAATGCCGCTGGGCTCCTAATTGACAGTCTCATATTCGAGCGTTGGTGCTGCTCTTGACCAGGGGCTGTTTGATTGGCAGCTCTGATGATGAGGATTAGATGAGATGCAGCTCCGGAGTTATGAAGCCTGCTGTTGATCCTCGTTACTTAACGTCAGACTGAGTCCCACTGTGAGGACAAACGGGGCTAACGGAGGCTAAACAAGGCTAACTCCTCTGAATGTGAGGCAGATATCTGAAGGTTTCTGTTGTCATCGTTTGTAGTTGTAACGTCATCCTACTGACTGCAAAAAACTACAATTAAAACTATGCCTTGTATAATTAATTGCAGTGACAAGATGCAAGAGGTACTGTAGAAGTTATACAGCAGTAGTGGCAGTAGCAGTACAAGTATACATGTGTACATGAAATGGAAGAGTAGAAGTAGAAGTACTAGTAACAGTATTAATGACATACGTAGTAGCAGTAGTAGAAGTGGTGGTAGTAGCAGTAGTACTATTAGTTGTGGTAGTAGTAGTAGAAGTAGTAGTACTAGGAGTTGTGGTAGTAGCAGTAGTACTATGAGTTGTGGTAGTAGTAGTACTATTAATTGTGGTAGTAGTAGTAGAATTAGTACTATTAATTGTGGTAGTAATAGTAGCAGTAGAACTATGAGTTCTGGTTGTAGTACCACTAGTACTATGAGTTGTTGTAGTAGTAGTAGTAGCAGTAGTACTATTAGTTGTGGTAGCAATAGTAGCAGTAGTACTATGAGTTCTGGTAGTAGTACTGTAGTAGCAGTAGTACTATGAGTTGTTGTGGTGGTAGCAGTACATGCAGTAGTTGATGAACAGCAGTATTTCTACTAGAACAGTCGTAAAAGTTGCAACTCTTTCAGTGCAGCAGTCTGGTATTTGAAAGGAAGCATCATCGTGTGTTATTATTGTTATTTGTATCTGTAGACTGTGTTACAGTTCATCTGTGCAGCAGCTGGATACAAAGAGAATAATCTGCAGTTTAGTGTAAAATGAGTTGAATGGTTGACGTGTGTGATGTGTGTGTGCGTGTGTGTGCGTCCTGCAGAGGAAATCAAACCGCTGTGTGTGGCGGCTTTAATGCAGTCTGAGTTGTGCAGAGGAGGTCGAGCTCAGCGGGGGCCGTCATCAACGAACTGCAAACGACAGTATAATGGCTGTTTTTTTATTATTCCTCTCTTCGGTTAACTCTTCTCTCCCTCTCATCGGATTTTTCCTTTATCTCATTCTGTGTCCTCCTCT
Source organism: Pagrus major (assembly GCF_040436345.1). NCBI lineage: Eukaryota > Metazoa > Chordata > Actinopteri > Spariformes > Sparidae > Pagrus > Pagrus major. The sequence continues at coordinate 3,074,828 of NC_133230.1, read as the reverse complement.
GTCTCCGTCTCATTTCAAGCCAAATGTATTCATTATGCAGTTTTGTCACAGAGAGCGTTACTTGGCAAAAAAAGAGAGATGAATGCAGATGAAAACTGGAGGAAAACATTACAGATTTCGATGTACTCTTTGCACTCGCTTCCCATCTCTCTCTGCACACATCCAGCAGCAGGGGGTCATTATAACGAATATAAAACAACATAATATTCTTATTTTTGTTGCTTATTTTTCCTTTTTGATCTCTTTCATCTATTTCACTTATTTAATTTCCATCTTTTCCTTTCTCTACTGTCTCTTTATAGTCCGTGCTCTCTTGCTTTTCAAAACAGTTGGAGTGAATGTACATTGTCTCAGGCGTCTGTTACAAATCTAACTGAATAATATAAATGACAGAACAAACTTTTCTTAGTACACGACAGTAAATTGCTGCATGTGAATTAATTAATAGATTAATCAGGGTTGTGTTCGTCTTTGTGCTCAATTTAAAGTATGAAAACTGGGCCAGAAATCATAAAGAATGAAAGAAGATCAAGTAGATGAAGTTTTGATTTGTTGAATCCAGAACGAACTGTGTTGAATAAATTAATACGTTGAATTTCTGTTTTTGAACATCTTGGAATGAGTGAAATATATGAGGGTAAAAAAAATATGTAAGACGCAGTCATGGGCTGAACTTGTTGGTTTTCTTACTTTTTGTTTTGTTTTGTTCAGCTTAAGATCAGACGACTTCTTGTTTTAAAAAAAACTGTACAGAAAGATGCACTTGTGCAATAAATGTTGGACCATTTATTTCAAAGTTGAGTTTGCAAAATGTTCTACAGACAATCGATGAAAAGCAAAACATGAAATAAGTGCAAACCACATTAAAAGACGATTAAAATATATATATATATAAAGAGAAGAGATGAAGGTAAACACAAGAGAGTTAATGAGATTTAAGAGCTGGCAGGATCAGACACAGCTACACGGAGACGAGTCAATTAAAAATACGCCTTTAAAGAAGTCGTTTAAATGATGGTAAAGATTTGGCAGCTGAAGTTGGTCGACTGTCTAAAAGCTCACGTGACACTGATTCGTATGTATGCCAAAGTTATTTGTCTCTTTCTTGATTAGCATATTTTAAATCTACTTGTATTACTTTTAGCTGTAGAGAGTTTTGTTGTGTTAACGTTTCCGTCACATCTCCAGGTTCTGCAGCTGAACTCGGACATCCTCCCTCAGTACAAGCAGGAGGCCCCCAAGACGCCTCCGCACATCATCCTCCACTACTGCACCTTCAAGACCACCTGGGACTGGGTCATCCTCATCCTCACCTTCTACACGGCCATCATGGTGCCCTACAACGTCTCCTTCAAGACCAAGCAGAACAACATCGTGTGGCTGGTGCTGGACAGCGTCGTGGACGTCATCTTCCTGGTGGACATCGTCCTCAACTTCCACACCACCTTCGTGGGCCCCGGCGGGGAGGTCATCTCCGACCCCAAGCTCATCCGCATGAACTACCTGAAGACCTGGTTTGTCATCGACCTGCTGTCCTGCCTGCCGTATGACATCATCAACGCCTTCGAGAACGTGGATGAGGTACGGTTGGGCTTTTTGAATCGCTCTCTGATTGGGAATTAGCTTGTGTGACCTCCACCTGAGCGGACAAACTTCAGACTATCATCCTTGAAAACATAGCAGCTGTTCTGGAAATCAATTCAATTATCAACTAAATGAAAGTGATTTCTCAGAGTCGGCTTCTGACTGAGTCTGGGGCGAGAAGTAGGTCATGACTTTGCAGAGTTGAGCTTCATGTTATATGTAGAGTGCCTGGTTTAATGTAAGAAGTCTGAAGAGGTGATGAATCACCGTGTCATTATGTCATTATGTTTCCTGCTGGTTGCTGATTGGTTAAGCTCCCACCAGCTGGGCTCAGCTGAGTCTCAGTGGCTGTTTGTGACCCAATTTACACCTGTGATTAACATGTTGCTCGTACCTGGATATTTTGTCTGGATCAGGAAGAACTTATATAACGTTAACGCATCTGAATGTGATCAGATTAGCTAGACGTCATCTCGAGGTGATCCTTTAGACACGTAAACAAATCTGAGCTCACAAGAATGGCTTTCTGTCTGACTGTGTTTTGGAAGAAAAATCCATACAGGTTTGAGATTGACTTTGTTGGCTGAAAGGAGGAGGAAAGACTTTTCCCTTCTGCTGAAACAAGAGAGTGTTTTTGGTGGAGTGCTTGAATTAGAGATGTGGAGCAGCGATATGTTACTGGAGACGACTCAGCAGTGTTTTGGCTTCGGGACTACAGATGCTGGGAGTCGCAGGGATGGCACTGATGTAACAAATACACAGCTTTTTGACACGCTGCCAGTGTGACTCTGTGGCAAGGTTGGTCGGTTCTTTAGTCCACTGCTTTGATTAAAAGGATAGTTCAACCCCACTGTCATGAGCATGAACCTCTTCTCCACGAGTAGATGCACGCTGCCTTCTGAGCGGTGATACGGTCGGCGGATGTAGTTCGGTAGAGGGAAAATAGTGCTTGCGCGAAACTGCTCACAACAAGGTCTTGAATAATCGGGTCATGATTTCTGGAAAGAGACATGTTGAGTTTTTTAAATGTATTTTTTGGTGCTGGAGTGCCATCTTGGAGAGAAGATAAACATCTCTCCGTCTTCAAAACTCTGCAACTCACACCAAAACAATCTAGATGGATCATTTAATAGCAGGGATAACTGTCAGGATTCAATAGCATTCAGCTTTAAATGTACACGCTCATATATTGCAGGTTTGAAGCAGCTGCGTCTCAGTCGAGCCTCATGAACTGTTTTCTTGCCGGAGTTTGTGACACAACAGCAGGTGCCATTTTAGTTAATAAGCTCATGAAGCTCATTGATTAATAATTGATAATGGTTTTCTCTCTGGCTGAGATAATAGATGACAGTCTGCTCGCGAAAATGGAGAATAATTGTAATTTCTCCCTCTCCTGCCGTCATCGGTGTGTTTATCTGCAGAAGCTTGAAATTCATTAGTGAAATCCTTTAATACAGTCATGATTCTCAGGTCAGCTGGGTGTATTTAAGTCTGATAGCACGTAGAATTGAAGCAGGACCGAGTATAATGATGATTGGATTGTTATTATTGTGGCTGAAGTGAGTTTCTTCAGGAGAAAGAACAAAAAACTGACAGTGAGGATGGTTTCCGGGTCTTAGAGAGGGAATAACTGCCTTTACCTGATTCTGACAGAGAATCTGATGCACTGCTTGGTCTCACATTGATCTTTAGCAGCTTTAGAGTCTAATTAGTTTCAGAAAACAGCTGTTGTTGGTTACATTAGCCTGCGGGAAGGAGAGATTTTAGCTCCTGAACCTGTTTTCTGCATGCTGCTCTTGGAGGGATCAGGCCCTCGTGCTCTCGGTGTTTTTTCACAGCCATTTACACCCGCCAGATATCGAGGAGTTATATCAATACGGCCTGAAGTCCATTAACGGTGATTTTCCACTTGATTTCCCTCTGAATTAATTAGACCTCAGCCTCAGTAGAAGAATCTATTCAATGTGAAACAAATACAGAAGAAATATCTGCTAATGTTGAACTGCGTTTGTGCGTTTTCTCATTTAACATCTTTTCATGAGTGGGTGTATATATTTTGTTTAATAAAATAAAAAAAAACCCTTTCGAGCACTCACTGTAGGTGTGTGCTCGTGGCATCCATTGTCATATTGAATGTGTGTGTACGTATGCGTCTGCCAAGCGAGGGCTTAATTAGCGTTAGTTTTGAACGCCAGTAATAATAATAAAACCAGTATTTAAGCTGCCAGCAGCTGAATCTTTCAACATCTATTAATTTTACATGCCAAAAAGTCATTCCACACCTCCCTCAGTGTTTTATTCTGGTTCTGAACAACATTTAGACAAAACAACACACAAAACACACACAGACTCTTAACTTGTGAGACTAGAAAACTTCTAGAGATGAACTTTGGATAGTTTTTTGCTTTCGTAACTTGTATTTTTCGTTGAAGCAGGTTGTATATCAACGATTATTCTACATCTAGCATCAGTTTTATGTTCTGACCCTGAACATTGTTCCATGAGGAAGAAATGTGCTGCTTTTTGCTGAAATGGTCGATGCAGGAAGACCGAACATATTTTTGATGATTGTTGGCAAACATTTGCTTCTTCCAACCAATTTTTATATTGTTATAGAGCTGGGCTATATATTTATATATGATATATACCGTATATAGATTTATTTATCATGATAGACATGATGACATGATAGATATGTCGTCTTAGATTTTGGATATCGTTATGCATCGTGATGTCTTTTCCTGGTTTTAACGGCTGCATTACAGTAAAGTGATATCATTTTTCCAGACTGTTGGGTTTTGGACCTCAGCTTGCATTATTAAAGCTCGCTTCCTGCCGTTCGGGTCCTCACCTTTGTTGCAAACTACAGCAAAAGAGAGAGTAGTTTTCACCCAAAGTGTGCAGTTTTAACCTCTCCTTACATTAGTTTCTCCACTGAGAGTTAACTGGTGGGGTTGATGAAAAATATAGTAATATTGTTGCCATGGTTAACCTGCAGTTAAATACACCCTGAGGAGGGATGAAGGAAAGCAGTTAAACTGTTGTTTTACATTTCCTGATATAAACTTTACCAACTTCCAGCCAGTCAGAAACAAATATTTCCCATAACAGGCCGTGAAGGGGCTCTAATGGCCCTCCTGGGACACAGTACTTCTTTTACAGAAAACATTATTACATGAATAAACAAAGTGTCCCAAGAAGATAGTTTTAACGCAGCTGCGACCTGACGTGAGGCTAATCTCGAGCTCGTATGTCTCAGTGGTAACTGTCGGTGTTAAACCTCCTCCTCAGCATGTTTCTGTGTGTCTGTGTCTCCTGCTGCTGCCCACTGTGTCCTCCTCCTGACTGAACGCTGTATTGTGTTGTGGATGCTCCCACCTGTAGGTGTTTGGAGCGCTGCTGCGTCTTGATTCAGGCGTCTCACAGCCTCCGGCCTCTCACTGCCGGTCGCTGATGGATTCGATGAGATCCCGCTGGGTGAAGTTTTCTGTCTTTTAAACAGCAGGCAGCGAGCAGGCAAGCGAGCTGAGAGGGAAATCAATGGCACGTAAATTTCCAGCCACTACAGAGGACACATTCAGACGCTCTTCCCCTCTTTGCTAAATTGACATTTTTGTTGCTGCTTTCTGAAGAATAGACGATGCTGAATGAGGACAGTGCGTGGGCGGCTTAAGGTGCAGCAAGAAAGAAAATAACGGAGATTATTATAGGCTCGTCGCAGACTGCTGCCGTCTCTGATGGCTGAAGTATTTTTAGTCGTATTTTTTAATGCAGGTTTCGGTGCCAAGCTGGTGACACGCAGGTGCTGCCAACTCACGTACATACACATCAACGCATCCATATTTATGAGTTGTGAGGGCCATTACCAAGTGCCAACTATAACTCCTCTCTAATGGGGAACTTTGTATTTGAATTTCTTTGTCTTTTACACAATCTGCATCTTAATTTTGTTGTTTTTGGTCTTTAGTACCATCGGTGATAGCTGCAGCCCAGTCACCAGGATATAATGACATATCACGTTCACATTAGATGCTTATTAGGCACCTTTCACATCAGGAGGTGCAGTGGAAGGCGGTGCTGTTATTATCCCCGCAGTTAAGATGGTGAGAAAAATATTATCCCAGGACAAGACAAGATCAGGAGCTACAAGTTGTACTAAAACAGAACTTTCATCTGAGGTGCAGGAACTTTTCTCTTTGTTTCTTCCTGTTGACATTTTGGATATACAAGGTTTTTTTTTCGTATCTAGCAGTGCCTACACAGAAGCACACACGGGTCAGCAGCAGTAACACCAACAGACCGACTGAAGTAGTCGGGCTATGGCTGTAAAACAGCAAAAAAACAAAAAAATGATGTAACACTCTCATGAGGAGCTGTGTTGACGCTCCCTCGGGTCGAAGCAGAGGTGTGTGAGGAGTCAGAGTGTGTGTTTGTGTGTGTGTTGAAGTGTAGGGGGAGTTGTGTTGGAGTCAGGCAAAGGAAGAACCCCCCGCGGGTCCCAGAGCCACCTGCTGTCACCGAGGAGCCTGGCAGGCCGATGGGAGCTCACAGCGTGCGTCTGCAGGCGCTGTGGCGTCTCACAAAGTCTAATCCAGGCTGACCTTTGCTGCGTGGCGTGCATGCTGCCACCGCCACGGCCGGCCGAGCTGACAGAGCCAGGAGGAAGCTGTGCGCCATGCAGTCGGGGGGTGGGATATTAACGCACTGCGTGTTAACACAGAGAGAGGGTGGGAGGGAAGAGTCAAGGGATGACTGTCGGATGGGAGGAAGTGACGTGATCGAAGGAAGAGAAGAGGTTGCTGGGTGTTGCTTTATGTCAGTTAGTTTAATTTTTAATTGTCGACAAGCGCAGAGACACCAGAGAAAGCAGAGGACATTTTGTTTCCGGGACGCTTTATTGTACTTTAAGCAGATCGGTCTTATTGCTGGTGTGCTGTTGGATAATGACTCAGGTGATACACTGAGATTGTTGAACTTCCTGTCTGTGTTAGCACAAACTTTCAGCAGAGGTTACTGATATATCATCCCCAATATGTTGAACTTTAAGTAACCAAAATATTGGCACGCCAACAATCTTATCGCCTTGTTTATGAGCGTTGGGGTGTCGTGTTGAGCTTTTGTTTTCGGTGCCAGCGCTTTAAGTTCTTCTTTCCCACCCGTGTGAGTTTTGACAACAAAATAAAAGCATGTGGTGTTTTTTCTTTTTTCTTCTTCACTCTGCCAACTTTGCTGTGCATTTATTTTTGGAGGTGGACTGTGTGTTCCTAAAGCTGCCATATGGTTGGTCAGAAATAGCATCCTTTATGTTGCATTATTGGGTGTACGTGCGTTTTAATTTACGCCTTCAACAGTAAAACGTTTTTTTTAATTTCCTTCCTCCATTATAATGAAGCGATTGTACAGATGGTTATACCAGCTCAGATCAGATTGGCTATGACATCAAATCAAACTTCAGAAGTGCAAACAAGTCGTGATGAAAATGTGGCATCATCACCAATACCCATTTCAAAAACAAGTTCTTATCAGGGCTGCTAAGATTCCTTCTAATGGCCAGCAGGGGGCGGCTCCAGTGGTTTCAAAAGAAAGTCTGACTGTATGTAAGCTTATGAGAAAATGACGCTACTTCTCACTTGATTTATTACCTCAGTAAACAGTTTCCTGACGACTTTATGGTCTTAATCTCTAGTTTCAAGTCGTCTTCTACACAGAATGATGTTTGTTTTGTTAACTATGGTCCCATTTAGAGTAAAATAGACAATAAAGCACAGGATGATTTAGGGCGTGGCTATTGACAAGTCTATCGATCCACCCTCTCATCCAAATATGGTCACTCCTGGCTCCAAAAAGTAAGATGGCGATGACTGTAATGCCAAACTCGAGGCTTGAAAATGACACTTGGTGGTAACAGGACATTTTTTTATAACCTTTTTGACATGTCATAGCAGGAAAACAGCTGTAATGGTAGTAAAAGTAACTTAGGTGTGCAAATATCAGGACCTTGGTATCGTGCATGCTGGCTCACTGTCATTGGCTTATTGGGAAACTTTAAATGGAGCAGAGTCATTGTTAATATTGTTAGTTATTACTGTGCTTTTGTTTAGTATGAATGCAAAGGTGGTTTGGAGTGTGACGAGAAACTAATGAAAAACAAAACGTTTCTCTGTCCCTGCTGCTCATTTGGTTCAACATATTACAGTCTGATGTCAGTTTGATGCGGTTCAATTGCCAAAGTCGACTAATCCCACAGATAGTTTATATTTGATTTGTTTCACGTGTCAAAAGCTTTTAAACCAAAAGCATTTTGTGGTAGTGAAATATCAAAAACATATTCCGTTTAAGATTTGAGAATATCCTCGTGTTTCGACTGATCAAAGGGAGTTAAATAAAAAAATCAAAGGATTAAATATTAAACAGAAAGCACCTTTGTGTTTTATCTTTTGCTGCTTGGAGAAGCTCCTGCTCCTGGCTCCTGTTGCTGTGGAGTGACAATTGAAAACTCAGCTGAAGCATGGCGCTCTTTTGCTAAAAGCTGAGACATTTTGAATTTTTAATGCTCACCGGATTGAGCGCTGAAAAACACGTTAAGCTCCCAGTGCTGTCAGGAATATGCAACAGTGCCTCTTCTGCTTTGAAAATAATGAGAGAAAGAGCCGGCGCTGTGAAAAGAGCTCCCCGGTGGACATGTAATCTCCGTCTCTTCGCCGTCGCACTTCGCCGGGCTCTGTTTGGATAAACAGGTGCTTATGAGCCATGATTCTACATGCGTTGCGTGCTCTTGACTCATGCTCTTTTCATCTGTGCTGCTCTGTCCCGTGGCTACTTTAATTTAGACGCATTTACATATGAGCTGGGAACAGTTTGAGTCCCTGGGGAGGCCTTTGAAGCTGTGGCTGGAGAGAGGCTGCGAGGGCCGGGGAGGGCTGCGAGGGTTTGTGGCATCAGAGAGAGTTGAGGCGAAGGTGCAGCCAAGATCTCCTTAGTCCAGTGGAGTTAAAACGGCCCTGGTCAAGTCAAAGAGTTAGGAAAAAGTAAAGATCAAAGACAAAAGAGTCTAATTCAAGAGCAAATTAGTGACAGCAAATGTTTCTTAACTTTTGCAAGGAGTCACAAGAAGTTTTCTTCAGGCTGAACACAGATGCAGATCCGTCTGTATCAGCTATGTAGGTTTTGTCTTTAAGTTTTCAACAACCAGAATTAATGTTGGCAATGTAAGTTTCTGCAAACCATGGATATGTTAAAACATTTCTTTATGTTTAGTTTTATCTTGTGACAACGCTGTGCTTATGCTCTGGTCAGGTTTAGACGAAAAGATCATGTCTTGACTTACAATACCTGGTTTTGTTGACACAAACAGAGCTAGAAAAGTCAAAATATCCAGTGGTTTCACACTTACACATGTTGAAATGCAGTCTTGAACAGTGGTCTCTGGCTTGACCGCCACCTTGCTTAGCTTTTTAAGGTTAGGAAAAGATCATGTTTTGGCTTAAAAGAAACCTAGTTCTGTCGCCACAAACATGTCTGTAAAGTGTTGCAACGTCCCGTTAAAAATATTCACAGTGTATAGTGGAACAGAGGAGGGCGAGGGGAGGGGGTGGACTTTGAGCTCTTGTCTGGATAAAATATGCAAAATTTAAGACGGAGCAGAAAGATGCTGACCAGTGAAAAACACAAGTACAGAGTCAAGAAAACTTTGAGAGAAGCTTTGGTCTAACTGGGGTTAAAATAAGGTCAACAGAGGTTGACTGGAGCTGGTCCAGCTGAAACTGAAGAGTTTGAAGGAAGCAGCTCTGCTCGTCCTCAGCGGTCTGTATTACGTAACATCAGCTCCTACATCATTAGATAACCCTGCTGGCTTTTATCTACTGTTTTTCCCCCTCTATGCTCTAAAATGATTCTTTTTGTAATGTTGGTAAATATTTAGCTCGGGGTTGTACACTGTTGGCCCCTGCTGCTCCAAACGCTCGGCTGTGTTAATTGTGTTAAAACGGATCGTGCAGAGCGTGCGGGCGCCTCGGGGACCTGGTTGCTGCTGCTGCTGCGGTTGAAAACAATCAGTTTTGTTTATTTTGAGCCTCGTTCTCAGGCAACTGTGTTTGGCAAAGTTAGTGGTATAGAACAGGGGATAAAGAGCCAGGTCCTGTGGAGGACAGGGGTCAGCTACAAGTAATAATTCAGACTGTGTGGGGTGAAGCCCTGTGCTGTTGTGCATTAAACTAATATTTGTGTTTATGAGTATTAGAGCCTGGCTGATATCGTACTCTGAGATGGATTCTTTCAATTAGTCGATTAATGAACTGTGGCCAAGAGTTGTACTCAGCAGGATGTTTTACAGTGAAAATAAACTTGTCATTGGTGGACAAACTATCACAATGTCTTCTTAGTTGTATTCGTTCCCTGTGCTGCTTGTCTCTCTCCACCTCCTGCCCTCTCTAGCTCTGCCCAGGTGTGCCATGTCTCGATTGCCCAATGAGATGCACTTGGTCTGGGAGAGGAGAGCTCAAAAGCTACCGTGGCTTTTGTAGTGGGGACTGCTGGTTTTAATGTCTCTCAGCCTGGGATTTTGCACTGTTGGTTGTGTTTTAACTTTAGTTATGTGTCCACAGGATCCGTGGTTTCCACGCTTCCCTTTCACTAACTATGTGGGAAGCCATGCACTGCATTCTGGTAGCGTAACGTGTTTTGAGAGCTGGGGCGTCTAGCTCTGTTGAATTCTGGAGCACACGTCCCACAAGTGGTGTTTGTCCAATTAGGTGCAGCCAGTGAGTGTTTGCGTTGGTGTAGCCTGCTTTGGCCAAGCGTGTAAAGCTGGGAAGCGTAGCGTGCCCTTGCATCAAATGTGTGTGGACGAGTTCCTTAGTGTTTTTTTTTAGGTATTCCATGGATTTGGTTGTTTTAAAGTTGTTGCTCTGTGGTTGATTTGGGTCAGTGGTGGAGCTTTGTTCGCCCCAAGTTTAAACAGAACTTACCAGCACCACTTTATATATATTATAGTGTTCAACAAGCGGTACGTTGTACACCTTAAGTACAAAAAATGGGCTCCAGGGTTCATCTTTCTTTGTATGCATGAATGTGTGAAGTTCCCTGCAACCATGTTCCTGCTTTTAGACGGACCTTTCCTCTTTCAGCACTGATGTGTCTCTTATGAGACCAACATGTACAGTAACACTACTGAAAAGGGGAGCAGGGCTATTTATTTACTTTGTCCCATTCATACGCACTGACACGTAAAATAAGTTTAAAAAAACATACAGCGTGTTGTTGATGCTCCAGGCCGTCCTGCTCACTGGACTCTTTTTGTACTGTGACTGCAATGACTGAGCCACAGTACCATTATCAGTAATAGCGTCTGTGTTAAACTCCGACTCAACCAGTAATGGCTGTATTGGAGACATAACACGCTTTTACAGAAGTGCTTTCTCCTGAAGGTTATTCTTCTATTTTTACTTTTCACTATTAAAACAAGTTGTTGGTGGTTGTGTTTCAGGCATCATATTGCTCGTTCATGCTCCCAAATGTTTTCCTTTCAAAAAACTGGAATTACGTTTCAGGTTTAGGCTGAAGATGGTTTATGGCTTCAGTAGTTTAACTTCCTGATAGTTTATTGGAAGAAAATTAGGGATTATGAAAACAATTTAACAGTGTTTGTTTTCTGTTTTTGCAGAGACCTTGTCTGGTTTCCCCTTGGGTCCAGAGCTGCATAACACTAACCAAATGTCATTTAGATGTAATTTTGATGGATGTCGAAGTGTGGCTCTGAATGCAATGATGTCAGCTCTAGTTTTGCTCCAATATGCTCCCCAAAAATAAGGAGTGTACTCACTGACAGGAAAGTACAGCGATATGAAGCCGGGCACACTGTTGTTGTGATTGCACATTTTTACTCCCTAACTTATTTCTCTCACTTGTGTAGCTCTTACATAATCTTTAGATGTTGCTCTATGATGCCTACAGTCATTAAACCTCTCTGTTTACAGAGCTTAGCATCGGTTATTATCTCTAAGCGTATTATTGCAAATACAACAAGGTGATATGATGAGTCTCCAAATGACTTTTAGTTTAGTGTTTTAGGGATAATATAATTTGACGTGAAAGGTGTAAAATGGAAGTCTTGCAAGGAAAATCCCAGTAATTATAAAAGGATCTATGTTTGAGGTTTTTCAAACATTTTCTCAGTATGCTTAAATGAATATTTGATGGACAGCTTGCTAAACCCCTCCTCTTATCAGTGAATATCCAATCATAGTAACAGTTTTAACGGTGATGTCTTTGTTTTTAGCCTTTCCAAAACCAAAAGCACATGACGAAAAGTGTAAGGAATTAATAAAACAATGTCAGTGTTTTCTTGAGGTTTGTGGAAGATTCAGGTACAAGTATTTGGTGTGGGGTCTGTGGATATGTGCAAATATAGACTGGGAAGCATAGCAACAGTTACGAAGGGAGGTTGGGCTTAGACTATGGTCAGCTGTTGCCCAGGGAATGGATTCATTTTTTACTCTGCAGAAAACAGACATTTACCTGTAATAACCCAGATTTCTCTATCCTTCCTCTCCCTCCTTCCTCCCCTCAGGGCATCAGCAGTCTGTTCAGCTCCCTGAAGGTGGTCCGCCTGCTGCGTCTGGGCCGGGTGGCCAGGAAACTGGACCACTACCTGGAGTACGGGGCTGCTGTTCTGGTCCTGCTGGTCTGCGTGTTCGGATTGGTGGCTCACTGGCTGGCTTGCATCTGGTAAACTTTTTAGCAGTCACTGAGGGAAGTCTCATTTCCTCACAGTTTAGTGCCATTCAAAAGCCCCTGCTGGCTGCTGGGACTTTTTTTTCCAAACTGTTCCTAATTGGATATGTATGCTAAACATTGCTCCTGCCCTCCCCACACTGTACATTACAAAACATCTGCTGCTGTTCTGCTTCCTACAAGCGTTGTTTAGTTTCCTCACAGTCATCAGTTGTATTCTAATTTATTTATGCCCGATGGCAAACAATCGCTGCTATCCCAGAACATATGGTTTCGTTCCTTAAGATATACACAAAAGCAACATTTTGAGACATTCCTGCTTGATGTACTTCACATAAATTACCAGACAGAACGCCTTCATTATAAACCTCCAAAGCTGCTTTTATGTCTTTGTTTATTTGTTCGGATGGCCATTAGCTCTGCCTGAGGTCGAAGCTAGTCTTCCTGCGGTCCTCATCTAAGAACATATATTAAAGATTAAAGGAGTCATAAGACTGATGTGTAGGGTATCCTGTATGTGTATGTATTAATAAAAACTAGCACTAGCATCCTACAAATGTGATGTTCAAAGGTGCTTTCTTATTTGCACTTTAAAAGTTGATCTCTAATTTAGTCAAAAACAGAATTCCCTGCTTTCTTTGCTCTATATCCTACCGTGCATTTTCAAGATTTCAGTGTCTGCCTTGGTGAAAACCAGCCTTCTGTTACCCGTCTGGTGGCATATGTCTCTAAGTTGTGTTTTGAATAGCGGTACTGATCTGATGAGTCTTGGATTGTAAAACATGTTGAAAGCAGAAGTGCAGGGATCATCCTGTCTTCAATTTTTTAGCCAGTTGAGAAGTAAGTGCATGCTGTTGGTGTTAGTGCCCTATAGAAACCGTCACGTTATTCTGTACTTAAACCTATTTAGTATCAGTTTAATTGAATTAGTTGTAAAGTATTTTCTACATCACCTTACTACAGCTAACGCCTTGCCCATTCTATTGACAATATAGTTGATGTGTTTTGACCAGGATGATGTGTTGCCCAGGGTGATGGCCAATAGCTTAGTTTAGACTTCTTGCTGGATGGGTGTTTTATTTATAGAGTTTGAAGCTAAAGGCCACTGAGCAGGCTGCCATATTTGATGAATTGTGAATGAGAACGTGTTCAAGGATACATTTTTCAATAACGTCTAGCTCCTTGTTCAAGATGGCAGTCAGATCAGCAGGTGTTGCTGCTGATACATATGATGAAGTATCATCTGCGTACGGTGTTAATTTAGCATTTTTTTTACTGCGAACAGGAAATTGTTGTTAAAAATGTAACACATCAGTGAGCCGAGGCCGCTCCCTTGAGGAACTCCACGTTCCATGAACTTGCTATCTGAATAACTCCCTTTATAGAAGCTTCTGTGATCTATTTACCAGATATCTTACCATCCAGGCTGCTGCATTAACATTTCATTGAGATGAAAGTGAAAAGCGCATAAAGTAAGTTACCCTAATAACTGAATATGAGCCTCGACAGACCAAAGCGAAGCCCTGAATGTTGCTTATGGTCCTCCATCTGCTCTTACATGCATGACTAATGGTTTTAATAACCGTATTTAAGGGTTACTTAAGTGGCCTGTCATATATTCTTAAAAGCATGTGAGGCATACATTTTAAGATTTCAAGCACCCTGGGTATATGCTAAGGGATGCATACATAAATAAAGGATCAAGTCCATTTTAAATGTTTTAACGTTTTTCCTCGAGTCAGTGAAATAACTAAAAGCAGATTTTACCACTAGTCAGGCAACCTTAATATACATCGTAGTTGTTTTCTAAGTTTGTTTTACCCTGATTTTCTTCCATGATAACTTTGCTTTTGTCTTCAACAGGTACAGTATCGGAGACTACGAGGTCATAGATGAGGCCACCAACACTATCAAGATGGACAGCTGGCTCTACCAGCTGGCTAACAACATCGGATCACCGTACCGCTACAACGCTAGTGGTTCTGGCCAATGGGAAGGCGGCCCTGGCAAGGACTCTCTCTATATCACCTCTCTGTATTTCACCATGACCAGCCTGACGACCATCGGCTTTGGCAACATCGCCCCTACAACCGACGGGGAGAAGATCTTCTCCGTGGCCATGATGATGGTGGGATGTAAGTAGCTGCTTTTTAATTTGACTATGCTGTGGTGGAAGTTTGCAGAGAGCCACTTGGTATTTGTTGTGGTTTTGGTCCTTTTTGAAGAGTGAAATGGCGCAACAAAGAGTTTGAATGAGATTGAATGAGAATCTTGTTTCTTCTTGGAAGGAGCTTAGTATCTTTGAAATTGCACCCTTTCCCTTTCTCTTTCTTGGCGATGGTGCTTGGTCCAAGCGATAGATGGAAGTGGGCTTACTATGATGTTCTGGTTCTACTGAGGTTCGGGGGCTGCCCCACTGTGGGCGTGGTTTGTCCTGAATATACAGTTGAGTACTCAACTGCATATATTTTAATAGCCAAGTACTTTGTGACACATAAATAACAATGTATACAGCTCCATTGTTGGTTTGAGTCAAATAAGTGTGAGTCTTTCATCCTTTTTGGCCAAATTTGTGCAGAAGTATTCAGGATACTCACCACACTGTCTTCTCTGTGGAGTAAAAGCCACTTTTACTTTCTCTTGTGTATGATCACTTCTTGATTCATGGAGTGGGTGGGCTGCTTACAGATGGGTTCGTTTCAATGTGTTACCCCTTTTCAGATGGTAAAAACACAGAAAATCAATATATAAAGGTCCATGTTGATGTTGTGTCTGGCCGCCACGAATAAATCAATTCATGGGAAACACTGCAGCAGATATTTAATTCAGCAGATATCACTTTACGGCCTTGTTGTGTGTTATCGAAGCTCCACTGAGGGAGCTGCTCTCACTGAGAATGCTGGTTGTGATGTTTTCATGACATATTGACGTTTGAAGCGTTGTGATGTGCTCTGTTTGGTGCAGCCTGAGGATGCTGGTGTGGGCTGGTCAGTTTAACCCTCTACTGTTGAAATTTCCACAAAATGTAGTTGAATATTCACAATCAGAAGTAGATGGTTTCTAATGATTTTGGTGACTTTGGTCTGTTTATCTTATCTAATATTGGGCCTGTATTTGTACATTGCACATGTACTAAACATGCATTTGTTTTCTTATATATCAGGGTCCCAAGAATAGCAAAGTAATCATCAGTATGTTTTATTCTATTCAGCACTTGTGGGTTTAATGAACAATGAAGCCACTCGGGGCCGCAGGCAGGGTTTCATTTAATCATCTTGGGTTGCAGTCAATGTTGTTGAACGGTTGTGGCCAAATGTTTATTTTCCAATTTTTATAAGCCGTTTCCAATCACAGCTGCCATCCTGCTGACTATCACCCCCGCTTTAATGTTACCTAATATTAAGTACTGCTGAAAGACCCTTTGTTAGGACACCAGTCGAATTAATGGAGGTTGTGAGCTGGATAAGTTTAATTCATATATTTCTTCAGTGTTTGGAGGCTGCATACAGATCTGCACAGCGGGCGACACCATGATGATGATGAAAGCAGCAGAAACCTGAACAGAATAACAGAAGAGAGCATGTGACACACATGATTAATGACAAACTCGGCTCCCTGTGGTTAATCTGACGAATCATCTGTGGAAATGAGGGAGCGATAAGATATTAGTGGTTAACAGTGAGAGGGTTTAAGTGCATCTTGTGTATTAGAGTTTATGTGCGTGAAGGATGATGATTCGACTCATCTTTTTTTGTATTCCTGTCATTTTCAAAACAGGCTCATTACTTTACTTTGAATGCATTTGAGGGGAATTATGGATTACTATTATTTTGCTACATTGCCCGGCGCCTTCCCAACATCACAAGACTGATTTCAACCTATCAGTTCATATCGCTCACGGCAGACGCAGCGCGACGAAACAGCCACGCAAAAGACGTAAACAGACAGAGAGGGAGGCTGGAATGGGGAGAAAAGGCGTGTTAGTGTCTCGTATCTGCAGAGATTTTCTTATTTTCTCACGTTGTTGCTGCTCGGGACGCTTTACCAACCCAAAATGTGGCTATCTGACATTCTGGGAATGAGACTCAACAATCAACTATCTTTGTGTTGCGTTCAGGAACAGCTGGGACAAATCCTACTGATTCTACCTTTAACTTCAATAGTCTTTGAATTATATTAATATGACGTGAGCTTCAGTTAGCTTTGACCACAAATGTCCTTCAGAGGGAGACTTTTACTTTGAGTACATTTCAGAGCCTGTACTTAATTACTTTTAAACTTGAGTACAGAAGTTGAATCAGTACTTCTACTGGAGAAGAGAGTGTGTGGACTTTTGCCACCTCTGGATAAACATTGCTAAACAGAACAAAACCGCAGCAGTGCACAGAGGCATGAAAATGATTTTCTGGCTGGAAGCAAGCTTCTTTTGATTTTTCTGAGCAGGTCGGATTGAATTTCTTTTCTTTTGATTTTTTTGTTTGACGTCATTGTGATCATGACGTTCGTTTATATCTGAAGTTAAAGTGGGAATCAGTGGAGCTGATTTGCTTTGATGGTTTCAGATGATGGGATGTTAAGCAGCTTCTGGAGGAAAAAGAAATCGATTGATACTTACGTCCTTGTACAGTTTTATATCTTGCGGGCATGGTTTAACAATCTTTAAGGATTAAAACCCTTCAGTTTGTTTTGGGAGATTTGTTTTTCCAAAAGTGGCAGATTTATTACAAAAGCCTTTCTTTCTGGTGTTCGTGCTGTTTCTGCTGGCCCAATGTAGCTTGTGTAACAATGTCTACATCCTGGAGGAAAAGTTACTTTCAGGGCATCAATTATTGAACTGTATGCACAGTCTGCAAAACTCGGCGCACAGATTCTTACATGGGTACTTTTTTAATACAAGCGGCCCCCTGAAGGCTTTGACGGAGGAATAATAAACAGAAAAGTTGTGTTTATCCGTTGGTATTGAGGTTAAACGGATATGCAGCTGCAGGGACCTTTTATTGAACTGCAGACCAACAGACATTTTGTCAAACGTGGAAATGTATACTCCAAAAATGTCATATTTTTAAGTTAAATGTTATGCAATTCTCTGCTTAAATCTCTGTAGACTGTATGGAGGTTATATAATGCATATTCTTTACCGACTGACTGTTCAGCATTTCAGCCACATCTGCACCGGGAGTCTCGTACCTGTCTTGTATCTCGCAGTTGTTTAACCTGCTGACAGATTGTTTCTCAGTTGTGTTTTTTTTCATCTAGAAGCTTCCTGCCTTCAGGCCAAAGCGGCTTTACATTATTTATCACATTGCGTATGCTTGAACCGTCACGAGGAATGTTTGTTTCTATCTCATCATGCAAATCAGTCGTACACATGTGAGTCTGCGATATGGAACCACTTTAGATTTGTTGTCTTCTGTTCAATAAACATGGGAACGATTCCTCGAAAGCACCATGGGAACCGCAACAGTGTTTGTGTTTCTATCGGACGTTTATTTTCAGATCGGTGCCGTGTATCTAAGCAAGACGTCTATCGGTGGCTCCTGGGTAAAGAAAAATATTCTCTCAGATATTCAAAGATACTATGTGTTTAAGTTTTTTATAATTCCTGCAGCCCAGTATCTGCAGGAATTATGCTCATACTGAACAATGAAGACCTCACAATATAGGTCCAATGCTAGTGTTGGCTGTCAGTCCAGGGTGTAGGTCGGGCTGGACTTCAACCCTGTCTTGTTCACATTCAGGGATCAGACAATAGATATTGTTCTCACATACACAGATTTAAGACAGACATGACTGCACACACCTCCCTCAAAATTGGACGGTACAGTCGACAGCGCCTCCTTTCTTGGAGGATTAGCTGGGCTCACTGTATTCTTACAGCTGCAGCTCAGGTGGAAAACTGCTAAAATTGTTTCTCAAATTCGTTGTGTTGCCAAAGTATTTCAATTTCATGAGGCAGATTTTAAACACAGCGTGTGTCTTTTCATGTTCATTCTTCTGAGTAACCTAAAATCCGAAATGTCGCCAGATGTCTGCTTTCAAAATATTGGATGCATTTTTTGCTTTCTCTGCCACGTCTCCACAATTCAATGCCAAAGGATTTCACCTGTAACCTTCTTGTCTTCTGAGGGCTCTACAAAGAACCACATTGTATTCTACAGATGGAAAAAATGGGTCAACATTTGAATGTTTGTAGGTGAGGATCTTTTAACACATACACTTTCAACAATCCTCAAACAACTCTTTCTTCCAAGAATGGTTGTTTGGTTGCTCTCACACAGCTGTCCTCTCATTGGTTGGACACTGAAAGGTTATCTGGAAATGGAGCATCACGACAGCTCAGGGAGAGTGCTGAGACCACACTTTGATTCATTCACCAGCTGCTTGGCTGGGCTTCCCAGCTGAATAGTGTCCAGTCATGTTCTCGCATGTGTCCAGCACAGCCACTGCAACCTCAGACTTCTCACTTTTTTACTAAACTGTGTGTTTCTCAGGCTGAAATAATGTGAAGGACGTGAAATGTTAGTGCCTCTGCAGAGTTCGACATCTTCACTGTCTTTATTGGAAATCAACGTCTAACAAGGGCAAAGAACAGTTCTGCTGCTGATCATGTGTGGAGGGCCCGAGGGTGTGATGCTTCGACCCAAACTGAGCCCTCAGTCTCTCACCTTCACTGTGGAAAAACACTACCTTATCTGAAATGCTCACGCAGCCCTTATTGGTAGCCACACAAAGAGCCGAGGCTCAGAGCGAGGGCTGAGTGATCTGGGGTTCAGAGTCTGTCTTTGTTTGCTGATGTACGTCGCTACAACATTCACCATAATCAGACTCAACTGTAGCTGCTGGAATCTATAATATCGTCTTCATTCTCTCAGGAAGAAGACGTATAAACTTACAAACAACTTGTGAGTCCAGTAACAGAGGGAACGCAGCCAGTGCTTATTTTTAAAAGTGTTTTCATATCCCTCCTTAAAGTGTTTGGCAGGAAACTCCAGCGTTCCTCATGTTGCACAAACCTGAAAGCCAATTTTCACTTTGCCAGACCTCCAGAGGATCCTGCCTGTGGAAAGTGTTATGATGATTTAGCCACTTTAAAAGCTTTTTTCAATATCAGTCACTTCGTGCGAGCAGGCATTTTAAAATAGCCAAGTCTCATGTTGGACCAACTGCGTTTCTGTGTTTTTGTCTCGGTCCGATCCGTGTCTGCCCTGGAGTTTAGTATCGGGGCCAAGCCAGCGCGTCCCTGGGCTGTTCTCCATATTGTTTGTTCCTGGCAGCTGGACATAAACGGCCTCAGCTCGGCGGTAAACAACACAGAGGCCCGACGTGTCACTTCTGTCTGGCTGCGGCTGATAGTCTTCTTGGCGTGGCAGACCTTCACACGGGCTGTGTGGGCAGCTTCCTGATCTCAGCTACTGACAGCTGATAGTGGGACACACAGATAGCCGGTCCATTCATTTTAGTTTCTACATGTTTCTTTGACTATTACCGGGCATTACTGTATAAATGATCAGTTTTACAACATAACAGAGCTGCTGTAGAGAGAGAGAAAATAATGTGGTAGTGCTTTCTCATTTAAGAAGGGTTTCTAAGTAAGAAATATTCCAGCGGGGTTAATGGTTAATAAATCATTTACTGGTGCCCAGATCAGTTATAAGTCATTATAGCAACAGATCTTGGGGTGCCAGGTCTGGTGTTTATCCTCCTATACAGTGGCATGATACTTTGTCTTAATTGTACCTTAACTTATCAGGAGGACCATCTGCTGTAATAAATATTCATGAATAAAGACTCACATTTTAATAAGCTAAGTTATTAGAGAGTTGATGCTCTAATGCCTTCTGCAGTTTGCTCGGTTGCACCTGTAAGCACACCTAACAGTGATGTCACAGCATACTGACCCACTGCTGGAACACACTTCTGCATCACTACAGCAACATGAGAGGGTTAAGTGGCTGGAGGTCAGCTGGCGAGTTTTTAAAAGCCTTTTGCGTCTCCAGAGGGAACTGATGAGTACGAGGGGAAAGTCTGATAAGTCGCTTTAAGTGACGTCAGTGTCAGTTTGGGACTACAAGACTACAAGTTTCAAGAAAACAAATGGGGGCATGAAGTTAGAAAGAAATGAGCATAGCTAGTGGCTCAAAGCTGGATAAGCAGCCTACCGTAACACACCTGAATTTCCACCCAACTGTCAACAATCAAGTTGCATTATGGGTAATGTAGGCCAGCTTTTGACAAGGGAAGGGAAGAAGAAAATTGTGTTAGAAAATGTCCATCCCAAACAGTTTTATAGGAGTGCAATGCTATCAGTGGAGAAGTTTGTAGATTTCTTTCCTTCTAATGTGCAAAAGTCTCCAATAATAAACATAAGTTGGTTGATAAAGGCTTCTTACAATAATCTATCAAGTTTGTAAATAAGTCGATTTTGGTCCAGATGCCAAAGATTCATGACGAGACGAAACCAATGAAATAATACAATAATTTGGAGCCTCTATGAGACGCTGATTGGCTGTATGATATTATTATTATTATTATTATTATTATTATTAATATTATTATTATTATTATTATTATAAAAACAGCCACTGGCGACTTGTCAAGCGGAGTCACAGGCGACATCATCACTGCTGCAACTTTTCCTTTTCAAAACTGTTTGTTTCATCGTCTGAACTTGATTTCAGATGGTAAATTGTTGAATGGCATCTGAGACATCTGGATAAGATTAAGCTTAGATATAACTGAGTTTTATAACTGATGTGTGAAACATTAGTAAATGATTTCTTTCGTAACGATGCAACTTTTAGAAAAGGTACCTCATTAGAAAATGGTTTGTGGACGTCTGGGCTTTTGTGGATGTTAAATGAAATGAAGCGCTGACCTTGAGTGAACTGACCAAATCAGCTCTACAGAGGACTCATTTCCATCAAAGATATCCTTATTAACTATTCATGTTTACAGAAATAGAATAAAGATGAAATGTTTGTTTGGTGAGACGTCAAATATGTGCAAATATTTTCTTGAGTTGCACGAAAACAGTCTGAGACAAACAGAGTCAAAGATGAAGTCTGGGTCAAATGCTGCACGTCAGGTCGGCCGCCTGTTTAAACTCTCCTCTGACCCCCTCTGCTTTTAATTCAAAAGTTAATCTCTCTTGACAAATGCTCTCAGTTGGCGACAGGAGGCCGGGTGCAACACAGATGTCTCGTCTGGAGGGAAAATGGCAGACAGCTCAGCCCTGGTGAGCCCTGATTGGCCCTCTGGTTGATTGTGGTGAAGCATTGACAAGCCAAGTTTGGAGGCGACGAAGTCTGGCGTCGTTATGTGTAGCTGGACGAGTTAATCAGTCGACGCTGAGTCGAGACCACCACAGAGTATACCGTCATGGCACAGATATACGTTTTTATACGTCGAAGGAACCTGATTAATATCCAGTCTTGGAGCTGCTACCCTGTAAACCTTCCTGCCATCGGTTTTTCCTCAGCTCAGCTCAGTCTGACACGTCTCCATCTGTGCAGCTTCACTGGAGCTGGATGATGGCAGCCAGGCATCATCAACCTGCGCTGACAGCTCACAGCTCTGCTTTCGTTTTAGTTCATTTGAGCAACCGCATACACAGAGACGTGTCTTCAGGCATGAGGGCAAATATTCACTGTCGATCACCATTTCAAGAAAAAAAAAGAGGTTTCCCTGCATCTGTTTTTCCTTCCTCTCTCTGCTGACAGACTTCTTTTTTGAAAAGACCTGTCGCCCGTCACGACGTTCGGTACCAATCAGCAGGAAACAGACAACTATGGGATGTGACAGTGCCTACATTAATACAGTGTCGCAGTGTCCTGTAAAGGTACAAAGACTGAGTGGTCTCAGTTATATCTTCGTGAAAGGCTTTCCAGACCTGAGTGAGAGCTTTCATCCATCCTGAAAGAAGAAGCTCGGCTCATTTCAAGGACATAACTCTGTTTTCTGGAAGACTGATAGAAAACAAATGGATCATTTAGAAATACATCAACACTCTGCTGACTGGTTCTGATGGACAAAAATGGACAGTTTGGACCAGACTTAAAGTAAAACTATATCTGCAGTCGTGTCTTCTCTACTGGCTACTGGTCTATTTTTTATTAATTTCTTTGTTTGGTTTTGTGATTAAAAAAGCGTCTTGATTTTAGTTTGGGTTGTAGAAAGGCTGATTTGTTGGAGAGTGTTGCATTGAAGCAGATTTTGTGTGTTTTAGTGATTTTGATTTTATGACTTCATTTATGAAAAACAGTAACAATCCTCAGTCAGATAAAAGATCCATGAGTCAGGCAAACAGCCAAAGAAATGCATTAGAAAATAAAAGAAGACATTAAGGAAATGTTGAAATTGCATTTGAAAGACGACAAAAACAAAAGCAAGCACATAAAAAGTTACAGATTAAAAAGCAGCTGTGAATCTACTTATTGTGAAGCCACAGTACGCTCTGATGTTTTAATCCCTGATTTAAAGTTTAAGAAGACCTCAGGTATTCAGGAAGCTTCTTCCAAAGGTGGAGAGCAGAGGAACTAAGCTGCCTCACCCTGCCTGGTTATCAAAACTGCCAATGTATGTTTTCACCTCTTCACTCTTCCTGAGCTCTTTGCAAGCCTGATATTCTGCCGATTCCTATCTGATAACCTGTCCCTCTGTCCTTCTGCCTTCTGTTTTCACCCGTCCTCCAGTCTGTCTGTCTGTCTGCATCTCATATAATCGACCCAGCCCGAACCAGAGGACTGTGACATCTGAACGACTCGTCCTTCTATTACTGCGCAGAGGCCGATCTGTGCGACTCTTCCTCCGTCCCTCCGTCCGTCTTCCCCTCAGCTGTCCCTCCCACATGTCATCCTGTTTGTCACAAGACTGTTCAGGATTAATGGACCACTTAACTGTATCTGCAGCCATCAGCAGGGACCTGAGCGGCTTTTCTGAACCGTACGCACACCTCCGTGTTCGAGGGCACGCCATCGCGCTCGACTCCCGAGAAACACTCACACATATCTGAACTCGCATGAACACACAACACTGCACATACAGTGAACGTATAGGACCATGAAACTTTAATCAGCACCATTAAAGAGCGATTAGCATAATCGCCCATAATAATTTCCATATCATTTCATTATATGTAATTACATAATATCATTAGCATTGCAGAGGGATGTATTTATAGGTTTCATACCCTCCGCTCACATGATCGCACCCCACACGGGATCATAAAAACACCTTTAATAAGAAATATGTTTACGGTTTCTCCTCGTACAGAAAAGAAACCGCCTCCGTCTGTGCTAATAACACTTTAAACTCTGTAACACATGCATAAATATCATATTCTGACTAACACTGCCCTCTTCCTCTTGTGAGTTTGATAGTTTGCCAAATTATATCAAGGCTCTAGCTTTCAGTTCAGTTTCTTTTCCTGGTTTATGTTGAAATTTTATCCTCATGGGTCACGTGTTACCTTCTACTTCCTGTCTTTGTCTGCTTTTTCATCCTATTTCTGTCCTTTTTTTGATGGAACATGTTCATTGACACCAGATTTCTAGATTACAGTTTAGTTTATTCATCTTCAGTCTGTATTAAAAACTCAGAATACACATTAACATGAAACAAAGTAAAGCTGTCATTGAAAGAAAAAAAAAAACCTTAAGAAGATTTTATGAAAAACTTCCTTCATGTCATCTTGACAGCCATGCATTCATCAGCTATTCAGCGGAGTTTGAGTTTTCCTCAGTTTAAAGAACTTTTCAACCCGCAGACGAGCCGTGCCATCTTCCTCGTTATCAAATATTCAACTGACAAAATCTTCATTCAGAAATGATGACACGTCCTCAGAGATGTCTATTAAGCAGTTTGATCACAGAGGACATGAAAGACTGTTTTGACGCTTTGTCTCCAGTAACATGCACTTAAGGTATAACAGTGATTTCCGAGCACAGGCGGTGATTACAGCCTTGAAAAGGATTGTGTAAGCCTTATTTAAGACCTTTCTATTAAACTGAAACTTGTCTGTTCTGATTCCTATAATCTTCCTGCTCCGACTGACACCGCCATGTTCTGCATTCTTGTTCTTGACACCAGCTGAAAAGGTTACACAAAGCGCAGCTCAGCTCAGCTCAGCTCAGAGTCTAAACTCTTAAAATTTCTCCAGAGTAGATTCAGTAATCTTCAGTGTAAACCTCTGTGCTTTAATTTAATTGGCTGAGAGAGATGATTCCTTTTCCTTCCTGGACTGCAGGACCATGTTTTTATTTATCTGTCGAGGTGAAAATTAAGCCATCGGATGTATTGGTGGAGAGGAAACGAGTCATCAGCCCCTGCTGTTATTACCACCCTGCCAGTGTTTTTCATTATACAGAACAGAAAGATGTGAAAGTAATCTAACAGGAAACCTGGACCTTTTTATAGGTGAGGCAGGTTAAAACCTCAAAGCGACCGGAACGAGCCGGTGCTCTGATCCCGGCTGCACAGCGAGCTGCAGGTAAAACGTCAGAGCTGACGTCTGTGTAAGCCAGTCGTTTAATCGAGTGTCGAGTGTCGAGGTTATTTCTTAATGAAACTAGAAAACAAGTTTAAATGCAAATCACCTTTTTGCAAAATCTCCCCAAAGGTAATTTTTTACCCATCTAAATAATATTAAACGTTGACAGTCGGAGCACCTTTTATCAGGCCGAGTTAATCAGACCCTCCATTTAATACAGAAGATGATTTTGTAGCTTGACTCTTCAACAGGAAACAATTTAGCTACAGGTGAAGTGATGATTTGACCCTGATGGTAAATCTGTCAACCCAATCGGCAAACAAATGTTGGTAACGTACGTTTCAGCAAACACGGATATGCTGCAACTTTATCTTTCTTTTTGTTGCAACTTTTTATGTTTCTTCAGGTTCGGATCTCAATGTGCTTATGATCTGGTTGGGTTTAGGCACAAAAAACGCTTGGTTAGGGTTCAGAAGAGATCATGTTTTGGCTTTAAATACCTGGTTCTGGAAAATGTCTAACTCGTTAAAAGTATCTGGATTTGTCGCCACAAACCAAACCTGAAATGTCCTGGCGTCTCGAAAAAATATCCGGTTTTTGTCACCACAAACATGGCTGGGAATGTCTCGACGTTACATCAAAAATATCTGGTTTTATTGCCACATACATACGGTAATATATCCATTTTTTCTGGCTTAAAATACCTGATTCTGTCATCACCAACACGGCTGGAAAATGTCCTAACGATTTGCTAAAAATATCTGGTTTTGTTGCCACTGACGCAGCTGGAAATGTCTCAATGTTCATGAAATATATTCAGTTTTGTTGCCACATATATCTGGTAATATATCCATTTTTTCTGGCTTAAAATAGCTGGTTCTGTAGCACCATCACGGCTGGAAAATGTCCCAACGTCTTGTTAAAAATATCTGGTTTTGTCGCCACTAACACGTCTGGAAATTTCCTTTGTCTCAGTGAAAACACCCAATGTTGTTGCCACCAACACAGCTGGAAAACTACCAGTGTCACGTCAGAAATATCTGGTTTTGTCGTCTCCACTTTGGCCAGAAATGTCCAAATATGAATATCGTTAAAAATATCCAGCGGTTATAGGAAACAGGAACAGCGGTCTGTGGCTCGGCAGCCTTTTCGCCCAGCTGTCACACCACCATCATCCCCTCTACCTCCTGATGTTAAAGTCTTGTTAGAGACTCGATACGATGAAATGAAATGACTTTGTTAGATGAGTTTTTTGCAGCGAGAAGAGGAAAGTAAGGTGAGGCAGTTGGAGAAGGGGGGGATGGGGGGGTATCAAGAAAAAGCGAGGTTCACTTGACAGGCTCCAGCTCGCAGGGAATTATGGGTATTACCTGGGCTCAAAATTGTTTCGGCGGTGCCAGTGATGCGCGCAGCCGGGCGGAAGGAAGGATGCGGCCGACTTGGCCCGGGGAACCTGGCTTGATGGCTGTGTATCCTAAGCGGAAGAGACTTACCAGACTCAGCAGGAGGGGAGAATAAAGGGGGGTTGGGTGAGATGAAAGGAAAGAAGGAAGCGAGCGGGGAAGGAAAGCACAGAGGAAAGTTCTCCTCTCCGACGCTCTCGCCCTTGGCCAAGTATTTATCCGACTTAAAACCCCGCCTGATGCTAAAAGCGCTCCAGCGAGGACTCTCACACAATCCCAAGACGAGTTCGGGTTTCACTGAGTGGATTGGAAGTCCTCCTGACCCGCCGTCCCCCCACCCATCCACCCAATCCCACTTTATCCAACGCTGCACAGAGGCCCGAGGGGGAGGGAGGGTGAGACGCAGGGTTGATGAAAATGATGCCGGGAGATGGGGGAGGAAGGGGATAAGATGAGGGAGCTGGAGGGAATGAGAAGTAGGCGAGAACATAAAGGGAAGGACAATAGAGCGGGGGTGTTAGAGGAGGCAGGAAAAGGAGGGATGGGAGGAAAAAGGATGGAGAGACGGGGAGAGAAGGAAGCAGCTCGGAGTGTCGGTCTCCCCTCTGGCTCCTCAGCTCAGATGTCCTGATTAGTTTGGAAAGCAAGCGCTGCAGAGAAAGTGAGAAACAAATACACCCAGAAACAATCGCATGGTGAAGGAGTGGAGAGAGAGGGAGAGGGTGAGCTGTATATTGTGTTTTGTGATCCTGTGGGAGGCTGTGTGTGTGTGTGTGTGTGGCCTCTCGCTCTGACAGCAGCAACAGAGAGGCGATTAGTCCACTAATCCACAAGGAGCCATCTTGCTCTTTCTCTTTTTGTCACTTCTTCCTCCCTCATCCCATCCTGTCCTCCTCTCCCTCATTATCTCCTCTCACTGTTCCTCCCGCCCTCGTTTCCACAGCGTTTCCCTCATTATATCTGCCCAGCCTCTCTCTCTCTCTCTGACTCGCTGTCTGTGGACATCAGGTAGCCCGGTTCAGGAGATGGTCTGCCCCTCTGAACTCAGATCTGTGACTTCCTCACCTCCTCCAAGAGGTCAAGTGTGCTGTCCTGTTTGTGATTGTTAGTTTGCAGCAAGAAACTTCTGTCATGATGAGGAAAGATGTGCTTGGTAAAGACGGCTCCACCATGGTACCATTTATAAACGTTACATTTTTCACTTATACAGAAGCAAAATCATTTATTTCCTTGACTACCTTTCCCAACTATTTTTGTGTTTCCACATTCATAGGTTTCCATCCTGTCTCCCTACATATTTTAACTAATCTTTACAGAATTTGGTTATTTTTGCATCCCAGTTGCCAGAACAAATGATAAGTGCGTTTCTGCAAAACCACAAATAAGTTAAAACTGAACGTTTCTTTATGTTTTGTTTAGGTTGAAACACTTGGTTAGGGTTTGGAGAACAGCACGGTTTGGCTTAAAATACCTTGTTTTGGTCGCCACGATCAGGGAATGAGATGATCCGACTTCCTGTGAAAAATAGCCAGTTTTGGTTGCTACAAAACGGATACAAGTGTCTGCAGGTCTCCTGAAAAAACACCCAGTTCTGACATTTGTGTACTTGGACACTGTTGGACATGCTGTACACGCCTGTGAAAGTTTAGTTCTTTGTTTTTCTTTCCAGTTTCCAAGTTTTTGTCTGCTCTGCTTGAACCGAATCTCTTTTGGAAAACTTTCTTTAAAAATGTTCTGAGCACGTTTGGAGTTTTTCAGCTGTACTCTGCTTTATATTCATGCAGTTCCTCACGTTTTACTCCTGGGAGCTACGACTACAGTCTTCTGTTGTTGGACACTCGGCAGCTCCTCTGGGTTTCTAATACAGTTGCCTGCCTTTGCTTACGGACAGCTCAGCACCACCTTCAGAGGATTGTTTGTGAACTTAATCCACCCACATGTTCCCAGCTCGTCCGAGGATTAGTTGCAGTGACCTTCTGTTACCGCTCGTGCATTTTTTTGTCAGTCTCCTTTGTGCTTCGATGCAGTAAGATCGTGATTGGTTGTGAGTCTCCTGTCTGCGTACATTCATCGCTCCGTCCTCTGGAGGTTGCATTACCATTCACCGCCTCACGGTCTTATTCTCCTTAATCACAATGCCATCCTCCACTCAGCAGCTTCAGAAAGTCAGGGCGTTACTTGTAACAGAATGCTAAACATGGCGGAGCGGGCGCAGTGGGCACCTTGGTGCTCTGAATAATAAATGCACAGGGAGGAGGATAATTTTCTTGCTTTCCTTGCACTGTTTCACCACAAGGTCCTGGAGCAAAGCGGCTCTCCAGACATGGATCTTGTCACTGAGCAGAAAGCAAACGACGCTCAGATGTTTTGGATATTTATTCATCTGCTTCTCCGTCCTGCTACATGTGCAGCTGACGTGGAAGAGAAGCGGCTTTCAGCTTCATCATTTTGCCTCAAGTGAAAACCTTCAAAAGCAAATCTAACCTGCCTAATGATGTGTGTTATTTGTCATGAAGGCCTTACGCACCGACAAGCCGGCAGGCTCTGGTTGTGTCTGTATTTATACAAACTGAGGAGACTCATTATGTGTCACTGAAGGCTTCACCCACAGCATCAGTCTCGTGGTGCCTTCTGAAACTGGTAAACATAGAAAGTAATTTTTGGAGAGACGTGGCTTGGCATTTTCAAACTTCTGAACCCGAGACGTTGACATTTCTGACTAAATGAGTTTAAAGACATCTCTTGACTGTCTTGTTTGAGGAGGTAGATGTGGGTGAGACCTTTATAAAGATATAGCCCCTGAATTAGGATGCAGATGAACCCGTTACCATGAAGAAAAAAGACATTTATATCCTTGCGTCTCACCCTAGTATGGGTCAAACTTCAAATGAATCCTAACCTCTAATAAAGCACCTTGATAGTCTTTTTATCAGATTCTCACTGCCTGCTAAACATCTTTCAAACTCCACGACCTCCTTTTTTTTTTTGCAGCAGACTGTCTGTGATAAAACTGTTATTTCAAAGAAGAAGCTCAGATACTGAAGTTATGTCGCTCTAAAGTAATTGTCTCAGACTTCACAGAGCTCCTCCAGAGCCTTAAAAGACTATTTTATGAGAAGACAACTATTTTCACAGGCTGAATAGCGCTCGACATGACGATTATTTTTACTTTGACATGAAAAGGCCCTTTAAAGACCACTAACAACCTGCAGAAAACCCTCTGTCGGGAAGGCTGCCTTAAGTGGTGAGAAGAGTGGGTTTGTGAGGACGTTAAGCTTCCAACTGAGGAGGAAATGTGTCGTATTACAACTTCATGTTCTTGTTATAAGCTTCAGACAACATCTGGGATCCTTTTGTCTCTCTAAAGAGACATTTCCTGGAAGAACTGACCGACTCGACTGTTAATAGACCTCACAGCTCACTCTCTCAGCCTGACATGCTGATCCGACCACGGCAGGAAATTAACTTACACCCGCCGGCCTCACATTGCGCCGGGCTGCTACTCTTTTACCTGTCAAGTACTCTGATTCTCAGACCAGAGGAAACATATCAGCTATCAGCCGGACGGACAGACGGTCAGACAGATGCTGTCAGGAGAGTCTATTCTCAAGACATTTAACGGCGGAGAGGAGGGAAGCCTCCGTCCTCTTTCACCCTGACCTGCCCTCGCTTAACTCGTCGACATGGCAACCGCAGAAAGAGCAAAAGCGTGCGCTGTGAGTGGATATCAAGTGAAATCTCCTATTTTTAGGGAGTTTTTTCATTATGTCTGTCTGAAGCACACGCACTGCTCCACTGGAGAGACTTCTGCACCTGGTGGCCTGATGACGCACTTTCAGAACAGTGTCGATGGAGTTGCATCAAAATGAGGCTTATTTTCTGTCGCTGAAAAGCTGCCAACATGGAGAGAAACTTTTCTGCAGAGACAGGTGATGAATGAAGGAGAAAAAATCTGAATAAATGAGTGTACTACATGATGGAGCTAAGTGATTAATTCTCCCCGCTCATGTAATAGTCATGCTCTGGGATATGTATTGAAATGTTGAGCAGGACCAGCTGAACTTGATTTTGAATAAAGATGGTGAAAAAACAAAAGCTGCAAATTAGAGACACAAGGCGACTCAAAGTGCTTTACAGGGGCATAAACATGCTTTTAAAATACATTAAAAACAAGTAGGAAGACATCAAGAAATAAAACATTAAAACAAGTTAAGGAATAGGAAAATAGGTTTAAAAGAGACAAGACTAAAGAATAAAAGTCACAGTGCAGTTCAAAGTCTTGAAATTGCTTCAGTGAAAGGCAGAGGCAGAGTTGGAGCCGACCTGCAGTTTTCTGGGAGTTTGTTCCAGATAGGTGGTTCATAATAACTGAACGCTGCTTCTCCATGTTCGGTTTTGACTCTAGGGACTGAAAGCAGACCTGCACCTGACGACCTCAGTGGTCTGGGTGGTTCATAATGTGCAGTAGCAGCAGAGCAGAAATGTATTTTGGCCCAAAACCATTCAGACAGGAAGCCAGTGTAAAGATAAAGAAAAGAACTGGAGTGATGTGATCTACTTTTTTGGTCCTTGTTAGGACTCGAGCAGCAGCCTTCTGAATCCTTCTGAAAATTAAAAGCTCTTGTTTTGCTGAACCAATCAGAGCAGACATCAGGAGGATGACAGCGAGACTCAATGCTACAGGTTTTCTCAAGTCAACTTACAGATATTAAAAGTTTTTCAACAGTGCATTTCAGCACATCCACCACCATAACTTCCCTTGCAGTGTGCAAAGCCCTCATTAGATGTGCGAAAGCAAATTAGACACAGGTACAGTACGACAATGAAATGTGATCTACGGGCTCCAGTATGATTGATATATTTGAGATAATGCCTTTAGAAAAGCTAGAAAGTTATCATGGTGACAATCAATGACCAGTGCAGCGGTCTCACTGAAATGAATGAGCCAGCAGCCTTTTGTGATGTAATGAACGCAGCCTCAGAGGGCAGATCTGTTGCAAATCAATACAAAGATATATTAAGTGATCGTCTTCATCTTTTTCATTATAGGGCTGCAACCAACCATTATTTTCATTATTGATTAATCTGCCGATTATTTTCATCATTAATCATTTCGTCTCTAAAATGTCAATAAATTGGGAAAACTGCTCATTAAAGTTCCCCGAAGCACAAAGAGACGTCTGCAGATTGTTTCTGTCTTCCAACAAACAGTCCAAACTCAAAGACTCTTTACTGTTGTAAGTGACACAAAGGCAGCAAATCGTCACATTTAAGGAGCTGGAACCAGCAAATGTTTGACATTTTAACCTGAAAAATTACTTATTCAGCTCTACCTGTGGTGGGAGTCATCTTTAACAGAATAACAAAGCCCCCATTCACTAAATATTAAGGGCTTAAACTGATCTGAATCATACGCAATTGGACACACACCTGCAGGATTGTGACATCTGTAGCTGTTTGACCTGCAAAAAACATGAGCTAGTATATCAAACATGCATCCATCGGACACTTTACCCCTGGTTCATTATAGTCTAGTGCGAGGCGGTGAAGTCGGACTTAATTTGACCAGACTCAACACAACATCAATCATCGGTTGCTAATGTCCGATGCTTGAGCGATTGGCTGCCATCATAAAGGAATGAAACGTGGCCGTACTGAACCACTATGTGGAGAAGAGGCTGAACAATAAACTCCCACATGTTTGCTTTTTCACACAGTTGGGGTGATGTTGGATAGCTCTCTCCGCTGCCATCATCACAACACCAAATGAAAGAGTATCTTTTGGAAACAGGGTGCTAATGCCACCGATGGAGCTCGAGTGTTGAATCTGGTTTGGAGCTTCGTGGTGGATGAACACCTCAGACTGAACTCTCTGTTGTTGTTTTCCCTTTAATTTGTCACTCACTCGTATACGATGCTGCACGTTATTGTCTGCATGCTTGTTTGTGTATCTGCTGCGTTTCTTTTATTTCAGATTAGTGCACAGCAGGTGTCCGTATATAGATTAGTGTATCTGCCTGAGTGAGTGTGTGTGTGTGTGTCGGTACAGTACGTGTGAATTGTCATTGGCACGTGTTTGAGTGCCGACTTAAAGAAACACTAAAACATTAGCAGCGATGAATTTCACAACATTACACTCAGCCATAAATAGTTAATATCAGCTTCATCTATTTTACGTGTGCTGTGTAAATCACCCGGGGGTTTTAGCTGTGTAGTGATTCACACATCATTTCCATAATTATCGCCAGTTGTAATCGTCCTCGCGGTGAATCTCTTCCCCGCTCATTCATTTATGAACCCAATCTCCAGCGGTTCCCACAGTGAAAAGCCTCTAAAGGAGGCAATCACTCCTATTTTTATTATAATTTTTTAATTTCTTCTCTCGTAATTTATGCCAGAGGCGAACGTGTGGAGCCTGCAGTCAGACGGGTAGCGTGGGGATAATTGAATCAAGCAGGTGCCAGGCTTGATGGATCGGTCCTCCTCAGCTATAATTGCTGACAGTGGGGAAAATTGGGCCAAGCTGTGATTACCACGAGTCTGGGAGCACGTGAGCTTTGATCGTTGCCGCGTACCTGTCTCACCTGCTGATCCGAGTCACCGCAGTGGAAAAAAAGCCACTTCACCGAGCAGAGGATGTGAACGGTGCCCTCAGATGTTTGATCCCCTGACACCGAGTCTGCTAACTGGTGTCAGAGCGACCTCAGATCCTCCCCGAGCTGCAGAACCCGACTGGCTGAGCCGAAGTCAGACGAAACCAGGAGCTGGAAGGTCAATCAATGTCTGCTGCAGGTGTCATCTGATGCTAACAGCCTGTACAGGGCAGACAAACCATCAAGGTCTAATCAAAGAGCAGCAACTCTTTACAGTCTGTTAGAACAAGACAGCAGGTCATGACTGCTCTGTTTTTAAAGGTGCATCCTGCAGTTTATTTGACCCTGTGAACTCTCAGGTTCCTGTAACTGAGGTGGAAGTGAGTTCTGAATATCTGAGATCTCTGCAAGGAAATGAATCTAAAAGTGTTTTTGCATACACATAAATCCCTCCCCTCCCTCGTCCTCCCATCCCATGGCAGCATCCCTCCTGATAGCCCCCTTAACAACCCGCCCCGGCGTCTCCCGTGGACTGCTCAAGCATGATTAATCGAGAAAGGTGTTCATGACGCCAGGAGCTCATTCTTTCTTTGCTCTGCTGGATGTGACCAAATCTCCAGAGTGGAGGATTTTGCTTTATTAATACATGCAGGAGACAGCTCAAGTAATACGATGTCATGAAGTCCTGCTCTCGTTTAATCCATCCACCATCCCTGCCCCCTTCCCTGTACGGACTTCATGTTCATTATACTTCTTCTCCTCACTTCCTCATCTGCTGCTAGATTCTTCGACCTAAACTGTGATCATGTTTCACATTCAGGCAGATTCTGAACCGGTGACACTAAACTTGACACTGTGCTGATTGTAGAGATCTTCTGTGCTGTTGGGTCGAGCATGTGTGTGTGTGAAGCGTTCATGATTAAGATTTTGTAGCTTCTTTGCAGCAACATTCATATTTGAAGGACTGTAGTCGACCACAAGCTCGCTGGTTTTGCTCGTCAGGTGATTGTTGTTGCACCACATGATGAAGCTCTGTATCAGTCCTCTGTAAAGTAGTCTCATGGGGAAGACGGGATGTTTCTCACTGGAAATCATTCAATAGCTTTTTATTGAATTCCTTTTAAGCCACAGAATGTAACTTCCTGGAGAAAGATCTTCAAATACTGACGCTTTTGGTTGCCGTCAGACTCTACAATCAACTATCTTTCTTCAGGAAGTGACATTTTTATGCTTTAAGATCGATGGATGCAGCTCTGATCCCGCCTTGTAACTGAAGATGACTGGGCCTTTGCAGTCAGAGCCGCCAGACTGTAGATCTCCCTGCAGGCTGTAGCATTAGCATCTTTTATGTCTTCTCTGATTAGTTTGTGAAGGCATGCAACCACGAGGCGCTGATACGCAGCAATTTAGTTTTTTGTCAAACACGAGTGGGTCGTGATTCCCTTTGAAGGGTTGGAAAAAACGATAGATGCAGACGGGACACAGAACACATCCCTGATTTCATTTCAACACCTGGGCTGAAACCAAAACAAACCTGAGAGCTATAAACCAAGAGAGGTGAAGGAAATATTTGTCTTTTAAAATTGGATGAACTGACCCTTTAAAGCCTTTGCTGCACGCTAACCTCTGCTCCGCTCCGCTCTGCTCCTCATTTCATTTGTCTATATCTGAACGCGACCTCCTGACCCGGCGCACGCTGCCATACGATAGCATCACTTTCCCCACATATCGACCGGCACGCTACAGTCAACATGAGTCCAGCGGCGAGCACAATCAGCTGAGAGGTTAAGTTGTCCCCAGCTCTGCATCTCTGGTCCCTGCTCACATAAACCATCCCATTGTTTACCAGGCACAAGTGGTTCAATATCACCGGTCCTCCATGACTTCATTACTCCTGCTGAGGCCGGCCCCCCGGTCCACAGGGAGCGCCGCTCAGCCCCCGATGGCCTTGTTACCGTCGGCTCTGGCTGGTCCCATTTGTGAAACCGCAACACTCTTCATCTTCTTGACTTCAAAACATCAGATGGAAAACAGAGACAGGAATTCACTGGTTCTTATTGTTTGTATTCACGCTGAGTGAAACAGTAGAATAATAAAAAGGATAATCCCTTCTTTATTCCAAGTTTGTTGCCAATAATCAAGTCCACCCCCTCTCGCTCATTATTCCTGGTGTCTGCCAGGAATCAGTTTGTATTTGTACCTTCAGAAAAGCCTCTCGCTGTCATTCATCATCAGCAAATCCCACAACATGCAGAAAGAAAATTCAAATCGGTTTCTGTATATTTTAATTTAATTTCGTCCGGGATGAGTTTTCATATCAGCTCTGTGAGAGATAGAAAGTTATCTGCTCGCTGGAATTAAAAGCTCCTGGGAGAAGCCGACTGTATCAACGACATTTTGTCTAAAACAAATCACCTGAGGAGGACGCGATTGGTTCATGTCGCTCGGGAGCTTTTTATTCCAGAGCGTAGGTATACGTCTCTATGTTTCATGGCATTGATCTTTGTATACAACCCCCGACCTCCACGAGGTCTGGATGGATGATTCCTTTAAATGCTGCCAATTACAAGACGACAACAAAACCCTAACTGACGCTTTCCTATAAAGATTCAAGACAGCAGTTATGTAAAAGCTCGGTTTCCTAAAAAATGTAAATATAGAAAACAAATGTAATGTAGCATTTTTGGCTGGAGGGAGACGGTGACTATACATTCTGATATATAATAAGCAACATCCAGCGAAGTCACCCTGCAAACGCTCTGGACCGTCCCCAACTTATTATTTTAATCAAGATTTATGAGTGTGATTAAAAGACTGAGGGTGGTGATTCATCCCTGAGCTCCGAGCAGATGTTCAGTATGTCACTGATATCTCTGTACACAGTTTTCACTCATTCCCAGTGAGACACAAATGAGTATTTCAGTTTTTGGAAACTTTTTCTCCTCGATGCTGCAACATTTATGTGACGACTGTAGATACAAGCAGTTACTCAACATGTCCTTTCTTCTGTCTCGGCTTCCTCCGTCTTCCTCTTCATCTTTCTGACCCAGTAGGCGTGGAGAGTAACTACTTGTGATCAGATCTCACTTCCCTGTTCTACATACCTGGGACAATCAGACACAAAAAACTTAATGTGGAACACAAAATTCGCAAAAAGAACCAAATATTTAGTTTTTGGAAGTTTTTCCGAACTCAAACTCACAAAATTGAGCATTTTTTTAAGGGAGTCTGGAGACTTTCTCATGGAAGTAGCATTTAATGGTAACTGTTTGCTGTATTTGTAAATGAAACATGTTCTTCTTTCATAAATTTAGTATAAATGGTGAAATCAGTTGAAGCGGTGTGTTCAAACGGCTGCTAAATGTAGACAGGCTTGGTACAGTGATGCTGCAACCAAATTCCTTTTAACAAGGAAACAAACAACTTTATGTTTTGCATTTAATGCCAAATTTAACAAGAAGGCACCGATGATTTAGAAATTTGCTGTATCCGTTTCACAAAGTTTCTCCTTATGCAACAACTCTTAAAATTGCATGATTTTTAAAGGAGGTTTGGAGATTTTGCGGTTATCAGTTCAATGGTCAGGCCACAAACATCTGCGGCAGGTTACTTTACAGTGAACCACAAGGAAATCAGACAGCGTTTAATCCATTCTGCCTGTTGTTGTGCGTCTCGTTGTGTCACAGAGGACGTCAGTAGACGACCCTTCAGTGTTGCACACGTTAGCGTCCCGTCCTCCACCGTAACACGGTCACTTACCGCTGTTTGATGTCAACCCATCAACTGCAGCCCGACCCACTCCCTCCAAAACTCGTTATCATTTCTGCACGGTGATGAGTAGTCCATTAAGATGACCTAATGAGAAGAAAACAATGAGATGTTTGTGCTAAACGAACCTTATTTACTGAGTGAGGGTCATAATTACTGAATGATTGTCGTGGCTGGAGGAGGGCCGGGGCCGTGACTAACACCGGGATGCCTCTGCAGATTTTTGGTCAATACTTATTTAGAGACAATCAGCCTCAATGTTTTACTCACCCAGAGAGTGCTTGATGCACAATTACTGCTTGTCAAAACAGATTTATACAGTAGCTTTTTTTTGTTGTTGGCGTCTGATGCGGCTGACTGGCTCTCTCTGCGTTTGGCTGGCGGACTGCAGGGTCCTGTCACCGTGTAATGTGTTGTGATGCAGCCTGGACTCTGGCTTGGCTCACTGAGCAGCAAATGGACTGGGCTCAATGGCTCGCGATGGAGGTGGCTACTCTAAAGAGCCCCGCTGCTTTGTTTTCACTTTGTGTTGCTATTTTTGGTTTGTTTGTGTCGCGGAGGTGCGTTCAGGGTTCATCTACAGAGGCTGGAGACAAAAGACGACTCCGTCCACTGAGAGGAAACTAATCAGAAGACGTAATAAAGGAGGGTCCTCTTCAGATTTCACACGAATTGTAATTTTACAAGGAGTTTAAGAGCAAAACAGGACTATTAAATCTTGGGCTTGCTTTCAAAAAATGATCCTTTATCAGGGTATAACTATCCAGATCTAGCTTTACAGTTTTATAAGCTAACAACACAATAACAACATCAGATACGCTAATTGTTTCTAACGTGGCCTCTGTGTTTGCACGTTTGCATCTGAATGTGTGTGTGTGTGTACTACTGTACCGTGTGTGAGTTTGCGTGTGTGTGTGCTGGCTGTCTGTTCATGTAGGAGTGTTCTGATGGATGTTTTCTGGACTCTGGGCTTCAGGCGCTGACACTGTGTCTCCGTCACTCCTCCTGGACGGACAGATTTCTGTCTCTCACAATCATTCACTCTGACAAATCGTCCCGAGCTCCTCCGGCAGATCGTCTGAGAAACCGGAGAAGGAATATTCACACAGAGGAGGGAGGTGGTGGTGATTGTTTCCTGATCAGTCTGATTTAAATTGTCCTTTGTTTGGCTTCATCACCACTTTTTGACAGCGATTTATCAATACGTATCTTACCAAGGAAGTATTTCATCATCCAGCAGCGTCTTATTTTGACAGTTCGCCTTCAGGAGACACTTATGAGAGTATAGTTCAGTGAATCATGGTGAAACTTCCCTGACTGGAGCTGAAAAGGATCAGAGGAAGAGGATTTGAGGCAGATTTCAGATTCTGTTTTAAGGAAAAGGGGCAGTTTCTTTAACTGGTGATGTCTGAGTTATCACACCTTCAGATTACGTGAGGAGAAAATGGAAGATTTTAAAGGTTAGTTTCCATCAACCAGACAGCAGACACAGACAGATTTTTAAAATAGAACTGCAGAGGAGTTTTAAAAATGTATGACATGTACCTCAAAATACGTAATTTGATAAATAATTTCCAGATCTCATGAATTAAATTCTGCTTTGCTTCGTTCTTTCACCGATAAATCCGATGCAGATCTGATTGAACTCGTGTGAGTCAGGAGCTATTCTTAACAACGAGGTGTGTTCGGTGGTTTCTCAGTAAAAAAAGAAGCAAACATGAAGTGATGCACAATTAATTTAGATAGGGTCGTTATCAGGAAAACAGAAACCCACTCATGATCCAAACAGACGTCAGCGACCCGCCCACCTGTGTGACGTACAGGTGGTCTCTGGGACGAACACAGCGGTAACGAGTGCTTAGCAACAATATGAGAAAGAAAGCTGCTGATGAGCTCAGCGCAGCGCCACAGGGCCAAAATAGACCCAATGATGGTTCTGATATGTTTCCCTCGTCAGTGTCACAGTCAATTTGGAGACAAACTTCCTGCAAAGACTCCCTCCAGTTGATCAGAGCCTCACTTTGACAGCGTCTGGTCGTCGTCGTCCCCCCGGCTGCTCCGTCAGCTAATAAATATGAGGAAAGTAAAGCTCTTCATCTGCTCCCCGTCCTGACCATCACACTCCTCCCCCTCCCAGCAGCCCATCTCTCTGTGGCCACCAGAGGGGGAAAACAGAGACAGATTTAAATAAATAGAGCCACTGGGGACGTATCACATTTCAAATTTAGTATTGAAATGACAGCTATAAACTGCAGCCGGGGTCCTTTGATTGAACCGTCGAAACTCTTCATGGGACCAGAAATGTGTTGTTTATAGCCTGATGCAGATTGATGTTGGTGTTATAAAGATCCGATCAGGATCAGATAACCAGGCTGCAGCAGCTCTGTACAGATGTAACTTGGTACTTGGAGCAGAATAATTGTGTTTTTTAACCCTAATTGGGTGAAATAGAAATAAGCTTTTGGTTTAGCGCCACAAAATAAAACACTGGGATGGAGCATCTGTTAAAAGATGAATTTACCAGCAAACATTCAGTGTCCGGCTGCTGGGCTTTTTCTCTCTCAGCTGTTATCGATTCTGTCGGCCCATTTTCTTGGTTTTCCAGGGTGATGGGTGACGAGTCCCGACAGTGGTGACACTGTTCTGAAAAGTTACAATATTTTCAACTAGAAGCGTGGCCGCATAAAAGAAGTCTGATTGCTCTTTTGGAGGCCACATGCTGCCAAATATGCTGCGAAGATATATGGGCATGGACCTTTGCTTAGTTTTTGCTGGGCTTACTTACAAGGAGGAGGGTGATGAACTTGGAAACCATTAACTTTAGGTAAGCTCCGTCCTTTTATAACATTTGCTCAACTTTAAACACTCCATCTGCAAATACTGCTTCAGTAATGGAGGGTCAAGTTCTGGAGGTCGGTTTCTTTGGAGCTCTGTTATTTGTCTCGAGCAGCTTTGACATTGTTTACAGCTTGCAAATGCAAAATGCTGCTAATTAGCTTTCCATCTACTGTAATCCACCTGACCTCTGCAGAAGTGTAGTTTAGTTTTTCTCACAATACTTTTCTCCAGCTTCTATTTAAAACCATCACACTGCAGAGATCCAGACGTGTCTTGTTAGCGGACAGTTTCAGGTTTCTTCGTGTGGTTTTTTTACCACCAACCTTCTTCCCTCTCCCCTCGATAAATGAACCGAACTGGAGTCTGAATCAACCACTTCAAATCCTGACAAACACTGAGAGGTTGTTTCAGCTCAACAGGGGGGTCAAACCTCGACCGTTGTTCGTGCTGAGGTGATATCGGCCAACTGCTGAGCCGCAGTGTCGCCCAATTAGCAGTCTTACATTTGCAGAGTTAGAGCTGTCTCTGAGCTTCTCAGTTCCAGCTCGGCAGTGTTGTTAGAGTCGGTCTGTCCCAGCTGACAGGGTCCTGGAGAGGTCCTGGAGGGTCCTGGAAGGCTGCCGAGTCTGAGAGAACCAAACTGGAACAGTGTTTATCTCAGTGCTGACACACCTCTCTGCCTCTTTCTCTCTGCGCTTTGAATCCTTTTTCTTTATTTCTGACTCTCTCGGTTCTTTGAGAATAAAAACACTTTTCTTTTATTTGATTCCAAAGTCTTCCTGGTCGCCTTTCTTTACTTTTTCTCATTTACATATACACACCTTATCTCAAACACACAGTCACTTACAGACGTTGTTTTGTCCAACATTTTTTCCTCTCTCACTTTCTTTTTTGCTTCATACAACTTGCACTCTTTCCCAACCCTCTTATTTCGTGGCTCATGTGCCATCGTCAGAAGCTCCTCTCCACCCACCCATCCCCATTTTTCACTTAACTTGTCATTTTCTTCTCCTCTTCCTTTTGTCATTTTTATTGTCTGGGAGGAGGAGGAAAAAAAGAGGAGGAACTATTTTCAGTGAGGTGTCTATGGAAACAGTGGAGTACAGAACAGGCTGACAGCAGCAGCGACGCACGACGGCTTTAAGCTGGACGGGGGTGAAACTCCCACTCCTCCTCTTGAACACCTCCTCAGCGGTGTAAGCTGCCGTTAAGACAGCTTGTCATCCAGCAGGAGACGTCACACATGCTTGTGTACGGCTCAGTATCCATAAACTTTAGGAAAACATGCTACATCCGTATTCGTTTGCATATCTAACGTAGAGCACAAACGAGCCTTATGTTGGTGTGTTGAAGGTTTCTTGTGTTTGTATAAATTCATCCTGGGAAAGATGTTAAACTCAGATCATGTTCAGCGGAGAGGTTTTGTGTTGTTGCAGTGTAAATACAGGATCTATACACCTGTATGATCGGCTGCCTGCAGTTTTTCTCCAGCTTGTGATTGGTTTCTCACTCACTTCAGGATTAAAGTCCTTCAGGAGCTGCAGGAGTAATTGAACAGGTCACATGAGACGATTTTGTATTAAGTGCTTTCACAAATGTACTCGTCACCAAGAAGACTGAAGAAAAATTAAAGCAAGGCGACTGCGTGTGTGTGTGTGTGTGTGTGTGTGTGTGTTACAGAGTGTAAGTGGATATTCTCCTCCAGTCAAAAATAATTACTTTCATGAAACGCTTTAATGAACCGTGTGTTATAAAAGCACCTCACGGGGCAACAAAAAGACAGAAATGAGAGAAAGATTTAAACCAGGAAATAAAGAAAGACAGGAGGAAGAAAAATCCCATAAACACCAGTTTAATACGTGGCTCGTGTGTGTGTGTGTGTGTGTCGTCCTCTCCAGCTCTGCTCTACGCCACCATCTTCGGAAACGTGACCACCATCTTCCAGCAGATGTACGCCAACACCAACCGCTACCACGAGATGCTCAACAACGTGCGGGACTTCCTGAAGCTCTACCAGGTTCCCAAGGGGCTGAGCGAGCGGGTGATGGACTACATCGTCTCTACCTGGTCCATGTCCAAAGGCATCGACACGGAGAAGGTGAGGTCAAAGGTCGGGGTTGAGACAATGTGTAACATGTCATGTCCTGTGATTGATTGTTTTTTTTGGACCACAGTCATCATCGAAAATGATCAGTCTGAATGCTTCGCACAAAAGTATTAGATTTGTTGAGCTCACTGGAACAAGACAGCCGTGCCACAGACACAGAAGAAGCCTAAAATGAATCTTCATAACAGAAGCGGTGTGAAGACGCACTGGGACCATCATGAGGAGAAAATAAACACAAAACTACCAGAACGCCTGAGAGCCAGTCAGCAGTCACACTCTATTACGACCTCATTTACCCAAACACACGCTGAGCGGTGAACTTCTGACCCTCTGCACCCCCAAAGACATCGAACCGCTCACAGACTGCAAATATCTGCACACACAGTTCAGATTCTCATGTTGTTATTTTTCATGCGAGTGCATTGAAGCGCTCCAAGCTCAAATACTGCTGCTGCATCACTTTAATTGACAGTCACTTGACAATCGGTTGGATTAGTGAGGTTGTGTTAATATAACTGGTGTAGTATTTTAAATGCTGTAGCTCCTGCAGTCAACTGTCGTGCAAGCAATTATTTTATAATGCCGTTATCTCAAGATCTCAACTTCATTATGTTGTTATCTTGAGAAAAGACAGAAATGATCAATCCATTATCTCGAACAAAACAAAAGGTTGTTTCCTCTCATTACTTTCAGCTCTAATCAAAGATCAGGAGTGCTCTGCCAGCGTGCGTAGTCGACGTCTCGACAACTGTAACAACTGATTTAAAGCTGAGAATGTCACATCAAGGAGTTTCCATTATTGATCAACGCATCAGAGTGTTCTTCAATCAAGGTCAAACATAGAAACTTCATTGTGTCTTTGTGTTAGAGATAACATTCAGATCAGTCGCCTGCAACTGGAGACACGTGTAATCCATAATTATCCCGGGATCTCAAGAAAACAAAAGTCATTTTTTCCTCACAAATGATCCTGTTATCTTGAGAAATCTGCCTTTTGTTTTCTCGACACAATGGGATAAATTAACCCATTAACACCAGAAAACGAGCTTTGTTATCTGGAGATAACAGAATAATTAACTGGTGATTAAAAAAAGATTGCAAGCACGGACGTTGTCAGCTTCTGTAGTATCTTATGTGAATGTCATCATCATTTTATTGCTTTTCAAAGTAGAATTTTACAAAGAAAAATCATCTGTCTGATACAGGTAATCCAAAATCCAAAATGAGGAAAGAGAAATTGAAACAAAAACTGAGGACCAATGAAGAGTGAGGGGAAAACACAGGCTTAAATACGCAGGAATGATTAACTATTGGGACACAGGTGAGCAGGGAAAAAAGGGCAGGAAAACAGACAAAGACAGGAAGTGTAAGCTACAAAATAAAACAGGAAATGACCAAATCAAAACCCAAACATGACATTTTTAAAGGTCTTGTTGGAATAAAAGTTATTGCTGAAAGAATAAATGATTAAAAACACACATTCACAGTGTGTGCTTTGCGTAATGTGCACTAATTACTCCACTGAGATTGTTAATCTCGCCAGAACCTCCTCCTCCTTCCTCAAATCTGCACTAAAACACAACACAGACTCCTCACCTGTGAAGTCCTGCAGCCATTTATGAATGTATGCATCAGCAGCAGCCTTCAGATTTGGGCTGTGAGGACATAAAGAAGAATCTAATGAGAGCAAATACAAATTAAAATGCTGTTTTTTCCCTTGTTTGTGTCAGATAAAACAAACAGATCCATCTCTTCTTCCTGTCTTTCTTTCTCTTTCTTTTTCTTTTATCTGACAGGTTTAATATCAGCGGGGGAACATGCAGTGATTTTATAATAACTGCAGTAAACATTGATTATTGTGATCAAACATTAATCCGCCGTGTAAAGTTAAGAGTCTGTCACAAATCACCTCTCGTGGTTTGGCAAAGACGGACCTCTCCTTACATTCTGTTTGATTTCTGACTCTGTTGATTTTTATGTTCCCTCCGTCACCTCTGCAGGAACATTAGGAATGAGGCAATTTAATTTTCAGTGCACATGTCAAGTTTTGGGAACCGGCCAATCTTAAGAGCTTGACCTCAGATGGCTGTGAGGGGGTTTGTTAAAGTCAATTTCATCGGCTGACAGAAGGAGAGGAGGTTAATTCATCATTATCGTCTAACCTCCTCATTATATTTGTCCTATTTGTCTATTTCTTTGATTTCCTCACACCCTCTTTCTTTCTTTCTTTCTTTCTTTCTTTCTTTCTTTCTTTCTTTCTTTCTTTCTTTCTTTCTTTCTTTCTTTCTTTCTTTCTTTCTTTCTTTCTTTCTCGTTATCTCTTTAGATCATACGCCTCCTCCTCCCCATCAATCCCATTTTCAAAGATTTTGTTGAGATAATTATAGACTGTTGGAGAGATGTGAGGCGAGGCTGCCCTCAGTATAAATACCTCACAGTCAGAGCGCGGGCCAATTAGTGGGTATTTTTTTGTCACTTTGGGAGCCATTACACGGTACACAGTCAGCTGTTTATGCAAGCACACAC
Organism: Pagrus major; assembly: GCF_040436345.1. Classification (NCBI taxonomy): domain Eukaryota; kingdom Metazoa; phylum Chordata; class Actinopteri; order Spariformes; family Sparidae; genus Pagrus; species Pagrus major. The sequence goes on along the minus strand of NC_133230.1, from coordinate 3,030,791 downwards.
CCAAAAAAAGACCAGAGGCTCCCAGAAGCGTCTCCGAGCTGCTAATATCTTCCACTTTAAATAGAGCAAAGGCGACTTTCAAAGACGGTGGTGTTTTGTTTTGATGTTGCCGAGGCTTTTAGAGGATTTAGTGTCTTCCCCTTGGTCGATTTGTTCATTGTTAACAATGCAGGATTGTGGGGATAATATTGTGTTTTCTGTTTTAACTAAATGCTTCAGTTTAATTAGACTGGATTTCAGAATTTGTGTAATGAGCTGGACAAAGCGATTACAGTTTACAGTTTAGGCTTTTGGCAGACACCCGTATCCAGAGGGAGTTAATGAATGCCACAACCAAATCAGCTTGAATCACTAAACTGCAGTAATACTCAGAGAGCGACCTGCTGCAAAGCAGTGTGGGTAAGGTCCTTTTTGTGTTTTTCCTACAGATGATCTTTACCTGACACAGGACTCGTCTAAATATCAAGGTGCTGGATGACCACCGATGGAAGCCCGACCTTTAACTCACTCACAATTTATAAATTCATATCAGGGATGTTGAAAATAAGACCTCACTGGATGGCAGGCGGTTGTCTCAGTTATTAAAGGGAAACTCCTCCAATTATACACATTAAAGTGTGTTCACAGGTCTTGCGGAGTACTGCTGCATATGTGTCTGATGTCACTCAGTGGCCACTCAGTAATGTTGGTGCTAGAGATGTCACCTTTTTCATTCCACGTATTTATCTTCCTTTTCAATATCTGGAGCCTACATTACCCATGATGCAACTGAATCGATCAATTGCAGCTATTCCTGCTTTTTTCAACAAAAATAAGATGACAGTGTCAGAGATAGTTCTGGATTTCTTAATCTGAGTGCAGTGCTGCTCGGCCAACAGCTCTCAGTGGTCCGATACTATATGGTCTCATGTACAGTACCTCCAGATACCAGCGGCAGCACTGATGGCCTTTGATTTTTACCAGGTTTGCATTGATTTTAATGGAGGTCACCCCTGTCTGTTTTGAAATAATTGCGTTTTGTGTTACTATAGCCTACTATCTGTGAGTTTGTATTTTTAACAGTATTTCAGCAACCAGAATCCAACATCCTACAGATCTATCCAGGACCGTGATACGTTACGTGACCGGCCGGGCTGTGCTGTAGCTGACTCTGACCCTCCTGAACTGGAGATATGAAGGATTACTGAAGCCAGAAACAGCCTCAGAAAAAGAACTGAGGGAATCCGGGGCAGGAGGAAGAGATGAATAAATGTCCTCTGAAACAGTTATGAGTTTCTTTCTCAGCGGTGACCCTCCTTTGTGTCTCTCTGTCTTCCAGGTCTTGTCCATCTGTCCCAAGGACATGCGGGCTGACATCTGTGTCCACCTCAACAGGAAGGTGTGTATCCAAGGATGTGGTATCACAGCACATCGCTGTATAAAACATGAAACAAGTTTGAATTCTGCGTCTTGACTCTGTGAATAATGCTATCAGCTCACAGTTTGACACTTTTAAAGCCTCCATGTGTCGACATTTATGCGATCACAGATTCCTCTGATGACGTAAGGCTTTGTTTCTAGAAGAAAATGATACATGAGAGAAAGATAAATAAGGAAAGAGGACATGAATAGTTTTTTAATCTCTACATGGGAGCTAAAAAATGGAAATTTTAACATCCTGCGCATGGGTTTTAACCATCGACTGTATGGATGGCGACGGCCGTGATGCTAAAGGCTTCGAAACAGTTCAAAATCTTACTTTCTAATATATTTTTAATAGAAAGTGCAGCTACAAGCACTTAACGTACCGAAACCTGAGATAACAATCCCTCATAAAGACACAAAAAGCAAATGTCTGACCTTAGTTCATCTTCAAACACTTGAATCAGCAACAAAACCCACACAAACTGATGTTTAGGTTTCTGGAGTAGGACATTTATTTCACTTCGCTGAGCACCAGTCGGTCCTCGGGTGAAGTTATTACGTAACTAAATGCAGGCGAGGTAAGAAGCTCCTGGGAATCGCTCGACACGACTGATATGGCTCCCTAAACTTTGGAAGAGACTCAAAGTGCTGAACTGGCATTGAATAAAAAAGGACACTTTCACTTGTGTAACTGTGCTGCAACAACCAGCCACAATGACACATACTCATGAAATGAGTCTCGGAAATTTGCAGATTTCCCCTAAAACTAAAAATAATGAATCCTCACATTGTTGTTTTAAGTTAAAGCCCAAAAATTTAGGTTTTTTTTTTGCCTTTTTCCTTCCATTTGAAGTAAAGCCTCATAAACCAGCTGTGTTCATAAACATGATTCTTCAGTGCCGACTGACACGGTGCCAGCTGCTGTCTGCTCGAAACAAAGGTCCTAACTGAAAAGACAGTGAAGTTTGTGAGGCGACACGGTTTATTGAGGGATTATTTCCTGGTGATTATTTCCTGAGAGCTCCAGCTGATTGACAGGAAGCACTGTTATGAAAACACTCAACTCATCTCAGTGAAAGAAGGAGCGAACCAAATGAAGGCTTCACTGTTACTCTGATGGATTATCTCACTGTGTGGAAGCCGTTTTTCATTTTGCACGTCTGAATGGAAATCGGCAAATAATTTCCTCTGCAGAGACGAAAACAAGGTGGAGGAATCTAACTGTAGTCACCAAATTACAATGAGACAACGGTCTTCAACTTAAACTTGAAACAGTGATTTCATACTGATGAGAGAGGAGACGGTCGGTTTGTTTACCTGCAAAACTGCAGCTTAGAAACTGCCGAAAACAGACATATAAACTATAACTATAACCACCGACTTCCTGTCCTCTCACTCAGGTATTCAACGAACATCCTGCCTTCCGGTTGGCCAGTGACGGCTGCCTGCGCTCGCTGGCGGTGGAGTTTCAGACCACGCACTGCGCCCCCGGAGACCTGATCTTCCACGCCGGAGAGAGCGTTGACACCCTGTGCTTCGTCGTGTCGGGGTCGCTGGAGGTCATCCAGGACGACGAGGTCATCGCCATCTTAGGTACGTGGTCATGAGAGCGTTGTGATTTGTAGCAGCACTGGGAATCTGGAAAGGATTTGCAGCTTCTTCTGTTTTCTGTGACAAATAACTTTGGGTTTTGGACACAAAACTACTTAAAGTTTACAAAAACAACATCCTTCGGGTTTTGAGCTGTTCCAGAGAGGATCATCCGGTTGACACTTGAATGTGTGTTATTTTTAGACAGGAAGAAAACCTGGCTTGTGTTGAAGGTTTTTGTTTTTTATTGATGATGACGCATTATATTGACCTTTTCCTATCCGGGCAGTGCTTTCACATTCTCAGCAGGTCAGAAAACTCGCCCCACACATACAGAAATAACACGTAGTCATCAATCTGAGGTGAAAATCGCTCACACATGACGACAGCTGCACGATTAGACCTATTTTTACACCTGCCTTTTGAAAACGTAAACACTGTTTATACAGGAAACACTTGACAGCGTACGTTTCAGACATCCAAGTGTTGAACACTAACCGTCAGACTCTTAACTGCTGAGGCACATATTGCTCTCTGCAGCCTCGTACTGTAATATTCATGAGGAGGAGACGTACGAGGGAACCGGAAAGCAAGAATGAGATGCTAACAGAGATAATGTCAGGGGGAAATGCTTTGTACTGAGACAAGCACAGATAGCAGTGACGGCGAGAATGGCTGCAGCACATTCTCATAACCATCAGCGGCGTCCCAGATGAGCGTTTACTGACAGCGAATAACAAGAAGGAAAAGATAATCACAACAGAGAGAGAATGCAGAGCTGCACAGCAGATTGGTGTCATTGAAGTTTTAGTGGTTCTCTCACACACAAACTTTACTAACAATAACAAGATGAGTCAGTCTGACAGTCCCTGTTGTTATGAGATTTAAAAGTTAGGTGTGATTGTTGGCACTTACTAGCGTTTGACGGGTAAATCACAGCCAGATCAGTTAAGGAAGGATTTATTTAGAGTAGTGAATCCTGATTTAAAACTGGTTTACACCTTAGAGGAAAACTTTGGTTTATTACAAATTGTGTTTTTCTTTTTTCGTGATTGCTGAGCTCTTTGAACACAAAAACTTCACTAAATTTCATGGGAAAGATGTTCTGATGCATCGCTTTCCTTCCCAATGCCTGTTCGATACCTGAACTTGTGTTTTGGACAATACAGAGTACTGATTCCCTACCCGGGCATTAAAAAACAGTGTAGTTGTTGTACAGTCTGGCTCTTTGTCGTTCTACTATAAACAAGCGGACACAGCGCCACAATCATCTCATTACACCGGTATTTGTTCAATATTCACTTTTCTTTTTAGCTCTATTTTTGGTCTCCACCAACTCCTGAAGGAAACATCTGTATCTTTAGCTGCAAAATACTGCACAGGTAGTTCACCGTGGGTTTATCAGGTCTTATCTGATGAAAACAGCTGCTGCTGGAGGTGAAACATACCGTACTTGTTACTGTAAAACCAAGATTCTGTTCGAAAAGATAAATGTTATTTGCTTATGAAGGTTTAAGGTCTAAATGTGTTTTCTGGTTACAAAACCTGCTTCATTCACCTGTTTTAGTTCATCTGGAGAAAAAAAACTTAAGGTCACTGTTAAAAAATATGTTTTTTTCAGTAGATTGACCATATAATCTATAATAAATCCATGTTACATTATAACAGAAGATAGTGATCCTGGACAGTATGCACAGAAACTGCTGCAGCACCAGATTGTAGTAAGATTGTGATCTGTGATGCTCCTGTAGCTGCTGCCATGCAACATACTGATCCATTATGTTAGTGCTATGAATTCACTGCAGCAGATAGTGAGAAGAAGCTGCTGCAGGTGCAGTTTGCGTCAGACAAAACAAGAAATGCATGGTTTGAAAGAAAGATCTAGTGAAAATAAAGATAAAAGATAAGAGAAGATACAAATGTAATAAAGTGGACAGGAAGACAGGTAAAGAAAGTACAGCAGAAAAGAAAACCTGTTGGAAAGAAACAGGAATTTTAACAAACATTAGAGGAAGAGAGTGAAGAAGGAAGCGAAGAAGAGGAGAGGTGGTGCGGAGTAAAAGCATGACAGTGTGTCTCTGCAGACTCCATTTTTGTTGCCTCCTCACTTCTTTAACTTCATTAGAAGGCTGAGTCAGACGAGGCGGCAGCCAGAGATTCATAAAGAGCATATTAGATGATAAATTGCTTCATCACACTGAGGACATTAATCAATAAATCGTCATCTGGTTGTCAAAAGCGGCTGCTGTTGCCGTGGATGGTTTGACAGGGTCAGAAGAAGAATATTGTCTCAACATGTCCGCTGCTGTTTTCCACTTGATTGTGATGTGTTTTCTTCGTATTGTGCAGCTCACATCTTGAATTCGCCACCTAAATCTGACACACACTCTTAAACTTGAAACATACTTTTAAGGTTCACAAACACACTGTTAAACAAACATAGTTTTGCAGGATGATAGATGAGTGTCAATTAATCTGCAGCCTCTTTAAATTGATTCATCAGACTCTTCAAAAGTGAGCAGAGCAAACTTTTGATTGCTTTTAATTTATGTCTTCATTTACTTTGCAAATTCTGGTTACTTTCCCCCTTCGTACTGTCAACCCTCTCAATTAGAGCGCAGTTTTAATTTGATTAAAAAAAATCATAAATTCTCAACAAGTGCTTGAGGCTTTCATACTGAACGTCAACTGAAGAGAGATTCAGGCCTTTATATCTGGTTTCCTTTGTTTTACAAGTGGTGTGTTTGATATTTTAGCGAGACTCACTGTTCGCTGTTGCTGCTGTTTGCTGTTAAAGCAGAGTCAACACCGTTTGATATTAAAGCGCTCGTTTAGGGAGCAGAATCCCCTGTACGGTGTCGCTAAACGGCAGCTAGGCATCGTGAAATCACAAGGAAGTAAAGTCAGAGAAATGAAACCACTGAATGTAGTAATAGAGAAAGGAAAGACCCTGAATAACACAGTGGTGAGTGTGACATGATGATGTTCTATCATGTGGAAATATGTGCAGTTGTTTTGTTCATGGGGTTGTCAGGATCTGCAGTCTACATGTTGAAATGTCCAAGATACTGAACACCTAATTGCTCCTGGTGTAGCGTTTTGTGAGTCACTGGCTAAACAAAAAGGTGAGCTTTCATTTTTGGGGTTGTGTCTTCAGTTTTTGGATCAAGATCAAGACCCCAGAGTCACAGCCAGCTAGTCATTTCCTGTGTACAGGTAGTTGACTGTATAATAGGACCACACATCTTGCATAATAAAACATAAATTGAAGGCTGGTCTGCTTTATGCTTGGAAGGCGGATCTCGGTGGTACATGCACACCACTTACACGCTGCTCTCATGTCTGGGGGAGCCCGTTTCATTGATTACACAGATGGTGTCGTGTTGCAGCAGCCGCTACACAAACAGTCGCCATACATTATGTGTTCAGCGCTGCCAAGCCCGTCAGACAACCATGTGGATGAAGAAGCTGCATGTGTAGGTCCTGGGTTGAGGTTGTGAGGCCGGGTGGATGCACCGCCAAAACCACATTGGAGACAGCTCTCAACATTCCTGCAGTGAGCATGCTGACTGCACGCTGCCTCTGGTGCTCTGTGTCGTGTGATATAACCACACATTTTATTATGACCGATCCAAAGCACACCTGTGCAATAATCATGCTGTCTGATCTGCCTACTTATTAGGTGAATGGATTGATAACTTTGTGTGCACAATTTGAGAGGAATAAGTCTTTTGCATGCACAGAAAGTGAAAACATAACATCTTATATGACTGATTACAGCTGCAGTGGAGGAATAGAAATCTGCACGGCACACGGTCGCTCCACATGTTGGCTGTGAAATGATTGCTTATTTTCTACGAACCCTTGAAAATCTATCAAGGACCCTCTGAGGTCCACAGACTCTGTTTTCGGTAACGACCAACCTGATGCTAATTGGAAAGCTTGCAAGTTGTTGTCAAACTTCGTGTCGCATAGCAACCAGAAACATTTTCTGGTCCTCAACAACAACAACAGCAGCAGCAGCAGCAACGCTCCCAGCTGCAGTTTTTTTGTGTTCGAGCAGGAGAACAAAGCTGCAGACTGATCACAGCCTCAGCAGGGAGGAGAGGATGGAGGGAGAAAGAGATGGAGGGGAGGAAGGAGAAGGTGGTGGAAGAAGAAAAGTTGGAACGAGGGAGAGAAAACTAACTGAAGGTTGAAGGAGAGAGCCGATGTGAGGAGAAGCGAGATAAGGGCATGAAACGAGGCTTCCTTCTAAAAAAAATCACTTTATCTTGAAAGTTTTCCTGTTCCTCACGACAGCCGTCCTGTTCTCTGCCAACTTCTCTTTTTCTCCTGTGCTGAGAAGGAGGGAAAAGAAGTTCTGGCAGCACCAGAGCTCGTGTTTGCACAAAGAGAAAGACTGAAGATAGGTACAATAAAAGAAAAGTGTTTTGCGAATGTTTTCATCATTTATCATGTCACAGTGAGGAGCATTGAAATTTGGAGAGGAAGAAGAAGAAGTAGAGGATGGACAGAGGTGATCTGCAAGGAAAGGATGAAGGAAGAAAGGATTGGACAACAGAGAAAAGACTCGAGAGAAAAAAGCAAGAAAAGAATAAAGAAAAGGTTTGAAGGAGGGAGTTTTTGGAAGGAGGATCAGATTGAGAGAAAATCGAAAGATTGGGAAAATGAGACGCAGTGGAAGAAGAAGAAGAGGAGGGTGGAGGGGACAGAAGAAGAAGAGGAGGAGGAGGAGGAGGATGCAGGGGAGCGTGTGTTGCTTGTGGTTTTAAAGCCAATGATTTCCCCAGGCTGCTCCCCGAGGCTGTAACACACTCTGCTCTCATTAGTGTCCAATGGCATCAGGTGGACACACACACACACGCGCACACACACACACACACACACACACACACACACACACACACACACACACACCAACACACACGCTCGAAGCTGCAAAGGTAGATATCATTACGGCTCTTTAATGTCTCCATGTACAGGCTGTGAAAATGAGTTTTCTCTTGGGGGACGATGAAGTATCTAACTTCACACACACCCACACACACACACACACACACACACACATGCTCATATACAAGTGCAGATGAGGGAGCACATGCACTTGACCACACACACACAGAAACACAATAGTTTTCCCACAGTAACAAGGCAATACTGTGGCAGCTCCAGTAAACACTCATAAGTAATAACCCTCTCATTTCCCATCATGCACCAGGCTCACAGTGTCCTGAACCAAACTCATCCAGCAGCAGCTTTGATATGTAACAGAGTCCGAGTCAGTACGAGGTTTGTCTCAATTAAAAAGATCCTGATTCTGGAGGCTTGAGAACATTTCCATTAAAGGGCAACTCCGCCACTTTTTACACAAGTGGCCAGTTGAGGAACTGCAGGTTTAATGTGTAGAGTTGGTGGAGTTACCCTTTAATGCAGCAGCGCAGACGTGCAGCAGCCAGACAGCGGTCAATAAGCTTACTCATTTTTGTCAAAAGAACAGAGACCGGGTCATTTGTCACATCGACGGGCAGCTCGGAAAAAGGAAGATTTCATTCAAGAGCAATTTGTCAAAAGGTGAGAAACATCAGAGCAACAAGATTTTATGAAAGATGATCGATGACACGGGCAGATGTATCCAGTTTGTGGCTCAGTTACTTGGACTTTATATTAAAACTTCACCGACAGGAAAATAGCAGTGAAAAATTCTCATGGTGAAGTTTTTATTTTCTAAACTGAAATCTGTGGAAGCACCGAGCAGATGGAGTTGATTAGCTCCAGTGTAAACAAGTTGATGGAGTTCAGCTCCATCTGCTAAATGTTGCTCATGGTGCTACACATTTCCCGACTGCTTATGTTTGTTTCCTCTTAATGCTTCATCAATCATGTTTATCAGAGACCAGAGCTGCCGAGCCAGAGTGCTGATCGCTGAGGTGCATGTAGTCATGGATCCTACCTGAAATCATGACAGTGATCTCCATAATTATCTTGAGAAAACAAATCATTTTCATGTGAATATTCGTCTCGTTATCAAAGAAATCAGCCTTTTGTTCCTCGAGATAACGAGCTAAATTAACCTATAATGAAATAAATAGTTTATGATCTCAACATAACGGCATTAAAAATTAATTGCAAGCACAGTTAGCTGATACGTTGACCTCTTCACTGCTTGTACTGCGGCAGCCCCTTCAATATTTCGAGCCACGAGGCTGCCATGCGGCCGACTGCAGGTCGACTCTGTGGAGACATTTCCAGACGTTTTTGTGGCGACCAAAGCCAGCCGTTTTCCACCTGAAGGAGGAGCATCTCAAGACAAACCCAGGGGGCGAAAAAAAACAGGGTTTTTTTAAGGAGACCTGGCGTTTTTTGTGTCAACTGAAACAAATGTTTTCCAAACCCTAATCAAGTAGTAAGCACAGCGTTGTGACGAGAGAGAAATAGAAAAATGCGACTGAAACAAACATAAAGTGGTTCTGCAGAAACTTAGTTAACATTTTTTCTGGCGACGGTTCAACTACGCCATCCGAGGAGCAACACCAACGTGAGTACGACTAATGCAAACCAGCCCGATCCGTTGGGTATTTCACCTGGTTTATGTTGTGTGTCCAACTTAAATAATGTTTATATTTATGGCCTTTTGTTTATTAATCCATCTGTATAATTTCTGCTTTTTGAAAGTAGTTTTGCATATAGGGACCAAAAACCTTAAACTATCCTATTAAAAATACAAAAGTGCTAAAAACATAAATACAAGAGATATTCAATCACTTTCTACTTGTTTTCTTTTTTGTTTCAAGTTATAATTTTAATTAATAAATTCTTGGTCTTTGGGCTCTGAAGGACCAGCTGGATGAACGGACCACACAGCCGACCTTCAGTCTGAATTATCTATTGATGATGTCTGCTCTGAGAAAACTCACTCGCCCTCTTTTCTTTTTTTTTTTTTTGTTTTGCCAATATGATGAGCTGATTAATTTTCTTAATCCATTATTCATGCTCGGTTATGAGAAGGGGATTTTTTTCAGTCTGGCCTTCTATTCACACGGCAATATGTTCTGGCCCGGAAAGCAATACGTCAGCAGTGAGCAGCAGGAGATGAGCCGGCGACCGCAGATGAGTCTGGATGCATTACAAGATCCAGTAATAAGAATGAGTGCCGGGCTCTTATCACGGGGAATACATTAACACAGGAATATATTAAAAGGAGATCTGCACAATTAGTGGAAATAAGATCGAAATCGCAATATCCAAATCACAGAAGCACAAATATTTGGATAAAGGTAAAATCTGAACTTGAACTCTTAACATCGCCTCGTTCCCTCCACAAAACGCCTACGTCGGTTCGTTAATTGGATTTTGGATTATTGCCGAATATAAACTCTGTGGCAAACACAGCGAGATAATCTTCACAGATGAACACCACCACAGAAAGCTAATGTTATAAATGCTATAAACAGACGACATCACGGTCACATGACTTAAACGTCACCACCACTGAGCGTCTCACTACACAGTTACTATACAGGTTTTCTATAAACTGATCAATGTGCAAGTTGTAAAGTCAGAGTCAGAATAGTTTGTAGCTAAAGTCGGAGATAGATGAGTCTCTGTGTTCGCTGTGATGGCGCTTAATGTCCCCGACAACCTCTGTAGCCTCATGTAGACACTTTTTAAGACACGTAAGAGATTAATAACTAAACTGTGGGACATTTAATGATTTATTTTGTGTCGTAGAATAACCCGTGTAAATATCTTCAGCCTTATTTCAGGCATTTAACTGCAAACCAATTAAAATCCCTGCTTTACTGCAAAGGTTTGTTTTTCCCACATCGTCCTGACCCCCTGGAGACGTGATGTAATACTACTTTGATCCCACTGGAATCACACTGTACAGTCCCACGTGTGGTCTAACAACACATGTGGGACTCAGTCAGATGTCTAACTAACTAGAGCATAAACAACCAAACTAAACAGAAAAAGGTGTGTTCACTCTGTTTCTTGAACCACTAAGAGAGGTCCCTATTCAAGCCACTGGTGATAATTCTCTGTGCTCATTGGTTTTTAAGTGAACTAAACTGGACGTTTATGTTGTTTACGCGAGGATCAGCTCACAGTTAACATCCTGCTGCTCCAGCCTGTATCGCCCATCAGCAGAAAAAGAAATTGCCCGTGGGCGGTGTGCACCCTCGTGTTTCTTTATCTCGCACTGCAGCTCGCCACGCGTCCGTCCAGTAAGAGGCATTTCAGGCTGCTACTTTCAGCCTGGTGTGCTGATGCTGCCGTTACCCCTGTCAGGCCATTATCCTGGAAAAGTGGGTGGGTGGAGACAGCTACACAGCTGCTGTGACACTGAGCTCCACCGACAGCAGCATCAACGGCCCTTATTGTATTGGACGTACTCCTACTATTAACATCAGAAGCACCCTCTTTGATGATTGTTGTGTTGGCGAGCGTTTAGATAAATGTTGTTCCTGCTCTGATATCTCCAGTGTGATGAATGATTAATTTGTCCTTCTGAAGAAAAGTAACACAGAAGTTTAATGGAGCTCATTCTGTTCCCAAACAAGAGGAACTTGATCTGCCTGAAAAGTCCCAACACGATCAGCATGATATTATTCATCACCAATTATGATAATGAGGCCATTAATTAAGATAACTGATGTATTAATTATGCCGCTGCGTCTCGTCTTCACAGCATATGGGCAGTGTTTGTATGAGCGTTGGATCATGAAGGCTGGAGGAGTTGTTTTGTAAGGATCGGTTTCTTTCAGGATGATTATGCAGCAAATGAAATAGTCGCAGTAACCTCTGACGAATAACACTAAACTGCAGTTTCCTTCCCCAAACTCTACAAATAAAATGTACCACAGAGAGGCTCCCTCCCGACAGCACAACTCAACACTTTCATCTTTTATCATCCAACCAGCAGAAGGAACATTTTAGTACAAAAAATATACTATAAAGGCCTGAAATCATCACATACAGAACATTAAAATACAAAGTGTACTTCCTCAGTTCGGCCGAAATCACACGACTTTGCAGAGTTAACAAAAAACATAATGGATTCAAATTTTCTTCCAGGAACAGTCACGTTCTTCTGCAGAGATCTGAGCATGAACACACTCAGAGACATATTTAAACTCACGTCTGTGCTGTAAAGGCTCAGGTGTCATTCAGACGACCTGCAGCACCTTTATACCAGCCTCACTCCAGTTTCCACCTTCACTAACTGACTAGTCTGACCTGCTAGCTTTAGCTTAACTTGTTTGCTTTCTTACAGAAAGTTAGATGACAGGTTTGAGACCGCTCTCTTATCTGTCTGTTAAGCATGAAGCTTGTTTCATGAGCCAGCCCTCTGCTGGACATCTTCACAGGTACTTAAACAGGTTTTACATTATGTTTGATGCCTGGCGTTTAACATAAACCACATGAATGCATGTTTGACAACACACAACATGCTCCACAGTCAGAAGCATGAACGCAAAATGAAATATAAGGACTAAGAATCCAAATGCAAACGATAAAAGTGATTACAAGATTACAACCCAGCCACCAGAATAAATGTTAGCTATGTTCCTTTCTGCAAAAACACAGATAAGTTAAAGCTGGATGTCTCTTTGTGTCACAACTTTTCCGTTTGTTTAGGTTGTATTTCTATTCCTCTCTCGTCACTAGGTTCAGGCTAGTTCTGGTTTGGCTTAACAATACCTGTTTAGGTCGCTACGATCATGGATGGAGAAAGTCACACTTCCTCTGAAAAATAGCTGGTTTTGGTTGCCACAAAAATCTCTGGAAATGTCCGCAGGTGTTTAAAATACCGACTAGTGTGATTCGGCTGTTTGGTCGCCTTGTTGCCTTGTTAACACTTCCAGCTACCCCTCCACCTCCTGCTGCGACAGGTGGTTAATAAGCATGTAATGTGAACGTGATACGCTCCGTCTGGTACAAATGTCAACCTTTGACGTTTACAGAAACATTAGCTGCAAACATTGACAACAACAAGACAAATAATGAACAGTTTAAACTAAAGAGCAGGTATGGATGTCTGTAATACATCAACATGCTGAGCCCTGTGGTGGCACTTTAAAGGACGGAGGTCAAACTGGGTGATTAGGACAGTTAAGAATCAATCAAACCTGATTGATAACCTTTTTACTGTAGGGCTGCCGCTAACGATTGCTTTCATCATCGACTGAAGTGACAATTATTTCCTCAATTAACCAACTAGTTGCTCTAACTCTAGTTTACTGTAAATAGCTTGAAGCTGACCTCGTCTTCGCAGTCTGGCAGGCAACGAACCAAACCAAGCGACGAGTGAGGAAGCACGACTGAATTAAAATAATCACTTGTACTCTACATGAGAGAGACAGACCTTTTGTGTCCCAGCGAGCAGTCAGGCAGAATAATATGAGCACTAATTTTGGTTGAGGGTGAGTGATCAGCAGCCGGGCGACACGGATCACAGCATCCACTCCGCCCAACACATCCTCACAGTCCTCGCCGTGATGTTTAACCCCGCTGTCAGTGCCACGCACGGCGCACACAACCACCACCTCCTCCTCCGACCCCTGGCCCGTGTGACCGCGTCCACATCCAGACGGCTAATTGGCGAGGAGCTGCGGATCTCAGGGGAGCTCATTCCAGACGAGCCCTGCTGCCTGTTGGATGTTCGCAGAGAAAGGAGCCCTCAGGGGCGCAGAGGAGGAGATGAGATCCACTCACACACTCTGTCGGCATTTTGGCAGCATGCGGCGGCTGTACGTGTGTTACTCAGGGTGTTAGTGACAGCCTGTAGACGGTGCGGACTGCTTTTCGTCACATTGTATCCGGGTCAGCTGTCAGAAAAACTGCTGAGCTGATGGTTGTGGCAGGTTCGACACAGATTTGAGTCCTGATTAGCCCAGATTTGACTTTTTTTGTGTCTATTACAGCCGAAGTGTGACTGGATCTCAGCAGGGAAAAGTGTTATAGAAGCAACATTATATTCCATTTTCTACATATTAAAAAGTTGATAACATTTTCTCTTACTTGCTGTATTTTATGCCTCACTTTAGTTTAGATTAGTTTCTCTCGTTAACAAAACACTCACCTCTCCAGCTTCTGATGAAGTGCGACACATTCGCTGCTGCCGACGATTTTAATTCTTCATCCTCTCGTTATTATCAAAACAACTGTTGCCCCGGAGACGCTCACAAGTGTAAACACGTGTTGGTCTGCGCCGGGTGATTAACATCCGGGTAATTTATGCTGGCAGTTGATAAGTCAAGTGTCCAGGTGGCTGCAGTTGGTTTGAGACGGTCAGTGCTTCAGCTTATTTTTGTGTTTGTGCAAAATAAATATCATTATGTTAAAATCTATTCAGCAATTTTAATATAAGCACATTTTCTTTGGAAAAACAAGCAAACTACGCACAAATGTGAAGAGGGTAATTGATAATGAACACGAGAGAACAATGGGCTCTGTTTTCATTAATGAACGAGCTCGGTGCCGTGCCCGGTGCATTGAGCGAGGGCCAAGGCACTGGGACAGGTTTGGTGATTTTGTGGCCAAGGGCACCGTGCACACACTTGGGTTTGGGTTGGAACCAGAAAGAATTAATTATTATATTTTATGTGTTAGAGGCTGAGACAGTCATGGAGAATCACATTTGTTACTGTCATTCCCTTTAAACACGGCGCTTTTTCTGTCGAGACGCACAAAAACATGAATGTATTAATGGATTCAACAACTGATAAATCTAAAGGTTACCTGACAGAGTGCTGCAGGGATGAGGCCAAAAAAACCTGGAGGTGAGTCAACATCTTTGCTCTTTCCGATGTTTTTTGAATGGGTTTTGGTTAGATGCAATAAAACAAGATTGTTTTGTCTAAAAGCATCCACAGCTTTTCTGCATGGAGGACTTTGTACCCCGATGAAAACCTTCAAGGTTGACACTGGTGTAGCCAAGGTTTAAATAAAGACTTTTTAACCTAATTCCAGTATTTTTATTCCTCTTCCACAGTCCAGCGCCTGAAGTTTGTTTTTTTCCTCTCATGTGTTGACCCTTAACTTC
Organism: Pagrus major; assembly: GCF_040436345.1. Taxonomy (NCBI): domain Eukaryota; kingdom Metazoa; phylum Chordata; class Actinopteri; order Spariformes; family Sparidae; genus Pagrus; species Pagrus major. The sequence goes on along the minus strand of NC_133230.1, from coordinate 3,015,748 downwards.
AAGAGCACCTGACTTTGATAATATAAAGTCCTCGAGCAAACCACTGGCTATTTTTTTTTATATATCTTTGCTCACACCTGCAAAGAAATCATGATGCATGCAAAGAATATTTTAATTTTCCATTTCAATTAGTTTTAACAGAAGTTGAACCCTGTGGTTACAGCGAGCAGTAAAAGTCACCGTGTTCGGACGGATGATGAAAAGAATCAGACGTCATTAACTGAAATCCAAAGAAAGACTCGTGTTTCTGCCCACACTGTTTGATGGACGTGAAGAACTGCTCCGGTGTGACACAACTTCGAATGTCAGTTGGGTTTTGCGATGAAAGTTCAGAGAGAGAAGCTTTTTATGTTCTCCTGAACCTCACAGCGGTGTTCACTGTGACTGACAGCTCTCCAAAAAAGTCCTGCCAAACCTCCAGCAGCTAAATGAGATGGATTAATCCAGTCGGTGGACAATCAACCTCTTAATGCAGATTTTTTAATGGCTCTACCTGCCTTTTGTTCTCAGTTACACCACTTTCCTCCAGCTTTTTTCATCTCGGCATTAATTAACAGCGGAGGCTGAAGCATCACTCTGCTGTGAATCAGTTTAACCGAGCACTTCTTCTTTTTCCTTGTCCTCTGCCATGTTTTCTCACTTCCATTCCGGTCGGATTATGTCGGATCTGAAACTGACAATATAGCCGATGTACCTGTTGTTACTCTCCGCTTGATATCAGATCTGATGGTGGTTATATCAGCACCTCTGGTTGCTAAGGACTGGGCCAGGTATGGTGTTGCTAAGGGAAGAAGAACAGAGAGGAAGTGTGCGGTTCATGCGGAGATGCAGATGGTTTATTTTTAATGACTTACAGTCAACGTATGTCCGCGCAGCTAATCAGCACCATCCTGTAAATCATTAATGTTGCATGAGCTTCCTTTCTTCCAACCTTTTATCCTGATATTCTAACATTTCACACATTAATTTGATAATCAATATGATGGGAGGTCTTCTTTTCCTCTGCCATCACACCCTTATTTTCAAACTTCATCGTTAGACTTTCAGCACGTCTTCTGCTTAGTGAGCTGCAGCTGTACTGATCGGCTCTATTATCCACACAAACAACCCTTAAAATCCGAGACAGCTCTCTGAGTCGACTTGATATACTTGCATGATGCTTCCTATCACGCTGCAGAGGTCCAACTTGTGTTAAGTGCTCATCATTTCATCTAACAGCACCTGAAACATCCTGTCTGACGGCCGAATCAGTGGAGCTGCGTCAGAAGATTTTTTTTGGTCACTTTCCAAATCAGACAACCTGCAATTATGCCCACTTTAGATTGGCGGTTGGTCGTTTAAAGTGATGATGTAAGCAGTCTTGGAATAATAATAATCTGCTGCTGTGCCGTGGTGAAGGGATTTTTCTGGACTTCATACAGTTCCTCACAAAGAGCTTTATATCTCCAAAACCATTTTCACACTTGTTTATTGTAAATAATTTTATGTCTTATAGTTGACACTTGTAGGGCTTCAACCCTTTTTCAATTAATCTGCCAGTTATTTGTTATATTAATTTATTTGAACTAACTATTCTGAGGTGCCAGATGGTTTGTTAACCAGAACCATCTGGGAAGTTGTCCTTTGAAACTGTTTGGAAAAAGGGCAGGCACTTTCAAAAGATACAAACCATCTGTCCATCACGGGCTAGCTTCAGCCATCAGATCAACAGGAGGAGAGAGCGACCACCAGCAGAGCCGCCAGCTGATAAATCAAACTCTCACTGAGGTCAGTTGAGAGACGAGTGAAAACATCTTCAAGTGTCGTTCTTTGCTCTTCTTTCTATGACATATACTCTTCAGTTCTGATAGATAGCATGCTACAGCAGCTACGTGCGCCTCTTGAGGAGCCGCTTGTTGCTATAAACAGTAAAAATGTTCTTGTTTTATCTGACCAACAGTCCAAACCCAGAGACATTTAGTTCACTATCGTAACCTCATCACATCTATGGCAGAATCTGTCATAAATTCTTCCACACTCAACTTCCTGATTAGATTTCTAGCCGAGGTGTCACCTTCTCTGATGTGCCACAATTGAAGTATCAATAATTAATTTGCTCTGTCTAACTCTGATCTTCCTCCTCTTCCTGTCCGTCCTCAGGTAAAGGTGACGTGTTTGGTGACGTCTTCTGGAAAGAAACCACTCTGGCGCACGCCTGCGCTAACGTCAGAGCGCTAACGTACTGCGACCTCCACGTCATCAAGAGGGAAGCCCTGCTCAAGGTGCTGGAGTTTTACACGGCCTTCGCCAACTCCTTCTCCCGAAACCTCATCCTCACCTGCAACCTGCGGAAAAGGGTAAGGTGTCCTACACAGGACAGATTAATGTTACGGTCGTCTGCTCGTTTGGTTTGTTGGATGCAGTCGTAGGTGTTTTCTCTCTCCTTTTATGTCCACAGGCTTCTTGAACCTGATATTTTCTAGCACAGTTTTTCATCTTTCGTGCTGATTATTAAAACCAGGAGATGTAAACGTCCGTCCCAGCCTTGAAGCACTTCAGCTGTCAGTCACCTGAGAATGAGGCAGACCAGACTTTATTAGACAAGACTGAGGTGTCTAATGGGAAATCTAAAAGGAAAATCAGGGATTGAGGAGAAGCTAGTTGAGGATTTAAAAGTACAGACTCAGGCCTGGCGTTTTCTCTCCTTCACACATGTTCCCTTCTGCTTCTTCTCTCATAACAAGTCCGCTGTTGTTTACTTGTCCTGAACTTCTTTTTCATACTTCATATTCTCTCGGCTCAATAGGTCTTTTTTCTCAGCGTGCCTCAAACGCAATAAATTATACATGCGATGCCGGTTGCCTCATTATGTCCCGTGCCCTTTAGCCAGTTCTCACCGACGTCCTAGCAGGCAGTCTCCTCGCTCCGAGCGGCACTTTTTCATCCTGTGTTTGTTTTAAGTTCATAGTTTACAGACTATAATTTATTGATGGACCTTCATCTCCGTCTGCTGTGTGGCTGCATTGTGAAACATACACCTGCATATTCTGAATGTACCTGGAGAATATCAGCGATCAGGTGTGTGTGAGTGTGTGTCGTCATGCAAACAGATTCAGAATGGATATTGATCAGTGCCTGGCGCCATCCTGCTGAGAAACAATGGATATTAATTGAAATAAAACTCATTGATCGCTGTTGGCTGATGGAAATGAACCAGATGCAGGCTGCAGATATCTGTCCATGCCTGAAGGAAGTGATGGCTGCGTATCGATCTATGTGCACTAGCTTCAGTCTGGCTTTAACTCCAACGTTCTGCTCAGTGACACAGTAATGCCACATTTATATCAGATCTGTGTTGATCATGTCTTGTGAACGGTAACTTTGGTATTTTTCAACCTGGATGTGGGACAACAATTTTTAAAATTGGGACATTATTGAGTGAGACTACTGTGACCAGTCGTGAGCTGCAAAACGGGGTCTGCACTTTAATCCCTGAGTGCAGTTGTGCATCGTTAAAGTGCATCCAACTGCTTGTTTTTTGATGTGACAGGCTCAGATTTTTATTTTTAAGTGTCTGAGAACATTTTGAAAAGGTTCCTTATTAAGATAAAACCTCAGTGTGAACTCGAAAACAACTGCTCGCCAAAGCCACCAGACTCCACCTGCAGAAACGGTGATTTTATCGTCATGAAACACACTTAATTCTAACTCCAATAGAAAAAACGAAATAAGTCATCTTTGTTCGTCTATAAGGAGGGCAGAGAAGCATGCAGCGAGGAAAGTGTGTGTGTCAAGTAGCTCAAACACCAAAATAAGTTTTCATGCAGGCTGGACCAGAAGAAGTCAGCATTGTTTTTATTCATCGACGAGGCTGACTGGTATCGGCCGTACTGGAACCGACAGTGGGACTAATCAGTCAGAGATTGGTGTGATTTGAACAGCTGTATGTAACTTCACAGTTTGTCACGTCCAGCTGACCTGCTGTGCTCTGACTAAACCACAGCCCTGTAATTAAAGCTTCCAATTAATTCACAGTTTGTTTGTTTGGGTTAGTGACCCTTAAAATAAAGCAGCACAAAGCCTTTCTGAATTTTATATTACAGGTTCCTCTCTGTAGAGTTGAGATAAGTATAACAGTAGATGTGGAAACTCTGGCTCTATTTCTGCAGACCTTGTGGAGCATTTTTCTTTTGCCTGACTGGGATATGAGCGACTGTCCTCATCAACTCCTGAGAAAAAACTTTGGGTTTGATTAAAAGATGTATTTTGGAAAACAGTAATTAGGTAGAAAGGGCAGGGTGCTCATTTTTATTGCGTCCCCAGCGTGTGATTCAGATTAAACAGCAGCAGGTTACATACAAATCTGCTAAGTGAAGTTTTACAATGATTTAAAAAGTAAAACTAGCATCATGATGAGATACGGGCTCTTGTCCTGTCAACACAGAGAACAGCGAAGCTGAGTTAATTGTCGAGATGGACACTGTTGTGTTTTCTGCTGTGTGCAGCAGGAATGTGACCCGGCGGTACCTTCATGTAAACACTGAACAGAAATAGCGATGTGGGCAGAGCTGCTCCTCCTCCTCCTCCTCTCCTCCGAGCTTCTTTTTGTTCCCGGGATGCGTGACAGCTGCTCGAGCGCCGCCGTGATGAAGATAAACAACTTGTAGCGGGAGCTCGGACGTGGCCTCTGGGACTCTGAGACAAGAGCAGAATGTGTGTCAGCCTTAACTCGCCCTGTCACTCATGTGATAATGTCTGTCCACCAATGTGCCTCCATCAGCACTTTGCTTTCTCTCTGCAGCTCGCTCTCAGTCTCATGAGTGTCTCTGTCCCGCTCTGACTCTGTGTTAAAATGCATTTACTTATCATGCAAACAGCCCGTTGGACGCTTCTCATTCGGCTGCTGCAGAGGTTCCTATAGATTTATCAGATGGGCTCAAGCAGCTCACCTTTAATCATTTTAAAAAGATAGATGAGGGCGGCCTGATACATTTGTTCAGTGTACAGTGGCTGTGGTTGTTCGGTGGCTGCTTCTGTGAATTCATACGAGACACGATGATCATCTAGTCGTGCTTTTGTTCCTTCACAAAGGAAACTCTACAGGCCGCCACTTGTAGCTGCTAGATTACCGGTAATTATGAAAATCAAGCGAGAGGCTGCGCCTGTGGTGGCCGTCTGGGAACATTGGTGGTTATATAAAACCACCGCAAGTAAACCAGATGCTCACCACGAACTGCTGTACATGTAGGTAATAGTATCATACAACCCATCTTCATAAAAACCCAACCTATCCCTTTAACGTGCACTGCAGGTAAAATCTTATGGCAGTGTAGGAAGTATAAGCAAATCTACAAATCCAAGATGCAAGTGCACTTCTCATGAGACCAAGTTGTTTTGCTGCACTTAGCTCCTAAAATCTGTCTGTAGCGAACAGTTCACTGTGTTTCTTGGGCAGCACATGACTCATTTCCACTCGTGAAGCTTTTAACTAATGCCACGAGGTGTTTGTGAAGCTCTTCATCGCTGCGTTGGCGTCGATGCTGTTTTGATATTGTGTCCGAAGAGAGTTGTTTGAAAACTGTATTCATAATTCATCGGCGAGATCAGAAAAGGTGAATCTGATGCTGTTTTGTCTTTTTTGCTGATTTACAATTTGGTAAAAAGGGCAAAAACATTTTTCAGCGTGACGTGCACACACTCCAGAAAGACCACAATAGTCCAGTGCAGGTGTGCAATTTGTAAATGTATTGTATTCTTTGTACCGGCTCAGCTTTTCTTTGTGAAGAATTACCGGAGCATATAAAGTATGCACATGTTGATGAGCTGCTTCTGTTTGCGTTTTCTTCCTCTCTTTCAAAATAAAAGTCTTTGTCGCTGCATACATAGAGTCTAGATCCTTTAAGTTGCACTCATAGATGTAATTGAAAACTGTAGTAGGTCACAGCGGTTCAGTCTAGACTTTCAGCCAGAAGCTCGATACTGCTGAGTGATTTCAGCCAAGTCTGCAGGTTAAATCTCACAGGACACGTCAGGATGCAGAAAAACAAGGCTGGAAAGTAAAGACCAGATGATAAATATTTGGTGATCTTTAGACTGTTGGTGCTCCACTCCGGATGCTTTTAGTAGCCTGAAATATAGACAAATTCTCTAGTCCTTAAAGTATCTGTGGTGGATCTGAACGCATCCTGTATTACAGGCCTTCTGCTCCTTTGGAAATTAAGAAAATAGAAAATATCACAATCTATCTGTCAGAAAACGTTCGGCTCTCTTCACGTCAGCCTTCCTTATCCATTCGTTAATTTAAGAGCTGCATCAGGAACCTTTTTGGACGTAAGTGGTCCCGGTGAGCAAACTGTTTCTCAATATCGAAAAGACTTGATTTCCCTGAATTCTTTTAAACTGACAGCTGTTAACACACTCAGAGGACCAAACTGTCTTAACAGCCAAACTTAATCAGCTCTGGCTCTGGTCGTCGTCTCTGCTCTGTTACATCAGTAGAGCTGTCCAGATTGAACAGACGTCGATACTTTATTCATTAACAGCTGTTTTTTTCCATGAACGTGGAGCAGCCAGTGTTGCTCCTGCAGAAGAAGAAGTGGTTCGGCCATCATGCATGTCCAGCTGTTTCTAGATTTGCTGGACACAGAATTCGTCCCTTGAAGAGTCTGCAGCGTCTCACAGCCACACTTTTGCTTACTGTAACTTTAAGTCGGCAGAACGAGCTCCTGTATCAGGAGGTGAACAGACACAGCTCATTTGGTCCTCACCTTCACAAGCATCACATTAGTGTTAGTGGCAGAGGTAAACAGAGAAAATGAAGAGACGCAGCAGCACAGCAGGAGCCCGAGTGTGCCGCGGCAGTCGTAGGGTTTCACAGTCGTAGTACACAAACCTCCAGTCGCCAGAGCTCCTATTATGTAAGTACTCTGCAAAGTGTGGCTCTTCTTTTTACTACTTCCCCAAAGGCCGTTAACGCCTCTTCAGCTGTCTTAAAGAGAACTATTACCTTCAGAAAAAAACTGCAGATCTGCTGTTTTCTCTCTTGTTGCTTCAGCGTGTCTGCAGGACTTGTTATACTTAAGTCCCAAAGCTGCAGCTTTCTCTTTGTTAGTAGAAACTTCCCCCCTCATTGCTGCTAATGATTATTCATTACAGCCTGAATCACTTTGTTCACTAAGTTCAGTTAAAGTGCACACATGTGTCTGGTTCAGGGATGTAGTGTGAGTTTAACATTTCACAGCAGCGGAGGACAAACAGCATGTAATTCTAATGTTGCTTTCTCATTCAGATCTGACCGTGAAGACATCGTACACATTTTGCCAGAAGCTGCGAGATTTAAACTTTCCAGATAATGGCATAACACGTTTTTTTTTTTTTTTTTCCCAGTATGAAAATCATCCATTGATAGTCGTGTCTACATCCTTTGTTACCTTGCAAACAGGAAGTGTTTTGTTGGCATGCAGCGGGAACTTTCCTGCAGCAAAGCAGCAGCCAAAATCTGAACAAAAACTAAAAGAAAAAACTAAAAAAAACTAAAAAAAGAGGCTACAGCCAGGCTACCATGGCAACACTATCACCCAAAACATGATGGGAATCTAAAAAAACTCAAGATGTATTCATCTTACAAGAAAAGAAAGACAACAGTAGCGACAGAATCCATGAAAACAAACTAAATTTACTATAAATGCTTTTTCTTACATAATTAAGGCCCAACAACGTGAGCAGAAACGCTGACGTGCCAACCGAGAAGTCCGATTTCATCTGGAAATATAGGAAGTTGTGCTCTGACTGAGACTTCACCCAAACATCTCGGACCACCAGTGCTCACCTTCCTCACTTTATGTCACCTTTTTATATTAATTTTTTTCTGGTTAAAATGTAAAAATAGACTCAGTTCAGTACATCCTTGCCTCAAAACCTCAATATTTTCATACTTGGCAACTAAATTGATTCTGATTTCACACACAAACCTGCAGACAAACAAACCTGGAGGAAGTCGAGGAACCTGGCTGTTTCATCTTCGGTGTCTTGTTCTGCAGAGTTTTGGAGGCGTAAATAAAAACATAAACAGGGTCGGTAATTGTGTTTTTCTGGATGAGGAGGGGCTGTTAGAGGCGTCTGCTGGGAGGCTTCGCATGCTGCTCTGGGTTTTTGAGACAGCTTGTGTGCTGGGAGGGACAGATTTCAGGGGTACAGCCTGCAGAACCGCCAGGCTTTTACCAGCCAGCCCGCTATTGGATTATTCATGTGACGGACAATAAAGGCACGCGTGCGTGTGTGTGTGTGTGTCTGTGTGTGTGTGTGTGTGTTTACACTCACACTTCCTTCTGTGCACTGAAGCAGATTCACTTGCGTGTGTGAGGTTGTGAGTGTTGGGAACAGTTAAGGGCATTTTTTTTTAAAGCATGACGACAGGAAGGAAAAGTTGTAGCTCCACTTTCACTGCACGACAGAAAGACAGAAATACTGTACATTTGACTCCACTACATTACCTGAGATGTTGAAACTTTACATTTCTTTAGGCTTTATTTCCAACTCCATGTTGTGAAAACACTGTGCAGATGTCGGGGTTAGGTTCAGGCTGTACTTGCCAACCTCGAGACCTCAGAAATAGGGAGGATTTCAGCCAAAGCTGGCTCTGAGGGTCCTACACCTGAAAAAATTGAGATTCAAGGATTGTTTCCTGCACTCCAGTGACAACTGAAGAATGAAAATAACAAAAATAAGTAAAATGCAGCAGTATAAATGCTCAGAAAACAATGCAGAATGACTCATCCTCTAGCTTCATCACTTTTCTTTCATTCCTCCACGCCACTGCCTGTTTGTCAGCCCATCGACGGGGACTGACGTGGAGTATTTTTTCCTTTGTGATGTTACTTGATGCTACTTGAAATATCTGGGTACTATTTCATCTGTGTTGCCGTTTCCCTCACACTCAGCTGATGATGATGATGATGATGATGTTGTAATCAGCCACTAGCCACCAGAGTTGTCAGAAGCTCTTCAGAACAGGCTGTTGACCAGCCGCTCGCTTTGAGGCGAAGCTTTTTCCAAAAGCTCCATCCATCCTCGCTCCGCTCACTCACAGAGGAACAAAGTTAACGTGATAATTAATCGATCGCTGAGACGAAGCTGCTTCTGCTCTCACTCCCACCTGTGAAAAAAGCTCTTCCCTCATGCTAATAAATAAAATCTAATAAAGATCTTATACACAGAAATAGCACAACATCATCTTCACCGCGTACCAAAAATACTCTACGCTATTTCTGCTCGTCACGCTATGCAAAGTATATTTCAGGATTTTTCTTCCACATACACTCGGAGGCCATCTGTGTGCTCTCAGGCTACAGCCGACTCTTCTACAAGCATCTCTTTCTCATTCACACTTCAAGTAGATTCATTAAGAGCACTTACGTAGCGCTAACAGACAGACGATGTAGTCACAGTGGTCTTGACATTATTTGCACAATGACAGAAAGGAAAAATCTGAATGTATGTTTCAGATTTGGTTCAGCAAACTTTTGTTTCTATATTTGTATCTATTACACGTAGCCCCGGGCTAAAGGCATTCTGGGACATTATATAAATCCAAGGCCTGAGGGTGGTGTAGTCCGTGGCTATCACTTCACTGCGATACAATCTAAAGTAGGCTGAAGCCTCGTTAGGCAGCAGGGTTAGTCCCAACTTTCCAAAGCTAAAAATAGGAATGTAAAACGTAGCCGCGGGCTAACTGGCTTATCGTAAAAGAAGGTTGAACAAACGCTGCGGGCCGAATCTGAGCTTACAGGAGCAGGATGTCCGCGGGCTGTGGAAACAATTACACCCTCTCACATGATCGCAGTCATTAGTGCTGCGCTCCAAAGTGACTTAGAGCTCCTCTCGTCTCTGTCGGTCCGTTGCGGTCAAATGTGACCTCTGCAAATGATTGTAGATGAATCCCTCAACAACAATACAGTAAATTAAATGAAATGTTTAAAGCCTCATTAGTAGCCCCGCGACACCAGAAGACAAAAGTGTTGGATGGAGAAAAAAAGGTTGTCCTACTAAATTAAAATAAATCAAACGGTTTTATCCGCTGTATGTTGGCCATTTTAGGACATCTCAGCTGTTCAAGCTCACTTTCACGTCATTACGTGGCTCAAGTTAAAGCTATTTTGAGTTAAATGCACAGATAGCATGTTAACAGACACGCTTGGTACAGTAAGTTCAAAGCAGTGATGATCCAATCAGTTGCCAGAATAAATGTTGGCAATGTACGTTTCTGTAAACCATGGATAGTTTGTAACTCTACACTTCTTCATGTCACAATTTACACTTCAGGGTCAGGAAAAGATCATGTTTTGGCTTAAAATACCACAAAACTTTATTGTTTTATGTAAATACACACTCGTTATGAATTTGATATCGAACAGGCGAAGTCAGAAGAACCACAGCGGCCCAAGTTTTTTTGGAAAAAGCATGCTGACAAGAATTTGAGCATTAGTTGTTGAGGAGTCAATCACCAACGTTTGTAGGATTCATCCTCTGGGAGCCATGAATGTCTGTGCATAATTGCAGGAGAATCCATTCAGCAGTTGTAGAGATATTTTACTTTATACCACAGTGTTGGACCGACTGACCGGCGCTACCAGAGATCCAAGCAGCCAGTGTGGCTAAAGTGCACACAGACATAAACAGCATATACGTTTTTCAAATCGGTAGATAAAGATTGGTATAACAAAGGAGCAACAGAAGATTTTCAGCTGCTTCCTCGTGAGTTCTGCAGTCGCTCACTTGTAAACTTGAAAGGAATCAAAAGATCTCAGCCACGACCTCAAATCAATTCATTTGATCCCTGCCAATTCCTGTCAGCCCTCACTATTTTACTTTTGTCACACCTCCACCTGAGAAGGGCAGAGACACAAGCTTGTAGTCTTTACTGGCTGACAGATTTTTCCTTTTACTCCAGAAGTGATGCTGAGCTTTGTGAGCGTCGATCATGCAGCACAAAGAGAAGAAGCGTCTGTAGAAGCTGCTGACATGTTTCAAACTGAAGGAGTCGCGACCCGATCAGAGCAATAAGTATTTATTCTACTTGTTTATTTTCAGCCTGTTTAACACTCAGAACTTTCCCATTATGTTGCAGTAAGATTTAATATATTTATATATGAGTATAAAACATTCTGTTACCTCCTTCCCTTCTGTAGATTCGTTCTCTGTGTCAAGTGTTTCTGAGGAGATCTGGGTTTTTTAATAATGAATAAAACTCCAGTGTTTGTGCACAGGAGTGTGTCCCGAAGAGATGAAAGGACCCGCTGCGTGTGTGCAGTCACGCATACGCCGTGTGTGTGTGTGTGTGTGTGTGTGTGTGTGCATATGAATCTTTGAAAGATGAAGTGTGAGGTTATGGGTGAGTTGTGTGTGTGTGTGCCGGTATGTTACAAACATAATGGTGAGCAGCTTCTTTGAATAGAGATAAAGAGCGGGTGAAGTTACAAAGTGAAGTTTACATGATTTAATATATAAAATAATTAATGCCGCGGTCACAGAGGCCAGTGTGATGTCTTCATGGTGATGTCCGATGTTTCTTATGGTCGCCCAACAGTCCAAATCCAAATGCACTCAGTTTACAGTGATATAAATCCAGCCACATCGTTCCCTAACCTGGTTTTTCTCAAATATTTTATTCACATTTTGTTTCTTAAGCAAATCAAAACACAAAGTAAAAGTACCCTCCCTGGACACCGTCGTCCCACCACATCTCCCTTTCAACAATATTAAAAACACAACTACAGAAGAAAAGAAAAACAAAGCAAAAAAAATAACAGCGACGATGAATTAACATTATCAAGTAAACCTGTCAAGCAAATAAACCCAGAAGAAAAAGAAGAAAGACATGAATAAATCTACATCAATCAAGTGAATATAATGTAAGAGGGACGTAGCAGGGGCTGTCAACAACGAGTTATAAAGCTGGTACACAGAAGAAACTTTACATTATCTGCTCATATCGTCCGTATTATTATTATAGAAGGTATCAGACCTGCTTTTGATTGCAAAGCTTCGTTCCTTGAAGGTGAGACAGCGAGTCATTCCCTCATTTACATGAATGACGTGGCTATTATTGTATTTAAGGTCCACTAATGTGAATGAAGTAGTAACCCAAACTATGAGGTTTCCAGAAGTCATCTGGTGCCTAAACCTAACATCGCTGTTTTCAAATGGACAGTCGCTTCTCTCGCCGGACGCTGATTGGTTGAACCGCTGTTGTTCGGCCTCAAGCGTATAGTTTGAAGTCCGGTAAGACAGATTCTTGAGATAACTTGATATCAAGAATCCAGCTGCCTCACAAGGTGACTGTCAAGCTTCATATTCCTAAAAATTGGACCCTTCAGCAGGACTGTGTTAAAAAGAAGAGTCGAATGTAATCGCCCTTACAAAAGCTAAAGAATCTGCACTTTACTGACTCACATTTTACACTAATTCAATATTTTTATATCAGGAAAAACATTAATCTAAATAAATTCCAATGAAGGGATTAATGGACTGAACTCATGAACTCGGCACATACAGTGTATACACTTCAGTACCTGTGTAAGTGCTTCAGTGCGTCTAAATGAATGCGAGCTTCGAAGCGGATCAGAGTCGTATATGTGTCTATAGGGGAGCGTCATTGTGCGACTGTGTGTGTGTGTGTGTGTGTGTGTGTGTTGGTGCACGGCTGGGTCGACCGCGGGGAGTCGGCAGGAGCATTAGAGCCGAGGTGCAGCAGAGAGGAGAGCAAGTCATCCGTGCACGCCAGTCTCATTTTCTTCTTCTCTCTCCCCCGTCTGGTAAATAATGAATCGCTGGAGTTAAGAGGAAAAAGTAACCCATTTCTTCCTCCTGTGTTTGTCTCTGCGGAGAGAAGTCGGAGCAGCATTAAAGAAAGACGAGGGAGGATTTTCTCTGTGGACTCGTTGCCAGAAAAGAGAAAAACTAACACGCTCTTGAAGGAGGCGGACGCAGCCGAGTCCACATGTTGTTCTTTAAGCAGGCTTTGTATAATGCTGCAGCGGTAAAGGCCAATGAGCTCTGAGCATGTGTGTGTTTACTGCCAGAACAATTCACTGATTAACACATTAAATAATCGCTCCAGTAAAACATTTTTAAAAAATCCACTGACTGCAGCTCCTTAAATGTGATGACTGGCCTCCTCTGAATTCATTTAAACTGGTTAAACGAGCTTTTTTGCTTTAACGACTCATTATGAAGAAAATACTAGAAAATTAGCAGCATCTGCGTTTAGATTGGTCGCCTATAAACTCCACTTTCACTGTGCTCCTCTGTTCTGTCTGCCACCGGGCACGAAATCCCCCAGGAAATGAAGGCTGACTGGCGATCCAGCCGGGCTGGCAGCCTGGCACCGTTTCTATCAGCTTTCATGTTTCCAATAGAGACTAAATGAAGGAGTAAACTCACGGTTTTTCCTGTGTTGTTCGAAGTTGCTTCTATGAGAAAAAAGAAAAAACATTTATTTGTCTTTGTAAATCGATGCAAAACCTGACGACCCAAGCCGTCAGGACCAGCAGCGCCCCAAGGAGATTCCCAGAGCGCTCCATCGCAACCAGACATCATTTCAGCAGCGGCTTCAATTTTTTTAATTTGAACACAAAATGAGGTTATTTGGAGAACAGTGCGACTAATTAACATTGTCAGGAAAGAACAGGAAAGATATGAAATATCATAAAAATGCTTTAATTGTTTATGTTGATATTTCTGCTGCTGCACATCCTCACGTGCAGTGAATACATCACAAACGCACGTGTTAACATGTTTATTCACTTACATACTATATGTGTGACATTTGTTGTCACTGTATGTGTGTGTGTGTGTGTGTGTGTTTGTATATGTTCCCTCTTGGTTTGCCATTCTTTGTTTGTGTGTATGGCGGACAGGATTACCTGGGGACACCTGGGGACACCTCAGTCCCCCATCAGTCCCTCAGGCCTGTTAGTGATGTGCCATGGGGCCAAGAGACAGAGTGACAACAAGCTGTACACACACTACATGCATAATACAGTATACTATGTGTGTGTGTGTGTGTGTGTGTGTGTGTAGACGTGTATCACTCATGTTGTGGTGACATAAATCTGTTGACGTGGTCACAGTGTGGAGACTAATGTAATGTCCACATAATGTCACTCATTAAATTTAAAGGAGAAGACTTAAAGAGTTAAAGTTGGGTTCAGTCTCCAGGAAGTGAATGTTAGTCAGCGTAATGTGAAGTGATGGAAACACGACTGTGTGTGTGTTTGTTTACCTCACAGTCATTAGAGAGAATGGAGTACCTCAGAACAAGCTGATCTAAGCCTCTCCTCTCTTAACTCGGTATATTTTATCTCCTCTCACAGTCTTGTTTCGTGCCCGGCGCTCTCTCTCTCTCTCTCTCTCTCTCTCTCTCTCACTGTTTCTATTTTTAGCAGCGCTCTGATACAAGCTCCTTCCACGTCTGCCATGAACAGAGCAGGTCCTCCCTCACCGCCGCTTGCCGCCGCTCGCTCGCTCTTATTGTTATTTCATTTTCTCATTCATGTGGGATCGCAGTCAATAGTCAGATCCCAGCGCACGCGAGCAAGCCGTCCAGTTTAGATCCTTTAATTCAGTCCAGCTATTGTTGCTGGAGCCAACTGAGCGTCTATCCATCACTCTGACTGCTGCTGCTGCTCTGTGTGAGTGTGTTTGTGTGTGTGTGTGTAACAAAGAACTACAACTCGACAAAAATAATTTAATCAGGTGCAGTTTTGAGCGCGCCCACGCACACACATGCACACACACGATTCTCCTCCAGCATTCAGGATTAAACTTCCCACACCAACGCCGACGCTGAGGTATTGCTCGATTGCCACCCATCATGGTGACACCTGCAGCGGTCTCCAGGGAACGCTGCAATGTGGTCACGTGACAGACGGAGGCGTCGGAGCGGCCTCGCTGGGTCTGCTGCTTGTGTCGTCGATTAAGATTAATGGAGGCAGCCTCATGATTCCTGCCTGGGACCTTTCTTGCATGTCATACCGATTGACTCTACTCGGGGGCTGCACTGGTTTCAAAAAGAAGTCTAATTGTATGTAAGCTTATGAGAAAATGACCCTACTTCTCACAGTTTCAAGAGTTTCAAGTCTTCTTTAACACACATTCATTTTATAAATTATGGTCCTATTTAGAGTAAAATAGACAATCGAGGAGGGTATGCTTTATTTTTGGTGTAAATATAAAAAATATATAAATGTAATTAAAGATTTTAAAACTTTCAAACTTAATGTAGGCTTGATAATTACTGTAAAGATTCCCAACATGATATGATAAAGATATTATTAAGATATGATGCTGGATGCTGAGGGCAGAGTGAGAAACATGATACTGTTGTAGTAAAAAAGATGACAAAGCGTTTTCAGTACCCAATGGATGCTTACGGTAAGCCGTGAATGGAGGTGAGTTTATCTGCCGTCCTGAATGTCCGTCGCGATCTGTTCCTGTTCTGGTTGGTGGCCGATCCAAAAGCAGACAGTGATGGATGAACAGAGAACAGATCATGGCAGAGTAGAACTGGATCCGCAGCTCCTCAGGAGGTTCGGCTGGTACAGAGTTGGTGCAGGAAGTCGCCTGATGGGCCTTTGTGATGATGGAGTTTATGCTGGATGCCAGCTTTAGGTCCTGGGGGATAGTGGATGCCAGAAACCTGAAGGTTCCCACAGTGACACAGTTCTGTTGAGTATTGTGATGGTCATATGATCCCCAGAGTTTGTTGTCAGGTAAAAGTGAACATACTGAGGTCATTTTAGGCAACTTAAGGCGACCTAGACTACTTCGGGGGGCCACCTGATTTTGTCTCCCCGCTGACAACACGAACAAGCCTGCTAACATGCTCCGACTTTGTCTTACCCTGCGCTCAAATCTGATTTATAATCAGCCCTGTTGCTGTCAGGTGAGCCCACCTCTGTACCTGCCTACCTGCCTCCGCCCCCTCAGCTCTGACAGATCTGTGAGGTCGTTCATTGATTTTTGAATTACATAAACATATAACTCAAGCAGCCGTGTCTGCATTTGGATCCTTTTTCCTGTTGCCTGTTATACGAGCTGTTAAACAACCACTTCCTGCTGCTGCAAGTTTTTGCAGCTTTATTATTGCATTGCTGCAGCTAATGTGGGATGAAAGCAAAGCCGTCTCCGCCGCAGTTCGATCATGTTTTATTACTCGGAGTGCTTTGTATAATTTACACTGTTTGACGGACTGCAGGTTGGCAGCTGCAGATGGCTTGCAGGGTGTTTGGATGTGTTTCAGCGTGCTGAGCTGGCGTTTGCTTCACACAGCCAGACTGATGGTAATTATATAAATTCTTTTTACATCAGATCCTGCAGAGTAAGTTGAATTAACATGGCTTATGATTCTCATCCCTGCCATAATGAGTCTGAAAGGAAAAAGATGAACAGGCACCTGGCATCTATTACAGCTAAATGGCGTAGGTGTACACCCAGCATGCACTGCAGCAACATTTAATCCAGTAAATGAAGTAGAAAAGCATCTGTTATACATGAGAAGCATGTGGAGGTTTTACAGGTCTCTTTAGCGACTAAATGCTCCACTATGTTCTCCAGCTCGTCCTTAACAGACATGTGAAGGCACTTTTAAGCCAGTCCAGACCACTAACACTTAAAAACTACCATAAAGAAAATTTATACTAATTAAATGACTCCAACCGACAAAACGCAGACCAAAAATAGCATCAAAAACAGGTCTGGTTTGATTTCCAGAACATCTTAAAGCAACATTATGTAGAAATAGTCACTTTGTGTGACTCACTGAAGTTACATAGTGCAGAAACAAGTGATTGGGGGCGGAGTGGCTGAGACAGACACCATTCACCCTATTAAAAAGACAGTTTACCTCTTGACCTCAGTCAGGACAGCAGTTCCTCCTCATCTTCTGCTTTAATCTCAAAAGTCCCCCTCAGTTTACCACATCTTCCTCCTTTACTCGCTTTAATTTAAACTCAAGAGGGAAAAGTTAACTTTTCTTCCTTTTTATTCCCTTTACTGAAATCCCAAGCTTGAATTTTTAAACTCTTCCAATCAAAACACCCTCGAGTTATTACTTAACACTTGATTAAAGAGTGTAGCGTTGCAAAAGGTGATGTTTTATCTTCTCTTTCTTCATGTGATTTACTGTGTTTAAAACCCCACACGAGCAGGGTCATACTGAAGATTTTAAACTCAATAACTCATTTGTTGTGATACTAAAGAGCCAAAGAAAAGAGAGAGGAATGAAAGTAAATATAAAATTCATCAAAAGAGTTCATTTAAAAGTTTCTCCTCATCGATTTTCTGTATTCAGAAGCGTGTAATAACTCAGAACTGTAGGAGACGGTTACTCACTTAATCTGGTTCAGTTCAGCTTCCAATCTAAAGTTTTCAGGACCCTGAGCAACCTCCACAGTCGTGTCCTCGGTCTTCGTGGATCTCTGAGCTCTTTCTGTGATTGTGTCATTTTATTTCTGCTGATTAATTCCTTCAGGGCCGAAGTTCAGTCAATATATTTTTTGATTCACTTCTTCGTCATTTATTTCTTAAAGAGGACACGCTTGATTTACAAAACCGGTGCTCTGCGCCTGTTTCG
This sequence comes from Pagrus major, assembly GCF_040436345.1. NCBI lineage: Eukaryota > Metazoa > Chordata > Actinopteri > Spariformes > Sparidae > Pagrus > Pagrus major. The sequence continues at coordinate 2,998,137 of NC_133230.1, read as the reverse complement.
TGTTTGGTAGAGGGGTCTGACACAGCTGTACAGATTTTTACTTTGTGTCTGTATTATGTGGTCACTTGCTGGCAAGAAGGCTTTCTAGAGAAAACCGCACCAACAATCCTCTGTGTCATGTTACTTAACACCTTGATTCCAGTGACGTCTTTTGCAATGTTGGACAGTCTTTGATCTTAAATATATTCTCTATGTTGGTTTGAATAAAAGTTGTTAAAATGTTGCCTCTCCGCCTGAAACCTCAGCCGAGTTAACGTCTGTATGTTTTCCCTGCTCCGCTGGTCCGTGCTGCGTTTGCTGGTTTATCTGAATGTGACCTGTTACACAAACAAGTCACGCTCCTCTCTAATGGGCTCCTCTGTCATTCCCGCACGCCGCCGTGACGCTCGCTCTCACCACATCCACACACGCACACACACACACACACACACAGCCGCTTCCTGCCGGACGATTACGGTGATGAATGAGCGAGGCAGAGCGCCGTGTGACCGCCGGCAGCTCTGCATAAAACCACAAACCATCGGGCTGATTTCCTCCTCGACGGTACAGTGAGGGTGATGGAGGAGAGCGACACCAGCTGAGGAAACATCAACATGAAAAGTACTCACAGAGAAAAAAGCCACTAGGTGTGATCACGACCCACAATTCTTTGCAGGAAATTCCTCGCGGGCCACATTTGATATTGAGTTTGGTAGATAAGGAGGGTCTGGTCATATCCAGCATCATACACACTGATTTCTTCTCCTCTGTCTCTTGTCTCGTCCCTTCCTCTTCATCCATTCATCATGCCTTTTGTTTCCGTCTGTTTCTTCAGGCCGGTCGTCACTCAGACATTCTCTGCATCGTGAAAATACAGCAGATATCAGCTGAAAGTTAAGTTAAAGTACATATTTTAACTCAAACCAAACCAAGTCTTTTTGATGCCTAAACTTAACCCAACTGTGACCATTTCACAACGATAGCTACGTGTTTATTATTGTTAACAACGGGTCTACGAATAATGGCTTGTTTCCGGGATAATGGGCTGTCGGACAAAGTCGTGTTTTCAATCTAATGGGACATTTTTCAGACTATTGGGGTTTCGGGACAAGGACCAGACCCCAAAGTTTGGTTCGGCAACTGAAACACTCAGTTAGGGTCGGGAAAAGATTGTGGTTACTGTTAAACACAAGAAAAAAGATCAGATGCAGATCAGAATCATCCAATGTGAAAGTAATTTATTCTCTCTTTCCCCTCTTTTTCTTACTCACTTGACCACCGTTGGCTTTCTCTCCTCTCTTTCTTTTTATTTCCTCCGTCTCTCGGCCTCGTTATCCTGCTCAGCTTTAATTTGTGAACACCTTCAGTTTATTCTTTTCTCTCTGCGGTCATATTCTTCACAATACACAGTTTTATGGTCATGCTGTTTTTCCACTTTCAGTATTTCAGTGAGAGTTTTTATGCCTGCAGGTCAGTCTTAACTCCGACATATATTTTCTGTCTTTCTCTTTCTCATTCCTCCACCACAGTTCTTATTACAGTTATTTCTGTTTCTTTTTCTCCCCTCTACTCTACTTGTATCATTTTTTTTTTTCATTTTTTCATTTTCTCCCTCTCTGTCTCTCTCTCTTTTTTTGGTAGTGTCTCTATTGTCTTTCTTTCTTCTCTCTCTCTAGATTTATTTGCAGGAATGCAATTGAAATACAGATTACCAAAGCAAGGTGTGCAGTGTCAGCAATAACAGAGAAACAAATCATCAGTATGCATAACATTATCAGATAGTGTACCACACTGTACATATATGCAGTACCATACATCACATCCTGTCTGTCTGCAGTTGTACTTATTACATAATATTTCCTCTTCTCCTGTTAGATTTACAGTGTGTAATGTTTTCTATTTCCTCCTCCCCTGCAGTCAGAATATCACGGCCCGGCTGAAATGAAGACATTACTCAGCCCGACCAGCGTCTCTGTGCAGCCCTAAATATAAACCCTGACACCCTCCTTCTGCTCCAGCTCTGCTCTTGAATATTTAAAGGGGCGTTACGTGCGTCCGGGCGGCTCGTAAACACAATGTTGCGTTTGTTCTGTCTCTAGCCGGTGCTCTCGTTTTGAAGGTAGAGCTTTATCGACGCCGAGATCCAGTTTATATTTGAACTCTCTCTATCACGAGAGCTTTGAAGTCTGAGATAAAAATAGATTTTTTGGTGCCACTATGTTGAGAGCGCCTCTGTGCTCACAGCTGTCTGAAGCGGCGTGTGCAGGCTTCATCTGTTAGAGTTGAACCTTGATTCAATCACTTGTCTTGTTATGTAACTGATCGGGCTGAATATTTCTCACTATAAAGCAGAAGAGCATGCACGGCTTCACAAGATGCCACCACTTCTAGTAGCTGTTGACGAGACAACCACACTGGTTTGTTAAATAAGAGTTACTGCATATTCACCCCTGTAGCTCAATGCAGTTTAAGTGATTTGATTGGTTGGATGTTCAGTAGTTGACACCACCACGACTACTGACAATTGAGGTCACCTCTGCAAAACACTGCTGCAGTCAGGTTAATAAACAGGAGTGAAGATAAAGTCAAATGCAGAAAAACATTGAACCAGGCTCAACTTTAAGCTGCAAAAAAGAGAAAGTCATCCAACAACACACTCGTCTGACCCCTGTCCAACCTTTTTGTTGTCTAATAAGCCTTAAATCTAATGGATCTATTCACCTGTACCTGACATCTATTTCTGTATTTCTTCAAATGCAATATTGGTTTCATTGATTGCAGCCTGAGAACGGCAACCAAATGGTGATGAGATGATTCTGACTCACTTCCATCTCTCTGGAGATGTTTGATCAGATTTATGTGTCCATTTGGCTCCAGATGTAAAGCGGAGGACAAACTGGATCTGGGCCATCATCATCAGTCACAGTCGTCTCACCTTCTGCAGCCACAAATTCATTTATTATTCATATTTCACAAGTGCTCACTGTACAAGTACAATTAGTCGTCATATTCATCTACGTACAGTATAGTTATTGTTTCCAGTGAACTGTTTTGCAGGATTTTTAATGGATTCCTGAAAAAATTGACAAAATGAGACGACAGCTGTCATGTAGGAAGGAACCAATCTCCTCTCCAATTTCTCCAATCAAACTGCCTCTGATCAGGTTCAGCAGTCAGCTCAGCAGGAGGGAACGAACCTCCCAATCACACCTGCTCATGCTGCAATTACAGGAAACCAAGAAATCCAGCATTTATTTCAAATCCTGGACTTTTTTACAGTAGATGATTGATTTCACCTGGTAGCTCAAGTGTGAATCAGTCCTTAATCAGATGTTTGGAGTATAAGGTAGCATCTAAGTTCTTTGTGCCAACGTTCATGTAAATGATTTGTAATTAATAAGATGCTAATTTTACACCTCTCCCTTCAAAGTACTGTTTTTGTTGACACTTGCTGAAACAGATCCACAACTAGACCAATATCTGAAGGTCACATTGAGAGATCCACAACAAAAGTACAATATTATCCCACATTAAAGCCTACAGTACATGAAGTCTGTGGTTGCTTTTACTGGAGTTTAAGACATCGAGTAGTTGTGTTACGCTTTTTGACGTGATTGATGTTTTCTCGTGTCTCTGTGACGACTCATTTGTTGTGTTATTTCTGACCGTCTTCTCGTCGGGGGGTAGCCAATCCCCTGCAGGCTCTGCTTGCTAATTTCTCTTCCCATTAGCATATGCGTCAAATCTGCATGTGGAGCTCTCAGGAGGGCTCTGCAGTGCTCTCAGAGGAGTGTGGGTTGAACTATGAAAGGACCACGCTGACTTAATGCACATCAGCTGTTCAGTAACCAACACAGTGTTCAACAAACTGGAGGAATGTGACACACAAGCAGCAACAGCCAGGTTTTGTACTTTAAAGCTGGTGATTACAACTTAATCCCACGAATTCATACCTGCGACCTTCAGTGACAGTCTAGACACACTGTCTGGTATCTTTATCAGCCTTTAAACGTGGCACATGTGTTTTGCTGCTCACTGACTGTATTTCATAAACAAACCATGGAGGACGCAGGTGTGTGTGAGCTGGCTGCCAGCGTCGGTTACATAACTGCTGCTTCCACTACGATGCAAATGTGTTTTGCAAATTGTCTGTGAGTTTTCAGGTTTTGTTGGATGTTTTTTTGGTGAAACTCCAGTACGGCTCTACCTTACTGTACTGTTTCCCTTGTTGTCAGAGTGGAGTTTACCCCAGCCAAACATTGAGCTTTTTAAAGCAGCACAGGGCTACATTTTAATGCAAAATATCTGTCTTCTCCTATTTATTGAAAGGGCAAATGTTTTTTTTCCAAATTAATTCTAGATTTTTGCTGGATACTGAAGGCAAAATGCAGACAAAAATACAAATCCTACCCATAAAGAGACTTAAGGGTTTGCGCCGTGTTTGAAGTCAGGTCGACCTCTGACTAAACTCAGCACTCAGCAGAGACTCTGGTTCTCTCTCTTCTTTTTACCCTCTCCTCTCTGTAACGTTACGTTCATGAAGTCAAGTACATTTCCCCTCCAGCTCCAGTCAGCAGTCAATATCAGGTTGATAAACAGGAGTGAAGATAAATCCACTTTTTATTTGAAAATATAAGAAGGAATCTCTGAGCCCTCCTCCTCTTGGTAAAAGTCTCTGGATCAGACCAGAATCTGATGCAGGTCTGGGTGTTTACTCCTCCAGAGGGTCTGGCTCCAGCAGCTTCTTCCTTAATGAAGATCAAGTTGAATATTTTCAACTTGTGTGAGGAGTGAATGATGTGACTTTCACGATTTTGCATACTTGTGGCCGCATTATTCGCAAATCCACATCTATTTACATCTTTGCATTAACCGAGTATGTAATTGAGATGCATTTGGCTTTTTGTGGGAACCCACCCTAAGAATTAAGACTTTTTTATGCACAATGTCAGATATGCATACAGATACAGACGAAGCCTTTCTGTCTGTACTCTGCCTTAATTTCGTCCGTATTTCTGCACGTTTTTCTGAAAGCTTATGGATACAGACCAACAGAGCAGGACCTCCGGTAGTCTTGGGGGGCGAGTGAGACGTGACCACAGGACAAGAGGAAGAAGTTTTACAAATGGTGGAGCTTTTGAGATTGAAACGTCTGTACGATGTTACTTCACCCGGGCACAGAGACAAACATAACAGCTACCAAAGGTAACAGGTTTGAAAAGACGTGTCATTTATGTAAATAAAATAATAATTCACTCTGGTTAGTAGATGTTATCCAGCTTTTAAAAAGCCTCTCAAAGAAGAAAATTACTCAATAATCAGATACGAGTAGTTTCACCGCTGGAGAAGAAAAAAACATTTTGTCCTGCATTTTACATAAGAAAATTTCATAACTTATCACGTAATCTGATTTCATAACCTTTAAAAGGTCTTACATTTGATATAATGTAATGTAATTTCACCTTTAACTTTCATTCATACATCTGGAAGGCAGTGACACGGCGTCATAATGCTACACAGAACATTTCACATAACACTTCTTTATGATATCTGTAGTGATAATACAGACGCTCCCGGTGTCACTGCGTCTGACAGCTGTTCAGTCGAGCAGCTCGTGAGGAGCCATTTATCCATTTCGCTTCCTCTCACGACTTCTCTCCGACGAGAGGGCCATTCAGAAGCATTACTTATGACTGTGTGCGATTGTGTGTCGTGGTCACAGTGTCGTGGTCGCAGCCACTTCAGACTGAATGAGGCCCAGTATGTGAGCGCCGGCTCTCGAGGAGACAGAAGGACAGAATAATTGGGTCAGTAGAAATAAGGCTGATTTGGAGACATTAGTCAGGCCACTCAACCCCGGCAGCATGCGGTCAACGTACGCAGAGCTCAAAGACCGAAGCACAGCCAACCATCACTGCAACGCCAGCTGATTTTCTATAATATTTTAAACAATCTGACCAGCAGCCAAGGTCTTTACGGTGATGGATGTGTTCATCACAAAAAGCAGCAGCATGTCGTCGTACTGATTGTGTCAGGAGATCTTAACCAGAGTGTCTCGGTTCAAGCACCAGGGTTGACGAGCTGCCCCAACGTCGATGCCCTGGGTAGATGTTGTAGAAACTGAGACTTGGAAATGATTAAGACGGTGAGATGTAGCGGAAAGATTGTTGCATCAGAAGTTTTTTAAAAGTTTTGTGAAGAAGCCAAAGAAATGTACGTGTTTACTGCCCGGCTGTGTTTGGATGATTAAAACCAACGTTTTAGAGAGTGTGTGTCTGTGTGAGACTTCAGGTGTCTATAGGCTCCTCGTATGTGCAGTTGTCAGTTACTCTCACTGTTTTTGTCGTGTGGATGTCACCTCATTTCACGAGCAGGACGACAAGCTGTCCACCGGCCGGTTTTTCAGCCCTTATTACCAGTAAGATGGACAGAATCACGCCAGAACTAGTGACACATTGTAGTTGACAGCTAAGTGACATGGCTGGATGTTACAGTGATTTAACAGGTGCCAGCTGAGCCGGTCGCCCAACTTTTTCAATCTGTAATAAAAATAATACATGAATCCAAATACATGTTGAACACCAACACAAAAAAGAAAACGGGTGATTTATTTGATTTCCAGCTCCACATCGTTCAGATGATGGAAGAAATGCTTTGTTGTAAAAGAAAAACATCTGTTCTTCTGAGTGAAGGTCGTCTGAAATGACTCATGTAAGTTAATGGACACATACTTGAGTGCAATGTGCTTCACTGGACCGTTCCAGAGCTTTCCGTCTACGTACTGATCTTCATGGTAATTGTGCCTGCTTTTAGACTCAAACGCTGAAGTACTTTTCACTGCGAGCTGCACTTCTGTCCGACGTTTCTGATGTGTTGTGGTTGTTCGCATGGTAACAGGAACAGGAAGGGACTGTAGTTGCTGAAGTTAATCCGAAGTGATCGTTAGTTAATGGATGTTCATCGTATGTGGTCCCGTCACATCAGCATCATCCGCTCAGCCGTGACTGATTCTTGTCCTGATGTACACAAAGACAGTCAGCTCATTGTTCTTTTCAGACAGAGAAAAAAAGAAACAAACCCCACCAGAGCTAACTTTTCAATAACTTTAAATCAAACCTCCTCATACTTAATTTAATTAAAAGCGTTAATCATCCAGGTGATGCCTCCAGGTAGCCGTGGAGATTTGAAATGATTGACGGGGCCTCTCTGTCTCCCCCTCCTCATACCTTTCTCTTTCAGCTGAGAGCAGACTTCGCTTGGTTTGGCTCAGGGAGCTCTGAGCAGCCGAGGTTGGATGAGCAGGAGGTACAGGTGGATGAGAGGAGCGAGTTTAAAGACAGTCGGTTGGGTGGATTATGGATGGACAGCGAGGTGGGCGACTCCCCCTCGCTCCCATCTTTAACTCAAAGATCCACTCAGCTCGCCATCTACTGGGAGCATTATCATTTTAAACAAGAATAACACTTAAATCGGGAGTTTGATGGCTGGCTGGCTGCCTGGCAGGGATTTCTGTCATTCCCAATGTAATTAGTGTGTAAGGGGAGCCAGGAGAGAGTGGCGCCAGGCTGAGGCTGAATAATACAGGGGAGGTGTAGGAGCACTGATAGATAATTTAACACGGGTCTCCAGAAGGCTGCTACGCTTTGCAGTACCTGAGTGCATTGCAGAGAGAATGTGACATGTGAATGTGCTCAAGTGAAGAAGTTGAGACAGACTGACACATTTCCATAATAATAAATCTTCCTCTTTCTCTTACTGTTGTAGAAAAAGCCTTTATCTCCGGTGATTAATGTGCAACGCTCTGCGGGACGCCACCCGGAGAATTATTATTCATGGTTTTCATATGAGATGATAAGTGTTCTGATAAGCACCATGTTGTTCTCTTCTGTGTGTTTCCCCTGCAGATAATTTTCCGCAAGATCAGTGAGGTGAAGAAGGAGGAAGAGGAGAGGCAGCGGGCGAAGAACGAGGTGCAGATCACCATCCCGCAGGACCATCCCGTCCGGAAGCTTTTCCAGAAGTTCAAGCAGCAGAAGGAGCTCCGCAACCAGGGAGCAGCGGCCACCTCTCAGGTGGACCTGGAGAAGAACCAGCTGCAGGTGGAGCAGCACCACCAGCACCTGCACCCCCACAGCCTCCAGCTGGGCCACTCCAGCTTGCAGCACTCCCTGCCGCTCAGCCTGCAGCGCCCCCCCTCCTCCATGCAGAACGGGGCTCCGCCCAGCAGCAGCGTGCTGACCGTGTCTCAGGTCACGCCCATGCAGAGCTCGCTGGCGTACAGCCATCCCTGCGATCCTCTGGCCAAGCAGAACAACTGTGATATCATGGAGCTGCAGCCCAGCTCAGCCGGAGGGGGGGCTGAGCAGACTGTCAGGCTCAAAGTCAGCGCCAGCCCTGCGCTCGCGAAGCCGGCTGTCAAACCCACCGGCTGGATGCGCCTGAAAAACAACATGGCTCCAGTGGAGGCCAGGAAGGAGGGGCTGAACAACAACGTCAAGGCGGTTTCTGTGGAGATGCTCTCTCAGGAGGGTAAAGGTCAGGAAGCAGGGAGGAGTGGGGATGTGGAGGAGGGCGGGGTGTCGAGCAACAATCCGCTCCGCAAGACAGACTCCTGCGACAGCGGCATCACCAAGAGTGAGCTGCGGATCGACCGGGCGGGGGAGGCGCGGACCCCTGCGGCGGTGACCCCTCTCCTCCACAGCCCTCTCCCCGGAGGAGCGGGGTCCCCTCACCCTTTCTGCCCCATCCCTGAGCAGGCCCTGCAGGCCGCGCTGCACGAGACCCGGCTGGAGCTCCGGGGGGACATCCAGACTCTGGGAGGCCGCCTGGGCGCCCTGGAGAGTCAGGTAGCCGAAATTCTCAAACTGCTGTCGAACAAGAAGTCCACGCCGTCGACGACGGCGCCGCCAGCCTCCATCACACCCAAAACCAAAATCCAACGTCAGGACATTTTCACCGTCTCCAGGCCTGTTTCTCCAGACTCAGAGAAGGACGAGGGGCTCTGAAGAGAGCTCAGCCAGTGGTGTAGAGAGTGTCCTCGAACAAACAGTGATCTCACGACACGTTGTGTGACTGCAATCACAATTATCAGTCTTAGGTCGCACTCGTTTTCAGATCCAGCTGCACCACTGGTCTCAATCCTCCGAGATAACAAACTGGCTTCTTTAACATTTGCACACTGACTTTCCTCTCCGGGCTCCACAGCGACCCGGAGGCCGTTTTTTTGATTGTACATACCTCTCTATGCATGTCCAGCTGGATTCTGGCCTGCCAAAGAAACGACTGAACGTACTTATTGCCTGTATATTATGCAGTTGACTGCATGCAAATCGAATTTAAAGAGAACTGACATTTTATTGAGCTACACTGTACATATGAATATTTTTCATTGATAATTTACTATGTGGACATTCAGGGTTTGCATACTGGTAGCACTATAAACACTGAATAACAAAAAGGGTTTACTGGCAAAGGGATTGTGCATGGATTATTTATAAATAGAGAAATCGAACGGGATGGAGGTTTTTTTTTGTTCCTTTGCCTGTGAGATGAAATAGAAGTTTGATTCTGCTCTCACTTTGTCCTCTAAGACTCCCAGATGTGATGAAGCAGCATCCCTCGACACGAGGAGGGAGTTCTCTTGTGTGTTTTTATATCGATTATTGATTTTTGCTTCTTATAATAATTTCTATTTTTGATTACAGAAATGTCATGGCCTCTGTTTGATGTCCGGTAAACCCTCGAATGGTTATTTTGTTAGAATCCTCTTTGTGTCTATGCATCGCTCGGGTTACGCCGCTAGACTCTTCTGAATATTATACCTTTGTTATGATGTCGCTGAATGAAGGAAGAGGGGTGTGTGTTTTTTTTTGTTTTTTTGTTCCATTCCTCTGCATGAATCAGGGATGGCAGAATGCACTTTGGATAAAGCTGGGATGACAAGAAGGCTTTGGGGAAATAACACGGAGTTTAGTTCACATAAAAGTCCACTCAGCACAGTGACATGTAATCCCACGGGCCCGGCACCACACACGGCAGTCTTAACCAGCGAGCGTCTCACTGAAGCCCGCTCTGAATTCCATTAACGACAGCAGCTTCGCCGCAAAAAGCTCAAGTAATAAAATATGGAATACTGTACTTTTTATGATATCAGTTTTCTAGATCTGCATGCAAAGGAGTAGTTTTATGCTCCAGAGCGCGAACATACATATATATATATATATTAGTGTGTGTGTGTGTGTGTGTGCTGACACACACTTCATGTATACACATGCACAGCGTGACGCCGTCCCTTGATGTGAACCCTGGCGGCCCCGGGAAGACTTTTTCTTCACAGCAGGCGGATCATTGGGTTTTGTCAGAAGTTTTTCAGGTCTGGAGAGATCCAGATGCTGTCCCCGCTCACCCTGCAGCACTCATCCCACCACATGCACACACACACGCAATCATATTCAATAAGGCAGAATAATAAGAGTAAGGCGGAGTAAAGGTGTACGGTAGCCATCGTGGAAGCCTCGAGTAGTTTACATGACTGAATTCATTATTTACAGTGCGAGTGAATGGACAGACGGCTGCTGGGAGGCCAGACAGATGTGAATCGGAGGTTAACGTGCCTTCTGGTGGCCACATCGGAGGTCAGAATAAGTTAGCAGTCGAGAGAAACAAAAAACATCCCTTATCAGACTCCAACTGAAGATGTTGCAGTTCATGGTCAGCAAACTTAATCCTCTCAACCAGCAGGGCACGCTAGCTGTGTTGGATGTTAAACAAAGGATTTGACCATCTCAGTGGAATTGTTTTATTTTCAAAAGGACAGTAGATCTGTTCATTGTTGGACCTGGTTGCTTGGATTTGAGGAAAACAACACTCCAGAAAGGACAAAAGATTTGGAAAGTTATATATTTTTTACCTTCCTCAACAGTCTCATGCCAGGATCAGAGCACACGAAATGACCCCAACTGTGTCAGGAGCCGAAGTGAAATGTTGATGGAAATGGCAAACTTCTGAAAAGTCTTCACCTCAATTTCACAAAAACTTCTTCTAGTCACAGTTGAAGAGTTGATGTGCTTAACTTCCCCTCCCAGCTCCACCTTCTCGTCCAAATATGGTCACATCTGGCTCCGTAAAACTAAGATGGAAAAGGCCGTAACGCCAAACTCAAGAAAACCAGTGGGTGTTGTCTCCTCCCTAACCCCTCCTGCTCAATGACCTTTGCTTGTCATGCAGGTCGGCAGAGAAACTCAATAGGTTGGAGTTTGTGATCCTGGCATTAGATGTGTGAATGAAAAAGAATCGATGAGATAAATGTCAGCTTCTAATTGGCATCAATTTTTAATCGTAATGATCGTAGCTGAAAGTGAAGGCAGTTTTCCATACTTGGAAAAACCCACCGAACTAAACTGCAGTTGAAATTTAAACATTTTCCATCTCGGCCGAACGTCTGTCAGGATGTTGAGACTGAGATTCAGAATCGTCTCTCTCCGCTGTCAGCGGGCTGGAAAATGATGAGGAATTACGACTTTGCAATGCTAATCGGCATAAAATCACGCCAGCAGAGGCGAGTTTAGACCTGAGGTTTCTGTCACACTATGCTAAACGGGTTCTGCTTTGGAATTCAGTTTTAATGGCTTCTGTTGTGCAAATGAGGACATTTGATTCATATGTGCACAGACGCCAGTTTTCTGTCTCTCTCTGCAGCCCTTCTCTCTGTACTGCCGGCCGCTGAGCAGATCCCCTGCACGATACAGGGGGAAAGTGCCTTGCTCAGGGGCCCCTTCAGCAGCAGATTCAGGCAATCTGGCCTCAAGCATGAATAGAGATATTAATTATTGGATGATTTCCATGATGGCTACCACTGTTACCTGTGTAGAGAGCAGCACATGCCAGCATGCTTCATATCACTTATATGGAATATCATGCAAAGCTATGCAACATTTGATTCTCTTGTAGTTGTAAAGGGGCCGGTTCTGATGGACCTTTCTTGTTCCATAACATAGAATATAGTGTCAGTAGGTGAGGCAGGATTAAGGTATTTATTACAAATATATCTATGGGAGGGATTGAGGATGTGTGTGTGCAGATAAGATGAAATATCAGTCGATAATATCCACAAACATGAACTTAACAAATGATGGTCAGCTTAAAAATCACAATTAACTCTCTTGTTTCTGATGGAAGGCAGCGAGTATGATGAGTTTTTCCTTCAGTGCCACCAAAACTCCCGCCTGTCCAACACTTGAGTGCTCGACAGGACGCCAACATACGACCAAAGTGCATCATCTTTCTTAACCTGCCGTCCCTCCTCTATTAACAGAGAGTGCAGGGACGGAGGATTAGGCTCAGCTGGATGTTTCTCTAATCTGTTCCTGTTCTCAGGAAAGCCTGGCGCGTCTCATACAGTCGCTAACGGATACCTTGAGCATCTGTATGAGACGCTGAGCGTTGGGAATTGACAACCTGAGAATGAGAACAGATTTGTGACGCATGACTTTGTGTAAGTTAGAATCTATGGCCCTGATCATGGTTCTGAAATATCATTACTGTGATACATTCAACCAAATATCAACCAGCCATTACCATACAGCTCGTCCAGTGTAATACAAGTCTCGGGAAGCCCTGGGATCCTAAAATGATTTGAAAAGACGTTATTTTCACCCTCGACATGCAGTCGAGCTCGTTTACCCACTTCAAACTGGGTGCATGCTAACGATTTTAGCTTAGCAGCTGCAGAGAAGACTTCAGCTTCAAATCAGTCACAAGATGCTTTAATATGACAAAATACATTTTATGGAGAGAAGTCGTGTGGAAGTTAAGTAATGGAAAAGTCAGTCAGGAGAAATTACGTATCATGTTTCTATGTTCCTGCTCTTTTTGACTAAAATGGTGAACCAGCTCTGATCTGGTCTAATAATCCTCTGGTCCCTCTCGTTATCAGATTGCTTTTGTTTTTACACTTATTTACGAACGTCCAGTTTTGGTAATTTTCCCAAGTTTTTGCCCCACCTAAACTTTGGACTCATCACAGGAGCTTCACAAACGTTGTTGCAGTTTCTCATCGTTACTGATAACAGTTTTTGAAAACTTTTATTCAGGTCTTAACTTCTTGACTATGTTTGAAAGAAAAAATCCACCTTTAGTTCACTTGAAATACACTTATATATTTTATGCATTACTGGCCAAATATGGACGCCATCATATCAAAACGGGATGCAGCTAATGAAAGAACGTCCACATATGTGACAGATTTATCATCAGATTTGGGCCACCTTTCTCCTGATCTGTCGTAGACTAGTTCATCTAAAACAAACTATAATGCAGTCGCAGCTTGTATCTTTATGGCTCTGCAGATGGTAGCGAGTGAGGCGCTGTGTTTTTGTAGTTTGACCAAGTGGGCTCAGCTCACTGAGGCTCACTCTCTGTTGGCAGCAGAGACTCTTCTCTGTGAGATGTTAAAAGCTTTTTGGGGAAACAGGAGATCACTTACTGACAGAGCTGGAGGAGTAATGACTGCAGCAGAAACACAAATGACTAAATAACTCCCAGAAAAGCACCAAACATCACAGATTTATCGTATCTGTGTAAATCTGAGATGAACCTCTGAGAGTTTGATTCGTGCTGATAGTCGCCCCAACAATGCAGCTGTCACTGAGACGGTATCATGACGGAGCTGAAGATTACACCTGAAAACACAAAAGCCATAAGACAGGATGAGACTGGACTTTTGTTCTGTATCTGTTGGAGCAGTTGTTCCCTTCGCTCTGCGATCCTAAAAACTGTTAAAGCCTTGAAAAGAGAAATTGATTTTACATCACCTCCTGTCAGTGTAGGAGTTCTGCTCCTGAACGTATCTGAACGTTTCCCTGAAAAAAGTTTGTTGACGTCTTTCCAACGTGAGTGCGATCAATACAGTTATGTACATATATTATTCTTATATAAAGAGGTGCGTCGAAGCTCGGGTTGAAGTCAGGACAAGAACCTTTGTGCTGGGCTTCTCGCCAGAATCGACTGCTGACACGACAGGTGCTGCAGAAATGAAAACACAACCTATGTTCTCGCTACGGAAGCTGAGAAAGGCCATCATTAAATTATGTTTTTAATGCTGTTGTCTCAGGAATGTCATACCAGCGTGCAGTGATGGCGTCTTGACATCTCGAGCAACCAATGAGCTGAAAATATGAAATTAACTAAATAATTAATTGGTGACATCAAGATAACGGCAGTAAACAAAAAAAATCGCTTTTAAGTATGGCCGTTCTCGACTTCTGTATTCTCACAGGCTCAATTTATTTTTCTACTTCGGATGCTAAGATGGCTGCTAACAGTTTAGCTGTGTGGAAAAAAAAAATGTGAGAAAATCCTCAAGAGGAAGAACAAAACTGTCTTTTTAACAGGTGGCTTCCTCAGAGATCCACAAAACTACAGCGTAGAGCGAGCCAGAAAATGCCTCAGCAGGAAATATATCATCTTCATTTTTTATGATTTTAGAAAAAGACGTGTTCCCATATCTAACACATCTATTTTAGACAAAAGTCAAAGTCAAATCTGTAACAAATGAACTGTCTCAGAAGTTTTTTTGTTTTTCTGCGTCCCTGCTGCTCTTCTTGCTGTTTTGACTTGTAGTTAGTGTCAGCTGAGATTTAGTTTTGCATTGTCTGAAGTTGAAACAAATAGTTTGAATACATTTCAGCAAAACGGAGAACAAACTAGCATCCATCACGTCACAGACCAACAGGTGGAGCAGCGACTGTAGAGCCGAGATGATGTCCTGGAACAAATCTCTCATATTTCAAAACACCTGAACAGCCAGAAAATTTTAAAATGATGACCATACAGCATCTTGACTAGAAGAATACATTTTCTTTTTCAAGGAACAATCAAAATAACTACAATAAAAGATATTTTTCTGAGGAGTAAAAATTTCAAAATGTTCATCCTCCGTGTCGATGGAGTCAGGAGAGTGCCAGTGGAATATTTATTTACTTTCAGTTTAGTTTAGCATGTAAAGTTAGCAACTAAAGCTAAGGGAAATCTGGTCAGTTGTCCTTCTGGTATCCTGTCAAATGAAAATATATAAATTCTGTTTCTCTTTCCAACAAAACATTAAGTTAGTAATTTAATATTAGAATCTTTAAAATGTATTATGAATGGTCATTTAAGTCATTTAAACATTTTGCTATTCCATTTGCTAATGTGTTGATTTAAGTCTCACAATGAACCTCCTGCTTTACAGTTTACAGTTTTCTGTTTAAGTGCTGGACAGCTGGAGCTCTGATTGGCCACAGATCACTGCATATTTCTGCAATACTGTCACAAAAGATTGTCCTTTAGCTTCTTTTCCTGCAGCGACATAGTCTCCAGAATAAAACTACTCGAGTGCTGAGTAAGACTTGCTTTAAAAAAAATCCACAATTTTCTATTTCCAATACAGTGAATTTATTTCCAGATATAACACTGAAGAAAAAAAGCCTCCGTCAGCAGTTACAGTTGACGTTGAGCTGCAGGACGGAGGACTCAGCTGGCTCCAGTTTGAGATCTCGCCTGAAACTTTGCGACGTGTCGGCCTGTGTGAGGAGACGCCGGGCGGCCGAGAGCTCGTCCTCTTCTTTATTAATTTGACAAGAGAATGAAGGGCAACTCCCTGCACACACACACACACACACACACACACACACACACACACACACACACACACACACACACACACACACACACACACACACACCTTTCAGCACAGGATTTTTCAGCTTTGCCACTTGAATGTACAACGACCCCTCCCTCCACCTCCGTCCTCTCTCTGCTGTCCCAGCATTTTCACTGGGAGCTGAGATGATTTATTTTTTTGTGTCTCGTTTCTTAACAACTCTCCTCTCGACTTTTACGTAGGAGTCCTTTCTCGCTTTCTTTCCCTTTGTCCATCTTGAAACAGGTAGGAGGTCCGCTTCTACCCTTTGAAAACACCTCTTCTCTCTTAGCTTTCCGTCCTCTAGGGTCTCCTCTCTCTTCTCCGCCCTCTTCCCTCTGATCCTCCTCCTTCTGCCTCCTCTTTGATCTCCTCCATCACGCTCTCCTCAGCATGTTGATTATGTTCAGTCCGTCTGCGTCGTGCCGACTGACTGACACCATGAATCCACCTCTCTCTGGGGGACGACCCAGGGGCCTCATTTATTAAAAATTATCCCTCGGCTTGATTCGATTCCGCGTTTTCCATCGCAGATGACGCTAAAAGAAATGGAAGTCATTTCCCAGATAGCGATAGGATTCTTATTGTTTCACTTATCTCAGAAAATCGACGCAACCTGTCGAATTTCCTCACCAGGATTAATTTTTCATCAGTCGCAGCTTTAGCTTCGGATTCAGTCGTGAAGCTTTGGATGATTTGAATAAACGGGGCCCTTCGGGAGAAGCTTCTCTCTCTTTTTTCTACTGGAATGTGATCAATTTCTACTGTTTTGTTAAAGCAATGGTTGGGAGCAGCACTGACTCATGTATTGTTTTACAGTTGCACACCTAAACTGTAGTGTCAGAATAATAAACAGCTGTCTGGGATACTCTCTCTGGGCTTCCTGTCTTTCTTTCTTTCTTTCTTTCTCTGGTTTCTCTTCATTCACTCAGTTTCCCACAGCTGCATTAAGTAATCAGTGACCTTTTATTGATCTGTATCGGCACCCAGCAGGAGCTGAAACAACACAAAGGACAGAGCTTCACCTTCGCCCCTCCTGTCGAGACTGTAAGTAAAAAAACAAGCTCACAAAGAGAAAAAGGAGATGAATCAGTGACGATACACACCCACAGCTAAAACTAACCCAACAAACCCGCTCTGATCAATCTGCACACAAATAACACGACTGAGTCGTATGTGCAGGTGATACAACAATCCTTCCTGTTACCTTCTGTGGAGAAGACAAAAATGAACACAGTTTGGTTAAATTTAGGCAACAAAACTACTTCCTTATTGTTGTTAAAAAGACATTTAAATAATAGATATTCTGTTAAAATATTACTTAGTCAACCATAGGAATAGTACTTGAGTAAAAGTCTTAATGTATCTAATATTAACCATACTGAAGTATCAAAAGTGCAAGAAAAAGTCAAATGAAACATACTGAATGTTTATAGCAAATAGATCCATTATTGAGCATTTTTATAATTATTATTTCTTATATGATTGCTGATAAAATGATTTTGATGATTTTAAAAATGCACTGCTTGGCTCTGATGCAGAATGTAATCTGCAAAATGACAAGTAACTAAAGTTATCAAATAAATGTAGTGGAGTAAAAAAATGGCGTGGAAGTATAAAGATGCAGAAAATGGAAATACTCAAGTAAAGTACAAGTACAACAACACTGTAACTAAGTAGCACTTGACTAAATGTACCTCATTACATTCGATCACTTTTGGTTTTAAAAGTTGAATATTGTTAATAATTGAATATTGTTATCTTGCCATAGTAAGAGGTGATAATGCCATATATGTATGTGTATATATATATATATATATATATATATATATATGGCAGATACTTTTTAAGATTGCCTACAAAGGGTTCTACTTTTATTCTGCACAGATACGCAGATGACTCTCTCTTCTCCTTGAACATCCTTCCTCAGGCTCTAGTTGATGATATCTGACTTTGTAAGTTGACGAGAACATTGAATCCTTTGACAGCCTCTTTTGGAGGAACAAGGCCCTGAATTAGGTCACATAATAACACGAGTTACACTTCCTCCTATATTCACAAGAGACGCTTTACCGGAAATATAAATTATTAACTTAAAATAGATCCGTATAGACGTAGTTCTTTACAGATTTTGAACAGGTGAAACTCGGGTCAGAAGGGTGCATCATGCAGCTCAAACAGAGCCACACAATCCAGAACTGCAGCTTGTGTCAAAACAGAAATAAATGAAAGTCGAGGGTTTAAGTTTCACTTATGTCTGAACTTGAAGAATTGTATTTCCTCTACAGCTTCCACTTCTTATTACACTTATTGCTCCGTCAGAAGTCGCACTCAGGTTGTGGAAACCTCCAGTCGTGTACTTTTCATCCTTCGTCCTGCAGCTCAACCTTTTTCAGACACCTAATATTCATTCATCCCTCCTCTCCTCCCGGCTCTTCCTCGTCCTCCCTCAATCTCACTTTTTTCTATTTCTCTCCGTCTTTGTGACCAGAATTTATATAACCAGCTCGTGGCTGCTTGCTCTCTAAGAGGATCAGTGTAATGTGAAATAATCTTTAGTCCCAGTTTAACGCCACCGAATCTCATTAAGGTATTTTGACACTTTAGAAGTGTTTACAGACTCTGAGTGATGCCGTCACAGTTTGTGTTGTTTCACCACTCAAAAAAGGTTGATGCCGGTGTAGCTATTTATCTGTCTGCCTTTTTCTATCCATTAATCTGTCCAGCTAATCCCATCAGGCGTTTCTCTGACACCACGATGGTGGTGTGAAAAGGCTCTGAATCTCAGACACCAATTACCAGCAGACAGCAGAATTATCACGGTTAGTTTCCCTGTGGATGGTGAGCGCTGACGGCGGGCTAAAGGAAACACAGAGGAGAAATTAGCCTGTCAAGACACCGCTGCAGCTCCAGCCGGCCCACCTGCGGCTCCGCCTGGACACACGAAGCCTCGACTGTCTGCTGAAAGTTAGAGCGGGGCATTGTTCGGTGCAGAAACGTAGCACAAGCATTTATACCCATTAGCGTCTCCTTAAATAGAGAGGAAGAGATGCACTTTTTTACCTAAACTGACACCCGTCAGCTCGGGATGTGCCGGCAGATTCTCTTGGAAAAACATATTTAATTGCTGCTGGTGGAAACTGGAAGTGTGGAGGGATTTTCTCTCAGTGCAGTTTGAAGTGAAGGTGCTTCTCAAGCTCATTTACTCCTGAATTGTTTCTTTTTGGTGTCAGTCAGGATGTGAGTCTCTTTCTTAGTTTCTCTTTGGGAGAATCAACAGCTTCAGAGGCAGCCTTACTCGCTGTTTATTGATCTCTAAAGGCCAAAATACATTACAGATCTTTAAGATGTCCCCATTCGCTCCCGAGAATAATAGATAAATAAAAACAAACACAGCTTGATTAATGTTTAGTTTTTAAGTGCGCCTCTTTCTAGTAATAAACCTGTTTATCAGTGTAGCAGGTGCTGCATTGAAGTGACCAATGAGATAAGAGCACCAGTATGATGACATTGATTAGCGTTGCTTGATGGTGAGAGCTCCTCGACAGAAGGCGAAAGCTTAGCCAACATTTTCCAACCGGGATGGGAAGATGAATTTCACATAACTGCTGTATGTTGAGTCTCATAACTTTCGTAACATATTGACATGCATACGTCTCTCATGTAATGTACTGTAAGTCATTTGTTGATGATGTGATCAGATGTGCCGACTACAAACAAAGTTGGCACACTGTGTTTTGAAAACTTCTGTCCTGAAGTAGACGTGCATGATCAGACAACCAGACACTGACACCTGGTTGTAACTTGCTACCAGTTCAGCCTCTGTTGAAATGAGCTGATTTGTGTTATAATCAAAACTAATGAGTCGACAACTTTGCAAGCACGGCCAAACATCAAGCGCGTTGCCGATGCCGATCCTGTCCTGTCACTGATGCTACACAGTGCAGAACAGTCACAAGGTAAATTAGTTACATGTTGCTTGACCTTAATATAGCTATGAATATAAAAGAATTCAAGATGTGTTATATTTGGGTAAAATTACTGAATAAAATGAATCTTCAGGTGTCTAAAATGTAGGGAATTTTAGCTGAGAAGTCTTTATATTTTCATCCATGTTTTATTTGAAGTAAGTAAAGCATGATTTACCACTTTTGGACAAAACTCTTGCAGCAAACCGATGAATGTTCAGCTGGACGACTCGTTGATCATCAATGATGACGGGAGGAAAGATTCAAAGATTGAATTTTAGCTGGAGATTTTATGATTCAGTGAAAACTCACTGTTAATATTAAAGATTTAATTTGATGGCAGCCCAGGAGAGACTACTTCAGATCATCTCTGAAATTGAAATGAAAAGCTGAGCTGTTTTTTTTTTCCCATTTCTTAAGATGAAGCATTTCTGCTGGACCGACTAATAACAATATGCCAATAATGATCACCTCAGCACTCTGCAGGGAGACAAAGGCACCGTCTAAAAGGAGCAATATCCAAGAAGCAGAAAGAAACCGACCTGGAAAGTTCTTGTGATTCTTCATCGATCCAGCCTCCTTGGGGGGAATCCAAGAAAACATTGAAACCACATGAAGCATTTAGTCTTTTTCTTTTTTTTCCTCTACGTGCGTTCAACATGCTTTGTTATTTTATCCACATCTTAATGAGTTGATAAGAGAAGTGTACACAGAGCAAAGGTAAAGAAATCAGTCCTGATTCTGTTTCTCACCCACAGCTGTAAAACAAACTTCACAGATGAAGCTCAGGCTCCACAACGTGAGCTGAGATCTGTGAGATGATTGTATTCGTTCTGTGTTACAGCCAGAAAACTTTTCATGAATATAACAGCCAAACATCAGAAAAAACAAAAGGTGAATACGATGTTGTTCCGCTTCATCAGGCCCAAACTGGGACAGTCTCTGAGTCATTCAAAGAGGAGAGAGATCCAGTTTATGTAAGGGAACCACCTGGAAGGCAAAAAAGTGCCCTTCTCGCTCTCAGTTCAGCCCTTTTATTCACCCTGAATTCAGCCGTTACATAATATTTAACAAGACAGCAGAGCCGCAGTATTCACAAAGACGGGTCTTGAAATTTAAAAGAGATGTATGGACTTTAATGTTTCCAGATGCAACTGTCATTACAAGTTTATTTAAGATCATAGCTGACTGAAGAGTTGTGTCGTCTGAGCTTTCTGAAGTTTGTTTCAGTGTTTCCACAAAGCAGAAGAAGGCAATGCCTTGTGAAAATGTCCAGTTAACGCGTGACATTATTTTCTTAACAGATGTCAAAATTTTAGTTCACATGTGAAAAATGTGAATCACTTTTCATAATGTCCAGTTCACATGTGGCATTATTTCATTTTTTGGGGAATTCAGATGTTACGTTATTCACGAAAAGTCAAATTTCACATGTGGCATGCTTTTATGTTCAGATTTTAACATTTTAGTTCACATGTGAAAACAGCCAATCGTGTGAGAAAATGTGGAATCTTTTCTAATGTACACGTGAAAAAATGTGGACATTATATACATACATTTCACAGAGGGATATTTTCATTTATATGTGAAAAAGCGATTCAATTGTCAACATTTCCAGTTAACATGTGACCTTATTTTTCTTTTCACATGAAAATTTTTTGTTCAAATGTGAAATTCTGATTAATATGTAAAAAAAAAAAACACCAATCACTTGTGAAAATGCCCAGTTCAAAAGTGAAATTATTTTATTTTCACATTTTAGTTCAATAGCCAATATGAAAATATTCAATTTAAATGTGAAATTGTGGATTTTTCACATGTGAAAAGGCAAATTTCACACGTGACATTTTCAAAAGAAGCTGCTTTAAAACTTTTTTTTTCAGATATCCGGCACTGACGGGACGTCTTTGATATGAAACACAGAAGTTTTTCCCTTCAGAGCTTCCTGAAGATGAAACGTTCTTTGCTCCAGACTGCAGCCACGTCGTCCGTTCCTCCGTCCTCCCAGTTGTTAATATGAGTGGAAACACTGTAGTAAATCTTACATAACAACCTTTAATTACCCTGCGAAAGATCAGTTGGATGTTTGAAGCCTTTGTGAGAAACCGGAAAATTGAACTGTTCCCCGGAAAATGTCTCTAAGCACCGCTCCCTGTAGACCGCACCTCCTCGGATTCAAGATTGAATTTGGTGATCGACTATTCAGGCGGCTTCAGAAGTGTTGGCACCGCCGTGAAAAGATCAGCTGAGTGGAAAGAAGAAAATAATCTATTCTCAGAGTCGGTAAAGTTAATCTCCTACTTATCGTCAATAACAAATCCTCACGCTTGGTCTCCTGATGTCACAACAAAGAGTTCGTAGTAGTTTTGTGGCTAAAATTAAATCTGTACTTTTTTACTAATTACTGTAATTTAAGTGTACGGACTGTTCTGTATTTCTGGATACAGTGTCTGCATGTGTCCTGGCTCTGTTTATTACATGTGAGGACATTTGTCTGATCTGATTTCCTCAGATTACATCATCAAAAGGACTGGAGGACGAGGGGAGATCTGTCCAGGATCTGAAGCCTTATCACCCCACTGATCCATCGTCTCTACCTCCAGACAATCAGTGTGGTCCGTGTGGCCCAGCTTGAACCCTGCACGTGTGAGTAGGCGAACTTACATATAAACATTTGAATCCAGAAGACAAGACTCAACGAAGTCTCTACACCACAAACTTTCTGTCCGTCTTCAGATTAAACTGAACTATCTCTGTGTAGATTAAAAGTGCTTTGGCTGCTGATTTGTGGCTGAATGGGATTATGTAATGCTAAAACAGTGGTATAGTAGCAGCGGTGTGACGCTGTAGTGGCATTATTGTGTTATTTCCTGCAGAGGAAGTGGGCGTGCTGCGACCCCACCGCCACCCCTCACGGTTATATCGCACGTCAGTGGTATTTAAGGCTGATAGACTGAATCCAGTGGGCGATGAGTTCAATAGCAGCGAGGGGGATGGTGAGGAAGAGCTGTGTCAAACTACTGATAGTGATATACTAAAAAATTCATGTTTTGATTGTCGACTTCTTCTCACATTATATTTCATCCTACTTTAACAGCACTGCTTAGTATCTTTACAGCTGTCGTTATGTGCAATCCCAGGCCTAATGTAAAGCACTTTGGATTATTATATCATATATTATTATTGGATTATTTTAGATCAGTTGAACAAGAGAAACAAAGAAAGAGAAGTTGTAAAAGAATGGTATGCAGATGTAAGGAACTAAATAACTGAGAAAGGAATAAAAGAATAAAGGTACTACTGATTTTTAGTACCAACATTCAGCACTGAATCAGAAGTAATGTGACCTTTCTGTAATGAGAATGAAGTAAATGTAAGAATAGTTGGGGTGGTAGACTGTCTGATTTTTACACAGGAGATGATGATGTTCATATTCACTCAGACTTTTATTCACTGTGTACGACAGGTGCATCACCACGAGCTCCTCGAAGGAGAGATTGCGAGCACAGTCATCCCCATTTGAACGATCATCGCATCTCAATTCTTTTTATGACGGCTGGCTTTTTTTTTTTTAACTTGGTGGAGTTAAAGTCCAATATTTAAAGAAAAAGTGCCACTTACAGAAGAACTAAACCTCCAAAACCAGGTTGATTACTTCAGGTCCATATCTCGGCACTTAGTGCAAAGTATTTGAGTTCTTCATATTGTTATAAATATGCAGAGTGACCTCTACAGGTTGAAAACTAGCTATTGAAATCGTCACTAGCCAACATTTGTGAGTGTGAAACCATGAATATTTTTAAGGAGAGCATGGACAATTTCCAGCCGTGTTTTGGACTGGTAAGTCGCAGCATCTCTATCTGTGTTTTGCGGCGACAAGACCCAGTATTATCGACTCGTAAGTCGTTCTCCAGAATGTTTTGTTGCGACAAAACCAGGTTTTTGGGTCCGAGAAATTACAGCATCTCCGGCCGTGTTTTGTGGCAACAAACCCCTGCTAATATGCTAGCTAACAGTATGTTGGTGTGTATGTGTGTGTGTCAAACCATCAAGGAAACTGGTGAATTATTACTTCCCATGATTCCTTTCATGATTCCATAGCTGTGAGCAAAATTTTCCTCCCAGCGAAAGCACATTCATCAATCAGCCTTCACCCACGCCGCCTCCGTCATATCACCTGTCAATGATAATAAAGGTGATAACGATCTGAGCAGGGTGAATCCCTGGAGAAATCTCACCCAGAAGAGCGGCTCTGCTGCTCTCTCCACTGACGCTCATCGTCCTCACAGTCTCTCCTCGCCATCCCCTCGTCCCTGTAGCACCGGCTGTATAATTCATAACCCCGGTTGGTACCTGTCAGGCTGCTTCAGAGGCAGTGGAGGGGAAGATGCCCCGAAGGTCCAACTGCAAATTCAACTGACCTGCTCTCAACCTCAACCTGCAGCTTACTACTGAGAGCAGAGGAGAGTACTGACCCTGTTATAGTGACCCAGACTTCCAGGAGCAGCCCGGGAGGATACTCGATTCTGAATTTTCTGAGGGCCTTATGACCTTTTTAATGAGTTATTAGGTAATAAGGGGTTTATAAGAGCCTTATAAACATTATTATGTGTACATAGGTGTTTATTGTTAGATTATAAGACATGTATAAGC
Organism: Pagrus major; assembly: GCF_040436345.1. Taxonomy (NCBI): domain Eukaryota; kingdom Metazoa; phylum Chordata; class Actinopteri; order Spariformes; family Sparidae; genus Pagrus; species Pagrus major. The sequence continues at coordinate 2,973,858 of NC_133230.1, read as the reverse complement.
ACTTATAAGAAACTTGTTCACAGTTAATAAACTGTTTAAGAACATTAATAAAAGCCTTATGAGTTTTTTGTTCAGCTAACTTATCATGTCATTGTTCACTTTTATTAAGGTTTTATTGTCACTTTATTGACATTAATGGATGGACATTGACACTGGTGGAAATATCTGCAGCTCTCCTTAAAAAAAAACTCAGTCAAATCAGTTTTGACGCCACAAAAATAGATAGAAATGTCACCAGTGTCCTTGAAAATATCCAGTAATGGGACTCCAGTTGGCCGTTTGGCAGCCTTGCTGGCTTTTAATAATCCAGCATCAGCTGTAATATAGTTTCTGTTTACCTCCAGTCTGTCTGTTTGATGGATGGATACGGTCAGTGGATCACATTCCTGATGTGTTATTCTACAAGCTTTGTTCAAATTTAGAAAATTCAATCTGGAAGACAAATGATCAGGTTGTTTCTGGGTCTTCATTTTATCAGGTTGGGGAACTGTCTTCACGATCTTTGACAGAATTACTTGTTATTGTTTCTCCTGTATTTGGTTTGGTTTGCCTCAGCACGTCACTCAAAGGTCAGTTAGTTTCTACTTTGAAATGAAAGTGTCCACTATTGAAGCTTTTGAATTAAAAAACCTAAGGAAGCCCTAAATTGGACAACATTCCTGTTAATGCCTGAATTACCCTTTTTAATTAAATGATGGAGAGAGGCATTTCATGTCACCCTGACTCACAGGTCTCTGATATGAGTCCCTGTGTTTCCCCCTGAGCTCCCAGAGGAGGTCATAGACCCCAGGTTAGGAAACCTCCACTCCTCCTCCTCCGTCTTCCCCGCCAAGAGCCGCCGCAGCCCCATGCCACCCCTCCACCTTCCTCCTCCCCGCAGCCGAAGGAGGAAGTGGTAATGTCAGGAATGATTAGGACGACGGGGGTCGTTAGAGCAACTCTCCTGTCAGGGTTGTTGAAGATATCGGAGGTCTCAGGAGAGCCAACAGTCGAGACAGCTAACCTCTCCTCTGTTTGTCCTTTTAACCTCTGCAGCGCTCACACAGACGTCTGTTTGCTAATGCTAATTTTCCTCTTCCCATGGCAGTGTAAGAAGAAATCTGCAGAGTTGATGCTGCAAAAACATCAACTCAAAAATGCCTTTTCATTACATAATAAAACTGCCAGCATTGTAATTTTATCAGCTGCACGCTGTGAAAGAGAAGCCAACAATACAAAGCGTTTGATTTTGATTTCTCTTTGTTCGGTTCTTGGCGTAAGAAACCAAACAAGGGAGGAAAAATCTGCCAGCAGCCAAAACTATTTTCAATAGTAGCTACATTTTAAACTACATTCATAATTCATGCATTCATTCAACCTTTATTCACACGCAAGAGATCATTGATTGGCAGAGATATACTAACAAAGCTGAGCTAAAAAAAAAAACCTTCCTGCACACTGGACTGTCAAACATGGACAAATTCTCAAAAAGTTTATATTATATTATAAGAGGTTATGTTTCACTTCCTGTCATTCTCTGTGTTGGTCTGAAACTGACTGACTGACTGATGTTCTCCAGCTTTTAGCGAACAGCATGCGTGGAAGTGCTGCTTTAGCTTCTTAAAAAGCAGCAGAATCAGTTCAATAACAGATATTATCTTTGACACAGCGTCACTAATGATGATAACATGAGTGTCATTCAGGTCCCTGAAGGTCACAGGTTTGATCCCATGATAATATTTGTGTCCTCATTCAGAAAATACAGGCAAACTCCTTTAATGCAACAAAGTTTAATATTTGCTTTACTTATTTCTTTATATGGGCTGAAAATAATGCAGTGTCAGTAACCAAACATGAATAAAATGTGATTTTTGCAGCAGTATAAACCTCCATTGTTAACAACAGACACAGATATATGTGTATCTGTGAACGTGGAGGGTTTTTATGATGGGAGGAGTGTGTTGTGTTGTGTTGTGTTGTGTTGTGTTGTGTTGTGTTTCCCCTCTCAGCTCCGGGGCTCAAACAGCCCTGCAGCTCCTCAGTGACACGTGAGCTCTCAGGGATTACATAAACCCCGGTTCTCCTTGGGAATCACACCAATAACAACACATAGAGAGGACTCTGTTTGTCTGCCCCGACGCTGATGACTAACCAGCAGGTAGTTTGGCCTCGGGGCTCGGGTCAGTTAATTAAGCACTAACGAGTGGTCACATCAGACTGAATTAATAATTCAATGTCAATTACAGTAACTACAAAGCTCAGACAGATTGCTGAAGTTCCTGCAAAGTTCAAGAAGAATCCCAAAAATACATATTAAGGATCTGGTGGTTTTTAGACATTTTATTGTGCGAGTATGAGTAAAATTTACACAATGAACTCTAATATACAACTTACTGATGTATAACAGTGTTTCTGTTGACATTATAAACAGGGCAGGAATCTTTTTTTACAATGGTTAAAGGATTTCAGATTTAATTTACCAAACACGAGCGCATTTCTCAAAATATAACATAGAAAAGTTGCTCAAACAAACCAGCACGCAGCAAAATGTGCCTGAATATTTTGTGCATATTACATTTTGTTTGTCATAAACCTTATAAAGAGCAAATCATTTGTCATATTTAGCAGGAAAAAATTAATTCTTCAGCTTTGTCCTCAACCAAAAGACATCTGAAATATCTGCAATGATCGTATACTCAGTGGAAGTTTAAAGTGTTTTCTGCCCGTCCAGATGTGTCACACAGATGTTATACATTCAGTGGTGCTGGTCAGACACACACCACAGTCACACCTCAGGGCCACGGGGTAGGTGTAGGTGGGGTCCACGTTGGGCTGGCAGTTGGGCAGTTTCACAGAGACCAGCCGGGTCTCGTTGTAGGTGCAAACCCTCTGGTAGGACTCGATGAAGGGAGGGTCCAGGACGGGCTTCTGGAAATACAAACACACACAAGATAAACCTACATCTGACAAAGGTGGTTTCATTTGGAGGTTGGCTCTGAGCATTTCATTTTCTCTACAGAGGGCTTTCAGGTTGTGCACCATTGGCACTAGTCAGCCTTTACTGGCAGCTGTTGAGTCAGCTTCACAAACTACCTTTAATGACTTATTTCAAGCAGCAAACTAACCTGCAGAACAGACAGTCTCCCTGATGACAGCAGCCTGAAACAAGTCCACCTTATTAGACGTTTCCTTTGTAATAAATTCCTTCGTTCATCTAATTTGCTTGTGATTTTCTGATTTGCTCTCAAGCTGTGTTTGTGACAAATCTGCAAAGCCTCCATTAATTGCTTGTAGGTGTTTCAGGATTGTACTCTTACATTCTGCTGCAGTAATAACAACTTCTCTATCATAACCTCAGCTGAATGCACAGACGGTAAGTTTGTAAACCCTGAATAGTTGTAATTAGAGACTGCCCTGTGACCTAAAGCTCACAGGTTAGACCCTGAACCCGTAACTGTCTGTCCCTAAAGCAGGACATCCTCTCTCTCCGCTGTGCCCTGACCTCCCTGCTGGGTAGAGCAGGCAAAAAAGATGAGTCTCCTCCTTGAGGGGATCCACAGAGTATCACTAAACAAAGCTGGGCCTCCTGCACACACACCAGCAGTTACACTGCAATAATAAAGCCGAGAGAGTCATGAGCTTCCTAATGCCTCCTGTCACTGAGTACAATGCACCAGATGAAACTTGAGATTTCACAGCATTTCTTTGTAATCAGTATCCGGCAACTTATGAAATCCGATTGTGCCTTTTATGCACTTGAGGCATTGTTAAGGAAACCGCCGCTGTCACTTCCATCTCTGGATTCCTCGCTGCTTTTCTTTCTTGCAGAACGTTAACTCAATTTCAGTGCGAGCCTCCCGTCCTCCTCCGTTCTCCGGCAAAGATTTACACTTCAGACAGCCTCTCATTACTGTGTGACAAAAATGACATCTTAGCAGGTTCTTATAAACACAGAATATATTTTTTCTTAGACTTCTGACACACGTATCCGTCTCTCTATCTGTTCTAGTGTTTTTTATCTCTCTGCTGTATCAGTCGAGCAACTCAATCCCTGCCTGCACTCTCAGCCGACCTTGCTCCGACCTCCCTGTTGAGGGATGGAGGCGAAAACAAATTTTCTCCATGGGGATCACCCATCTCTCCATCTGTGTGTCTACGGTATTTGTCTCACTGTCTACCTGTCTGTCTGCCTGTCTGTCTCTTTGTCTGATTGACTGAAACTATATCTAATCTTCTTCTTCTTCTTCTTCTTCTTCTCTCTTTCTTCCAACATAAGCTCATGCAAAAAGCAGACTGCTTTCTTTTGTGTAAAGCTGTCAGCTTTGCGTGTGTGTCTGTGTGTGTATAGTACAGTAGCTGCCTCCCAGCTGCTCACCTCCCAGGTCTCACAGCGCCCCCAGCAGGCATCGGTGGTGATGTGCAGGCCCCCACAGCCGGGCTTTTTGGCCTGAAAGGTGAACTCCCTGACGGCGCAGCCGATGAAACGCCGCAGGTTGACGGCCGACACTCGTGGCTGCAGAGAGACGCAGAGCAGAAGCAGCAGCACCAGGCCAGACCTCCTGAAGGTGAGGGGCAGAGACACAACAAAACATCAGCACCTCTTTATGTGTTGTGTGTTCATAATTGAAAAAAAGACAGAAATGGGCTGTTGAAGGAAGATTTCTGGGCACTAAAGACAACCTCAGAGCAGCAGGAACTGGAGAGGTCACACAACACAGGGTCAGCAGTGAAGGCCTCTGAGATCTGTTTGAAATCCCCGCAGCTAAAAAACTCTGCGATCAAAAGAAGTCTGCAGTATTATGCTGCCACGATCGATCAGGTCGAGGTGTACAAGGTAACAAACTACCACTTTTACAATGTCAACTGGAATCTGTATGCCAGCACAGACTCGACTCCAGACTGTGCAGACTGTATCCACTAATATGAAGTAAAAAGCTGGTGTTATTGTTTTTTAGGAAACAATTTCAATCCTTCACCTTGGAATGGTGCACGGAGGAAAATGAAAAATCTGGAAATGTAGTCTTCAGAGTAGTTTTCAGTGGTCGAATACAACCAAGTGCATTTACTCAAGTACAAAAACATGGAGGTCCTTGTACTTTACTTCTAGTCCACTACATATCAGAGGTAAATATAGTACTTTTCACTCCACTACATGTTGTGAAGTTACAGAGCTTTAGTTACTAGTTACTTTTCAGATTACTCCTTTTCATCCCCATCCTGTCCAGTGAAAACCACGTATCTGCAGAGCTGTTGATGTGATAAACTGAAGGAAGAATAAACTCTTGGATTAGCTGCAAAATGCATCGTCACCAAGCTGAGAACAGGCTGGAAAGATTGAACGATCCAGCAGTGTGTAAAGTTGTTAAATGAACTCAACCTTAATCATCTACAGCAGTAAAATGCAACATACACATTAATCCAACAGTGGTATTAATCTAACATGTCTTTATCTTGCCCAGGACTCCGTATAAAGCCGTATTTATGGATCATCCTGGTTAGATTGAGTAACTTTAATTCACTCACCATTGTGACTTCTTCTTTTGCAGGTTCATCTCAGCTGTGACTCAGTTCTGTTGACTATTGAGAAGTCGATAAAGCCCAATGGCACAAGTTGTTGAAATCAATGAGCAGTAATTCTCACAGCTGCAGCACGCAGACCTGCAGAGTATCAGCTCTGAAGTTACTCTGTGGCGGTGTGGACAGCTCACATGAACCACAGCACAGAGCTTTTTATTATCAGCCCGTGTCCTGCCAATCAGGAGGCTCAGGTCCTCACCTCAGACTCCCCTCAATCCCCCCGGAGGCTCTTCTACCTGTCGCTGCCCATCTAGTTCAGCCACCAGCTTGTTCCCACTCCATTAGCTTGATTAAGGGAAGAGTCTGCCCTTTTGTTCATAGTCATCCACATGGAAGACGGGGAACAACGTACTCAAACACAGCCTAGCGGTGTCTACTCTCACTCATCCGAGCTCAATTAGCTGGCTCCAGAGACAGACCCTGCTCCTGTTCTCACACGCCGGCTGTGATGACTTCACCCCTGAGCTCCAACACTGATTCTTCCACTTTATCTCATCTTTTCATTTTGTCTTTTTGTTGCCACATTTCCTCACACACACACACACACACACACACACACAGAAAGAGAGAAAGCTGGCTGTTACTCAGTGTGTCTCGCAGGCTTAAGACAGACAGGATGCATGCTGGAGAGCACGTCAGCCCTCAGATGAGACAATGACAGGAGGAGTCGTGAAGAATTGATTTGGGTGAGTAAGCACCTCATCAAGAAATTACCATCGTCGGAGGCCCTGCAGGCAGCAGCGTGTGGAGCCAGCGGAGCAGAACTGCTCTCAAGTAGTTCAGGAAATGAAATCTTTAAAAACTAAAGTTGAAAGTGGAGGCCAAAGCAATTAAAGTTAGATTAGAGAAAAATAGTGAGGAGGATGAGTCAGGGGCAGGTTCACACTCCGCTCAGACACCCCGGCCTCATCACTATCAGGAAGACTTACCCATCTGGAGGCTATTACTGAACAATGTGCAGGGTGTGGAGCAACAGAGTGCATGTAATTGGATAACAGTGGTGATTATGACGAGGTTAATTGTAATTCAGTACAAACGGAGTAATCCTGGATTTACACAATCCGGCTTTTGTGCAATTATTCACAGATTGAAACTGAAACACTGATTTTAAGTTTGTGTCATAGTTCATTATTTTTAAGGGGAAATTCTTCGGCTTAATTCAAACCATCCTGATTATTTTAAGAGAGCCGGCTCCAGTTCTGCCTCATAAGGACATGATTCCTCATACTACAGGAAACATGCGTGTATGTCTGTTAATGTCCAAGCGCCCATTATTCGAGCACTTTGAATAACAATCTGAGTCTGTCTGTGGCAAAGACGAGCACGTTTAGTGGAAGTTACTCTGCCATGAAGGATTACGTTGCAGCTATTGCAGCTGGTTTCGCAGCTGCCATCTGAGGCCATCTACTGGACACATTTCAAACTTTCTGTAGCTGTTAGTCATTTAGAAACCAAAATATAGAGTAAAAGTAATGCAAAAGGTAACCATTAAAGGGGAGACAGGACGGCAGAGTCAGCGAGAGCAGTTATAGTGAAAGAAAAGGGATGTCTTTGTATTAAGACTTCAGTTAATTTAGTTATTTCTGATCCATCACAGTGTAATTCACCCCAGAACTGATACAGAAATAAAAATAAAGATCTTGTAGAATAAACAGGATATTACTTATTGGATCTGTTCGACTCATTCCAGGTTAAAAACACGTCAGTGGAGGATTAAATGTTCATAAACACAGTTTATGGGTTTAATTTAGAGCTCAAAGTAATAGTCTTGGGAAATTCATATATAGTGATAAGTATTTTGCTTTTGGTTGTTTGTTACAAGCAATAAGCAGTTAAGGACCAGGTCCCCAGTTTGAATCTGTTTGTATCCCAAAACCTGGTGCCTTTGGGCAAGGCATTTCACCCCCAACCGCCCCTGATCCTGCTGGTTCTGCCTGCAGACGTCACAGCTCAGCAGGAACCTGGTGTTGTGCTGACCTCTGGTGCTCACTTGTAGTATTGATACTCATCAAACACCTGAGAGAGAATTTCACAAGGGCACTTCTTCCTTTTCGATTGTCCCCCTTTGAGTTGTGTTTGTGTGTTCCTTATAGTTTTAGTGTCTGATCCAGGACACTGGAGTTCAGCTCCTCTCCTGACCTGCTGAGCCAGCCTGTCTGACCTTTGACCTCTGTGTCAGCTCTTCAGCAATCAGAAACAAATGTGTAGTAGGTGGAGCAGTTGCTTCGAGCGCTGCTGCATGTTTTTAACTTGCTTTGATTCAGCAGCACAGATGGGCACCAACAGAAACATACCTGTCACCTCAAACACAAAGGCCTTTTCATGAACGGGTGGAGCTCCTGTTAATCCACCGTTAGAACAACAAGTAACACAAAAAGTTGTCGACCTATATTCCTAACTAGGACTTCTCCAACCACTTCACAATTTATTACAGTACAATAACCATTTCTGCAGCTTCCAGAGAAAGTATTCAGATACTTTCTTAGGTAAAAGTATGTCAGTAAAATGTACATAAAGTGTCAAAAGTGAAAGTACTCATTGTGCTGAAACATGCTCCCAGTGATTTAACTTCTGTCTCTTGTCTTCTCCCCGTGTCTCAGTCTTTTATGAATGATGGAGGGGAAACCAGAGTCGCACTCAGGTTCCCACTTTCTGGACTTGTTCCAGGGTGAGCTGACATTAAACTTCGGGTCACATGTGCTGTTTGGTGTTAGACCTTTGCAGGTGACAGCCACCAGTGCCAAACTCATGGAGTGGGTGTGTGTTGAACCCTCACTGGTTTCTATATTTAGTTCCCCCAGTGAGTTTTTTTTTGCTCGGCCCCCGTTTGGCTCTGACTTCTCCGGTGACAGTCCGGGGCCCGTCCTGGAGCTCAGCGGACTGCAGATCTGTCAAACTGCGCTTCGGGTTTCATCTCCACCGAGTACTACAGAGCAGAGATCTGTTCTTCCAACCTGGAGATCATAGTTGGCTGTACCTGCATCTGCACTGCGACCTGCATCCTCACAGACAACTTTTACTGCATGTAAGTACAAGAAACTGTTTGAATGTTTGTACCCAGTAGAAACTTTCATCTGCAGTGTCTGCGGTTCACACAGTCCAGCTGGTGTCATCAGTAATGTTTGTATCCCCTGTGTTTCTCTGCCTTGTGTGTTTTTCAGAGAATGATTTCTCATTACAGTCTTGTTAAATCTGCAGTCAGTACAACCGCTTGTTATCTGCTCCAATAAAAAAGTCCTCTGGTCCTCCTCAAGGACTCGTTTTAAGTCTCGGCTGAACTGATCTGAGAGCAGCACGTGTTCCCTGCTGCTATTTTTGGGGCCTGACAGCTTCATAACACGAACACTATCTCACATTCCTGCAGCCAAAAGGGTGCTCGCACTTTGTAGCACTTGATTATATACAAGCAGTAATGCAAAAATGTCACATTGTATGATGAGCGATTATGTCAGTGTAACATCTGAGGTGTCCAAGGAAGAATTGTGAGACTTTATAATATATCTTTATTATTCTCTGAAGCATACCAACACATTTTTGATGTTATTAATTAATTTACTTGACTTGCTTCAGATGGCAGATGACTGCTTTGACAGAAATATAGAAGAATTGTTAACAGATCCCGAGAGTCAGTTAGATTTATTGTTTTATTTGTGTGGTTTTATTTTGTTTATTTTAATGATTTAGGATATTTTTATTTGTTCACTCTATTCCAACGTCTAAATATTTGTATGAATTATAAGTTAATGGCTCTTTGAAGGAGTGTACTTGTGTTACTGTGCTTTTATATTATCAGTAGCATAAAATGACAACACCATAAGTTATTGTAATCACTTGTAGGACAATATGTCATCCAAAAAAAGAGTAATTATCGTGACAAATCTACTGAGAATCATTTTTAATGCTGACTGATAGATCTTTGGACATTTCTCTTAGATTTAGTCCCTTGGTTGACTTATGATCGTTGGAGTTTATTGATCACTGCATCACCATTAATCTGTCTGATTAGACAACTTCTAGTAGTAGTCGGGCATTGAGCTTGTTTGTAGATGTGAGTTTTTGGATAACTTGAGGCTTCTTTGTTCAGAGACATCACGGTGCTCAAGTAATATCGAAACTACAAAATCTCAGCCGTCGTGTTGCGGCTCCTCGATCTCCGATCATTTCAGTTACTTCAGTGTCGTCACACTGTGAGAAAGAAGCTAACACAGGGAATATTCAGATGTTTAAGCTTCCTTGATGAAGCCGTTCATGCACTATAATCTTCTCTGACTGTGTCTCACAAAGCTTCTTGTGATGTTACAGAGTGCTTGTTGAGGTCAGGTGACTGTGGAGGAAAGTCCATGACAGTCAGGTCGGTCGTCTTTAAGTGGTTCAGGCGGAGCTCTGAGCTGCAGCATCAGTCTTTCTAAACACAGATGCAGAACAGAAGTATCTTGACCCGACTGTATATTCGAGTTGGAGTTGGGGGTTGTATTATGTTGTCAGTGGACACTATTCATGTGTCTTCAGCTCTGTGATGAAACAGATGCATCCACAGATTGTCCTCTGACCCAGGAGCCTATTGAAACATTTCTGACCTGTAAATCTAACTTCACAACACTGACACCAACCCACCTGTGTGGATGATAATGTAGGTGAACTGGGAGTCGTTCTGCTAAGCACGCTGGATTAGAGTTCATATCACAGTATGTGTGATAGTCTGACCTGCTGTGATTGGTTTGCATTCCCAAAGATTAGAGCAGTAGGCCGTCAAACTGAAGGTTCAGGAAAAGCCGGGACAGCGACTAACAGCTGCCGTCCTGCAAGTGACTTGAAATAACAAAGGAGCGGCAGTGACCTTTTCACGATGTCAGCTGGTTTCTGCATCGTCAGGACATCCTCCAGTAGTGTTTGCATTAAAACTGACTTTATTTCACTGTTTGTTCTTCAGATCTTTACAGAGGGGAAACAGGGTAAGGGTGGTAAATAACACAGGAGTGATCGTGCATGTTCAAGACACTGAAAGTCTGCCTGCAGGATATTTGTCCCCAGTTCACCTGTGTTGAGTTTCCAGTCAGATGAAAGCAGAGGTTGCCTCTCCCTCCTCTTTATTATCACATCTTCCTGGGTGTGTGTGTGAGAACGCTCGGTGAGACGGGTTCAGCAGCACCGACTCTATTGATTTACCACACAAAGAGCACAAAGACGAGCTGGAAATCATTTAGAGGGAGCTGATGAGAGCGAGTCGTTGTTGTTGTGGAGGGAGTCCGACGCTGATGATGAGAAGGAGGAAGCATCAGGAGAGAAAGTTAGTTGTCAAACCTGAAGCTGTGAGGGGAATGTGGGGATGAAGTCAGGTCAGATCAACTCTGTTTAGTTGTGTTTGATCCACTTCAGTCGACTCAGTCTTCTTCCATTTCATTCTCAGCTCAAACATGAATAAGAATTCCCCATTAAACATTATAACTTTTAGATGATATCTTCTGTACGCAATAAAACAAACTCTGAATGAATGTAAGAATCATTTTATGATGACGTACTGAGAGAGGACAGATCAGTCCCTGGTCCTGACTGTATTTTCTTGTAGGATAAAGATTAAGTGTGTGATTCCTCTAATGATCTTTTGTCTTGTGCCTCCCAGCACTCTTTAATCCTTCATACTGACCGGGTCGGACTTCAGTGTGACAGGATGGGTCAGGACTTAATGCACGTCAGCCCGTACAGTTGTGTCAGTTTCATCCACGCTTGTTGCTAGTTTTCGTGAATGTAGCTACGTGGCCAGCTAACAGACGACTGACAGGAGCAGCCATTACAGGCCTCACCTGCAAATCTGAATTGTGTCTTCGTGTGATGATTCAGAGGTCCAGAACCAGAACAGAGCTGGAGCAAATAAATGTGAAAACATCTTATCAACCGCTGGATAATCCTTCATCCTGGAGCTGTAGGATAACTTTTCATCTGCTTTGTTTCTGTCTTTAGGTTTTTAGATGAATTCACGCTCTGGCTATACCTGCTTTTAGATGACCCAGATTGTTAAATCAGCTGATGTGGCGGTGACGTGGGAGTGAACGTCCGCCCATCAACCTCCCCACAGTCTGAAAAGTCCCCAAAAAGCGTCTAAAGCCGGTGTTGTGGCCTCATGACGTCCCCCCTCCCTGAGCTTTTTCCACAACAGTGTGCTATGTGTTTCGCTGCCCTCTGCCTCGCTGCTACAATTAGAGCTGACAGGAGTGACTTGTGACTTTGACTCAGAGAAACTCGGCTCTCTGTTCCTGTGTCCTGCCCGTCTCTATGCTCTCCTCTGTCTCCTACTTCTTATCTTTTTATAACTCTGTCTTTCCTGACCGAGTGTTATCTGCTGTTGTTGAGCTTCGTCTCTCTCTCTGCCACACTTTCCTCATTCTCGTCCTCTATTCTGCTGCATTTTTACCTCTCATTTTGCTTCTTAATCTCTTAATCTCTCGTCATCCCTTTTGCCTGTCTGATCTTCCTAACTGATGCCTCACCCAAACAAATAGCAAAGTGTCACATAACAATAACCTGCTTAACAGGAGCTAAGATGCTAGGTGTACGTTTGCACCACGTACCTGATTGACCTGATGGCAACGACCAGATTCACTATAAAGAAGGTTATACATCCCTGAGCGACTGCTGTGACTCATACAGCAGTGTTTTATTGTGCTGTTGTTGTTGGCCTGCAATCTTACGAGACGTATTAACAACCAGGTTGTTTTATTAGTTACACACAATGAAAAATATGAAGCAGTAAAAGCTGTAATCCTCTCCTGTAAATGATATCTGTGTATGAGTCCACCGACAGCTCAGTTATTGTCTCTAGTGGTCTTACTTGGACTCCTTCGTCTCTTTTTGGTTTTATTTACAGCACTTTCTGGCTTCTCCGTCTTCTTCTTCTCTCGTCCCGGTCGACCGACTCTCTAACCTCCCCCTGGTCACTCGCTCTGCAGCTGACATGAAAACCTTGGGATAGCTGGAATGCCGTGCTATAGTGGTTTAACCCTCCTCCCCCCTCATTGGTCCACATGTGTAGTTGTGTTTTTAGAAATTTGCACGTGTTAATTGCTGCAGCAGTCCTGTGTCGAGGTTGAGATTGTTTAAGCTACCGATACTCTGTCACCAGTGGGTTAAACTTCTGATTATTCACACAGCAAACTAGTTTTTAAGGAATCGTTTTATGCTTTTACAGGAGAAAGTTAAGTGATGAGGTGACAGTGTTACTCACTTGTTGCCCAGTCAGCTGTAAGAAGACAGATCAGCCACATTAACTATCTGCAGCTGACGTTACAGCAGCCTGTTTGGTGGCATTTCTCATTTCCAAAACAAACTTTAAGAGCTGCAATGATTACTTTATTATTTGAGTAGTCAGGTGATGATTGATGAATCATGTCAGTCAGTTTTTAAGCAATCATACACAAACAAATGCATATCAAAATGTTTCTTATCGACACTGTGACGTCTGAGTTTTGACCTCTTTCAGCCTGATGAAAATGCAGCTTTGACCTTGATTGGCCTCAAATCTGTTAGCCGCTAGCAAAAAATACTGCACTTGTATATATACATCTTTAGACTTGTTCGGCGCCACAGGGAGCGAGGCATCAGGAAGTTTATAATACCTGGATATTATTCAATGTGGATGAGATCCCACCCCTCTGGCGACACGTTCAGGTTAAACCGAACCAACAGCTACCGTCAGACCCGGTCTGACATTCGCTCCTGCCGTCACCGGCGGGGCCTGGTGCTATTTCACGCTGTTTTATTTTAGCCTCCCTCACTCACCTGTCCGCTCTCCTGAACTGTCACTCACGTTTGTGTTCAAGACTTTTTGGTCCAAATTCAAAGGCGCCTGTGTGTTTTTGACAGTGTGATTGGTTTAGGCAGGCGAACTTGAGATGTCTAAATGTCACACATTTTTCTCAGTTCACTTCTTCGTATCCCCGGGGCGAGGCAGAACCAGACGAGTCGACGCGCCTCATCCAGCACACGATTTAAACCGACAGAACAGTGTTTCATTGGTTTATTAAACGTCCCCGAGTTGTGTTTTACAAATGCTTTCTTGTTCTTTCTTAAAAAGTCAGGAATGCTTCATATTAAGGTGCGATAAGCGTTTGCTAATAGGTAATGAGGCCTTTTGTGTTAATGATAGCATCATAAACACAGTTATGTTGGACTAAAAGACATTATAAGCACCCAGAAGAAACTTGTGAACAGTTTATAGACTGCTTCAGAATTTTGATAAAAGGCTTCTTAGACGTTTATTATAATTATTAAACTTTTACATAGCTGGCGGTTAATAAGTGCATATTAAAGGACGGCCTGAGGCAGACACAGCGTGTTTGGTTAGTTGTTTGTCGATCATGTAAAATAGCCTGCGATGATGTGATTTCATTTTCACAACATGCTGAGGAAATATGTCTGCCTTTGCTCCACTGCAACATTTTTCAAATCTGTACTGATCAGGGCTGCACGATGAATAGAAATATATATATTTTTTGATAAAACTGTGTGACAAAACAGCTCTATAATGAAGTTCAGTCAGAAATTTGAAACCTCAAACCTTCAGCCCTGCAGAGACGGTGTCATGCATCACTTTCTAAGATACACTGGACCACACTGACACTGATGCTTGTCCTCTCTTTGTTTCATAGCGGTGCCATGCTGCCGGGAGGCTGTGGATGAGACATGATGTCGTCAGACTTCTACTCCGGAGATGATCTGGTGGAGAGGGGGTCCATCCCCCTGGACATTGACAACGTCCACATGCTGCTGCAGGGTCAGTGTCCCTCCGCCTCGAGCAAACATTATAGTGCAGTGTTTTTGGATTATCTGTGCAGGTATCTGAAAGACGTGTATGTGCTTTTTTGGTCTCAGTTTTCGGTGATTGTAGCAACAATGATGTATGTCGAGAAGAGTTCAAGCCAAACTGAAAAAACACTCATTGTTTCTGCTCTCTGCTCGCCCTCAAGTCTGAGGTCATGTTACTGTAAAAAGAAAAGCCTCGTGTCTTGACTTCAGTGTTTTACCCTGGTTACTACGGCAACATAATAAGTATTAAACCTCAGTTATGTGTCTGACTCAGGGGAGCAGTGTGATGGCTGCTGGCTCCGTCCTGTTTCACTTTTGTTACTTTATTTGGGGGGTCATGCTCAGTTTAATCTGCTGAAACTGAGCCGCCGCTCTCACAGAGACTTGAGTCGTGTTGCAAAGAGCCGTCCGGAGGGAGGGAGCGAGCAGGAGGGTGGAGGGGAGGATGAAGGCTGCTCGCTCGTTAAGTCGCTGTCTCCCAGGGCGTCTTTGAACACTTGGAGCAAAGCTGCGACGCACTTTGATCATGTTCTCGTTGTCTCGCTGTTACAACTGGTTTTCACCTGCAGTGTCACTTTATCTGGAAGATCTTTGCATTTGATCTTCAGGTTTATGGAGCTTCATGGTTAATTGATCAATGCTGAAAATATTTATTTTTGTTCACTGACAGAAAGTTTTGATAATTGGTTATTTATTTTTTATGCATTTTATCAAATACATACTGCTTCAAATACACCGTCTTTTAATTGTCATGTGGGTTGTTTCAGGATGTTAACGAGTCTCTGTTCACAGTTCCTACATTTTCTTTGGGTTCATTCTTGCAAGTTTCTCTAGTTAACTATTTTTAGCACATTACAACCCCACATTTCCGCTCCTTTTTTCTCTTTATCGTATCTGTAAACGTTTTTCCATCTATGTCATTTCCAGCTGGTACACTGCAGAACGGATGATGTAAGCCCAACACCCCCACGACAAGCCAGCTTGTTAAAGAAGTGGGAAAGTTGTGTTCTCGCTCTTTATATTTGAAGTTGTAATGTTCAAAGAATGTCAGTAAAATAACTGAGACTGTGTGTGAATGTCGGGTGTGTTCAGTGTTTTCACCCGCAGGGTCGGGAAGAAAACTTCCTTGTCCAGAGAAAATGTGATCTGGTTTTATTGTGTGAAGCTTCTGAATTGATTTACTTTGTCGAAATGATTCAAGGATGCTTCAGAAGGATGGTGTCTCACAGGGGTCAAACAGGTTTTATGTAGACTTTGAGAATATTACTCCACTTTAACCTTTTCATGAGTTTGTTTGTGTTTAAGTAAAACCACTCCATTAATAAATATTCATCATCATCATCATCATCACTGTAGCAAACTACAGATATGTTAAATTTGTATGATATCAACATTTCTACAATCTGTATCATCTGAGTATTTCTAACGAGAAGTCGGGACATTTTAAAGGCAACAAAACCAGGTATTTTTCAACCAAACATGACCTGTTCCCCACCGGAAACCAAGTAGTAAAGAAAGAAAATAAAGTTGAGAGACGTAAAGAAATGAAGAAGTTTCAGCATGTCTGTGGTTTGCAGAAATGTACACTGCCAGCATTTATTGTGTCGCTCGAGTGGAAATTATCATGAGCTTCGATCCAAAAGAACAAATAACAAAAACTGAAACACAAAAACCACATTCACACGGTAGGAATACATACGATGCAAACTCTTATCAACAAACAAAATAAATATATTGATAAAAGTCCTGTTGAAAAGTGAGATGAGGCAGCCAGTCTGAGGTGGTTGTTAATAGCAACATATGACGGCTCTGTTACATTAATCTCTAAACTGATAACTTGCACTTTGCTGTCTTATCTCGAATTAGTCATCAGGAATGTCAACATCCATGATATTAAAGCATGAATCAAACAATGACTCAGACAGCTTTCGTTAGTGTCAGCTATGATCCTGCTTTAATTTGGGTCATGTGTTGTTATTACTATCCTGATATGTCCAAAGATCATAAGTGGACAGAACAACTCATGAGTCATGACGTAGAGGAGCCCAAAACTTTATTTATACTGTAACTTGATAAATCATTATGTGAAATGAAGCCAGAGGTTAAACAGTGAATCAAACTAGAAGCTAGAACAACACTTCCTAACACTCAACAAGACATTGTTCAAAGTTGCATCTCTCACCTCCTCGTCCTAGTTACCACTTTTGTGGGTCACTCATGTGCAGAGGTGAAGTTAGGTAAGAGATGAAATTCTTCGAAGCACTTGACATTTGAATTTGACGCCCAATTTCCAGCTTATGTAGCATAAAGTACCCAGGAGGCTGCAGGAGGACTGGCGTGTTGCAGGTCTTGTTTGGGCAGGCCTGAAGCCTCTGTGGGTCTGAATTAAAAGAGGTGGAGCTCACCTGCTCTCCTGCAGGCTGGAAATGTAGACTGTTAACTGTTTTTTTTCCACATCTCTTCTCCTGAAATCACAGATCTGCAGCATTACAGAGTCCCTGTGGTACACTATGTGTTTATTAGATAGAGAAGTTTGAGTTGAGTTGACATGCGCCAGAGGATTCTGACCTGGTAACTTTCACTGCTGCTGAATCATCATGAGTGCTCCCATCATGGGTGAGTTTCTTTATTCGTCTCTGTGGTTGTAACTTCTAGTGATGTGGAGCAAACCAAGCCGTGTACTGTCATGGATGTGGTTATCAGAATATTTAAAGCAGTACAGTAGATCTACAGCCATGCACACAAACTGAGAGGTGGAAATCTCAAATGAAAGATTTCAGTGGGAGCCAAGACATTTTAGCTTGCCATAAAGTTTTTCTCTGGACTGTGTCGTTTCCATTAAGCAGCGTTGTTTTATCACTGAGTAAATCAAAAATCAAATACAGGCTTCTTTCTCTTTTGAATGGAAGTTTGTTTTCAGGGCCAGGGTTGATTTTGGACCTGATAGGAAGAGAATATTTTTCCAGCAAAGTCATGCATGCAAACACTTGAGGGAAATATACCAGTAAGTCCATTTGTGGGCACATGTTTGATAATGTATAAGTTTTAGGTTTACTTAAACACAGTAAAGGTAAAACTGAAACACAAAGTGAGAGCTTGGCTCCGATCCAGAGACTGCACCTGAATCCCTTAACTACTGAGCATTGAACAGAGCATCGCCCTGAAGGCAAAACGCTCCGCTGTGACCTTTAAGAGTAAGTAAATCTCTGTGTGGCAGAAAATATGAGAATCACTGTGGGAAAATGATCATCAGCCACCAGTCAGATCCTTCTGGGACTGTAACTGCTGATGTTGCCAATTTATCAGAGTAAAGTAATTAGTTCTTTAGAGGCTTTTCAGAGGTGCAGCTAGCTTGGAAACGAGCTTACAGGCTAATTTAGTAAGTGAAGTGATGCTAATAGACCACTGTATATTTAGTTTAGTAAATTAGCTGTGTAACAAACTGTGATCTATCAGTAAAACACACTAGAGACTTCCACTGACTGAGCCGGCTAACTTCTGGCTAAGCTTATGGGAAAAAGCCTTTTTGGGCCCCGGTGCATCACGTGACGTTGTGATTTCACAGTTTGGCCACTACAAAAGTTGGCTTCAAAGCTTGGTGCTCCTCCAGGGAGCTTCCCAGATAGCAAAGTGTTAACAGACACCCTCGTCCGGCATTGAATGATGGCACTTTGGCGGTCCACTCTTGGTCATTGCCATACCATGGTCGCATGTCAACCAAGAGCAAACTGATAAAAACCAGAACCTGTGTCTGGTGTGGGCCAGATCTGGGCCACAACAATATTGCTATCTGGGTTGGCATAACCAGGAAGTAAACCCGGAAGCTAGAACACCTTTAAGGTGTACGCGCCAGCTGTGCGATTGGATTGAATTGGTGCCATCTTTGGGTTCGGTATCTAATCTATGGCTAACTCCAAGTTATCTTTTAACAGCTCAGCTGCTACACCGAGCCAGTCAACACCAAGATGGACTGTGATGAACGTATAATAACGTACAAAGATACAAGACATCTTGACATCTTCGAACTCACGATGCAAACATTGTGAATGTCACTGAACCTCTGTCTCTTCTCCTAATTTGCAAGATTCTGTTCCCTCTATAAATCTTTACTCTTTCTGTTTTTAATAAATCCTTTTATTGAAGAAGCTGAGATTCATTTCAGCAGCTTATGCAGCTACTTAAATGGAAGCACTCTGGAACTGACCCGCTGTGGTTACAGTCACCAAACGGGTTTTGTTTAAAATAATCATCCTGGCAAACTCTCAAGTGTGTCACAACTCTCCGGTTTCTTCATCCTCTTGACCTGCCAGCGCAGGAACTCTTGAGAACGTTTGGTTGCTCATCATTTTTTCCACCTTTTAGTTGTTTTGAGTGCTCAGCAGTGTTTCTATCCTTCCCCGTCTCTGTCATCCTCGTTTGATGATACTTGATTAATTATAATAAGATGTCTGAGTCATCACAGGGGCTCCCTATGATTAAGATTAGACTGTAAGTGAGCTGGAGCCAGAGGTGGCCTGCTGTTAAACATATTAAGACAGAAAATAGCCTGTAAACTACATCTGACAGGACCAGACAGCCTGAAGGAGAGCTGGAGCTCAACATGGACGAGAAAGGACCAACTAGCCTTTATCTACTGTAGCAAACAAAGTGAGCTTTTGGATCTTTGTTGAAGTTGAACTGGGACGTAGTTTAAGTATTCAAGATCTAAATGATGAGGTAGTTTAGAGGAAGTTTGTAAAAGCTCCAACTGAGTGAGAACGCTGACTTTTTGAGGAAAATGGAGATTGAGGACTGCATTTTATGTGAAACCCTTCACACCGTCACTGACCTGAATGACTTCGTTGAGCCTTACGATGGTGAGTGATGGACGATTAACTGACCGAGTCTGTTGTGCTGAAACCTTCCTGCAGCCTGTTTCAGATCATTGAAATACATTTTTAGTTTCTGTTAGCTTCCTTTAAAGGTCAGATGTGTAGGATTTAAAGGCATCTAGCGGTGAGGTCGCAGATTGCAACCAACTGACCACCCCTCACCTCAAAATCTCCTGTGGTGGCTGCTAAAAATGCAAAAGGCCCTTTTTAGAGCCGGCGTTTGGTTTGTCCATTCTCGGATACTATGGAAACATGGCAGTTCAACATGTCGGACTCTGGCGTATTTGTATGATGAAAGCTTCAGCGTCTTGTACTCTGCTGTATAAGGAACCCGCTTTGCTTCTGATGGACACATTCATTAAATATCTGCAGCAAACGTGGCAACGAGACATGTACTTGCCGGGGAGATGAAGTCAGGTCATGCGTAGCTCCTGTTCGTCTAACTACATTCCAGTTATACCTCAAATCTACTTTAACGGGCTTTAAATATTTATTGCAGATGTTTGAACGTGCGCCAGAAAAGTATTGCAAAGTGACAACAACTTGTTTTTTCTCTTTCAAACATATTTGAAAGTACTTTAAAGGAACTACAACTACTGTTTAATACTGATCCCTCTGTATGACCTACATGAGCAAACAAGACCATCATGAGAAATCTGGCTATTCCTGTATAATTATTAGGTTTTCTTAGACTTATCCGGGCTGGATTAGTCATAAAATCTGAAATATTTTGTCATTATGTCATCATCTTTTGTCCACAGAGGCAGGAACAATAGAAAAAAAAAAATAATGTTCCTTGTAGTAGCTTTAAAACCAGAAGTCAAACACAAATGTATAGATTTGTTTAAAAAAACTCTGTGCGATGCTCGTTTATGTCTCCGATCTGAAGACTCCTTGCTCGCCTTGCAGCTCCGCTTGTGCTGCATTATTTTCTGTGGCTTTCATTATCACACTGAGGCTTTTCTGCTTGTTCAGGCAACACACACACAGACCAGATACTTCTCTCGGTGATTGTTATGCCGAGAGCCATCCGAAGCGATTGGCCAAACCTCTGGGTGTTAGCTGAGCCACAGCAATAACCTGCTTTTTAAAAGGGCAAGGTTATTATAGTCGTAAACACCCGGCTCATTTCACAATAGCTTGTACAAACCTCCAACCGCCAACTGAAGAAAATAACACACAAACTGTGCATTGTTTTGTGCTTTCACTCAGTCTTTCACAGCGTATATCTCGGTGGCTTGGTTTGACTTGACTCTTGCTGTGTTACCTTCACGTACACCTAAATGCACATTGACACCGGTCTCTGCTGTTGAAGTCCAGTCTACGTCCATCTCATGGTGCCGGCAGTCGACCGCTCTCTCAGCCAGCGAGATTCACAGTTTACAAGCTGCTGCTAATAATATCAGTAATCTAAGAAACTGAGACTACTCTACTCTTGCGCTCTGTATAAATAGTTCTTTGAAGCATCATGACCTTAATGCCTACGATCTAAATTCAGTTTTGATGTGATGATTGAATGTAAATTAAACTTGACATTGTGTGTTTTCTGCTTCGTCAACAGTGGAACAAGAACAGATCCAGAAGAAGACCTTCACTAACTGGGTCAACGCTCAGCTGGCAAAGGTGAGCCGTGTCTCTGGACTGGACATTTAAGATGATTTGGTCGTTATTAGCTGAAGAAACAGTCCACCAGTAAATGAAAAATCAGTCTTTATTTCCTCACCTCCATGCTGATTGAAAGTTGGGCCAAGTATTTTAGTCCTCAAAACATTTCTGGAGCTTCACAGCAAAACAGCATCGCAGCATTCTCCTAAAGAACTAAAATAGCAGGGGATTTGTTTTAAAACGTGTAAAATCAACCAAAACAATTCAATAAAATAGAATTCAGAATAAAAGAGGCTGAAATTTTCAAATCAGTTTAGGATCTCGCAAGTCCCAAGTTCCCAAGTTACTTCAGTTGTTTAGGAAAATACTGAAATGCTGTTTTGCTGTGAAGCTCCAGAAATGTTTTGTGGACTACGAAACTTCACCTGACTTTCCAAGAAAGCATCCACAAAGGACCTGTTGTGTGTTAAAGGACTGATCCATATTTAAGTAAAAGAAACTTGCATCACTGACTTAAAGCTTTATAGAAAATTATCAACTGATCAGTGAGTCTTGTGATTTTTACACACATAGTAAACTTTGTAAGAGGCTTGAAGCAAAACCCAGATAATATAACAGAAGCTGTAAATAAAACAATGATCAACATAGTGGCTTTTGCGTGTGATCCAGCCTGCCCCCAGAGATAAATGAAGTTCATTAACAATTATGGTAAACCAAACTTTCCACTCCTTCAGCTCAGTGGATGCAGCTTGATAAGAAATGCAGCAGGAGGAGCAGGAACATGTGAGGACATGTGTTGATGGATCACCACTTATACTCCTGTGCACACACATTCCCATAATATGAAAAAAAGCTTCATAAAAAAGACGATTCATCTGATATTGTATGAGCCGCCCAGAGTAAACATGTCTCTTTTTTACGTGTAGACATGCAGAATATTGCATTAATATTGCCTTGAAAGAAACGCTTGCGATCAATAACTATCATTGTTTGTAAAATAATCGTTTCCAGTGCAAAGTTACACTGTGTGCACAAAACATTAGGAACATCTCTGCAGCTTCTTGTGTAAACTCAGCATGAAAACCCTTCTACTCTTGTACAAGTAAAATCAATAAATTATAATGATACATAGTCATTTTGTTATTAATCTTATTATAGGGGAAAAGCATCACAGCAGCACATTAGACTTCTTATTCGCTATCTCTGAAATACTTTGCACAGACACTATCCATGGTGCTGCGGCTCATTTCTTATCAGTCTGCGGGACATTTCATAATCAGCTGACATTATTAAATCTTCTGGAAGACCTTGAGGAGCCAAAGGAACCAGAAGAAATCCACAATGTTCGTAATAAGCGCTATTAAACTGCATAAAACATGACCACATTCCACGTTTAATTTCCATGACAGGCCCTCTCCCAGCCTGTAGCTTGAATTTTGCAAAAGACCTTGTGGAGTTGTTGCAAAAAGGTCACTGTGTTGTTCTCCAACCAGCTCCTAACAAGAGTCAGCAGCTCTGTGTCATGGTGGAGGTCAGCTGTGACAGTGGAGGACAGCGGAGGTGGGGAACCATGCACATAAATATAGCATTGAGGAGCAAGGTTCACAGCACACAGACAGACAGCAACAGACGGCCACCACCCTCCCCTCTCCTCGCACCTCCGCCCACCGTCCACGCCCCCCTCGATCCACCCGTCTCAGGGCTCAGTGTCGGACTCACTCTGGCAGTAAACCAAACTGTGGAGATCATTGTTAATCCTTTGGTGGTTGTTCACATTAGAGCTCACATTGCAACATTACCGTCTGTCATGTGAATAGTTTTGTTTTCATAATGCTCCAGGTCCGCTTTGGAAAGTCCAAACTTTTCTGATCTTCAGCAGGCTGCGTTAGTTTAGGTAACATTTAAACAAAGGTTATTTTGTGTGTGTAGGAAACCTGATGCTGAAACCTTGAGGGGAAAGAAAGAGTGACACTAATACTACAGGACATTTACAATGTGTGCAAGAAGATAACTTGTTAGTTTATTTTCATATGATTCTTCCTACTATTCCTTTTACTTGTTCTACTGGATGTTGATTAAGCTTTACGTTGGCTGATGGGCAAGGACACATTAAAACGGCCAAATTTTGCATGCAGTTTGGTTGGATAGAAGAACAAGTCTATATCTTACTGGACTGCAGAAATCAGCAAGAGCAACGACAAGCTCTCCAAGCCGTTTTAGTCTAATGATTGATTAAATAAGCAACTGCAAACATTAGAATATGATCAAGATATGTACTACAACTGCTCTGGACATTTTTGATTTATAAAATAAAGTTGTCAGAGCTCTCTGATGCACAGTTAGGTCGCCACGACCCTTTGTCTAAAGTACCTCAAACATGTCTTTGAAACGTCTTCTTATGTATCGGCGTATACGTTGACACAAACATATCTCTGATCAGCTAAAGTCTGGCAACTTTCAGGCTAATGTGACCTTTGGATACGTCAGTGGAAAAACATCAAACTATTTAGTAGTTAACAAAAACTTAATAAGTGATAAGCAAATGAAAAACAGAATGGCTCTGCGTCATCAAACTTTACTCATCATTAAAATTTGAATTGCAACAAAGAGTGCCAGCAGTGTCACAGGAATTTAATTTGAAGGACTTAATTTTGTCCGACTGCAGTCAGGGCCTGTTGCAACAGACTGCGGGAGGTGTTGTTTCTAAGCTCTGTCCTGATTGGTTCAGAAGTGGGGCAGTGATCTCTGCAATTATTTTCTCACAAAGATGAAAGCATTGATCTATGGCCAGATGCAAATCCTAAAACTACTAAATCATGAGCACAAGTTTCAAGATTAGCTGATTAGTTTTGATTCAGTGTCACAAGGAGGTCGTCCTGCAGCCGAGGCCTCACTGATTTCTGTCAGAAACACGTTTAACACAAATCTCTCACACCTCTTCATCAATTTTGATACTTATTTTAATGAAAGTGCCAACAACATACCATGTCTTTGAGTGTTTAAAAGCTGCCATCGTAAACATAAATAAAATAAAATGGTTCTGTGTTTGTGTGTCGTGACAGCGGAGGCCACCCTGCATGGTCTTGGATCTGTTCAATGACTTCCGGGATGGCTCCAGACTGTTGGACCTGCTGGAGGTGATGAGCGGCCAGCGTGTGGTGAGTCCTCTCTCAGGTCAGCTCTTCACATCCAACTACCAGCCGACAGTTTAAAGACCCAACTGAGCGACTGTCTGCTTGTGTTTTGCAGAGTCGGGAGAGAGGCAGAGGAATGTTTCAGCACAGGAGCAACATTGAGAAAGCCCTTTCCTTCCTGAAGAAGAAATCGGTGAATAATAATTTGACTGTCAGCCCAAATACAATCACCAGCCGCCACGTAGCCAGAACTTTACATCCAATACTGAAGGAACCAGACTGACATGACACTAATTGTTATAATCAAGTATAAAATGCAACAACTGCTGCACCATTTGTCTGATTTTGGCTGGTGTTGATAGTTATGAGATTACTCAATTTAATCAATTTGAAAAATGTGCTGTTTTCTCCTCAGATCAAACTCGTCAACATACACATTCCTGATATTATGGATGGTAAACCGTCCATCATCCTGGGCCTCATATGGACCATCATCCTACAGTATCATGTGAGTGTGAAACCTCATGCACTGTTGACGTATTTACTGAACTTTTGAAAATTCCTGATTTTTAGCAAAATGCCATCCTGGGGTCAATTTTAAGAGATTATACCAAATTAGATCAAGTTATTGGAGAGTGACCCCTTAAAAACAAAAAGATGTTTTGTAAGCCAGGGATGCCCCCATGATTCTGATGTCATGGTTATTGTATTAGTCTCTGCATTAGAAATGGTTTTCCTTCCCTTGTCGTGCTTGTTGTTTCTTCCACTTTTGTGT
Organism: Pagrus major; assembly: GCF_040436345.1. Lineage (NCBI taxonomy): Eukaryota > Metazoa > Chordata > Actinopteri > Spariformes > Sparidae > Pagrus > Pagrus major. The sequence goes on along the minus strand of NC_133230.1, from coordinate 2,949,118 downwards.
TTAAAAATCTGAAAATGAGAAGAGATGATTTATGCTACGAGCTTGTTCCCATCTGCAGTCCCTGGGCAGAACACATGACAAACACCAGACACCAAAGACATTAATCTACATGCAACGCTTTTATATAGTCATGATCTTTAAACCTTTCACCCAGTCTCCAAATATAACTGCCTTAAAAGCACAACAGGAACTGTGTGTTATTGGTGTTCTCAGATCGAGGAGTTGGCCAGCGGTCTCTCGTTCAGCTCCCGTCAGTCCTCCATGGAGTCTCTGACCAGTCTGGACACTCGCTCCAGCCTGTCGAGCCGCTCGGCCAGCAGCAGTCCTGTTCCTCCCCGAGGCTCGCCGCTACACAACAGATTCAGAGTGTCTGCCAAGAAGGCCCTGCTGCTCTGGGTCCGGGAACAGTGCCACAAGTAAGAACGGATCAACTGAATGGTGTTATTGGGCAAATATACATCTACTGTATATGTGTTGTGCAGGACTTATAGAGGGTTGTCACATTGATACATCGGCTTGTCAAAGCCTTTACAAATCTTCTCATGGTGCAACTCCTCTGTTAGGAGCCAAGTATGTGATGTTAGGAGGGAAATATCCTCACACTGGGACCTCTTGGTCCTGTCCAGGTCTGGGCTAAAGACCAAACCCTGATCAGAGCTTCACTGTCTGAGCTGAAAGAGTCAGATGCTTTGCCTTAAAAAAAAAATCTGTCTCTTCATTGTGTTTTTGATCTTTGGTTGCATTCATCTTTAAGCATGAAAACAGACACTGTTCCATAACAGTCATACAACGATTTGTTTTCCTCAGAGCCGGCTGTACGTTAAATGTGAAAGACTTCAAAGCTAGCTGGAGGAGTGGCGTGGTCTTCCTGGCCATCCTGTACGCTCTGCGGCCCGACCTGGTGGATCTGTCCAAAGCCAGAACCAGAAGCAACAAGCAAAACCTGGAAGAGGCCTTCCGCATCGCAGAGAGAGAGCTGAGGATCCCCAGGCTGCTGGATCCCGACGGTGAGTAAATCAGCTTTACTGCGCTCGACAGCCAGATTCTCTCTTGTGTTTCTGTTTGTTAATGCAGCATGAAAATCAGAGCACAGATTTCCAGTTTCCTTATTCACGTTCGGATTGTTTTAAGACCTGACAGTCAGGTTTGACCGGTGCAGGAGGTGTGAGTAAAATAAAATATTGACATGCTAATTATCAGGAGGATAAAGTGGTGAGGAATGAATAACACTGATATCAATGCATTTCTGTAAAATATCACAGTCGTATTTCAAACATTTTATGCTACTGACCTTAGAAATAACAATCAAAATGTAAAGTTAAGCTCACTGTCACTGAACACTAGCTATGTGTAGCAGTGCACCACTTAGTTTAGTTTTTTAAAGTCAGTACGATGCAAAAACAGTTGTTGTTGCTCCTGTCTTAACTTGTATGAAACGAGTTGCTGCCAGCAAATTCAGAAAGAAGCATTTACTTACCAAAATCAACAACGTTGATGAGGTAAAACATTAAATATAGTGTCTTTGCACTGTTTTTAATTGAGTCAATGTCAGGAAGGGTTAGCAAATTATCACATGCTGTTTACACTTGTGAAAAAAAGTGCATCTACAATAATGATTAATACGTGAAAACAGAGGCCGATATCCTAAAATTCATTTCAGTAAATATGATGAGCTGAGACTGAAAAGCCAACATGTGTAAAATTCAACTCAGGTTTTTTCTTTTTTGAGACTGTTGACAAAAACAACTCGGTTCATCTAAAGTGCAGGAAATGCAATAAGCCGAGTTAATGACGATGCAGAAAACAGTCACACGGATCGGCCGTGTGTTCCACCTTTTAATTTGAACTACTGGCCAATCAGACAAAATCAATTTACTCCTGTTGACCTCAGTTTTACCAGTTTCCATGAAATCTCTGTCTCTATGTCACTATATTCCCACATGCCTCTTTATCTGCTGCAGTCTTTTCCAAATATGATTCACCTGATTTTTCTAAGTATCTCATCGACATACTGGTGGAGCAGTAATTGATGTGGTGCCATGTGAATCTTTGTGAAAGTAGCTGTGACCGAGCCTTACCCAGCCAGCCTGAGGGCGAGCTGATGACGATCTGACAGTCTGCTGACTCACTCGCAGCTTGTTTACTTCAGTCTTATATAAAACCCTTGCTTGTTTCTCTCCGCTCTGCCTGTTAGTTTAATAGCAGACTTTCATCGACCGCAGGTTTTTAAAGACAGAGCAGTTACACCTCCATTCCTCAGATGCCAGTGTTAAACTCCACCTGCTTCAGGAGCTTAACTCATGTGTTAGTCTAAACTTCTTGACGGTGGTGTTGGTGGTTTGACACTGATCATGGAGGATTCTGATGTCCCTGCAGATGTGGACGTTCGAGACCCCGATGAGAAGTCCATCATGACCTACGTGGCTCAGTTCCTGCAGTACTCCAGAGACCTGCCGGTGCAGGAAGAAGAAATGCAGGTCGGTATCACTCTGTTTGTCTTCGGGGCGCTGTATTTCCCTGCAGCAGCAGCAACGTCTGCAGGAAAGCATTAATGACAATGCAGCTCTTATTTCTGACAGCAGGCTCCAGTTGAGTTTAGGATTCTGTGCAAGATGTTTTCAAGTGTAATGTCAGTATTTGTTTCATCAGCATTTAAATTCCTATACTTTGAAATGTAGTCGCTGATGCACTGATGAAACAGCAGTTATCTACAACTTCTAAAAAGTTTTATATTTCAACCAGACTTTGTCCAATTTTTACCTATTTTTACGTGAGATATTTTTGACCTGCAGATCATGAAATCAATGCTTCATGAATTATTTTTCCAATCTGCATATTTGCGAGAGTCTGACTGATGGTTTTGCTTTGATGCCAGAATCAATATTTGAGTATGAAGACTAATATTTGTGCCACGTGCACGTAATCATACAGCGGTGTAGGAATCCTTTACATCTGCTCATCAGAGAGTTTTTCTAAGCAGAGTATTTTCCAGTGGAACAATAAAATGTTTTGTCCTTAACCGACTCCAAACCCCGTCTGCTCATCTGTGATGCTCCTCTGCCAACTCCTGTGCTGCAAACAGTCTTTTCAACAATGGAGTTTGCATTGTAATGATTTCTGGCTTTTCCCTCTCTCCTTCCTTCCTTCCTTCCTTCCCTTTTTCTTCTCAGACACAATACCTGACTCTTCCTAAAAGTCCTTCTCCTATCAACCTGCCCATTCACTACACTCCTGCTATTTCTGCTTCACCTCTGCGACAGGTAGGCCGCACTGCATGTTTATCCACCTACTTACCTTCCAGTTACAGTACATTTGCAGTAGATTCGGTAACACCGGAGATGAAATCATTAAAGTCTCTTCAAGAAATCATTTTTTAGCTTTTTGAGTGGTCAAGGGGAAATTCAGATAATGCAATTTCCAGTAAGCAACTCAACAACTTTGATTTTCCAGCAGTGAATTAACAAGAGCTGTATCTCCCTCAGTGCCACACCCCCCTGAACCTTCCCTGGTTAATGTTATATGTTTGGAAAACCCTCCGGCTTCCTGGTTTATAACTGCAGCCTCATTACTGTGGTGTCACACGGAGTGAATCAGCCGCACCAGACATTTAAAAGCACCCGCTAATAACTTTAGATTATATTGTTGACGATTTTAGCTCGTAAAAACATGCCATGGAAAGCTGTTTATGGAGATGAAACCTCAGCTACTAAAATGAAGTCCGTTTCTAAAAGCAGAGATTACCTGAAAATCATGTGGTGGTTAGAAAGCAGGACTGATCATGCAGAATCAAACTAGTTTTCCCTGTTCTGTGGGAGGGAATCCAAAGCCACAGCGAGGGTGTGTTTCTCAGCCTCCCATGAGATGAACAAAGCGCTCATGGCAGCTATCTCTTCTGCTGGTATCACCTGCTGCACAGTGGACAACACACCTGTCAGCTCGGGTTTCCGACAAGATATCAGCGCGTTGGATGTGGCTGCTGTAGACATTTGAGGTTTTAGTCGACTTCTTATGTTGGTACTTCACCCTGAAGAGATTTTGATTTTTAGAATTGAGATGAATCTTGCAGTGATTGTGCAACATAGACTGCAGGGTGGAGAACACAGGGATCAAGAGACTGGATTTGAAAATACATCTGAAAGTAGTGGCTCTTGTCGCCTTCATGCCCCTACAAATGGAAGTTGTTTACAGTACATACATACCGTAGACCAGACTTATTCAGCTGAGTGTCTGTGGGCCAAATGTGGCCCTTTAACAACCTCATTCCGACCCTTTGATAATTTTATTAGGAGGCTAATTGGCTCATTGCTTAGTTATGTCTGCTGCCAAGCACATAAATTCTCTTATTTAATTAAAAAGGTTTGAAGGGAATTTGCCAGAATCAAACCAACAACAGTAAAAAGGTGTTTCTTTTTGTGAAAACTAGTAAAAAAAGTATACATTTTTTAAACACATTTAAACTCTGAGCTTTACCGGTCAGACATCGGGAATGTAAATGTCCGGCCCGTTGGCACTTCAGTGTTTTTCCAAATCAGGTCCTTCTAAAAAAGAAAAGCAGCCTGTCATAGACGTCATATTAAAGAATATTTAACTATATGGCCTCAGACAACCTCATTTACAGGGCGGGAGATTAAAGTGGGTCCTGTATATGTTTTGTCGTGTTCTCGTGAGTATAAAAGCAACTTTGTGGCCAAAACAAACCTCTGTATGGGCTGGGTGCTCTGCTGTGCACAGGCTTGCTTGAGGACAGCATATTTTGGCACACTGTCTGCTGCCGGTGTGTGTTGTGTAAAGTATCTCATGACTGCTGTTGGTGCCTTGTGGGAAAGCTTTTTGCTGAGCTGTTTGGCTTCATACCTTCTTTAATGTCTTTCTTGAATAACTGTTTGCACTAAGTATATATGTATAAGAAAAGCTCTTTCCCTGCAGACAAGGTTTTTTTGCCGCCTCTTCTGGTTTCCATCGTTTACTGTGACTGATATAGATGCAAATGAACAAAACAAAAGGTGCAGTTAATTTGCACAACTTTGCCGTGTTTGGGTATTAAGTTGCAATCTAGTTTTTCTTAGCGCAGATAGAAAATGAAGTTATCTTGACATCTTAATCCGCGGCGCAGTCGTTGTTGACCGTGTGGGTTTTCCCCGGGTAGTCCAGTTTCACCCACATCAAAACATTTTCATCAGGTCAGTTCTAAAAACATCCATGTCCTGTCTGGCTGTAATGTAGCGTGTGAAGGTGCATGTTGAGTCAACTGGTCTTCGGTCAATAACTGTTCATTGTCTTCCACGTTACCAGGCGACACCTGATCAAAAGGCGAAGGAAGTGACCTGCTGGCTGGTTCAGGCGTACGACGAGCTGCTGGAGGGATGGGACTCCACAGAGGGAGAGAGCTACTCAGAGAGATACCATGTGTGTAGAGACATTACGCTAAAACATTTTGAAGTATCACTGCATCAGATTAACAGTTGTACATTCATATTATATTATTACAACAGGCCAATGATAATCACAGAAACGCACCAGTGGTATTGCAAAAGCTGATATCTCAAAACTGTTATTAAGAGCTTATTTTTAGCAGCCTCATCCTGTTTTCTACTATAATGTCTTATCTACTCATCCTGTTTTCCCAACAAATCTGAACAATATCCTGCTGAATGTTGTGTCCTGCAAAAAAAAAGTCAAAAAAATCATTCATCTTTGTTTTCCTCCTGTTTGACTTGACCTCACAAAAGTGGCACTAAAGATGACGTTCTCCATCCCCCAGGTGTTTCATACATTTCTGGTGTCCTTTAATGAGCAGCGGCGTCCCATCATGCCTCTGTTAACAGCCATGAGACGAGCCCAGAAACTGAGCGAGGAGCAGCGAGCTCTGAGAGAGGCGTGGGACGCTCTCACTGAAAAGGTCAGCGACACTCAAATCTCTATTACACTCTAAATCTACTTGCAATACTATACAATCTAATTGTTGTCACAATGAATATTAAAACATTACCTCAACCTTAATCCCTCTTGCAGTATGTATATATGAATGCAACTAGATAGATGTATTATTTTCTTCTATACACACTTTATTTTTGCTTTTGTATGAGTTTATTGTAATGAAATGTGCCTTCTTTCCTTCTGTTTCTAAATTAAGCTGCGTGAATACAAAATCGAGTTAGACACGAGTCTCCCGGCCCCCTTGGACACGGTGGCTCGCTGGCTGCTGAAAACAGAGGGGGCTCTGGCCGAGGAGGAGGGCAACCCACAGGACCACGGCCGAGCCGCCGATGACGCCAGGGAGAAACAGGAGCTGCTCAAAGTGAATATTTACTGCATCCATCCCTCAAGCTACAGGACTTCAGGAAGTGAAAAGAACATAAACAAGCAGAGATATAGATAGTAATCATTTTTTAATCCACTGTTCAGAAAGGTGGCAAACATAGTGGCATATAAGTCAGTTCCTGGAGTATATTTGTTTTTTGGATAATGTGGATACCTTTGTAAGGCATTAAAATAAAGATCTTTATTAACAGAAGTGATAATCCTGCTGGATATCTAAACATAAATGTGCATGCAAATGCGCTCACCTTTCAATGTTGCTGTAGGTCTGTCTGGAGGAGATGCCGCAGCACGTGAAGACCTTCCAGTCCTTCCAGAATGTGGATGAATATGGAAACATGATGGTTCCCACTGACAAGATGGATGAACTAAAGAGGAGGTGAGGGTACTTTCCCTGGTGGACTGTGTGCTTATGTATGTGTGTGTACATGTGTGAAATTGAAGTATTTTATTTAAATAGTTTACTCTTCTGAAAATAAACATCCAAATAGAACATCTAATGTCTTGACCTGGATGTAACCACTGGGAAACAAAAAAGGAAAAGATCTGTGCGAGTCACACCACACCCAACATGCTGCTATCGTGTGCCAGTAATGAACAGTGTCAGATGTTGTTTCAGTTAGAAAGTTTTGATTTGCAGAAAATGACACAAGAGAAGCAAAATGAACTTTAAGCTCATGGATTATGACGGTGTATTTTAGGAACGCTGGCTACAGATCATGGAAATGTGAGATTTCCAGGGCCGGTGATATTTCTAACATTATACTTCTGATCAGGCTTCAAGGGTTTAGTTGCCCTGTGTATCTTCTAACCTGCACTGTCCTTCTCAATGTTTCTTATAATTCATTGGCAGTGAATCTTTTGCAGTTACTGAGGTTTGTTTGGCACTTTCACAACTTTATTTGTGGACGTCCTCACCAGGTTCACCAGTGTTAGAGTGTCTGCCAAATACCATGGGATCAAGCTGGAGTACAGGGAGCACCGCCACACAGTTTTGGATCTGTTGGGGCAGATCAGGACCAAGCTCCGGGTCTGGAAGAGGCCTTATATCTCCCCGGAGGCTGTCAGGGTGTTGCTGCAAGAATGGCATGTGGGTAGTCCTCGTTCAGATTTGGCATCTTTGGAATAGAATTTTATTGTTGGGAGTGGTTTCTGTCCTTTTTGTGTATACTACCCTGTCTTGTCATGTTTAACATACAGTATGTCTTCTTGTTATTGCACATTAATTACCACAAAGAAGGGGGCAGTTTGAAGGTAGTGGTTCAGGGGTGATTTATACATTATAAGTGTTAGATTTTGGGTGATAGTGTCCTAATGCTAATGCCAAGGTAATACTAAATGTGATACTGCTAATATGAGCCTTTGTGTTGTAAACTGGCCACTGTGAAGAGGGAAAATGTTTTTAAATGTTGATAACAGCATGGCTTTTCCTCTGCTGCCACTCTCTGGACAAACCTACAAACAGCTACATATCTTCCCCTCTATTGTTAAAGGTCTAAGAAGAACGAATAGGTTGATCTCTCAGTTCTATACAGTCTTCCAAAAATGTTCTTTCTGCTGTGTAATGAGCTTTGCTGTTATGTGAAATATATTTTTAAATGCAGGAGCTGGTAAACACACAGGAGCTGCCTTCTTTGTTGGAAGCAACTCTTCATAAGCTGAAGCAGGTTTCTGAGAGATATTCCAGCAAATCTGCCCTCGGTAAGTGTTTTATGACTGCTAGTGTATTATATTCCTTAAACTATAACTAATGAAAGGTTACTATGCAGGACTTTAACCTGGAATTTGAATGAACAGATCAAGCAGGCGTAAATTTCACATTTTTGCGGCTTGTAGTTAGATTGAAACCTTCCCTCGTGACCAGACTGCTTCCTCTTTGATCGTCAGCTGCAGATTACCCCCAGGTCAGTCAGCAGGTGAAACAGATGGAGGAGGACACCGCCCTGGTTTTGGAAGAAGTGACAACAACAAAGAGCACCATGGGACGGGTCCTGTCAGCCTGGGACTCCTACAGCGACTGCCTCAGCTCCCTGCAGGCTTGGCTGCAGCAGGACTCTGTAACACAAAGCCATGGCCACAGATCAGAGGTATTATTTACACATAGTTACAAGAAATTGTGTATTGTTGAATTAGTGGCAGGCAACCCACACTTGTGTTTTTCACTGAGCTTCAGTCTTCAGACAAGCTTAATTATGGTTCTTTTGCTCTGCCTACTAAGACTCAATGCAAAAAATGAGAATAATCCTTCCTCCAGTGGAAATGTTGGTGCAGAAATCTTCTAAAATATCTGCTCAAATAGATCACAAAATTTTTTAAAAAAATGAGATCGATTAAGATATTCCATATTCATGTTTTTGTGGAGGTGACGTCTCAGTCTATCGCTGAGTGGGGCTCCCGACAGGCCCACCTGAACGAGGTGGGTAACTTCCTGATCGAGTCAACTGACCCTCAGACCAGCAGAAGCCTGGCGGAGGAGCTGCGCAGACTGAACATGCACTGGGCCGAGTTCATCAAGAGAAACACATTTGTAAGTTACTGAATAAAGAAAACCTAGTTGGTGAGGAAATCTGATGCTGTTTGAGCAGCGCTGTTTGCTTTGCTCAGATCTTAGGTACCAAGATGTGTTTGCTGTCTTTGATTTCCAGTGCAGTGGATTAATCAGTATTTTTCCCCACCGTGAAAATAATGCAGATGATATATTTGTTGGAGCATGTACCTTATCACTCTTTATATATTTAGCTTTCTGCCGTTGTTGAGCTTGATTAGGACAAGTGGCTTTGTTGTCTTAGCATGATGGCCCAGTTTCATCTGTGTTTGTTTGCTGTCACGTAACAAGTGGCAGCAGGGATTTGGGGAACTTAATGTGTCAGGCCTTTGGAATTTGAGATGTAATCGTCCCATTGTTATAATTATTGCCACCCTGTAATATTAAGGAGAGGTTTCAAGTTTGAAAGTTGCACTCCGCCTCTACTCACTGTGTGAAGACAATTATAGTTCCATGGTTTTTATAGCGTTTGATTACAGGGTATTAAGATACGGCTTAATTGAGTTGCATATTGGACAGGTGTTATTAAAACCAGCCATCAGGCTTTTGTATCACATCCACTATGGTATTAAAGTACAGGAAGCAAGTTTGCATTAAAATGCTTGCAGAAATTGCCATAAAAACACAGGCATGTTGTTGTTCTGTCTTTAACTCTAACAGTCCAAACCCTTTTCTGATCATCTTTTTGTCTTTTATTGGCTTATGTGCTAAAAGCAATTCATTATCTCTTTATAAGATTATTGTAACATTTTTACTTGTGCTTTTTCCAGGACAATGTGACTGAGCCCAGTGCTGATGCCGAGACAGGATCCCAAGACGCCCAAGCTCTAATCAGAGAAGCAACTCACATCCTAAAAGAGCCTCTTGAGGCCATGGCAGGTCCCTTACGCACCTACAGAAAACGATTACAGGTAGGACTAATGGATTAATGGATCAGTAATCAAAAAAGCAGTATACAGTTTGCACAAAGTGAAGTTTGGTGTCTTGCTAAGCACTCAGCTGCTACACGTATACCTCTAGAATTGATTATTTTGCTTAAAACACTGATTCAAAATGATTTTGGTGCAAGATTAAGTCAGTCAGCCAAACAACTAGCCCAGAAGAACTGCTTTCAGAAATCAGAAAATTAAGAGCAATCATTAGCCTGTGAGAACCAAGTATTAATTTTATACACTTATGACAATTTTAATTTAAATGACCAGACTCATTTCTTTCTTTCCTTCAGTTCATAATGAGAAAGATAAAAGAAGTGGATCTGGATGCTCTGGCTCCCTCCCCAGAATGCCCAGCGGATCAGTTACAGAAAGTGAAGCTTGCTATACCGGAAGTATGAATGATTTCTTTCCTTTTTATTCATCTTTCATACAGCTTTCATATGCATTCAAATTTTAGAGCAAAATAGCCACTCACAGCTACCATTCGTGAATGAACAGTATGCACTGTAAGTTTATTCATTCATCACCATCCCTTCCCACCAGGTGATGCAGACCATGCTTGAGGCAGAACAGGTATGTGCAGAGCTGCAGCACAGTGTGTCAGGTCTGGACAGTCGCCTGGCTGAACTCCTACACTGGGAGACTGAGGCCAGGGAGCTCTACCAGCTGCTGAGGGCCGCAGAGCGACAACAGCGGGGCCAAGACCCACGAGCCAGGGTACGATGATCCACAGAATAGAACGTTTTTTGCTGCTCCAGTCACAAGCCTATTGTGCTTTCATGAAGAACTCCTGAAGGGTAACTGAGGAAACGCTAATGGTTGTTCAACACCATTTATTCCCACAGGCCCTAATATCCCGTGGTCTACAGCTGGAGGGTCAGGTGGTTACAGAGGAGCAGGACCTGCAAGTGATGGTAATGACAAGTCAGAAGAACTCTCCCATCCAGTACCTCCACGCCTCCACCATGCAGAACCGAGTGCGAGCTGCTGTTGCTCAGTCGCAGGCAAGTTCTCTTTTTGTAAATTCACTGGGAAAGCCATTTAGCCTGGCATGTTCTTACTTGAGACAGCTGGGGAGGCACAGCAGAGAATACTCATGTAATATAATTACAGTGTCAGTTTTTTCTAATGTGTGTGATTTCAATTCCAGGAAGCTGTAGGTATGTTGAGCAGCCTGGGAGCCAGAAGAGACAGAAGCAGAAGCCCCCCAGAAGAGTCTCCTCCATCAAAAGTCTTTATCCAGGCAAAAGGAACGCCTCAACATCTGAGAGAGTCAGACACCAGGCACCGGACTCTGCAGACCGAGACAAAGATAGTTTCTCATCAGCACCATGGAACCTTTGTGCCAAAAATAGTGGTGCAGGAATACAAAACCGAAAAGACGACATCTCCTCCAATGCCATATACCTACGCACAAGCTGTGATGCAGACAGGAAAAAAATCACCACCAGAAGTCCAGGTACAGGTCTGGACAGAGAGTACTGCACAACAACAGCAGAATCAGGAACAAGGATTGATACAGCAGCAACAGCCGCGGCAACAACAACAACATGTGAGACAAGAAACAGGAAAAGAGGTACAACAGCAAGAACTCAAGCAACAGCAACCACAAGAATTGCAACATCAGGAGCTGATGCCAACACAACCACAACAAGAACAAAGGCAGGAACAACAACAGGTGGAGCAGCAGCTAGAAATACATCAATATCAAGTTCAGCAGCATGTGGTGACTCACATACAAGTTCAACCACAAGTCGGACAATTGCCAGAGCACCACGAGCAGACTTCACCGCAACAACCACCTAAGATAAAACCACCACTGAGCTCCAAGGAGCTTCAAAGCAGGAAGGCGCAGGCTATGAGAAACCGCCCATGGCTTCAGAAGCCAGCTTCAGGAGAGCGTAAAACTTCAGCTCCAGATCCAGAACGGGATTCTACTCAGGAACCTATTCAGACCAGACAGACACAGCCGGAGTCAGACAGAGAAACAGTGGGATTAGTTCAGGTTGTTTCTCAGCATACAGCAACTCCCAGCCCACAACCTGACACACTTGCAAAGGTTACTGAGCAGCCGCAACAGCAGCAAAGAGAGCAACAAAAACAAACACAGCAACTTCAAAATCTAGAGCAGCAGCAGAAAGAAAAACTGCAAACTCAGCAACAGCAACAAAAAGAGAAGCAACAACAACAACAACAACAACAACAACAACAACAGCGCCCTGAAAAACAGCAACCACCGGCTGTATTAAAACAGGCAGAACCTGATTCAGACACCAAATCCCAGACTGTAGTTAAATCTCAGCCTCACCCACAAACGAAGGGCCAAATTCAGTCAAAACCCCAAACTATGGTCCACCCTCATTCTCAAGCAGCAGTCCAAGTGCAGGTGCAGTCAACAAGTGTGTCCCATACCACCACAGACAGTCAGCAACCATTGAAGACCATGTCCCAAACCAGCATGAGCCAAAGTCAGTCACAGGCACAAGTTCTTCCACAGCCCCATGGCCCCATGAAGACACAATCATTGACCCAGCAACAGACACAACTACAGTTCCAGCCCCAGGTTCAGACTCAGCCCCAGACATGTGTCCCAGCTGGACCTCAGCCTTCTATGCAGCCACAGGGTCTAGCCCACGGCCCAGCTGTAGCGCATGTGCAGACATTGGCTCAAGTCAGACCTTCTTCCCCCATGCAGGTTCCACTGCAGGGCCATATTCAGCCTCCTGTGCCATCTCACATTCAGCTTCGTAGTCATCCACAGTCATGGGCCCCTGTCAGGCCCCCCTCCCCTAAGCCACCAGTCCATACCCAGACTCAAATAGATGTTCAGTCAATGCCCCAGTCTCAGGCCCATCCTCATTTAATGCCCCAGTCTCAAGCCCATTCTCAGTCCATGGTCCACGTTCAAACCCATCCTCAGTTGAAGGCTCAGCCTCAGACCCATCCTCAGTCCATGCCTCAGTCTCAAATACATGCCCAGTCCATGGTCCAGGCTCAAACCCATGCTCAACCAGTGGCTCAGCCAAGTCACACTCAACCTTCAACTCAACATACCCAAGCTCAACTTGTAGTCCAGCCACAGGGTCATTCTCAGCCTATGACTCAATATCCCACACATGGTCAGCCAGCAGCACAGCACCCTGGCCATATTTCCCAGGGCCAAATCCACACTTGGACTCAAGTTAGAGCCTCATCCCCTATGTCTATCCCTCATCCGCAGGCTACAGCCCAACCTCCACATTACCCCCAAGGTTACTCCCAGGGTCAGTCTCCATCCCAGCAATGGATACCTAAACAAGAGTCACAAAACCAAGCCATTGCCCAGCAGAGGCATCCAATTCCCCAACCATACCCTCAACTAACAGGTCAAGCTCCACAGTCTCAAGCCTATCCAACAGCACAGCCTCTCCCACCGTGGCCCCAAGCTGGACCCCAGTTAGGACCTCAGATAGGGCATCCTGGATATCCTCACACGGGGCCAGCATATACTCAGCCTCAGATACAGCCACAAACACAAACCCAACCCTGGGCTCAAACACAACCCCAAGTGAGACCCCAGAGTTCCATGCAACAACAACCTCAGATAAGAGGTTATGAAATGTATCATGGCCAGACACAACAAGGCCAAGTTCAGCAACAGACTTGGGTTCAGGCACCACCTCAGCCTCAGCCCCAGCCTTATCCCCAGGCTTATCCTCAGCCTCACCCCCAGTCTCAATCTCAGCAATTTTCCCAGGTCCAGCATCAAACTCAGCATCATCCTCAGCCTCAGATGAAAGCTCAAATACCTCCCCAATCGCAACCACCACACCAAGCCTATCCTCAACTTCCTTCACAACCCCAGCTCCAACCTCAGCTGCAGACCCAGACCCAAACACACATCCAGGCACAGTCATCAGTACAAGTAAAGCACCAGGCTCAGATTCAGCAGCCTCAGCCCGATTTTCAGTTCCAGCAGCCACATCTACAACCAAAACATCAGGTTCAGTTCCAACAACAACCAAAGTTTCAGTCAACAACTCAACCAAAGGGTGAATCAGCTCCAAAACCCAAACCCCCGGCCCAATTTGCACCACAACCAGAGGTTCAGTCACTAATTCAACCTATAGCTCAATTACCAACCCAGTCCAAGGCTGGGCCTCTGCCACAACCAATACCTGAGCCCCAGTTGCCACCACAACCCATGGCTCAGTCACCAATCAAGACCGAATCAGCACCACAAATGAAATTGCAGACCCACACAGCACCACTACCTGAAGCTCAATCACCAACTCAACCCAAGGTTCATTCACCAACCCAACCAAAGGCCCAATCACTACCACAACCCAAATCTAAGGCACAATTGCCACCACAGCCCCAACTTCAGGCTCAGTCACCACCACTACCAAAGTCCCAAACTGCACCACCACCTGAAACTCAATCACCAACTCAAGCTAAGATTCAGTCACCAACCCAACCCAAAGCACAACCACAGCCCCAACTTCAGCCTCAGTCACCACCACTACCAAAGGCCCAAACCGCGCCACAACCCAAGGCTCCGTCACCAACTCAAGCTAAGGTTCAGTCACCAACCCAACCCAAGGCCCAATTATTGCCACAACCCAAACCTCAGACACAACCACAGCCCCATCTTCAGGCTCAGTCGCCACCACAACTCAAGGCTCAAACTGCAGTGCAGTCCAAGGCTCAATCACCTCCACAGGGCAGACCTCAGACCCAACCATTTCCACATACAAAGCCTCAAACTCAGTCTCCCCCGCAACCTAAACCTCCACAACCCCAAACTATTCTCGTCTCCCATGTCAATGTACTGTCTCAGTCCCCAGCTGAGTCACCAGACCTGTGCGTTACACCTCCGGCCCTGGCCCAGGTGCCTCCCCAGGCCTACACAGAAGCTTACGCCAAGGCCCAGGCTTTGGCCAGAAATGGATTTGAGGAGGCCAAGCACTGTCTACAAGAGCACATCAGGGAAACAATGAATATTTTTGAAGACAAACGTCTATCGGCTGAGCCAGCATCAGTGAAAGAGGTAAATGTAATCACTTCTGTGTTGTAATGTTACTCTCAGTAAGTTTAATTATTGAGATTTAATCTCCAAGATCTTTATGCAATTAGAGGTCAGTTTTGGTAAACTGCATTGCTACATGATTGATATGTGTGACATTAAAAGAGGAGATGTTTCATATATAATACTCCAAAATGAACATGGCAATTCTATTTTTTCCTATTACATTTTTTAGCTGAAGTTTGTAACCAAAGTTAACTGATTTTCAAGAAGCCAGTCTCCAATTATATACTGGTCTGTCCCTTTAGGAGACTCTAAGGACCTTGGACCCAGAATTGCTGGAGGAGTTCTTGAGAGCAGCCAAGGGCATGGAGGCCTTTTGTACCCCCTCTCAGCTCAGAGACATGGAGTTCTACACCCAGTCTGTCAGGGCACAGTGGGAGGTAAGACACAAACTCAAACTGTGGGAGTCTAGTGTTAATGTGTGTGGCTGTTAATAGGGGGTTGTTCACATTTGTTAGTTTTAATGAGTCAGGCGATTACTTGTGCATGTCAGGACTAAATGTAGTTTACTGTTGCAACATTTTCTGCATTTGTCAGCATGTCTTTTTTTTTTTTTTTTTTTAACATATGAATATCAGCAACATCTTCATTTGCAACAGCATTCATATGTTCTAACATGTTATGTGGTTTTCTTGAATTCATTTTTATTTCCCAGGCTGCGAGAGTTGAGATCTCTGGCTTTTTGCAGCAATTACGTTTTGACGTAACAAGGAAAGACTTTAACACAGCTGCCCTGCAGTGTGAGATGCACTTAAGGTCCCAATTAGAAAACCAAGCACAGGTAGCTAAAGCCAGAGCTAAACTCTAGGTCGGTGTGCTTTGGTGGATGGGTATGCAGCCAGTTTATCTGCTCTGACCTTCTAACCTTTTTTCCTCCTCCTTCTTCTTTGTCTGCCTCAAAGGAGATTCTGTCAATGGGACTTGGTAAATGTCTTACTTCCTTCTGGTTGCTCTTTAAGAGAGTACTGTTTTACTGGGCTTTTAATTACAGTACCATACAATACTATTTAGTAATATATATTTTAATCATGATTTTAATCATGATTTTATTGTAGCTTGCAGGGCCAGTAAACATACAAAATTCACAGCAAATTAATAATTAAAGTTAACATAATTAAAGGTATATGATGCAAAATGATGTCTTTTCTCCAGAATTCTGTACTGCACCTTTAAATGCACAGAATGCCTTTGACTAAGCATGAAAACAGCATTCTTGTATTTTTTGTGCAGTATATCAGTGGGCTGGTTGCATGTGTGGGTTAGCTTATGTGGTGTGGTTTGTCCGTCAAGATGTCAAAACTCAACTTGAGGTATAAATGAGATTCTGTAATATTGCTATGCTATTAAGCAGGAAAAGCAAGGTAAAAATTATATTGAATGTCTTTGCAGATTTTTTTGCAGAAGTCTTAAAAACTTAAGAAAAACAGGCTTCAGTCTAAGGTGAAGAGAGTTTGAATTGGTCAGCTTCAAATTTAATTATTAACATGCCTGTTTATTTTTCACTTCGTCAACTTTCACCAGGCTTGCATCTCGGAGGATGGCAGCTTTGCCCAGGCAGGGCAGCACCTCGAGGCCTTGAGAAATCTGTGTGACACCCTGAGCCCTGAGGATGCTCACCGCCTGGCCCAGACTCAGCTGAGGGAGTGTGAGAACAGGCTGGCTGCCATCCAGCGCCAGTTCAGTGGCGACCAAGACGCACCGCTCCCTGATTCTAGGTGAGATATTCTTCGTTCTTTACTTTGACATCTATTCAAATTAGGATATTTAGTACTGTCATTTGTCATTTCAGATAATTTATCTGAACGTTACAGTGCCAGTTGTGGTTGTTTAAAGACGCCTGTCTTGTGCAGAAGTTAAGATAAAAGTTATACTCATTTCCGTCTCACAGGATTCCCGTTGCCTTCAGTGATGATCTGACCACACAAAAGGAGCCCACAAGACCAAGTGACAAACCTCAAGTCTCAGCTGAGGTATGACTCACTACCATTGAAACACTGCGTGCTCTTTAGATATAAGTCAACAATCAGAGCTCCTATAAACCCTTTTTTTCAACATGAAAAGCAATTCTTTAGTCACAACTGTTCTGCATTTATACCTGCAAACATATAGCCTACTGTCCTCTACAGACAGCCAGTCAGCAGCTCAGAGTTTTGAACCAACAGATAAAATGCTTTTACTCTTTTTCAGGTAATTCAAGTGACAATGAAGCCAGTGACTGTGGAGAGGAAGGAGGTTGAAAAGCAGCCGTCTGTAGAGGAAGAAGTCACCAAAAAGGAGGCTTTAGAAAGGTAGGCTGAATTCAGCACAGTCTGTGCTTTGTTAATCCAACAGAACATACAGTACATTGTACTGATCAGAACTATTTGGAGGTCATTTTATTCAATGTTGTACTCTTTGTTCAACTGATAAAATCTTCAGGTATGACAACTGTAAGAGGACTCTGCAAGCCCAACTGGCTAAAAATGAACAGAGCATCAAGGACGCCCCCTCTGACTCCGTCTCTCTTAAAGGCCTACACACACGGCTCCAGGAGATCCAGGTATGATATAAGTTTGTGTGTATCAGAAACAGACGGGGGTTTAAATATGAAATAATGACTGAAGGATTGTATGAATGTCAGGAGTTGACATTTGTGTTAATCTCCATCTTTCCCAGTTCTTGAGGCAGGAGACAGAGTCTCTGTGGTCTGAGTATGCAAACCAGTGCACCCAGTGTTCCCAGTTGAGCGGGAACACTGGTCTGGAACAGGAGAAGGCGGAGCTACAGGAGCAGTGGCGCGGTCAACAGTCCAACCTTCAGAAGAGAGGCAGCTCGCTGGGCGCCGCCCTCAGACAGATCGACTCCACCGAGAACCACATGGTGGACTTCACCGACCGCATGGACCGCTACCTGAGACAACCCAAAGACATCAGTGGCTTCACCCTGGCCAGCACCAACATCCTGAAAGACATTAAGGTCTTCTGTCAGCCATGAATATATCTCTTTTGTGTTTAACTTTGTCAGTCCAGATTCAGATTAACTAGAAATGTATGCAAAAAAACACTGCAACCTATATTATCAATATATAATATCAAGACTAAAGGGCCAGAGGACTTGCTTTAAGTCTGAGAGCATCTGAACATTTTGTCTCATTTTGCAACAGGAACTGGATGAGAACATCCAGAGCGAGCTGGACCAGGTGTCTCGTCTGGACCCCGAATCTACTGATCTGGACCCCAGAGACTGCTTCCCTCTGTCCCGTGAGGTCAACACTCACAAGACCAGCCTGGATCAGCTCCGTCAGCAGGTCCGCAAGAGTGAAGCAGCCGCACGCGCCCTCGACCGCTTCCTCATGTCACTGCGCACTGTGGATGAAGACATCTCTGGAGTCCAAGGCGCCCCCTGCAGTGACCCTCAGGTACTGCAGGACTGTCGCGCCAAGCTGTCTCTGATCAGGCAGAGCATCGACAGTCTGAAAGAGAAGGCGCCTCAGCTGGATCTGCTCCTGCAGGGGGCCAGGCTGACGGTCACCAGGGAAGGTGTCCCAGCCTCCTGCCTGGACATGGTGACCGCCCTGCTGAGGAGGCTGGAGGAGGCTGACAGCGGGCTGGCCGGCCAGCAGAAAGGCATCCAGAAGGAGACACAGAACAGATCCCTGGGTCTGAGGAAGAGGACGCTGGTGGGAGAGCTGAGGAAGCTGCAGGAAACGATCGAATCGCAGGGCCTGAAGGAGCCCTCCATGCCTGCTCTACAACAGAGGTGTGTTGTATGTCTTTACACTGATGCAACAATACTTAAGCTGTCTTTGTGTGAAATATGCACTTACTTGTTATGTAGAGTTAGGTTTTTTACTTTGCTGTTTGTGCTTTTCATGACATTCTTGTCATTTAAGTGTTTTGTGTGAGTTGGTACACACTCAATGTAGATCTAAACAATGTCTAAAATAATGTCTTAATAATCTTGTACTCTCCAGGCTCCGTGGCCTGTCAGATTTGGAGGGTCAGGTGCAGGCCCAGCACGCAGAGCTCCAGAACCTCCGTGAACTTCAAGAGAAACAGGGTGGAGACGAACACATTTTCCAGGAGCTGGAGACTCAGTGGAAGGACACACAGAGAGCTTTTTCTGACAGGTAGGTTTGCAAAGAGAAACGTGAAATTACTACATACATGGTAAATAATTCACTATTAAGAATAAGTGACTGCTGGCAGCTGAGACTGAGCTAAGTGTAAACCTGAACTGGTTAACACACTGACAGTTGCTCAAAGCTTCTGCTGGCTGAAAGCATTGAATGTATAGCAAACAGAAAGCACGACATCACCTAAAATCCCCCCTGTTATGTTGCAGGAAGGAGCAGTGCAACGTCCTGCTGGACCTTCTGAAGAAGTTCCAGAGCTGCCGCAGCCACCTGAGTAACACCATGCAGAGAGCAGAGCAGACCATCAGTGATCAGGCTTCCTACATGGGCAAGGACAACCTGCAGAGAAGTATTACCAAGGTTAGTCCACAAAATGACCAATTGTTCTGTCTGTTCAGGTGTACCGTATGTTTACGCGTGTGTTTGTACAGGTCACTGATATTAAGGAGGAGCTGGGTGGACTCAAGGAGCGTATGGAGGAGATGAGGGGAGTTTGCCGACAGCTGCAGTCCCAACTGAAGAAGTTCCCAGACTGCAGTGAGACTTCCTTTGAAGCAGAGGCTGACTCACTCATGGACAGCTGGCTGGATGTAAGCATCTACGCACGCATTCCCAACATATCGAAAGTGTATTTATTTATCGTACTCATCAACGAGGGCTACATTCTAGCTTGGAAACCCTGACTGAAACACTTCGGCTTAACTTAACTGGATGTTGTTGGTGTTGTTGCAGGTGACAGAGAAGACAGATGCCTACGTGGACAACCTCCGGGTGGGGCTGGAGCTGTGGGAGAAGCAGCTGATGCTCGGGGGCGAGGTAGACAGCTGGGCGGGGGCCAAACTGGCCCTGTTTGCTGAGAGCCATCCCTTCCACAACGAGCAACAAGTCCTCGACATGAGGGTAAGATTCCCATGGAAGTAAAACTCTTACTACTTCACAGGCAGCCTCAGAAACTTCCCAAACAGTCTTCGCAGCTCTTATCATTTCCCCAATATACGTCATCAGCATGTAGAAGATGAGAGATGTACTTTTCTTTGCTGTGTAGGATGAGATCCACGCCAATGAGGACAACATCGAGCATTTCCACAAGAAGTCTGTAGAGATCCAGGAGATGCTGCAGAGTCAGGAGGCTCCACTGGAGCTTCAGGTGAGTTGAAAGATTATTGATCAGCTATTATTATCTTTTACAATATCTGTAACCTTTCTACAATGTGCCAATAAGGTGATGGAGACCCAGCTGAGGAAGAGGATGCAGCAGGTGAAGGAGCTGTTCACTGACTGCACCGACGTCTTTGAGGAGCTGGTGGCTGTGAAGACACACCTGGCTGAGAAGATAGAGGAGTGTCAGTCAGCTGTGGAGAACATCCAGAGCTCTCTCAGCAAGGTCGATGTTTCACAACCAAAGGTGGAAGACCAGATACAGGTATAAGACTGTTTCTACCTCGACATGCTTGCATATCATCACACCTGGACTGTTGTAACTGTTGTTTTTACCTGTGGGAACGATCACTCAGTCTCACTGTTTCACCTCTCGTCCTCTCCAGGATCTGTGTGATGATCTGGAGGCTCAGGAGGAGCAGGCGGAGGCTGTGTTGAAGGAGGTGGGTTTGGTTTCCAGTGTGGCCAGTCCTCAGGTGATGGAGGCGCTGTCTGTAGACTGCAGCCGGCTGAAGGAGGCCCTCTCCCGCACCAAAGACATGATCCACCTGAAGAGAGAGGAGAGAGACAAAGGGCTGCTCAAGGTCATCAAAGGTCAGTGTTGAGTTTATCTCTCCTGTTTTAGGAGATAGTACTGTTTGTATGTATGTCTACCTGGCAGCATTGCCAGTGGCAAATGTATGAATTTCATTTTTTCAATAATTTTTAATTTCTCCAGATGAAAAGCTGTCGTTCGAGGGATGGTTCCAGGACCTGCAGGTGTCCGTCAACGAGTGCTTCGAGAACCCCGAGAGCAGAACAGATGTTGAAACATCGCTGCAGAGACTCATTGTGAGTGGCTGACTTGAAAGGTAGATAGACGCTGTTGGATGATGAATGGGTTCTCACAGGTTCTCTCATGTCCATCAGGCTTTCTTAAAATCAAAGGATGCAGAGAGACGTCTGGAGCAGCTGAGAGATCAGCTGGAGAGAGGCGGCCAGCAGGTTCCTCCCCAGCAGCTCTCTGAGTTCAAGGACTGGCTGAAGGAGCAGCAGGAGGAGGTGGGAACGTTCAGAACGCACTGCCTCAACAGGCAGAAACAACTGGAGTCTATCCTCAGTGACTTGAACAGGTTAGGACTTCTATGCAACTGTCACACTGTTAGAAAAAGTGTGAGTCACTGTAACCAGTTAGAAGACGTGTTTTTTTGACTTTCTGCATTTGTTCTGTAGTCTGCAGAAGCAACACGACAGCTTCCGCGACTGGCTGCAGACCAAAGAGAAACGGTCTGCTGAGTCAGACAAAGCCAAACTTCTTCTCAAAGACCTTCAGGATGAGAGGTGATCTGCAGCTTTCACATAACCAGAACTGGAAATATATTTCAGCTCACATGTCATACACTTCTTCTTCCCTGAACTGTCAGGTTTGATCAGAGGGAGGATATTTTGCAGATATAACAATAGTAAATGTTGAATAAGCGCCTCCTGTGGAAGCTAAAATGTTACATGCATGGTTCAACATTAATGTTGTTGCTTATATCTCATGTTAATGCCTTTATGTCTTATATAAAACCCTTTGAATTGCCTTGTTGTTGAAAAGTGCTGTTCAAACAATTTTTCCTTGGCTTGTTCCGTGTGACAGTGGTCGAGCTGAGACCCTCAGAGAGGTGTTGGCATCAGTACGCAGACAAGGCGTCAGAGCTGAAAGCCTCCTGAAGGACGGTGATAACCTGATACAGCGCTATAGAAACCTGGAGGCCAGGCTGCAGAAGCAGGCGGACGCCCAGAGCGCCCTGCAGGGCCAATGTGACGAGTTAAACACCCAGGCTGAGGGCACCAGGACCTGGATAAGTGGCCTTCTGCAACCTCTCACCTCCCCTGGCACAGACACCCAGACAGAGGAGATGAAGAACAAAGCACAGGTCAGTAAAAGGATAGATCGACATTAGAATATAAAGACCAGGACCTGTTGGACCAACAGGCTGACTGATGATGATAATGAACATCACTTAAGTGTATGTTTGTTTTCCAAAAGGTCGTCCTGAGCTCCAAACCTGAGGGCGACTCTAAAGTGAGCAGCCTGAGAAGACAAAGTGACACTCTGTGTGAGCAGGAGGACCTGGAGGAGGGCAAGAAGCAGGAGGTTCAGCAGTCAGTCAGAGAGACAGAAGAGCAGTGGAGGAGGGCGCTGCAGACAGCTGAGGAGGTTCTCAACAAGGCGGTAACACAAGTCCAGTTAGACAAGGACTTTGACGCTTTCAAAACCCAAAATGAAAATGTTCAGTCCTGGATTAGAGACCAGGAGCAGAACCTGCAGTCGCTCGGTGGGTGCATGCAAGTCGAAGAAAAGCCAAAGATTGCACAAGTGAGTTTAAAATGGCTGTGGAGCAGTTTTAATGTAATTTAATCTGTAGGACATCTTATAAAGGCTGTTTTGTTGTTCTCTTCAGGCTACTCTGAGCTCAAAGTCTGATGGAGATTTAAAGCTCGAGGATCTGAAGCAACAACGTCAGAATCTGTGTGACAACCAGAGTTTGGACGAGAGCAGGAGACGAGAGGTTCAGGATGCAGTCAGACACACCGAGGAGCGGTGGAGGAAAGTCCTGCAGGATGCTGAGAAGGCTCTCAACAAGGCTGACACTGACGCTGCCACTGAGAAGGAGGTGAAAGCTTTCAGAACCCAAGGTGAAACCGTCCAGTCCTGGATCAAAGAGCAGAAGCAGAAGCTGATGTCACCAGGTGGTCATGTGCAGCCTGAAGAGAGGTTACAGGTCGCACAGGTGAGTTACAGGAGTTACGCCTTCATAAGCAGCAGATAGAATGAAATTATTAACTTTATAAATGTTTATAAATTTCACCTGGATTCTTATTATTTTGTCTGCATCACTTCAAAAACACCATGTCTGTGTCTTCACCTTCAGGCTCTCATCGCCTCCAAACCTGAGGGAGAGTCCAAGGTGCTCGACCTGAAGGGACGATCTGAAGGTCTGTGTGAGCGTCTGGAGGAGAGCAGGAAATCAGAGGTTCAGCAGCTGGTGAAAGACACGGAGCAGCAGTGGAAAACCGTTCTGCTGGCAGCCCAGCAGGCCGAGGTCCGAGCTCTTTCAGACGACTTCGACGCTCAGAGTAAAGAGACTCAGTCGTGGATCAGAGACCGACAGCAGAAGCTTCAATCTGCGGGCGCTCACACACCACCTGAAGAGAGAAGTCAAAAAGTTCAGGTGTGTTTGAGCTTCAAACTTAGATGAGTTGGCTTTGACAAGATATTAGTATCAATGGATCCAGTTTAAGACGTCCCTGATGTTTGTGTTAATGCAGAATTAGGAAGATTTGACCAAATTCCTTGTTTCAAATGAAAATGTGTTTTGCCTGCAGACCATCTTGAGCTCCAGACCTGAAGGTGACTGTCAGGTGAACAACCTGAGGAGGCGAGGTCAGACTCTGTGTGACCATCCCGATGCAGGCAAGGCCAGGAAGAGTCATATTGAGCAGACGGTCAGAGACACAGAGGAGCAGTGGAGGACGGTCCTGCAGGCCGCGAAGGAGGTGGAGGCTGCTGCAGGAGCTGAGCTCACCCAGAGGACTGAGAGGAGACAGTCAGAGGTAAGAGACATTAACACGAGCCCTTACTTCATCCATTTTGAGCCACCTCATTGTGTGAGTGTCTTTTTTCCCATTTCAGCTGAAAGAGTTTGACACCCGTCAGCAGGACACCAGCAGCTGGCTTCAGGACCTCCAGCAACGAGTGGACTCACTGACCAAGCAAACCAAACCTGAGGACAGACTGCAGTCAGCTCAGGTGAGGAGCTGAGGGGTCATGTTATAGTGAGAGAGGATATCCTCTGTGTTAGGATTAAGCTTTTTCAAGCTGCTGGTAAGACGTCTCATAAACATTTGGTTCAGTCTTCGCATTCTCACCAACCCACGTTTAGTCAGTCACATGCTAAAATGACCTGAATAAGCAGGTTTGTGCCCCCCCAAAAAATAATAAATACGAATACAAGTCTCAATTATGTCTCTTGTGCTCAGGCCATTATGAGCGCCAAGCCTGAAGGAGACTTCAAGCTCCGGGAGCTGAAGAGACAAGGCCAGAGTTTGTTTGGTCAGGACCTCGAGGAGCACAAAAAACAAGAGCTTCAGAAGAAAGTACGAGGCGCTCAGGAGCAGTGGACGAGAGTGATGCGGGATGCCAAGCAAGCACTCGATCAGGCTGAGAGGCAGTGTGCTCTGGACGGTCAGCTGAGAGGCTTTAAAGAGCTGAGCCAAAACACCAAAACCTGGCTGGAAGACAAAAAGCAGAGCCTCGTCTCTCTGGGCGGTCAGACAGATCCAGAGAAGACAATTACCACTGCACAGGTCAGTTCGAACAATAGAAGCAAAAATTATCCATCTGTGCTAATATAAAACACTGTAATCAAACAGAGGATGAACTTTTGTTATTTATCCTCAGGCCATCCTGAGCTGTAAACCTGAAGGAGACTCCAAGCTGACAGAACTGAGGAGACAGAGTCAGAGTCTGTCTGACCAGGAGGACCTGGAGGAGGACGCTAGACGAGAGGCTCAGCAGACTGTAAAAGATTCAGAGGCGCAGTGGAGGACAGTCCTGCAGGCCGCTGAGGACACCCTGAAGAAAGCTGAGGTCCAGTACTCGCTCTCCAGGGAGCTGGAGGCCTTCCACACCCAAGCAGGGAGCACCAAAACCTGGGTCAAAGAGCTGCAGCAACAGGCCGAGGCCAAAGGGAGCGGCGCTCAGGGCAGCCGGGCTCAGATAAAGGACAGGCTCAACACAGCACAGGTAAGATATCAAATATAAGGATTGGATAAGTATCATTGGATGAAGAAAAACTTTAATAATATCTATGATTGTGTCTTTAGTCCATCTTGAACTCCAAGTCCAACGGTGAGGCTCAAGTGATGGAGCTGAAGAAACGAGCACAGAGTCTGTGTGAGCAGAAAGACCTGGAGGGAGACAAGAAACAGGAGGTTCAGCAGACGGTCAGAGACACTGAGCAGCAGTGGAGGACGGTCCTGCAGGCTGCCGAGGACACAGAGAGGTACAGGAAGCTGTTTCTAGCTTTTTGAGTTCACATTAATGTTTTCCTTTCACATTAATGTCACTGTGAGAGCTCAGCTAGAGATTAGCTGCCTGATCCAGGATCCTTCAAACAGCATCACTGACCTGTTACTGTATCCACGTGTATTTACAGTCTGTAATCACTTAAATTTGAAGGTTGAATCCAAACTGATGTCACCTTCCATCTGTTGTTACCCATCAGACAGTTGCAGGGTGTTGTGAAGCGCCTGGTGTCCTGTCAGCAGCAGCGAGACGAGGCTGAGGTCCGTCTGTCCGAGCTTCAGAAGCAGACGTCCGACCTGCCGCGTGTCTTCCCCTGGCCGGGTCTGGGAGAGCGGAGGCAGGCGGTGGAACGGGCCCGGACCCTGCTGGACCAGAGCACAGCTTTGGCCCCCGTCCTCTCAGACGTCCGCACGGAGGTAAAGACCTTACAGGAAAATGAGTTTGACTATATGTTTTTGGAGTATCATTAATTTTGTGTCAGTTTGAGTCGAATGAGTGTGATTAAAAAATACATGAGATCTAAAATATTATCAAACATAAGGTATAATATTATATTGCACTGTTCTCCTCAAGGCTGCAAAGCTGTTTGAGATCACAAAGGACCCCGGCTGGTCAGATCCCTCCTGGACAGCAAAGGAGGAGTCCATTCCTGCTATGCTCAAAGAGCTGACTGTGAGTTCAGCACTCTGTCAGAGAGACAATACACACTAATCCTCAAAACAGTTTGATCACTGGCTAAACTCATCTGTCTGTGAAAATAAAACTATTGTTGTTTTCAGGATGCAGTAGCTGACCTGGAGGAGGGCATCCTGACGGAGCGGCTGTGCACCCAGCTGGTGGAGCAGCACGAAGCAGCCCAGGACTGGCTGAGGGAGCAGGTGAAAGGCCTGGGAGCTCCTCCAGCAGACAGACAGGGTCTGCACAGCACCATCAACACTCTGAAGGTCAGATAATAAAACACAAACACACTATTGTTAGTTGGATTCCTGACAGTGGACTGTGGCACATATTTTCATCTGCCACTGAAAATATTCATGTTGTATCAAACTCACAAAATCCCTTAAATAGTAACAAACCAAAATGTCATGACATTTCTGGAGCTGAGCAACACCCCCAAATCTTTGACTTTTTGAAATTCTTAGTTCATAACAACTTCTAAACTAGAGCCAAAAGTTCTTAACCACAACATGAGAAACTTTTTCTGTATTTTAACAATCTGCCTCTCCTCTTTCTCCCCCTGATGCCAGGCTTTGCTCCAGACGGTGGACAGGGAGCAGAGAGAGATGAAGGAGCTGGACTCTGCCAGGGACAAACTGCTGAGCCTCTGCACCCCTGGAGGTCGCGATGCCCTGACTCTGGAGGTCGGCCATCTTCATGACCTCTGTGCCACCTCTGAGCAGGAAGTGAAGGAGCGGCTGACGGCCTGTGAGACGCGGCTGGGGGAGCTGGACGGTCAGCTGGCCAAGAAGGCCCAGGGGCTGAAGGACAGAGCTGCAGCACTGCAGTGGGAGCTCCGCTCTCTGGACCAGGCGCTCAGTTACAGTGAACCACAGAACAACATCGACCAGCTCCAACAGCACTATCACAGCCTCCAGGTGATTAGTACTTCATTTATCCAAGTATAAAACCTGATGTAACGACCCGTTTCAATTTCTGACCAGGCTACGTAAACCTGAGGAAAAAAGTAAAATAATACTTACATGATTTTGATGTCCTTCTCCCGTCAGAACTGTGAGAAGTCACTTGAAGATTTGGGTGTCAAAGTTCGTGACCTTTACCAGGAAGTAAAGTCTACACCTGCCACTGACGAGCTGCCCACAGAAATAATCACTGTGGTGGAGTCCCTGTCCCAGCAACACGACAGGTAACGTACCCTACGGCTGATTTTTTTTTAATGAATTTTATTATGATACACATATTTTTGTTTGTTTTGTATAAACAAGAAAACCAAAACAAACTCACATTACATGCAGTCACATCTGTCCACTCCAGCACGAGGGCTTCTTAAAATTGTATATAGCCTCCCTGAAACACGACAAGTTCTCAGCTGCCGTCCCTCTATTTCAAATTAGCTTTCAATTATTCTGACATACCAGCAACATACCGTAGTGGTTCATTCTGCTCTTGACAATGACATGGAAACACAGAGTTCTCCTGATCTATAATCCAATAATTGCATCTCATCTAATCCCTGGTTTCTTGAACCAAGCAATAACACTCACATCTATTCATAAGATTTTTGCTATTGTCATTTCCTGTACCCGTTTTCATTTTGATCTAATCTCATATAATACCTGCAGATACCAAGCAAACTATAGTTTTTTACAATAAATGTGGCCCAATTATCTCTACAGTCTGAAATCCAGGCTGAGTGAGCATCAGAGTACCTGCTCTACAAACACAACCCGCTGTCTGATGGACAGTCTTCACGCCCTGCAGGAGTGGAACCAACGCAAACCATCAGAGTCCAAGTCTTCTGTGCAGGTTTCTGTCTTTTCATACTTAAACTATTTCTAGGAAATACTTCTGAGTTTCCTAATATATCGAGTCTTCTCCGTCGGGTGTATCTACTGTAGTTAGTAGATGTCGGACATCACCTTTAACTATAAGCAGTTAAATGATGTTGGAAGTTTGTTGGGAAAATATATGTTAATTAAAAGAGAAACATATTTTTTTAAACAGTTAAAGAAATTAAAGAAAGGTTGGTGAGTTTAGGGATCTGTGCAGTGAAACATTTCAACATGTCAGTAGGTTATTTATGCTCTCTTGGTATTGTGTCACACATATTTTTCAAACATATTTATCAATCACTACAAACACTTCTTTTTACTTCTGGTGTTAGGTGACTTTAGAGGAAGGTGAAAAGCTGCAGGTCAACCTGCAGGAGGCGCTTTCTCACCACCAGTTTCTCACAGACTGTTTGATGCCAGTCCTGTATGAGAAACTGGAGAGAGAGGGTTCAGAGGCACTCAGAGAAGCAGATGCACAAAAGGCTTCTCTCAAACAGAGCTTAAAGGTATTTAAATCATGTTAAATAGATTAACATATAATATTACTCATTAAATATTGCACGCAGCCCTGTAGTAATTAATGCTATTTTCATCATTTCATTAAAGAAACTTGATGGAAGGAGTAAACCAAAGCTGCCTGAGGTCCCCCATGGGAAACTAGAGGAGACGATGACATCTGTAGTAGCACCGCCACGAAAAAACAAGCGCTCAACTGAGAAAACACAAGTGGAACTACAGAAAGTTGAGACAGTTGTGGAAGACACAAAAACTACTAGTGTGGAGCAAACAAGAATTGAACCAACCAAATCGAAACCTCAGAGTACGTCCAGTGCTGCTGCTGAGGAACCTGTACTGATCCAAAAGGTCACTGAGCAGTCTGCATCTGGTGTTGAGAAAACTACACCTGTGGCATCCAGGAGAAAGTCCAAGACTTCGGCTGTGGATACAGAGCCCGCCCAGAGCAAGTTGGAGCCTAAAGTCGTGAAAACTATAATTACCCAAGTGTCACCCAGTACAGGTACTGCTACTGTGGAAGAAACAAAGAATATAGCCACTGTGACTCCAAATGTGTTCGCACCATGCACTACTGGCTCTGTAACAACTGATGATGCAGGTGAACTCACCAAGAAAGTGCATGAGACCCTAAAATCCTCCATTACTAAATCAATTACTGAGACCACAGTTGACGGGCAAGCCAAGCTTGGACCTACCAGTACAGAATCAAAGAGTCCAGACTTGTCTGTAGATATTACTGTCACAAAACAGATCAAGGGCGACGCAGAGAATCTGATGACCAACCTAGCTTCAGCACCAATCACAAAAACAGATGCTCAGCAACCCAAGTCAATTGCTACCCAGATTGAAACTACTGTATATTATGCAGAGGTTGAGGAAACTAAGGAAGAACCTAAGAATGGGAAGACTTCTTCAGATGCACAGGTGATGACACAAGTCGAAACTGCTATTTTAGGAGAAAGTAACCTCTCGCCAACCAAAACTAAGTCGATGAGACCAAAACTTTCCCCAGAGGTTTCAAACAAAGACAAAACACAGACCACAGAAAAGCCTGACAGTGAGGTATCTTCACTCAGCTCAAAGAAGCAAACTGAAGCTGCTGTTGTGGAGGAAGACACTAAAGTTATACAAACCAGGAAGGACCTGGAGTCTTCTTCAACTCCACAGGTGGTCACAGAACCAATTGTTGTGAAAGAAAAGAAGCTTTCACCAACCAAGAGAAGAACAAAGCTCTCCCTAGAACATGGTGCCGAGGAGGTGGCAGAGACTACGCAAGAGCCTGCAAGTCAGAAGCCTTCAATGAGTTCCAGAGTGCAAACTGAAACTGTTGTTGAAGAAACAAAGAATATAGAAATCATTACACCTGGTGTTTCAACAAAGCTCATACCAACCAGGAGGAAGTCAAAGGAGGGCTCCGACAGCCAGAAGCCAACTGAAATTACTGAAATGACTGTTTCTGAAAAAGGTAAGCTTTCACCGACCAAGAAGAAATCAAAGGGTCTGAAACCCTCCCCAGAACTTGCTACGAAGGATGTGACAGAGACCATTAAAGAGCCTGAAAGATGGAAGTCTTTCGAGCAAACTAAAGCTGCTGTTGTGGAAGAAACTAAGGCTATACTTACCAGGAAGAAGTCAAAGGAAGGCCCTGATGGTCAGAAACCTGTTTCGGAAAAAGGTGATCTTTCACCGACCAAAAGAAAGTCCAAGGGTCTGAAACTTTCCCCAGAGCTTGCTACCACAGACCTGATAGAAACCAAGGAAGAGACTGATAGTCAAATGCCATGTTCAACTCCAGGCATGACCACAGGACCAACTGAAATTACTGTTGTGGACAAAGGAAAGCTTTCACCAACCAAAAGACAGTCAAAGGGTTTGAAACTTGCCCCAGAATTTGCTACCACAGAGCTGACACAGACCAAGGAAGAGCCTAAGACTCAGAAGCCTTCAGTGAGTTCAGAAGTGCAAACTAAAATGATTGTTGATAAAGAAACGAATATAGCAACCATTATTCTAGATGTTTCAGAGCCATTCAGTACAGAACAAACTGAAGCTGTTTTGAAAGAAACAAAGCTCATGCCAACCAGGAGGAAGACAAAGGAAGACAGTCAAAAGCCAACTGAAATCACGGGCGCTACTGTTTTGGAAAAAGGTGATCTTTCACCCACCAAAAGAAAGTCAAAGGGTCTGAAACTCTCCTCAGAACTTGTTATGAAGGATGAGACCATGAAAGAGCCCGGTAGACGGAGGTCTTTAGAGCAAACTGAAGCTTCCATTGTGGAAGAAACTAAGGTTGTACCAACGAGGAGGAAGTCAAAGGAAGGCCCTGACAGTCAGAAGCCAACTGAAATTACTGAAACTACTGTTTCAGAAAAAGGTAATATTTCACCAACCAAAAGAAAGTCAAAGGGTCTAAAACTTCCCCCAGAACTTGCTTCCACAGAGCTGACACAGACCAAGGAAGAGCCGGACAGTCAGAAGCCATCATCAACTCCAGTCATGGTCACAGGACCAACTAAAAGTACAGATGTGGAAAAAGGGAAGCTTTCACCGACCAAAAGACAGTCCAAGGGTCTGAAACTTTCCCCAGAACTTGCTACCACAGAGCTGACACCGACCAAGGAAGAGTCTGACAGTGAGAAGCTTTCACTGAGTTCAAGAGTGCAAACTGAAATTGTTGTTGAAGAAACAAAGAATATAGCAACCATTATTCTAGATGTTTCAGAGCCGTTCACAGCTGCCCCTGTAACAACTGATCCTGATGTTCTGCCAACCAGGAGGAAGTCAAAGAGTCATGAAGTGTCCACAGTGGCAGAGTCAGTAACTCCCCTTGCTGGAACTACTGGTGTGGAGCCAAAGGAAACAAAGGTTGTACCAACCAGGAGAAAGTCAAGGAATGGGGACTCTTCTACAACTTCTCAGACAGTCAGATCACCTGATGTGGAGCCTGAACAAAATAAGAAAGAACTTGACAGTCAAAAGTCCTCAATTCCAGATGTGGTCACAGGGCCAACTCAAAGTACTGTTGCAGAAAAGGACATGGGTGAGCTTTCACCAACAAAAAGAAAGTCGAAAGGGCTAAAGCTCTCCCCAGAACTTGCTCCAAAGGATATAACAAAGACCGTGAAAGAGCCCGACAGACAGAAGCTGACACAGACCAAGGAAGAGCCTAAGACTCAGAAGCCTTCAGTGAGTTCAGAAGTGCAAACTAAAATGATTGTTGATGAAGAAACGAATATAGCAACCATTATTCTAGATGTTTCAGAGCCATTCATTACAGAACAAACTGAAGCTGTTTTGAAAGAAAAAAAGCTCATGCCAACCAGGCGAAAGTCAAAGGAAGACCCTGACAGTCAAAAAACAACTGAAATTAAGGAAACTACTGTTTTGGAGAAAGGTAAGCTTTCACCGACCAAAAGAAAGTCCAAGGGTCTGAAACTCTCCCCAGAACTTACTACAAAGGACGTGACAGAGTCTTTAGAGCAAACTAAAGCTGCTGTTGTGGAAGAAACTAAGGCTTTACTAACCAGGAAGAAGTCAAAGGAAGGCCCTGATGGTCAGAAGCCAACTGAAATTACTGAAACTACTGTTTTGGAAAAAGGTGATCTTTCACCGACCAAACGAAAGTTAAAGGGTCTGAAACTTTCCCCAGAGCTTGCTACCACAGAGCTGACACAGACCAGGGAAGAGGCTGACAATCAAAAGCCCTCATCGAGCTCTAGAGTGCAAACTGAAACTGGTGTTGTTAAAGAAACAAAGAAAATAGCAACCATTATTCTAGATGTTTCAGAGCCATTCACTTCGTTCCCTGTTAAAACTGAAAATGATCCTGCGATCCTAGAATTTGTTCAAAGGCAAGGTGACAATGCTATTGTGGAACAAACTAAGTTTCTACCACCCAAGAGAAAGTCAAAGAGTACAGAACCGTCTTCAGCTCCACAGGTGGTCAAAGAATCAACTGACATTGCTGAAATTACTGTTGTGGAAAAAGGTACACTTTCCCCAACCAAAACAGAGTCAGAGGGTCTTAAACCTTCATCAGAATTTGCTACCACAAAGCTGACAAAGACCAAGGACGAGCCTGATAGTCAGAAGCCACCTTCAACTGAAGAGGTGGTCACTACAACAACTGAAATTACTGTTGAAAAAAGTGTCCTTTCACCAACCAAAAGAAAGTCAAAGGGTCTGAAACTTTCCACAGAACCTGCAACTGCAGAGCCAGCAAAGAGCAGGGAAGAGCCTGACAGTCAGAAGCCATCTTCAGCTCCAGAGGTGCTCACAACAACATCTGAAACTACAGTTGTGGAAAAGGGCACACTTTCACCAACCAAAAGAGAGTCAAAGGGCCTGAAACTTTCCCCAGAACCTGTAACTGCAGAGCCAGCAAAGAGCAGGGAAGAGCCTGACACTCAGAAACCATCCTCAACTCAAGAGGGGGTCACTACAACAACTGAAATTACTGTTGTTGAAAAAATTGTGCTTTCACCAACCAAAAGAAAGTCAAAGGGTCTGAAACTTTCCCCAGAATCTGCAACTGCAGAGCCGGCAAAGAGCAGGGAAGAGCCTGACAGTCAGAAGCCATCTGCAACTCAAGAGTTGGTCAAAGAATCAATTGAAATTACTGTTGTGGAAAAAGGAGAACCATTACCGACCGAAACACAGTCAAAGGGTCTTGAACCTTCCTCAGAATTTGCTACCACAAAGCTGACAAAGACCAAGGAAGAGCCTGACACTCAGAAACCATCCTCAACTCAAGAGGTGGTCACTACAACAACTAAAACTACTGTTGTTGAAAAAAGTGTGCTTTCACCAACCGAAAGAAAGTCAAAGGGTCTGAAACTTTCCCCAGAATCTGCAACTGCGGAGCCAGCAAAGAGCAGGGAAGAGCCTGACAGTCAGAAGCCATCTTCAGCTCCAGAGGTGGTCACAACAACATCTGAAACTACAGTTGTGGAAACAGGTACACTTTCACCAACCAAAAGAGAGTCAAAGGGTCTTAAAACTCTGTCAGAGTTTGCTACCACAAAGCTGTCAAAGACCAAGGAAGAGCCTGACACTCAGAAGCCACCTTCAACTCAAGAGGTGGTTACAACAACATCTGAAACTACGGTTGTGGAAAAGGGCACACTTTCACCAACCAAAAGAGAGTCAAAGGGCCTGAAACTTTCCCCAGAACCTGTAACTGCAGAGCCAGCAAAGAACAGGGAAGAGCCTGACAGTCAGAAACCATCCTCAACTCAAGAGGGGGTCACTACAACAGCTGAAATTACTGCTGTTGAAAAAAGTGTGCTTTCACCAACCAAAAGAAAGTCAAAGGGTCTGAAACTTTCCCCAGAATCTGCAACTGCAGAGCTAGCAAAGGACAGGGAAGAGCCTGACAGTCAGAAGCCATCTGCAACTCAAGAGTTGGTCAAAGAATCAATTGAAATTACTGTTGTAGAAAAAGGAAAACCATTACCGACCGAAACACAGTCAAAGGGTCTTGAACCTTCCTCAGAATTTGCCACCACAAAGCTGACAAAGACCAAGGAAGAGCCTGACAGTCAGAAGCCACCGTCAACTCAAGAGGGGGTCACTACAACAACTGAAATTAGTGTTGTTGAAAAAAGTGTGGTTTCACCAACCGAAAGAAAGTCAAAGGGTCTGAAACTTTCCCCAGAACCTGCAACTGCAGAGCTGGCAAAGAGCAGGGAAGAGCCTGACAGTCAGGCTCAAACACAGCCACTTCTCTCGACCAAACCCACTGACACACCAAACTTGGCAGACTATATTAAAGAGTTATGGAAAAACACAGATGAGACTGAGAAGAGATATATAGTCCTTGATCTGCCTGCTACAGGAGCCACCCAGACAGGTGAGATAAAGCCACATCAGCCTCAGGCAGATACTGTGGTTGACAGTGACTCCACTCAACCTACATCTACTGTGTTTGCTGTGGCACTGCCTCATAAGGCAGAGGCAGAGTTTTCAGGAATAAGTTCAACTGAGCAAGAAAAACCACTCGAAATTGTGAGTCAGCTGAAGCTCCTGGAGACCACAAAGGAAAGACCCAAAGAGTATCGGGAACATGGTGTTAAAGATGAGCATGCTGAAGTATCAACTGTATCAACATATGGCATTCACGATGCACCTAAAAGCCTGGAAGAGAAAACAGAAAGGCAGACAATGATTGATATGCACCAGTCTAGTATACCATGTAAGACAGAACCACAAAGCAAAGATACGACTAGCACTGATATTCAGCCAGAGAAGGGTGCAGTCAAGCTGACCAGGGTAGACGTGCAAGAAGGTATTAGTAAATGTCAGGATAGTGTGGCTATAGGTGGCTCCAAACAACCCACCACTGCTGTTTTTACAGCAGTGCAGCCACGTGAAGCAGAGACAACCATTTTACAAATAAGCTCATCTAAACAAGACACAGTAACACCAAGCCAAAAGTTGGAGGTCTTGAGAACTACACAGGAAAGACCCAAAGAGGTCAAGGAGTATGATGCCCAGGTCAAGCATGGTAAAGTGTTGACATATGATGTACGTGATGAACCCAAGTGCCAAGATGAAAAGTCTGCTAAGAAAATCCATTTGGGGCCTGAAGTGTGTGTTCTACAGATAGACATACAGACCGGGCCAGAAGAGGAAAACACATCTGACTCAAGAGCGAAAGGCATAGATATTGTTCAGACAAGCATCCAGAGGGGAGGAGTGCCACAAAACAAAGATATGAGTTCTGCTGAAGTTAAGCCAGAGGAGGGTGCAATCAAGATGACCACAATAGAAGTGCGAGAGAGCAGCACTGATGGCCAAGACAATATGGCTGTAAGAGACTCTGCCCAACCCTCTACTGCCTCTAAAGCATTGCCCATAGATGAAGTAGGGACAGAATGTATAGAAATATGCTTCTCTGAACAAGATCTGGTGAAACCAGACCAAACTGAAACTCAAACAGGCTTCATAAAAACCACACAGGAGGAACACAAAGTGGTCAAGGAACATGGTGTCCAAGAACAGAAATTGGACAGTGTACCCAAGCAACCACATGTGACAGAGACAGAATTCATAGAAATAAATGTATATGAGCAAGACATCCTAAAACCAAGCCAAACTGAAACTAAGATAGAGCTCTTGAAAAGCACACCGGGTAGACCTACAGAGGTCAAGGAACATGGGCTCCAAGAGGAGCATCCTAAGGTGCCAACACATGGTATGCACGGTGTACCCAAGAGCATGGATGAAAAGTCTGTTAAGATGGAGAAAATCCAAAAAACAGATACACAGGCCACTGTAAAGGAGCATGAAATCACATCTGTTAAAATAGCAAAGGCGCCAACAGTTGATGTAGCTCAAACAAGTATCCCCTGCGACAAAGACCTGACTTCAGCTGCTGTTCAGCCAGAAAAGGATACAGTCAAGATGACTATGGTTGAAGTAAAGACCAAGGAACATGATTACCAGGAACAGCATCCTAAAGTGTTGACACATGATGTGGATGGTGCACCCAAGAGCATGGATCAAAAGTCAGTCAGAATGGAGATAATCCACAAGGAGGCTGATGTACATGCTTTACAACCGAATATACAGACTGTTCAAGTGGAGGAGGAAAACATTTCTGTCATGTCGACAGAGAAGCCCAGTGATGTTGCGGTTCAGATTAGTATACAGTATGAACAAGTTCCAGAAAACAAAGATGTTCAGCCTGAAAAGGATACAGTCAAGATGACCATGGTCGAAGTAAAGACTAAGGAACTTGATCAGCAGGAACAGCATCCTAAAGTGTTGACACATGATGTGGATGGTGCACCCAAGAGCTTGGATCAAAAGTCAGTCAGAATGGAGAAAATCGTCAAGGAGGCTGATGAGCATGCTTTACAACAGAATATACCTATGGTTCAAGTGGAGGAGGAAAACATCTCTGTCACATTGACAAAGAAGCCCAGGAAAGTGGAGGTTCAGACTAGTATACAGGGTGAAAAAGTTCCTGAAAACAGAGATAAGACTTCAGCGGATGTTCACCCCAAGAAGGCTGCAGTTGAGACAAGAGTAGAAGTGCAGGAAATCAGAACTGAAAGGCAAGACAATGTGACTGAAGGTGACTCCATTTGTCTGCCTACCTCTGCCATTCTTACAGCTGCCCAGCCACATGATCCAGGGAGGGAATTTGTAACAATAAGCTCATCTGAACAAGACCAGTTAAAACCGAGCCAAACTGGGACTCAACTAGAACTCGTCAAAACCACACGGGACAAACCCAAGGAGGTCAAGGAGCAGGTTGTCCATGAAAAACATGCTAAAGTGTCACCCCGTGAGTCTACAGTTAAGATGACCAGAGTAGAAGTGCGAGAAAGCTTTACTGAATCCCTGTCTGAACCCAGTGTGAGTCCTAAAACCCAAACAGAGAAAAGCGCATTAGATGCAATAGAAAAGAAAGAAGACCAGAAGGAGGGGAAGAAGAGGGCAATTCAGGAAATGGAAAGGGAGACAATGGTTAAAGTAGAAATACAAAATGTTCCGCTCCCAATGGCAACGACCACCACCACTGGAGTGAGGCTTCAGAGTGCGGATTCACCACAGGTAAGACACAGGGTCACAGATTGTTACATATAATATACTGAATTAAAGTTACTATTTGGACTGCTCACATCGAGGTTATTGTGTTTAGTTTGAGGGAAAGACTGTGATTTTTGGCAGTTTTTTTGGTGAAACACTTGATTTATTTCAAGTAAAGATCTATTAGTATATAATAAATTCAAACTAGCTCAACACTATGCTCTTGATACCACATTCATCTCCACTGGTTCATGGTTAATACCTACCAAATTAAATTCAAATGTATTCCCCCACTCTACATCATGATATTTCTTAGTTTAAAAAAGAAGAAGTGTTATACTTTTACCCATCAAGAAACATCGGTTTAACAAAGCAGCATACCTTTCTGAGTACAATATAAGATAATATTACATACTCAAAGACACGTTGAGTAGACAGAGTGTGAGAAAGAATGAGATATCCAGTGAAAATGAGAAAAAATATAGTTGTTTTGCTCCAGGGAAGTTATATATGTGCCTATCTTTGACATACTTGTTTCTACTTGCTTCCTAAGATTCTTGCAACTAACTAGGTGCATGGTTAATTGGTCAGCGTATCTTTCAAGTTTTTGTAAAAGGTTATAATTTTCACAAGCTCCTAATTTTATTAGTATTATATGCAAAACAAAGAATGAAAGCCAGAGACGTAAACACCTGTGCTACCAAAGGCTTTAGTGCCTCAGGGTTGCAATATGAGCACGCTCATACATGTTCTCACTCTCTTACAAGTCAGGGGGGTAAGGCTTGGTATACTTCCAGAGAAAACGTATCATTCAAATGGGACAGTCTTGTTTCAGAATGTGCTGTTCTCAGCACAACAGAAACAGTAGACGATCAGGAGCGTATGTCAGAATTGTTCCTGCATTAAT
Source organism: Pagrus major (assembly GCF_040436345.1). NCBI lineage: Eukaryota > Metazoa > Chordata > Actinopteri > Spariformes > Sparidae > Pagrus > Pagrus major. The sequence continues at coordinate 2,911,453 of NC_133230.1, read as the reverse complement.
GCAGCGTTTTGTCTTCACAATGGGTGCAGGTGGACAATGGTGACAAGATATCACCAAACCCTTCAACACTTCAGAAATCGTCATATAGCATTACCTGGGGTGAGGTGGAAGGATTTCCCTGTCAGGAGGACAACGCTCAAGCCGGAGCGACTGTTGTGAAGACTGAGAAACTTGTTTTGGAGGAGCCGGAGGAATCTGCCATGGGGGGCATCTTCACAGTAGTACAGCTACTCATAGGGACAGGACCCAACAGTCAACAAGTTGAGGTATCATGATTATTTAAAACTTAAAATTGTCAGGAATATTTCATGAAAATACGAGTGTAATGAACATGTCATGTCAGAATTGTTGGTTTGAATCTAGCTTGTGTTTTCACATTACTTTGTCTTTTTTACATCCTCCCTTTTGCGTTTGACTGTGTATCGACAAATACACTGATTTGCCAAAAATTGGCATGTTTTTTTTTTATACAAGGAACTTTTAGAGTACTTACTTCCGACTTTTATGGGGTCAAGTTACATGGAATTAAAAAATAATTTAGTAGCAAGTTAAACTGTGGTCATGCTTGGACCTCACCAAAACCCATTCTGGGCCTCAACTGGAAATTTTGAGACTCTGGGCTCTGATGTGTTTCTGTGTCTTCAGGGTAAACTGCTGGAAGATACTCCAGAAGCTCTGATTAAATCCACCAGTGATCCGGACATCCGTCTAAGCAGGCTGGTGTCTAGAGTCCTGAGCTGCAAGAACCACCCAGCTGAACTCAACCCAACAGCCATGACCAAGCAGCTGGAGGAGGCTCAGGTACGATTTAAAGTGACGGGGTGCATGACTCACTAAAGAACTAAAAAAATATTTTATGGCTGCAGCTTGGAGTTGGACAGCAGGTTGGCATAGGTAATAATGTCAAAGTGCCTCCAGAAATGGCATCTACACTGCATATCTGTGCCAGCCTGCTCCAAAGGTGGATATTAAAAACAAGCACCCATTGGCAGTAATAATCAGATAAAATTATAGGCTTTGAATTTCTGTGTGCTTCCTTTGCTTGCTGAGTACAGGAGTGCCAAGAGACTGCCCAGGCACAGATGTCATTGCTCTCTCAGATGAAAGAAACTGATGCTGAGAACAGGGAGGCTCTGGAGCTTGCAGAGGACCAGTGGTATACTGTAGTTCAGGATGCAGCTGCTGTCATCCAGAGTAAAGAGGCCCAGCTGCAGGTGGTGACTGACTACTGCAGACAGACCGAAGCAGCCAAGAACACACTGGAGAGACTGACAGCAGAACTGGACGCTGTTAGAAAGTGAGTTATCTTCTTGGGTTTAATTTTAATTTCTTGATTAAAGGTTGCATTAAAGGTTTTATATTAACATTAAATGTATTGTAAATCTCAAATCTCAACACTCACAGTTGTAATATTGTAAATTCCAAATTCATGATTTCTAAACTCAAACCATTTTTCTTTCAGGTCCCCAGAGGAGAGCAGCTCCAAGGCGGCAGAGCGACTATCGTCCCATCAGAGAAGTATGGAGGAGAACAGAACAGTTCTTGGGCAGATGCTTGTGAGTCATACCAAGTTATGCCCACGCCTCAGCCGGTCCGAGCGAGCAACTGCACAGACTGAGCAGAAGAACCTGCAAGGGAAGTGGAGAGGCCTGGAAAGAGATGTAGAGAGGACCTTGTATCACACAAATGCCCATTCTCAAGAGACCAGCAGCCTTCTGTCTGCGATATCAAGTCTTCAGAAACATTTGGAAACAATCGGCAAAGACCTTGAAGCCAAGTCTCCTTCAGCTACTCCATGGACTTGCAAGAAGGCACAGGAGCTGATGGTGGCAAATGCTGAGGTTAAAGCTGCCCAGCAGAAACACCTTCATTTGCAGCACCTGGCAGAGGCGCAACTCCCCAGCTCGCAGTGGGAGAAGGAAACAAAAGAGATACAGCAGGGGCTTTTGAGGGTCAAAGACCAACTTTGCCACACAGAGGAACTAGTGTCCTCTCACACTCAGAGCAGCAGCAACCCCATCATGGAGAAAATCATCGTGGTGATGAGGGACGGCCTCGCCTGGGCAAAGCAGACAGAGAGCGACATTGAGGGCAGGAGGAAGAGGGTGGCTCTCCTCCCTGAGGACGTGCACCGGCAGCTCAGAGATCTGAAGAAGTTGCAGTCTGAGGTCATGGCCAAGCAGGGCCAACTGGAGTCACTGGTGGAGGAGGTGACAGAGCTCCTTCCACAGCTGGACCAGACAGAGGAGGTGCCCATGGTGCGCTCTTCTCTGGAATCCCTTGAAGAACTCTCTCATTCAACCACTGAGAAGCTTGCAAAGGCTGTGAGAGAGACAGAGTCAGGACTGCAGACCAGAGAAAAGCTGTCAGAGCAGATAGCTGACCTCGACTCCTGGGTTGTGGCTCATCTGCACAGAGAGGCCTCCAGGTGTCCAGACTATGAGCTCAGGAGCCCTGCTGAACTTGAGCGCAGAGTTCGTCAGATCCAAGAAACCCTGGCTGAGGCAGAGAAGCAGACTGCTGTCTGTGAGGCCCTTTTAATGAAGAGTAAAGACATTGCCCCTGAACTCAGTGTCACAGAGAACTGTCAGCTTTTTGACAAGCTCACCAACCTTCAGGAAGACATCCAAGCCATCAGCAGCTATGAGAAGACAAACAAAACAGACCTGGAGGAACTCACCAAGACTGTAGAGTCAAGCAAGAAAAACCTGGTTACAATAGAAAAAAGTCTCACGCAGACGTTAATAGATCTGAGTAGACACAGGTACCCCATCACAAGAGAGTCCCTGCAAGCTCTGGAGCCTTTCAGACACATGATTTTGGAGCACAAGTCCCAGGTTGACCTTCTGCAACCATGGATCCCCCAGGAAAAGACAAGGGAACTGTACTCTGTCATTTCTGAACTTCACAGCAAAATGGCCACCCTGGAAATTAAATCCAGAGACCACGAAAGGTACCTGTACTTGAGGCAGTGTGTGGAGGACCTCAGGGAGAACATACAGGACCAAGTCCCTGAGACCAAAGAAGACAGCAAGGAGCTGCAGGAGAAGTACAAACTCTGTCAGAACCTCCTCATCCAGTTTCCTCTGATAAAGTATTTGTCTGGGGAGGCTCACTCCAAACTCCAGATGATCTCTGCTGACCTTTACCCGTCACAGCTGTCTGCAGAGCATCAGAGGCTGAAACAAAACGAGGAGAGCCTTGAGATCTTGGAGATGACACTCAACAACGACCTCAGCATCATAGAGAGGACCGTGCTGAAGGATCGAGACTTTGAATCAGAGAAGGAAGCCACTCAGGCTTTCCTTTGGAGGATCCAGGAGGTGCTCAAGAAAGTCCCCATGGTCGAGCCAAATGAAAGAGCAATTAAAAACGAATTCAGGAGAATCATGTCTTTGAGAAAGAGCGTAGAGTCGAAAATGAGAGAACTGGAGGTTCTGCAGCGAAAGAAGGGAACCAGACGAGGAAGCGCATCCCAAAATCTGATGGACCTGAAGAATGCAGCTATCCGTGAATGTGACTCAAAAATGGCAAGTAGCATCATTATTATTTATATATATGTGTTTATAGGTGTTAATACATTAACAATTTAATGGCATGGGAAATTTAATGTCATAATTATCTCGGCCAAAATAATTGAATCATGAAATAAATAAATTTAGACATTTGTTTCAAGCCACTAATGTGAGCATATTTACATTTACCCCACTTTACAAATAATTTAAATTCACCAAGATCAATTTATGGCAATCCTCGATAAAATCTTAACACAGACCAATCTGATTCTGATTGGTTGAAGTTGGTTATTAGTTAGATAATATTGTCAAAACGTCTACAAAATGGACTAAGAACCAAGACTGGGATGCTGTAGTCCTGATATGATTTGAGTATGTAGTTAAGAAATGATCTTTTTTCTGTTTTAGGAAAACATCTCTCAGGCCAGCGAGTCTTTTAGAAGCTACACATTTGCTGTCAAACAAGCGGTACAATACCTGAGGGACATCGAGATCGCTCTGCTGCCCCCACAAGGCTCCGCTGGACTCTGCTCTGAAAGGCTGGAGGAGACCCAGCAGGCTTTGGCCTTGCTGCAGCAGCAGTTCCAGGCCCATGTGGAGCAGCTCCAGAGCCAGGCTGCCCTGCATCCTTACCTGTCCCCACAGAAGGTGGAGCAGCTCCAGGAGAACGTTCTGAGCCAGCTCCTGGTGAGGATGTCCACCCTCCAGGCAAAGGGCCACATACGACTGGAGTGTCTCAGCAGGTAATAGGCTCACAGATGAAAGTCTGATTTCTTAACTCGTCAAAGTCAAAGAACATCAAGGGATCAAAGTTGTTTCTGTGTTTCAGGTGTGCAGAAAATCACAGAAAATACATCAAGTGCCAGGAGGAAATCATCCTGAGCGTGAAGAGTGCAGAGAGCAGCCTCCTGCAGGTCATCCGTCAAAAGGTCACCTGTCTCGCTGACTGCACCGACCAGCACGACAAGCTCCGAGTATGTATGAGGCTTGTCCTCTTGGAGGTTCACTGCTCCGGGGATACGCATTTTCCACCACTTTGTTGTTTGTATTCAAGAAAAACTGACCTAAAAAATGCTTTAATGCTTTTTGACATGCCTCTATCTCTTGTTCAGGCTCTGTCTGAGGAGATGGAGTCTCTGCAGGGGCGTCTAGAGGAGCTGAAGGAGTGGTGCCCGGAGCAGAGCTGCTGTGGAGGCAGGGTGGTCGCCGTTACTGCTCTCTCGAAACGGATATCAACATTACTTCGCTGCACACAAGAGCTGACAACTCGTAGTAAAGAGAGGATCTCAGAATGGAGTGAAATCACCAGCAGTGTAAGTAAAACTACAATACACCAAGTCCCCAATTAAACTGAAATGCCACTATGTATTATATTATATTAGTTTGTTTGCTTACATTACTGTCACTGTGAGGTATTACTGAGACCATACGGTTTGTGGTCCCTCTTCTCAGGTGGAGAAGGCCGCTGTTGTCCTGGAGCAGGTAGAGGCGGAGCTTCCTAACAGCACAGGGTTAAAGGCCACGACTGAAGAGCTTCACGACCTGCTGCAGTCCTGGGAACAGTACCAGGACAGACTGGACTGCGAACATCGAGCCCTGTCCGCACTGGAGCTGCGCACCGCCAGGCTACAGGGTGTCCCCGCCGACCTGGAGCAGGCTCCTCCCACTCCGCTCTGTCAGAGGCTGCAGGCGATGCAGGCTCGATATGGCAGGTAAGGTGGAGTTTGATGTGTTGGTTGGGGGAAGGAAGGAAAAAAGTTTAAATATTTAAACTTTGGATGGCAACCATTATCTTATGTATTCCCCATCGGCCTCACCTAATTTTATGGTCTACCATCTATGTAAATGCAGCATTAGGCTGTTGACACAAAAAACTCAACTACCCACAAGCCCTGCTACGCCTGGATAAACAATCAGGGTAAAGTGGGTCGGACGTAGACTGCAGTGCCTCCGAGGTTATACAGTATTTAAATACATTTACAGTGACAGTACTTTAACTACCATGCAGCCCTGTGCTTTGACTTTAATGGTGGATGTTGCTCTCAGTGCAAACTGTCACTTTCATAGACTGAAGGTAAATCCTTGTATGCGTGTGTGTTTTCACAGTGTGAAGCAGAAGAGCGGGGAGGGTTTGGAGGCGACCAGGATGGAGCTGGAGGAGAGAGAGAAGGTCCGGGAGGAGCTGCAGGGCACCCGGGTCTGGTTGGAGGCTGCAGACGGTCTTCTGTCGGAGATGGAGCAGAGCGGCAGCACGAAGGAGCTTCAGGTAGGATGCTCGTCTAAACCGGTGTTCATCAGTCACTGTTTTCATCGATCTGAATCCTAAAGAAAAAGTTTCATCGTAACTTTACAGCAGAGTATTTCTGGTTGAATAGAAAGTATCCTTTCAGATGCTGTTGCTTCCATGCTGGTGGGAGTTTTCTTATGTTCATACATTGATTAGTGTCTACACATCACTTCACTTCAAGTACCGACAGAACTTTCTGTATTCTATGCTACAGGAGAATACAAGACAAAGTTCAATCTATCATCTTTTCTATGTAAAATAAACATTTTACTTCATTTGGGCGACTTTATGTGACCCATGACATGAAAAACAATTGTCACATTGTATTGTTAGTAGCTTTTTTGTACAGTTTTTCAGATTTAATTGGGCACACTACTTTGTTTTTGTGATTTTTTTGTGAGTCCTTGTAACTAAAGTGACCTGTCTGCTCTACTTGTTCAGAGTCTGCGGTGTCCTTTCATGTAGCAGACTGTTGCCCGTCTTTAAGTCAGTGTGACCTTCTGCATATGATAAAAACAGTGACCTTACTTCTTTGTTCAAATACTGTTTAAAATTAATTTAACACTAGAATGGCCATGACAGTAGTTTTGACCTTTTATACTTATATGTGCTGTAACTCATTAAAAATGTTTTTTTACATAAATCACACAAAAGGCAAAGAAAATGTGATCACTTCGGCCACAGACGTTCATATTGACCGGACAGATTTTGCCGCGGTTAAATTGATACATTTTTGCATGGTTGGAGATGCATCTCGGTTGCCTGGCAACAGTCATTGTCTATCATCAGAAAACAACCACTTTCATCAGAGAAGGATCAGCCAGATCCGTTCATGGCTGATGCAGGTCAGCTCCACTCGGAGTGTTTGTGAGGGGGATATCAGTTTATACACCTGTAGTGACTTCTTTAAAGATATCCCATCACAATAAATGCATTACTCTGTATATTGGGCATTTATCATGAGAGATTATAGAGTCTCTCTGCACTTCTAGTGTTAACTGGCTGTGTGGAAACAAGTTCTCCTTCTACGTACAGAGACTTTACAGGATTTTGATGGATTCATGCAAAGAGGCGCCATCATGAAGCCATTAATTTTCCTCTCAAATAAGGACACAAGACATGTGATTTACAGTGCAGAAGTCCCTGACAGAAAAAAAAAAAATAGTTTCAGTTGGACTTGACCCCCCGGGACCATCTGTAGGACCTCTGGGTATCTCCAAATTCACTTTCAGAACCATGACAGTGGGCGCAGAGCTGGAGTGTGTCTCTCCCTGCAGCCAGTGGAGTGTAAATAATCAGTCTCTAACGAGATGGGACAGATTCATCGTCTGAACTGAAAACACAATGATGCAATTGTGCTCACTGTGCCCAACATTACAGGTCACTGCTATTGTTATTAACAGCACATGAAACACACTTGTTTAATGCTCGGCTAAATTAGGGCTGGCCAGTATGGCCTTTAAATAGTATTGCTATATTTTGAGGCTTTATTGCAAAAATTGCAAATGACCAAGTACCTCGATATTGATATTGAGACAATACTGTTTGGATGACTGTTGGTACTTATTCATAAATAAATGAAATATTCACACAAAGAGATTGTTGTGATGATATCCAAACTAAATGCAGAGCGACGGAGGCTGCTGTTGCCTGTGTGGTGCAAGTGTCCAGTAAATATGAAGCATCTGAATTTAACCGTTGGTTTGGCCTTGGGCCCGAAGTCTGTTTAGTGTTCACTGTGTGAACCCACCAACCGGCAGAATCACTCTGCCCTTTGTCCCGAAACCTGAGCAGAGGCCAGCATCTCCTCATCCACTCCACACACACACACACACACACACACACACACACACACACACACACACACACACACACACACACACACACACACATTTCCCTTCCCCTTGCAGAGGGTCTGGGTTGATGAAAGACCTGAACACCCCCCCCAGATCACTCCACATCGCCCTCCCCATCACTCCCACTACCCTCACCCTCCTCTTGTACCAGACACCTTTTGTTCTGTGCTGTAAGTGGATCTTCCAGGTGGCCTTTGTCGCCAAGTCATTCCACAGACACACACGCACAAACACACACACATTTCTTCTTCTGTATTTATGAGGACACTCATTGACATGATAGATTCGCAGCGCCCTAACTTCAATCTGTAACCTCAACCCTCAAATAAGCTTTTTAAGAAGGAAGGGCAAGAGAAAATGTGCTCAGTTTACAAAATGTCCTCACCTTCCTTAAACGTAAACGTCCCCACTTCTTAAAAATGTGCAGATTTTCCAAACATGTCCTCTCTCCATGAAATTGTGAAAATGTTCTAAATTGTCCTCACTTTCCAAATATTTATAGACTTGCTTGAAATTTCTTATTTTTCTTCAAATTCGTCATCATTTTTCAAAAACTTCAAATGAAAATTGGTCCTCATAAAGATAGACACACACACACACACACACTCACCATGTCCCGCTGCAAAGAAACCGTCTCCCGTCCCGTCTCCTCTCTCTTCCATTGTATCTCACACACACACACACACACACACACACACACACACACACACACACACACACACACACACACACGCACACACACACGCACACACACGAACATGCTCAGTTTCCCGTAGTGATAACAAGATTCACCTCCCTCTTCAGCAGAGCATCGGACGTATTCAGACCAGGTAGTCTCCTCTGCATTATCTGTCACATTCTGACTTTTTTCTTATTTAATGTAGGTTGTGATTGTAGAGCAGAGTCTTGTTGAGGTGCAGAGAGTTTGTTTTGTTATTGTGGAAATTGAAGAACTTTGAAGAGGGAGACTCTGTTTAATGAAAGCAGCGCAGGAGACGAGAGCTAACTGCTGAACAAAGCACTGAGAGCTTAGAAGCAGTTTGTTCAGTGAGCGATGTGGATGAGATGTCTTTGTCGTGTCTTTTTGTTACGAAACGCTGCAAGAATTCTACTATTTGACTCAAAAAATACACAGTTTCATAAGCATTATACTCTGACTGCTGAAGTTTGTGGCACTTTACAATGAAATGTCAAAAAGATTATTATTGCTGCAGAAGAAGAAGCTTCATCAGACTTACTGTTTCCTCTTTCCAACATTTCCGATTTCTCTGTCTCTTTGTTTTTGTTGTCTTATTTGTCATTTTCACATTTCTTCTCTCTGGTTTCAGGAGGTTCACAGCCAGCTGTGTACCCAGAAGGCTTTGGTCCAGCGCATCATGGAGAGCCTGAAGATGAAGTACTCAGACATGTACTCTCTGGTCCCGGTCGAGATCGAAGGGCAGCTGAAGGAGGTCAAAGAGTCAATGCAACAAGTAGAAGTGAAGGTACACAAGACTTTGATCGTAAGAAATATAAAAAAATTCTGTATATGGCTCAGAAAGGAGACGACTAAACGAGATGGAAAGTTGAAATTAAAGATAATTACATAGAAATGTCTGCAGTCTGGGACAAAAACAAATCAAAGACTGACTTGTTTCCTACTGGCCACATTCAAATGTTTGTATTTGATTCATCCATCAGGTTGGAAAGGTGGTGGAGAGGAGCGGTCCGGTCCACAGGCTGGGGGCAAAGCTGTCCGAGATCCAGGCTGGCCTGAGGTCAGTTCAGAAAAGACTTGAACAGAGAAGCCCCGGTGTGGCTCACGCAAAGATCACTCAGAAGGTGAGTAGTGACGTGGAGGTGACCTGGCTGGATTATTACCTTATTCTTCTTATTGATAAGAGAATAACATAGCAGATAATATGCTGCAATTTTAATCATCGAAACTGCCTTTCCTTGAGGGGGACAGAAGGAGGTAAAAAATCAGTAAATAATTACATATGGTTGTGTGTGTGCTCAGCGTGTGTGGGACGAGCTGGACGTGTGGCACTCGTGTCTGGCGGCGCTGGAGGTGGACATGCAGGACTTGGAGAAGCCGGAGGAGGCGCTGAGCCTCACTGAGAGACTGGTGGAGGTGCAGCAGCTCCACTCACAGCTGGCCAAACAGGCGGAGCAGAGGACCACCCTCATCAGCAAGGTGAGAAGGACTTCAGGTCCCTCCAGTCCTCCTTTCAGATCTGGAGCTGTTAAATGTCACCTGTCTAAAATCGCTGTGTGTGATTTCTGAGACATAATCACAAGATGTTAAACTAAATCTTGTTTGTGTGTCTGCTCAGATTCATACGTGGCTTCAGGAGCATCAGGAGATGATCAAAAGCGCTAAAAGCTGGAGGAACGAGGCTGAGTCGTGGCTCGCTGCCCCCTGCACCTACACCACAGCTAAATGTCTGAGCAGTCACGTTCAGGCTCTGCAGGTCGGACACTGAACTGTGCTCTGTCCTTTTCTTGATGCCGCACTTACTTTAATACTCTTGTTGATGGATCTTCACTGACAAAGATTGTCGTCTGTCTTGTGTTGCAGACGGTGCTGGACGACTCGGCACAGATCCGATCCACCCTGCAGGGCTTCAGCTCAGTCCTGAAGGAAATGTCGCAGGTTTGTGACATCACAGCTCTCCAGGAACAGCTGATCGAAGCCGATCACCAAGTGGCCGACGTTCAAGACAACTTCACTGCTCCTCTGTCTCAGCTGGAGCACGCTGCTGCTGTGAGTCGTCAAACTCCTCCACAGATTTTTTTGTCTTTCTGTTATCTTATCTCTCTTTACCGAGCTATCTGTTGCTGCTATCTACTTGTGTTTTGTTTTGATTGATGGATCTTTTGCTGTCTAGGAGGTGGAAGCCATCGAGACTGAAGTCAGGCAGATGGAGAATGACGTGGCTGAGATCAAGACCTTTTTATCATCTCCAGAGACTTTCCCCAGCCCCAGAGAAGAAAGCCTCAAGGTAAGACACGGGCGAAGGAAGTGGTGATTTTCAGGATAAGAGAAGACTAAAATCTTCAAATGCTAAATGGGGGAAGTTTGTTTTAAGACAAAAAGAAATGTGTTTCTGAACTGTTTCACTTCATCAGCCAGGAATATTAAGAATCTGTTTTTGTGAATGTCCTTCTTATGTCTGCAGGCTGTTGAGCAGAAGATCCAGTCCATGCGGAGAACTGTAGCGGAGATCCAGAAGTGTAAACCAGGCCTTTGTCTTCCAGACAAAGCTGAAGAGACTCTGACTGTCTTTACTGTCGTGGACCAGCTCCAGACTCTGCTGCTGGAACTGGAGAAGGTCAGTCAAAGCATCAGTCAATCAGTCAGTCAGTCAGATATATCTACTAGAAGTTCACTGAACCTTTTATTTTATTTTACTCCTCTTGTAGAAGGTCCCTGCTCTGTTCATCCAGCAGCCTCCGACTCCGGTCCAAGCCAAAGCTCCGTCAGCCCACCAGACGACCTCTCAGCCTCAGCTCCTGAAATCCACTTCAGTGGAGGCTGAGGTGAGTTAGGTTCTTAGCTTTGCCTTCAAATTAATTTAACTTTTTAAGTTATTTGTCTCATCCAACATTGCCTACAATGACTGTGACAGCAGTTAAACTACACTGATTAAGTAGACAATAGACAGAGGAAGGTATTACTGCTCTTTGTTTAATTCTCAAAGATGGGACATGGATGAACTTTTAAGACTTACAAGTTTATAAAATAAAAATTAAAGTTACAATAAAATAGGATTTTATAGAGCCAAGATTATCTGCAGTCCCAAAGTTATCATAAATAATGTATTTGATAAAAAAAATTGTACTTTGTGCTGCGTCTCAGAAGGCCGACGCGGAGCAGGGCCAGATCAGAATCGCCCGTGTTGAAGCGGACGTACTGAGGAGATCCGGAGCCAAGCTGCTGACTGTGGAGCAGTCCACAGCTGAACAGAGGAAGTCCTGGACACCTGACAGCGCTGAGGTAAGGAGGCCGGAGAGCCATCACGCTGGTTCTGAACACTAAAAGAAGCACCCACACTAATGAACACTGTATCTTTACATGTGCACAGTCCTCAGTAATGTGCCACCACAGCGCGTTTGTTCTTACTGTTATTATAAACTACATGAAATTAACAGCACTGGATGATAAAACTTTGTGTTTTGAATATCAGATATTTACCACCTGTAGCCTTGAAATGTGACTCTTGGGGTATGAGAAGAGGAAGTGGAGAGGACGGTACTAACATTCCTGCTTTTCCCGTTCTGTGTTATGTGTTTTTAACAAAGTGATTTAACATATTCCAAATGTTGTGTGTTTCCCTGCATGCTTTAAACTCCTACATTTTTTCTATTGGAAGTTGTTATGAATTCATTTCATACTGTTAAAAGTGCAGTGGGACATCAAGCTAAAGTTTGTGGTTTGCTGTGAAGTCATCATGTGCATTCATTCTCCAATGTCTGAAAGTACCAGAAATGTTCAGAGGTAAATTCTTAGAGAACTATATGCAACATGCAATAGTGTCCCGAAACAAACGGTAAAACTCTCAGGGAGTGCATGTGACTTCATATCCTCAAGAAGACTTGATTTCACTGGGCACGTCTCTGTTACCTGGCATGTGTGATGCAGTTTTGTTCTGTCCTCCACCTGCTTCATATCCCACTGGGGATCAGAAGTAGAGGGTTATGCCTGCCTGATATTGTTGACGTGGTCAGATTTTGTTTATTTTGTCTTTTTTCCTTGAAATTTGTGCGTCTACAGCGAGTGAGTGGGCTACGTAGTTAAATGTTTTCTTTTTTCGTATGTTTTAAAAGAGTTTATTGATGTTAATTCTGACTGTGTTGTGCTGTAGATCCTGAGTCTGCACAGGGTGTTTTACTTTGAAAATCAACCAGATGCTCTATGCATTGTCGCAGCTTCTGTCAAGAGCTCGGTGCACATTCTTGGTGGGGAGAGCTGGTGCGCCTGCTGGAACCACAAGCGTTGTTTAGAGCAGCCATGAAAATCTCTGGCAGCCGTATCATAGACGTGTCGTGTAGGATCTGGTGGTAAGCCCTGAAAAACAGCCCCATGCCAATATCCAACCAGACTTTAAACTATGAAGCATTCATTCAGGTAGGTAGTGTAAACTTGGTATCCACCAAACTCAGAATCGTCCATCAGACTGCCAGATAGCGAGGCGTTATTCATCACGTTTCCACATCTCTAGAGTCCAGTTGTGGCGTGCTTCCAGCTGATGCTGCTCAGCCATGAAAAACCCATTTCATGCAGCTCCCGAGGCATAGTTCATGTGCCGATGTTGCTTCCAGAGACAGTTTAGAAGTCTGCAGTGAGTGATAGTGAGATGATAGGTTGTTATTGGGCCCGCTCTGTGAGTTTGCACGGTCGGCCACTTCGTGTTTGAGTTGTTGTTGCTCCCGGGCACTTTAACTTCACAATATCACTTACAGTCGACCGGGGCAGATCTAATTGAGCAGAAATTTCACAAAAATGACTTTTGGCAAAGGTGACATCCTCTGACAGTGCCACGTTTGAAGTTACTAAACTCTTAAAGACACATTCTGAATCCTAAATGTTTGTCTGTGGAGATTTCATGGCTATCTGCTGGATCATATTTAGCTTTTAGCAATAAGCTGTACTCCAAAAGTAAAGACCAGCAGTCATTAGCAGAAACAGCTTACAGCTCAGTGTCCCAGATGCACTTTTGATCAACCCCCTCCCCCCCCGTGTGACTCTGCACATGAGCGTGTTTCCGTGTCAGCAGCGGGAGCATCAAGTCGTGCTCCAGGCTGAAGAAGCCGGAGAGAAAAAAGGGAATGAGGAGCACAGAATGGAAGAAGGTGGAGGAGGTGTTTTTTGGTGGCTCTGGGATGCTTTCCTGGGCTCTTCTCCAGAGGTAACAATGATCGAGAGCTGCTGTGGAAGAATCTTTCATCCATTTTCTTTCTCTTTCCCCTCTTCTTCCCCTTAGAGATCCTTGTGACCCAAGTTCAGCTACTCACAATATAGTGGGAGGTTTTCACCACACCGCCTGGTAGCAAAATTAGATTAAAATGCACCCAAAACGTCTGTATATGTCTATAATTGGACCTGTCTGACTTGGGTCACTCTGCTCTCTACACCCCTGCTGGCATTGAATTCCTCACCTCTACTTACCATCTCCCTACTCAGGATATCAGCTGCTTGTTGCTTCCAACCATTCCCCGATCCTTAATACATCTCTTCAGTCAATATCCATGTGTTCCACTTCAACCTCCTTGCACATCTGTTTCTGGATTGTGTTATTCCTCTAGAGGGCAGTATTGAACAGTGTTTGTAACGTGTGTTTGACAGCAACCATAGACGACTCAATTCTGTTAAGTCATGAAAGGTTAACAACAGTGTTCCCTCTTAAAACCATTTAACATTTTGCTTTGGTTGTGTGTATATAGACTGTTTTAATATTTGGCATTGTTGGTGTTAGGAACCCTTGGTGGCTGTCCCATTAGAGACCGAGGCTGCCACTGGACAAAGCGCTGAACAGACTGGAGAAGATAAACTGGTAAGTTAACTCTCAGCACTGTCAGACGTCATCACTGGCTCCGGTCGAATGAAAAGACTAAAACCAACAATGAATTGATCCTACTAACAAATATCCAAAGCCTGATATATATTATTCTATGCAGCGCCATTTAAAAACATCCACAACACAACATTGCACTCGTCACCATGAACAAACATGCTATAGTTTATTTATACACACTGGGAAACGTTGGGGCCTGGCATTTACTGGATGCCACTTGACATGCACCACCCATCCAAACACTGTTGGAGATCAAGTACACGCCCTCGTGGCCTGATGGTTGAGGCCCTCCCTGCAGGACAGTGCGTCCTAACACACCACAAGAACTGCTCAGGAATGGCTTGAGGAACGTGAGAACTGTACCCTCAAATTCCCTTAATCCCAATTGCTCAAGCATCCATGGGATATGCCGGACCAAGTCTGATCCATGGAGGCCAAACTGTGGATTGGGTTCGGCTCTGACCTGTTGAGGCATGGACACGGGACCTCCTGTGGTGTCTTGCAACAGGGCATTGGCGGCAGATCCTTTGAGTCCTTGAGTGTGTTGCGTGGTGGGCCTCCATGGATCGGACTTCTAATGGCAGGTACCACAGGTGCTTGATCGGGTTTGAGTTCTTTGGAATTCTGAGGCCATTGGGGAGTGCTGCGGCATTCGGGTGTGTACTTGGTCTGCAACATTGTTTGGCTGGGTGGTGCGTGTCAAGTGGCATCAACATGAGTGCCAGGACCCAAATTTTCCCAGCAGAACATCACGTTGTAATGAGATGCTCAATGTTAGTTAGTTTATCTTAATGTTGCAGCTGCATATCTGATATCTTTGACCAAGTTTTAAGATTTACGTCTTCAGGAGGAACAGGAACGGGCTTGGGCCACAGGCAAGGATGGAAATCGGAAAATACACATTGTTGGTTTTATTCTTAACATGGGATTTTTTATCGATGACAAAAATATAGAAAATCACAAGCCTTAACTTTTAATCAATCTCTATTATAGACATTTGTTTATTTCTTATATTGTTGGTGCCAGCTTTCACATTCATGGAAAATCCTTTAATAAGACTTGAAAACTGTCAGGGAGAGCCATTGAAATTGTTTTACGATACAGCAGATAACACAAATATGTGAATAACAGTATGATGTATAATTCAGTAACAGAGTGTATCAGTGTGTAACTGTGTGATTCCTTATCTGTCCTGGTAACCCTGTACACTAAATGATCAGTGTATTTAACGGACTGACCTGACTGATCTTCTAACCCTGCTCATGTTTCTTCAGGATGTTGAGGGCCCCACTGACACCACAGAAGCAAGTTCATCTGAAGCTTTATCAAAACCGCTGGGCACTGTCAGAACTCAGTCGCTGCCTCACAGCATGGTAAACACAGCCTCCACCGTAAAAGTCTCCAAATCCGACCCTGGAGCCCAGCAGAAATGTGTAGTCTCCTAGATCTAGAACTTCTCGCTTCTTCTTGATCTAAGCATTGAATTTCCAGCTTTGTCTAGTTCGTAGTGTCTAGTTAGCCATGTTCTGAAGAAAGCATGCTTGTTTCTCCTACCAAACCTTCAAAGTCCCAACTTCTTCTAGAAAACCAAAACCCTTGATTTTTGTCTTGAAGGTGAATGTTTTCACCACAGAGCCTTAGAACTCCAGAAACAAATCTAGAACGCTAATTTCTACAAACTTCTTCTAGATCCAACCATAGGACACAAATGTCACCTAGAAACAAGGGTTGTGGCCATTTTTTCTTGATTCAACAAAGAAAATAGAATCAAGCCTAGATGTCAAGACTGTATCTTCTAGAACTCCCAAGTTCTTGTAGACCAACGTCTATAGCTTCATCTTCTAGATCTACAGAGCTAGAGCTCCCTATGTCTTGTAGAGCAAACTGTAGAGCTCCGCTACAATCGAACCTCAGAAGATATCTTCTTGAACTAAATCTAGAACACCAATTTCATCTAGATCGCCCAAATTTTTGTAGATTCAAATGTAAAACTTCCAAGTTTTCTCAAGCCTTTATTTACTAACCAGAACCTCAGAACTCATACAGTTCTGCTAGGGCAAAACCTACAACACCAATTTCTTCTACACCCAATTCTAGATCTAGAATCTAGATTCTAGTTCTAACCATAGAACGGCATGTCTTCTAGAAACAAGGCTTCCTCTAGAGCTTTTTTTCTTGATTCAACCTTGGACCATTCTAGCGCTCCCTATGCCAAACCTCAGAACTCGTCACGCCTCCCTGTTTTCTCTCCAACCTTCTTGTAGATCCAACTGTAGAACTTCAAGTCCTCTCTAGAATCTGGACTTAATTTCAAGTCTTCCTTGTAGAATCTTGTAGAACAAGACCTGGAACTTGCTTCACACTTTTTCCCTAAACCCATTTTGTCTCGAACCAAACTCTTACCTCCTTGTAGAACCAAAACCTAAGACGCTAATTTTCCTAGAACCGAGTCTAGATCATCTAAAATATTCTTGCACCAAGCCTAGACCTTGAGGTTCTTCTAGAAATGTCTCAACCTTCAGTGCATTTACATGGCAGAGAATTCCAGATATTGGCTTCCAACAGTATATTTTGTTTACATTAGATATTTGAATCCTTTATCAGTGTTTTTTCTGTATTATGACGAAACAAAATAGAGGATAAGACTGAGTGATGTGTGCCAAAGATGTAGTTTTTCCAAGTTTATTTGTGTGTTTACATGAAGGACTACTGAGCTCGCCCATCCTCAGAGTAATTCTGCCGAGTCATTGACACAAGTGGTCACCACTGAGATGTGGTTAAAGACGACGCAGCGCATTATTTGCAACTATGTGAGAAGTGGTTGTCAGGGTGATGGTTAATATTTTACCAAAAACTGAAAGCAGACTGATAGTATTCAGCATGTGGGGTGGACGGTTTTTTAACAGTCTGTAATAAGCTTCTGCATGGACCTTAATTGTGATGGTTAATATGTTTTTATAAAAAAAAAGCAGATACAAAGTGTACTAATAGACATATTTTGTGAATGATGTTTTATAATGTATCATATAGGGACTGGTGGTTTAAAATAGTTTATGATTGTCAGCCTTTCATTTATTAGCTGAGCTCATTTGCCAGCAAATGCAGATCTTTTGAAATAAACTCTTGTTTGCTTGCTTTTACGCATCTGCTATTTGTATTTCCATAAGTTGAACATGATAATTGATTGGTTTTGTACAGAGTTGATTGATTAACTGAGTAATTAAGTACTTCAATTAATTGCTCAGTCACTGCCTGGCAGCAGGAGAGAGTATGGAGAAAGATGACCTTTTCCCTTTTCTACAATGACTGTTGGCCATGAAAATGCACTGGTTTGACATGATTACTGATTAACACGCTACTGTTGGCAGGTGAAAACCACATAACTCCAAATTTAGTTTAAGGATTGTACTCAAAAAGATTTTTTAAGGCTCATTTTTAATTTTAGCAACTCTTCAATCTCAATTTAAACAGTAAAAACACCCAAGAAGCTGCCATATTTGGAGGTTTAAGGTTTTCACCTGTAAGCAGTGGTACTGAGATGTCTTAAATTACATGGCATGTGCTGTACTTGTACCTTGTTCCACTTGTTTCTTTCCATTCTGTCTACATATCCAAACAAGAGCACAAATACGAATAAACCCACATCAGTGATCCACTCCTCCGTCTCTCTTTCTCTGTGTCAGGAGCTCGCACACAGATACACAAGAGACACGCAATCACTTTAAAAGGAAAATCTTAAGACTTTATAGCCGTAAGATCAGAAAACGGTGAGATGGACAGCGGTCCAGTCGGCGGAGACGTCTCAAAACCAAGTTCTGCCAACATCTGGAGAAGTTCTGGTAAAATATAGAAGTCCTCTAGAAACAGCAGCAACCACAGCCATGACACATGCATATGCAGCCTCTTAACCATACTGCAACATCAGCAGAAAAAAGCCACAAAACAACTGTTTCCAGCATGAAACACAAACAGAAGCACCGTCCTCCTCCTAACCCTCTAACTGTGCAGGAGTGGATGCAGAGTTGGGGTCTGGTTGCATATAAATAACTCACTGATGGACTGAGTTGACACAACCGGGGTTCAGCAGCACCAAGACTCCCAGAGTCAGCCAATATGACCACTAGCTGCACAGCTAACTGAGCTAACGAGCAACTTTAGTTGGCAGCAGTTAGCGGTTCTCTGGTGGTATGCCCTATTCCTATTTGTCTGAAGTATTAATTTGACAGATGGCTAATTCTTACTAATGCACCTTAAATGTATTTTATGCACATTTTGCATTTATATTTGTGGATTTATATTCATTCAGAGCCCAGCAAGCATCAGGAGGAGCACATTTAGAAACATCTTTTCATTAATTTGCAGATTTTTTAACCTTAAATCTAATTTCTGCTTCTGAAATAATCATTCAGTTGCCTAAATTTAGTCATTTATACTCTTAAATTAATCATTTGTGTGCTTGAATAACAAAATTGTGCAGTTTATATATTTAACTTCGACAGATGAATGCATAAACTCCAAGTCCTGACTGTTTAACACCATGTTGTGCTATCTGTACTTAACAAAGATGGGAGCGGCCAGATTGTTCTGAGCATGATTTTAATGTTTCACAGGCACAAGTTATTCATTTGAAGGAGCAATTAAAGCAACTGAACAGTACAAGTGACTAAAAATAAACTTCCTCATAAAGGTTGTCTCAAAACTATTTGCAGAAATACTTTCTCTGAACACACAGAGGGCTCTTTATATTCACATTAGCTTAAAGTGATGTCAAAGTCTTAGGAATGGTCGAGTCGAGTGATTAATGCGCACATTCAGAGCAGGTTTAGTTGACTCTTGGTGTTCCCCTCCTGTCAAAGCTGCATCAAGTCCTCGGTAGGTTGCTGGCTGCTCAGTCATTTGATGCATTGTGAGTTTGAACTTGCAAAATGCTCATAATTCAGTCTCCAAAGGGAAAGAAGAGAAGTAAAAGAAGAGGTTGTGGTCAAACAAACGATCAGTCTGAGGAGGAAGTGTTGTTGTGTGTTTACTGCTCACTCAGCTCAGCCAGTCCTCTGTCAGCTCCACCCCTGCAGCCTGAGGCCTCTTTTCTTTCTTCTCTTTCTCTCTGTCACTCTCTCTCGCTCTTCCTGTGATAAAGAGTCGCTGTCACTGGAGCCCTGCCACCGCTCCAGGAAGTGGTTTTCTGCCACAGGTGGGTGGAGCAGAGAGGGAAAGAAAAGAGCAGAGAGTCAAAGAGCGAGGGAGATAACCAGGCAGGGAAAGAGAGTGGAGGTGTGAGAGGTAGAATCTGTTTAAATATTAGAGCTACAACCGGTTCAGGTAGAGTTACAGCTACAGTGACAGTTCAGCTCCCTTCCTCCCTCCCTCTGTCCTCTGCATCTGTGACCCTGGAGCACAGAGGCTCAGCCGGGTGTGTTGTGTTTGTGTCCCAGGCCCCGGAGGAGCCTCGCTCAGCTGGGTCCCGCCCCAGTGAAGGTGTCCTCCATGTGTGCCTGGAGAGAGTCGGCCAGCTGGAGCTGTGGCTGCAGAAAGCCCAGAGGAGCCTGGTAGCTGCCGGGGCTGCCGGTTCAGAGACCATGCAGAACAGCGTGGAGCAGCAGCTGCTCACCTGCCAGGTAAGCTCCGCCCACCAGGGGACGAGGTCAAGCCCCCGGGATCTTCAGCTCATATCTACAGTGAGTTAAAACCAGGCCAGATGAGGTCAAAGAGTGAAAGTCTTTAGATATCTAGGTCGCATTTAGCTCTTGTTTATACGGCATTTAAATGACTTATTTTGTTCCAGTTAAAGATATAATATGTAACATTTCTGCATCAAAATGTCTTTAAAGTGATGACAACTTTTTTATATATATATTGTTGAGTCGCGTACCTACATTATCCTACACGCTCCAGTGAAGAGTTTTCACTCTGCATAGATAGATTTATAAAAAGTTCACTGTTTCAGTCATAAAGACCCTGAAGATGTTGATGATGTTACGTGTCAGCTTTAATTACTCATTCAGAGTCGAGTTAAGAACTAAGACGTTAAACTAGTTTTACAGTCTGAGATCATAATCTTCTTCTGTTGTGTCTCTGAGAAACAAGCAGCTGAGAGCAGAAACAGTCAGAGGTCACCGCTCGAGTCATCCGAACTTACAGACGTGTCAAGTTGCACAATGTCACTCAGAGAATCTGACACTTTTCCAAATTCTTTAAGATCCTAAAACATGTTCTGGTATCTCAGAGGCTCAGATTTCTTCTCATGATGGATTATTTGTGTCTCAGATGATGTTCACACATCTGACTGTTCAGTCAAAGTTCATCAGCGAGGACAGTCAGTTAGTTGAACAGTTGTACAGTGACACACGCAGTCTGTCTGGAAGCTTCATCCAAGAACAAGAATACTTGACGAATAATGATATTTAACACAATATATTTACCCAACAGTCTCAAAAATAGTGTTTTGCTTTTTGTCCTGTCGGCCAAATACTTTTAGAAACGACTTCAGTAAATATATCTTCATTTGAATGAAGTTGATTTTCTATTTGTGTGTCAGCGAAACATAAACACTGAACTATATCGTAGGTGTAGATACGATCAGCGTTCCTGGACACACGCTGTCCTCACTGAATGCTGCTCTGTGCTCTTGTGACTGCCTTGTTCTCAGGTGAGTCTCAGAGAGCAGAGTTCATTAACGTCACCTGTTCTGATTTTATGACCTCTTCACTGTTGGTTGAAACCAGGACGGCTGGAGAAAGTGAAAGAAGGATCACCTCTGTACACATTAACTCAAAGCGCTTTTCTCTTAATATCAAACATTTTTAATACATTTCTGAATTTACTGTCTCCCTTTTTTATATATTTCATATTTTGTATTGTAATGCTTTAGTGAAATATCAGCGTTTGTCTGTCAGGACGTCAGCAGGACAAAGTTTAACAAACGCAGCATGTCAGTCTTATTTGTATTTGCATTGAGGGCGCAGTGTGGCCGCAGAGGTGGTGACCAAACAACACAGATCAGGATGCCAGGAATCAAATGTTGTTGGTTTAAAGTCGGCCGGGAGCTCCCTGACAACCACACAAACACATGAAAACAGGCTGCTGTTCTCACACTAGTATAAAACATTTGGTTCAGGATGTGTCTAATAGTTTTCAGCCCTCACAGCTTCATTACTCGGTCCTCATTCAAAGCTCTGGCAGGTATTTTCCTCCCGGGATTCACTCCCCGCTGACCCTGACAGTGTAACCGGAGCCTCCATTAAAGTTTCAGGAGTTAAACACGTCCCACAGTCACACGTCGTGTTTGAATGAAGCTTTGTGAGCAAACAAACACAAACTGATGAGATCACATCTCTCATGCAAATCTACTGGAGAGCCTCGATCACAGAGACGCCTGATGCACGACTGAAACATTAAATATGAAGCTTCGTGCTGCTTTAACTGACCTCAGACTCATTCACACAAATACTGCTAAACTAAACATGAGCTGAGCGTGTAGCTGCTGCCCTGTAATCCATGTCTGTATGTGTTCATGTACAGGCGATGTTCCTGGAGATCGAGCAGAAGGTCGCCGGTCTGTCGGCCCTCGGCCTGGCCGCC
The DNA here is from genome assembly GCF_040436345.1 of Pagrus major. NCBI lineage: Eukaryota > Metazoa > Chordata > Actinopteri > Spariformes > Sparidae > Pagrus > Pagrus major. The sequence continues at coordinate 2,889,660 of NC_133230.1, read as the reverse complement.
GCCGACCAGCAGCAAGATGAACTGGGAGCTGTGGGATCCCAGCAGGAAGAGGCCGAGCTGCTCTCATCCAAACTGGAGCTCCTGAAGGCCAACCTGGTCTGCTTCCAACAGCTGCTGCAGGACCGACAGGGAGAGGAGAGAGGCGTCACACACAGAGAGCTTCAGGAACAGGTACGACAGTCTGTATCTGCAGAGAGTCAACGACACAGGAAACAATAAGTGTTAAAGTTGTAGTCCAAAATAAAATGTTTTTTTATGTTTGCATCTTTGCATTGGCTTTCTGCTTTCTCATGGTCCATCTCATCTCTTTCACCGTTTCCTTTCTCATTTCACTTGTATTTATTCTACAGTGTAAAAAGGTGTTTGTGTTTGTGTTGCCGGCTGCAGAGCAGACGCTGCACATGGCGCCAAGTCACTCCCTGATAATTATTAACACGTCTGCAAATAAAAACCATTACAGGCTCACGAGCGCCTCGTTAGAGGTTTCCCACTCTGCATGGAGGCAGGTCTGTTTAGTTTGACACATGTGAGTGTGATGCAGAGCTGTTTTCAAGTCTTTCAGGTACAAGTCATGAGTCTGAATAAGAAAAATGAATAGAAATGAAAGTCTGTGAAGTCTGAGTGCTGAGAACACGGCCTGTCTGCCTCTGTGTCAACAGTGTTTTATTGTTCAAGTTTAACCGGGTCAGAAGTCCTCATTGTTGTAAGTTAAGTCCAAGTGAAAAGTCCAAGCTTTACGTGACGACTTCATGTCTCAATCCATGACATCTGAAGCAGTCATAGTAACAACCAGTGAAGTTATGATGACGCCAATAAACCTTTTTGTGTCTCTTCTTTGTCTCATCCTCAGAAGTCCGTACCTCAGCCACAGCGCCACCAGGAGTCCAAGTTGAAGCGCAGCAGCAGCGTTCAGGAGATCTTCTCCTCACCGAGAAACAAACTCCTCCGACAGAGCAGCCTGCAGCAGCAGAAGGTACCGGACTCTACTGACTGCTTCACCGACGGGTTATCAGACCCAGTCGAGTTTTATTAGACCATCAGAACACTTCACTGAAAGCCAGAACTCTGAAATGTACACATAAATGGCCAAAATCATCATCTATGGAAAAGCAAACCAGTGCTTTGGAGTATGTTGTTACTATTTATAGTGGTTGTGTAGATGTGACTGTCTGCCTGTTTGACTGTCTGTTGTACAGGAGCTGGAGCAGCAGCTGACTGAACAGAGAGGACTGACTCAGGCCATCGCCAGACAGGGCAGCCGAGCTCGACTCCACAGCCAGGACTCAGAGGACCACAGCCAGCCGTCGCCAAGGTAACGCACTGCATCCCTACTCTGTTATAATATTACATACTGTATATTTCAATATAACTGCGTGTGAGATGTATTTTGTAACTCCGTTATTCAATTTCATTTTTCCTGAACAATAATCAAAACTTTATTTTAAGTAGATGTAAATACATTGGGGAGTTTATACGAAGGTGAATAAATACAGAAACCAATTAAAATACAAATATACATTTATATAGCATAAAATCATTTATAAAAGTCCTTCATAGTTTTGTGTTTTTATTGACTCCTAAAAATTGAAATTCTTATTATATAAATACAACGTAAGAATAATGCTGTAATGGAAATGCCATTCACTGACATGTGTTATCCCCAGTGGTTTAGATTATTTTCCAATTTGCAGAGAGAAATAGACATAAAACTTAAAAGTATACCTCCGAGAAAGAAAGAAAGAAAGACGAAGAAGAAGAAGAAGAAGTCAATTTTCAGCCTCTTATCTCCCTGCAGGTGTCCTCCTGCTGAGCCTGATGTGGAGGACGACTCTGCTCAGAAGAAGTGGGATTGCCTCCACAGTCGGCTGCTGAGTGTAGAGGAGAGCTGGCTGCTTCCTCCCTCTGAGGTAAGACCTTCATCGTGACAGCTGAAGAGCTTGATTATCACTTTTCAAATACAAGAGAGAGAAAAGGAAAAATCGCTGTCCCTGCCATGCTTGATTATCACCTTCTTTGAGCAGAAGGCACTTTGTTGTGTCTTTTGGTGTGATGGGGACTCCTGCAGGGCTTCATGAAAGTTGTGTGTTTTTCTGGGCCTCTCCCTCTCTCTGAAGGTGACAGACTCATCTCTGAGGCGTAGTGATGGAACAGCAGGACGTATGATTGGCACACAAACCCTGAAAGAGCTCCAAACTCACATCGGCCACCTGAGAGGGCTGAGACACACGGCTGCAGAGAGCCCGGATCAGGTGCACACAGCAGCCTCTTTATCACAGGATATGTATGTTGGGACATGTGACTCCCGGACAGCTGCTGGTGTTATAGTCAAGACCAGAGAGAGGTTCATAACCTGAACGACCACGAGATTAATCTGAGGATCTTTAAGCTCAGTGGTTCCCAAATAGCCCTGTCAGTCGAAATGCAAATGTTCAGTTTGGTTTTGTCAGGTTGTATTTGCACTTGGGGGTTGCAAAATAACTTTTAGCTATCTAAACATTGATGGTGGTCAGATGTCAACCTCTTCATCGTCTTCCTCCTGAGTCGTGTTGTTAGAAAAAGACATCATGAGTCAGAAAAAGCAACATTTTCAGTGTGAATCTGTGTCGACCTTCTCAGTCGGTTTTTGCTAATAGTTTGACTCACTCTCCGTCTCCAGGCGTCCCCCGTGGACGGCTCCCATCAGACGCTGGACGAGGGTTTGTTTCATGTGCTGTACGGAGCGTCCCTGTCTCTGTCCTCCATCATCACCCTGCTGCACTCACCTGCCGGGGTGACACATGAGGAAGACGCACAGCTGAGGCTGCTGCAGCTGCAGGTGCGACTCAACAACAAACACAGATCCATTCTGGAGCAAGTAAACAAAAGTTGGAGGCGGATAATTGTGGAAAAATGCAAAAAATTATAATTCGTTATCGAGCTTAAGTTGGAAACCAGATCAGACAGGAGACCCTGAATCTTTGGTATTCAGCACAGATTCTGCTTAAGTTAAATTAAGACACTGCTGTTCATCAGATGTCAAGAACCATCTCTCTTTACCCATCAGCCATTGCATTTGGGATTTCTAACAGTTAAAAACACAGTTGGTTGATTGGCCTTCCTTCCTTTTCAGAGCCTGTCTGCAGAGCTGGCTACGCTTGGCAGTGAGCTGGCCTCTCAGGGGTCAAAGGTCAGCAGTGTGCTGGGGTCACAGTGTGGTCAGCAGTGTGTAGATGACGTGTGCAGAGTCCTTCCTGTGGTCCAGGCTGCACTGAGCAGCAGAGAGAAGCAGCTCCGAAACCTGCAGGAGGAGAACGCAAAGCAGCAGGTCAGATATAACCGCTAACTCTGATTAACTGCACGAGTGAGAACCAATAATCCACCCTGAAGTATTTTATCTTGACTGTATTACTGTGTGAGTTGTCCTCCAGTTGCTGTAACATCATATATCTGCCTTATCTAACATATTTATAACAAGTATAGTTTTCCCTTGTTGTTTAAAGAACCAGTGTTGTGTGTTTAACCTGCAGATTCAACTAAATGAGTTGCATGCAGCCTTCACTTCTAACCAGACGACCGTTCGCCAAATACTTAATGAATTCAGTGGAACCACGCGCCTTAACGAACAGCATCAGGTACTGTTTCCATGGACATGTTTCACTTTAAGAAGCCGCTCATATTTAGAGTGATTAAACTATCTTCTAAAGTCGATTTAAAAAAGATATTTCTTAAAGGTCCCATGTTGTAGAAGGATAGAAGTTTGGACTCAGCAAACATGATGGCTCGTAAACAACTTGAGGAAAAGTAAATGTGCTCAGACGAGTGTTTTAACACGCAGTTATAAAGTTTTTAACTGTCAAAGTGTTGCATGTGTTTATGTTCCAGGCGGTGGTTCAGGTGCAGGAGTCTCTGCAGCAGCAGGTGGAGCAGGTGAGCTCCCTGCTGGAGGAGGCCGACAGACACAACCTGCCTGCTGCTGTTATCCACCAGGCCGCACAGCTGCAGGTACGCTAGCTGGTGTATCTTGGTCAGATGTGTAGGGAAACAGTTGTCACAAACATGTTTAAATCTTGATATTGTCTTGTCTCTTCCCTGCAGGGTGAGCTGGACGGTGCTCTGAGTGGTGTCCTGTCCCGCACTGATGAGCTGAAGAGCAGCGTGGAGCTGCAGCAGCAGTACGAGCGGCTGGTCCACAGCCTGCAGGAGCTGCTCGCTCTGGGCTCTGAACGCCTCACACAGCAGCCCGACACAGAGCTCCACAGCAGAGCTCAGCTCCAGCAGCAGCTCAGCAGCCACACGGTCAGACAGGAAACACAGCTGAGTGATTTGTATGTAAACATAAAATTTAATTTTTAACATGACGTGCTCTTCTTATTATTCTTGTTAGAAGTTCTTCCAGTTCCTGGGCCAACATTTTAAGATCCTGCAGTACCTGACCCAGAGAGTCCCGGAGAGCGCCCTCCAGAGGTGGGAGGGTGTAGTGACAGGCCTGCAGGGTGAGGTGGCCCGACTGCAGCAGCACGGACTGGAGAGAGGGATCAGGATGGAGGAGATATTACAGGTAATGCATGGAGTGCAGTTTATTTATCAGGGACAAGTTACATAAAACCACCAGGACTGAGAATAATCACTTACTAACAATCACAGAATAGATTCTTGTAACATCTCGTCTGACTTTCTCAGACGTGCTCACAGTGGGAGGAGGACAGCACCTGGTCAGACTCCCTGCTGAGAGGCATCGAGACTTCATTTCCCAAGATGCACGAGGGGGGTGATTCTGAGGAGCAGATATCAGAGAAGCTCTCCGTCTACCAGGTCATTTTTTGTTAATACATGTGCTCTTTCTGACCATCAGGGGATGATAGTGATTTACCAACCAGAGGACAGAGAGCGTGTTTTTAAGTTGTTCCATTCTGCTCGTTTGGAGACGGTTGGGCTTCGCTTCACGCTCTTGATCTCCACGCTGTACTTTGTGAACAGCACTCAAAAAACCTAATTGGCTCAATTAAATACAAGCAAATGGGTTGTTTTCTGTAGGAGCACATGATGTTCCTCGGCTTTGATGTGAGTTATTAGCCAAGCGGAGACCTCCAAGGATAATTCATTTTGGTTCATATTCCCTGTTGCTTTCTTGTGGGATTGGAAATCATCCTCATTTATCTGAAATGGACTTTAAAGACGAGGGATGAGGGACTCTCACAGACATTTTAAGATGTCTCAGACTCGTACTGTCACGCTCAGTTTTACACCACAAAACTCAACATTCATTTACTTTATCAACTTTGGCGATACATTGAGTTTAATGCTAATTTTCAGGCTAATATGCTAATGTATTATTATACTTATTATTAAAGATAGACATATTGATCTACTCATCGAACTCTCAGAAAGCAAATACATGTAAGCTTAATCCCAAAATGTCGAGCTAGCCCTTTAGCATAATACTAGCATGCTATGCCAACGGTTCAGGTTTAGACTTAATATGTCTGAATACATGTTTTTTTTTTGCATGCACACCAGAATTTAATATAATTTCAAAAACTCAGGTGAAGTTGAGTGTTACACAAGCTCACGCTAAAGCTCGTAGCTCACTGAAAATAAGTGCTAAATAAGAACAAACAGAACCAGCATCTTTATTTTCTCTGCACAGTTTCTGATGTTTCTTGAATTAAAGTTTAAATTCAGTTTAAAGAACAAGGTTCAAATGTTGTGGAGGAGAGTCTCATACAGTTTTGTGCTTTTGACAGGAGCTGCGTGGAGTTCTGGACGGGAACAGAGCGCGGTTCGGTCGGATGCTGGAGGCGGGGCTCTGGCTGCAGGAGGCGGGCTGTAGAGGAGTGGGCGTGGCCACCGGTCAGCTGGAGGCACGCTGGAGAGTCCTGCAGAAGAAGCTGGAGCACAAACGCACCAGCGTAGACAGGAAGTGGAAGCTGAGGAGCAGGTGAGAGATGAGCAAGAGATAAAACTTTCCTGCTTTTAAGTTTAGACTGCAGATGTTTCGACTTCTTTCAGTGTAGCAAGTATTTTTAAAATGCTTAGATTTAGCTTTTTGGACATGAATTTTAATCTCTCACCATACTACTGACTTTCCACCAATAAACAGGTTTCTTCGTGACTCTGCTGTACTGTCCGACTGGATGGGCGGGGCCAGAGAAATGATTGACAGATGGAGTCAGCTCTCTGTCTCAGCCGAAGAGGAGATGGATGTTGAACAGAGGCGGGACACCTACCTCCAGTTTGTGGTGAGAAGTCTTTCACTGTAAATAAGAAACTGTACTCATCTGAACCTGAAGGATCACTGACTTCTCTCTTCATAAAAGTTTGTTGGTTATTTATAAGATAAGCTGAAAAGTGCTGAAAAGAATGTCAAAATATATACTTTTTAGGCTTTGACCAAAGACTTGGAGGCCAGATCTGGACTGAAGGTGGCCGTGCTCAGTACTGCAGCTCAGCTGGTCCAGCTGAGGGAAGCAGATGGAGACTCAGAGAGAAACACTGAGGACGGGGAGGCTTCAGACTCAGATCTCTGCTCAGTCCACTCCCGGCTCAGACAGATAGAGCTGGGCTGGTCCGGTCTGCTGGCTGATGTTCCTGTCGTCCAACAAGCTCTGCATAAGGTGAGGAGACTCCCTGTGAAGTCTGTGACTTCTGTGAGGTAAATATATGGCTCGGACCATGAACTGCAGTGTCCCGAATGGAGTTGCTATAACGCAGGACTACAAACATCCAGTCCAGGTTTTACTTTCACAGTGATGGAAATAACAAAGTGATTGGAGTTTTTTTTCCTGATGTGTTTCTAAAATGTCAAAGTTTCACCTAAATCCTCTCTTCCATGCCCACATGTACAGTAGAGAGCAGTTTGGTATTTCAGAAACCATGCTGCAGTCTCTGTCACCAATTAGTTTTAAACATCCCCACTGTGCAGCACAAAGCCACCCCGAGGACTCTTCTCGCCCTGATTGGTGTGAAGCCATTCTCCCCTCCATCCTTCCGTCTGTCTGTCTGTCTGTCTGTCTGTCTGTGTGGATCTCCTCTTCCTCCTTTTCTTCTTCATCCCCTCTCATCTCCTCTTCATCCTTCTGTTCTTGTTATTTTCTGCCCCTCTTGTTTCTCCTCATCTCAGTTTTCGTCCTCTCTTCTGATTCAAAGTCTTTTCCTCTCTCACTCTAATCCTTTCCAAGTTCAAATTTAGTTTTAAAGCTTACTTCTTACTTCATAGACACAATTAAAAGTTTTAAATCAACCTTGAGGCTCTCAGGCTGCTGGTGGAGCAGCATTCTGGATCAGCTTCCAGGTCAGAGAGCACAGTCACTAGTAATGTTTGTGGGAGTAAGTTTGTAATTTTTTGACAATGTCTCCTCAGCGATGGATGAAGACGTTGACCCAGCAGGGAGCTCTGCTGGAGCTGCAGGCCTGGCTGGAAGCTGCTGAGTCCCGGCTGGAGGAGCGTCGCAGCAGAATCAACCAGACCTCCTCCAACAACAGTGACCTGAGTCAGCTCCTGAAGTACTGCAAGGTAGAAAAGGACTGAACAGTGGACTGAAATCAATATTAAATGTTCTGCCAGCGGTCGTATGTTTTCACTGTAGTAATTTAAGTAATAGTAATAATAGTAGTAATAATAGTAATAGTAGTAATCCAAGTTCTGGACCGGTGATCTCTGGGTCCTAGTAGACATTTTTCTGTTTGGTTACATCTGGTTGACTGCCTCTCTTCTCTCAGGAGTGTCAGACGGAGATGTCGGCCCATCAGGCCACACTGGACTACGTGCATCAGCCGTTACATACCTGCAGTACTGAGGAGGAGCAGAGGAGGCGCTATGAGCACACCAAGTTTGCAGAGGAGCAGGGTCGGGTGAACCATCAGTGGTTCAGTCTGCAGGAAACCCTCAGCTCTCAGGTCAGAGACTGTCGCCACCAGTGTTTTCATATTCTGAAGTTCTCGACCCTCAGAAGTAACATGTCTGATCCGCTGTTGCTGTTTGTGGTGGTGTTCAGATCCAGGTGGTGGAGGAGGAGCTGAGGAGCAGGACAGAGCGGGAGGCCCGACTGCAGCAGATCAGCAGCTGGATCACAGATCAAAACCTCTGGATGGACTCGGCTCAGACGCCCAGCAGCCGGACGGAGCTGCAGAGGAGCATCAACACCTGCCAGGTCAGAGGTCACAGTCAGAGCACCTGGACCAAGTAACAAAGCACAAAAAGCTACACATGCCTCTTCAGTCTGCTCATTAAGGTTTCCATCTTCTTGCTCTGTCAGGATCTTGAGGAGAAGATCAGGCAGAAGTCTGCAGCTCTTCAGGAGGTGAGAGACAAACTTGAGACTGGAGGAGAAAACAGCGGCTGTGATTTCATCTCTCAGACAGAAAAATGCATCCAGGCCTGTGCAGCTCTGAAACTACAGGTGAGCGACACAGAGGGACACGTAGAGAAGAAATGTTTAATGGTTGTAAAAGAAACAAATGATGCATGTTTGTAGTTTTTGCTGCTCGCTGTGTGACGGACACACAATATCAGACAAATGTATTTACTTGTTTGTCTTTTTCCTCTCGTTCTTGGATCATTGTGTCTTTACCAGAATGAATCAGTCAAACAGAGGCTGATCCAGGCCCAGCAGCTGTGGGACTGTGTGATGAAGCGACTTAATCAGATGATGCAGAAAACAGTGAGGACGTCTCAGACTCTCGATCATCACGGCAGCCCTCAGATCTGCCTGCAGGCACACAGAGATCTCCATGAAAGGCTGCAGGTAGCATGTATTTATTATTTGTCATCGCCGGCTTGTTGTGGAGTGGATGGAGTCGGACATATTTGATAGAAAGAATTAAAATAGTTCAACAAAAGTCACCTTGTCACCTCACGCTGATGGATGTCGTTGTACCTGTGATGACTGACGGTGTTTGTTGTGTTGTGAGCAGCTTCTTCACGAGGAGACAGAAGCTTCAGAGGCTGAGTGGGACGAACTGAGTCGAACCGTCTCCTCGCTCAGAGACACCATCAGTCCTGCTGCTGCCGCCCTCCTCACCGAGCAGCTGGACGGACAGAGAGACAGGTGAGACGGACTACAAGCAGCTTCTAACACACAGTCACACTCTTTAACTAATCAGTCGTCTTTGTGTCCTCCAGTTGGACAGCTGTGTCCAGAGCGTTGAGCGAGCAGCTCCAGAGGAGTCGGGTCGTCCTGCAGGTGTGGGAGATCTATGGCCGGCTGGCTGCGTCTTCCTCCGAGCGGCTGCAGACGCTGCAGAGTGACGTGGAGGCGGCGCTCAGCAGAGCATGGACGGATGATAACACCGTGGAGCAGATCGCTGTCAAGATTCACAACGTTCAGGTGAGGAAACAACCTGAAAAACAACTCAAAAACAGGAAGTGAATTTTTCTTTTCCAATGTCTGTCACATTTCTTGTCTAACGTGGAGAATTTAATGTCATATTTTCCATGTTTTGCAGAGTGAGGGGCTCTTACTCTGTCTGAAAGTGACTGTCATAAATAAAACCTGAATCCTCCTTTCTAAATCCTTCCAGAGAAGAATTTGTTCAGGTTCATAAAAAGTTCATAAAAAGCAAGCTGTGTGGATCACAGGAAGTAGAAGTAGATATTTAAAGACGTGAAAATCATCAAAAACACATCCATTAGGTTTGTTTTTCACTCTCAGTGGCTCATCATCATCCGTCGCTCTCAAAACTCACCATCTGTCAGAGTTTCTAGTGACCTTTCATGTCACATTTTCAAAGTTTTGGAGAGTTTTTTTTTAAATTCTGAAACTTCTCAACATCAAAACTGATGCACTGATGAAAAGTCCTCTTTTTCCACTGCACTGTTTTTGTACAAACCTTAACAAGATATGAAGATGTGAGCTCAAAGATCCACTTATTAGCATCTGTGGAGAGTTTTAATGCTTCTACAGGCAAACACTATATAAATAAATAAATTACTCCAGACCTTGCAGTTGCAGAACAGTCTCACAAGTCTCTACACTAACACGACATGCTGTGGAAACATGCTAAAGTCCTCTTATTTCTTCTCCAGAGTCTCCAGGAGAGGGCCGACACTCTGCAGTCTGACCTGGAGGGGGTGCTGGAGGCCTCCAAGGACTTGATTGGCCACCTGGAACCTTCAGCTGCCAGTCTGGTCCAATCAGAGAGCCGCTTGTTGTCCCGTGGGGTCCAGCAGCTCAGCAGTACTCTGGCAGGGAAGCTGGGTCAGCTGCAGGTACGAACTCATGAATGAAGGAGTGTGTTTGTGGGAGTGAGTGAAGTCAGACTGGAGCTGTTTTTATCCAGAGTGACTCAGAGAAGCTGCTTCCTGAAAATACAGTTAAAGTAAAGAAGTGTTTGACTGGAGGACAGTGTTGTGATGTGAGCTGTCAGTGAACACACTCTGGATCAGTTGAATGATTAGCTGACTTCTGATGTGTACAAACCTAAATGTGTTGATTTTACTGTAACCTGCTGCTGTTTGACTGCCTCTGTAACCATTTACAAGTCAGAGCTGATGTCTTATTGTCTATCCAAAATGATTATATTCACAATATTATAATATTTGTATTGTTTATCAAGGGAAAAGTCAAATACATGTATGCTCTAGTTCCTATTTTTAGAAGGTACCCTGTTGTCAGGGTCGGGCTTACCTGTTTCCTGACCTGAGTGTGACAGTGACCTATAAATTAACTCACAGATGGTCTCATGTCATGTGTGTGTGTGTGTAGGAGGAGCTCGAGCGGCTGCAGGAGTTTGGAGACGTGCTGGGATCACTGGAGAGGAACCTGGAGCTTTGGCAGCAGCGTCTGCAGGGTGAGGCTCGCACAGCAGACCAGGTGAGACAGCACGAGAGGAGTTTATGAATGAATGTGGTTCAGTTTCTTCTGAACAAGAGACAAGAAATGGCATTGTGTTGAATATGTTGCAGCTGGAAAGGTTTTCTTATTGGAAATTAGAGTTTTTTCAAACTATATTTGTACAAATTAACTTGATTTAAGAATTTACAAGAAGCAAATATCATTTTTCATGTTTCAAGTGATTCCATTGTTTTATTCCGTCTTGTAGAAAGATGCTAAATAATAATTAATTGAATCTTCGTCAGAACAGTCTCACTACAAGTCAATTTTGTTGCTATTCTGGGTGTAGGTTGCTCAGTTTTCATGAAATTGTAGGTGTTAAATATTTATGTTTGTTGAGCTTGAAAATATTGAAAGCTTCAGAGCATCTACGAGGTTTTTGTCACCACCTGAGAGAAGAAATCTTAGATCAGTGACTTGATTGACGGAGGAGTAAATGGGGCAGAAGATCACAGGACATGCGTGTAGCGTGTAGGTGATGTCATGTGTGAACTAGTCCAGACTGTTGTGATCTCCTGTGATCTGAGATGCCACCATATGTCTCCAGTCTGGCCTCCTGGAGCTGAGCGGCCTGTCTGCTGACCTGGATGTGCTGAACGAGCTGAGCCGCAGCCTGACGCCAGGCGACGCTGCAGCACGCCGCCTGCAACGCCTCAACCGCTGCTGGGCCGACGCCTCCGCCCGAGCTGAGGAGGCCTGCAGGTCAGACCTGAGATCTCTACATGATTATATGATGTCATGATACAGACATGGTGATGCATACGAGGGCTGCGTCTCATGATTATTTTCATTGTCGATCAATCTGTTTACTTGTTTGTTTGTCAGGATGACAGGAACATACCTTTATCAGTGACAGCGGCTCATGATTACCTGTTGTGGTGTGAACAAACTCTGAAAACTGACTCTCTGGTCCTAGTTTCATGACTAGTCCAACACAGTACTGATATCAAATACTGGTAACCGATAAGTGGCAGGAAGTCCAAGGAAACCTTTACATGTTCACCCTCTCTACATTGGTTCAGTCACAAGGCTCTGAGCATCTTCAGTCACCTGACATGTTAGCAAATGTTCTCTGACAGTGTGTTTTGTCTTGTTTTGTGTCTCTGGATGTGCAGCGAGCTGCAGACGGAGGCACTGAGGCGGCAGAGCTTTGAGCAGAAGTGTGAGAGCTGGATGTCGTTCCTGCAGCGGATGGAGGACGGTCTGACTGTAGACGTGGCCGGCTCTTACATCGGCCTCAGAGAGCAGCTCTGCACGCACAAGGTATGAAACATGACAAACACACTCACTGACAGACTTTGCAAATTCAATGCAAACACGCAGAGATGTATAATCGTCTCCTGGTGTTTTCAGCGCTTTCAGGCCGAGCTGTCCATCGGTCACCAGATCCTTCATTCAGTGGTCACTGAAGCTCTTCACCTGCTGCAGAAAGGAGAGGTGGAGGACAGGTGAGAAGATCAAACTGTAGAGCAGCTGAAATATTTTAAGCATTCCTGGATTTTGAGCATCATTGTCATGGTTCTATGTGTAAACAGGATCCAGTATGAAAGCGGGAAAATATCTCATCTTGAATGACATCTGACTGTGTTTATATCTCCAGGAGCGACTTCATCCTAAAGCTCGCCCAGCTCCGGGAGCACTGGCAGGGGGCGGTGCAGCGGGCGGATCAGAGGCGCTCCCTGGTGGAGGGGCTGGTGAAGCACTGGCACCTGTACAGCCGCAGCCTGAGGAAGCTGCAGAAGTTCCTGTCAGAGACGCAGACCCTCCTCCCCCCCGCCGGACCGGCCCGCTGCAGCCTGCAACAGCTCCGACGCTCCCTGCAGGACCTCCAGGTGAGACGGACAGCGCCAGGGCTGGATTTTAATTACATACAGGGAATTAAAAACATTAACCATGAAGTCCCAGATAAATGGATGTTAGTTCAGATTAAGCTCAGTCATCTCCACAGGCAGAAACAAACAGCTGCCTGAGGGCTGCTGTAAGATAGACAAACGACTGCTGCTGATTAGATTTACATCAAAAAGACGATGAGGACAAAAGAGACGAGGAACAGAGTCTCCATTCTGATTCTTTTAAGCCTTTAATGAGAAGAGGAGATGAGATTTGAATTGATTGTTAGTGAAGATACCATGAACAAAAAGCTGCCTCTCATTTAAAAGGACCAGTTCTTTACTAAAAAGATCAGACCACAACTCTTCTTCTCCATCTCGCTCCTCAGCACACCGAGCTGCTGTTCCAGAGGTATCAGTCCAGCTTCATCCACACTCTGGACGTCGGCCGCCAGCTCTTCTCCATGGGGGACGAGGAGATCCAGACTCAGCTGCAGTTGGACCTGGGAACCCTGCAGGAAGAGTGGGACAACCTCCACAGCCTGCTGGGCCGGAGGATGGACCTCACCGAGGACATCGTCAAGGTACTCGGTCTCTCCCTGTCAGGTTCTTGTACCTCGCTGTGGATACTGAATATCTCCTGTCTTGGATTTATCTTGGTCTTTGTTTAAACTGACTTTATTTGGATCTTGTCTGGACACAAACACCAAGGTTCTGGTCTTGGTTTTGGCCTGGGATCAAATTTGAACGATCTGTCGTCAAGGCAGAAATAAGTACCTCTAGCACTGTGAGAAACATGTCATGTTTTCAGGCTGTGGACAGTTGGTTAGACGAGAACAGCTGTTCAGAGACATCTTCATGGCATCCTTTCACTATTTTATTCACCAAAATGTACAGAATCATTATCGGCTTGTCTCTGAGCTCCTCTCCATATTCGCACTTTCTAAGAGCAGCTATCAAGTTTTCCTCTCAGTAGAAATATAATCTTGTAACAGATCCTGCTCAGTTATTTACCCACGTGTGTGTGGCCTGTGAATTGTTATCTGTTCGGCTGCGTGTAACCAAACCAGCAGCCTCCGGTCGATTTAAATCTGAGGGTCAGATTCCAGTGGAGATCAAATCAATGCAGTTTCAGCAACATTATCTGAGTTACAGTGAGAGTGCTGCAGCGTCGCTCCCCCGAGAGAGTGACATCACCTCCTGTGGATCCTGTCCTCATGTTCTTTGTTTCTATTAGAAATGTATTGGAGTTATTTATATAACTACATGTTGCAGGGAAGACTCATTAGACGGGGTTAGTAAATAACATAGTTCTCCGCATCTGCCGCCCTCTCAGGTTTCTTCTAGCCTGAATCATCTGCAGGTTTACCTACAGCCTGATGCAGGAGGTGTGTTTTTGTTTATTCGGACACCTGAGTGTCTGACTGCAGGTCTGAGTCCTCCCTCCTCCATCTGTCCCCCGTCACCTCTGACCGATTGTGTTTGCCTGAGAGCGGCCGAGTTAATCCACTCAGCTCTAATTAATGACAGTGGACATGTTTAGGAAGTCAAAGACAAAGGAGGAGGAGTTCTTAAAGCCAATCAGTGTATTTTAAGAACCTGCTGCATTGATCTGTTTGATTGACTGAGTTTTATTCATTGCGACTCAGAACTGGGAGCGCTGCGAGGCCGGACTCGCAGACAGCATGATGCAGCTGAAGGACATGAAGACCAGACTGAACCAGTCGATGCCGGACAGCGATGAGGAGCTGCAGAGCGCTGAGAAATTCAACAAGGTACGAATCACAACACACACAATATCACTTATACAAAACATTCAGTGGAGACGCAGGGCCACTCTGAGGGCAGTAATCTCATTGGCTGAGTAAAACCTTAGTGGGAGGAGCCTAAATAAGTTACTTTTACTAACTGAATAAATCTTTTATTGTGACATTTTTATACATTTTGTCCAGGACTCACTCTGTGTAATGACGAGGTGGGTCTTTGGCTTTGCTTATTTAAAAGAACCTCAAACTGTTTATTATTTATTTCTGCCCCTAAAGTAACTTCAGCTCTGGAGTTTTGTGTCACATCTAAGTCGTTTGTAGTTATTTCCATAGTGCCGCTGATAGACAGGAAACAGTCGTAGAGCTGCAGATGGACGTGTTGCCTTCAGGCACTTTAGGGAGGAAACAGAACAAAAGTTTCAAAAGCAAAGCCAAGTTTGAAACAGGTTCGTCTGAACTCATCCTCTCTGACCATCACAGCCGTTAACCTCCACCCCTCCCTCAAGCCCATCCCCTCCCCCCTCCACTGTCACCCCTCCCCCGGCCCGGCCTGCAGTCGGTGGCCCATAATCCTCTCTGGGCGGGGAGAGAGAGGGAGAGAGAGGGAGAGAGAGAAAGAGAAAGGGGCCGGGCAGAGAGAGAGAGACATTAGTTGTGAGAGAGCAAGCTGTTGAGGGGGTCCCTGACGGTTTGTTGTGCCGGTCGGTGTGTTATGGTATGCAGGAGAACGAGGACTCCCTGGAGGACTGGGCTGAGAGCCTGACGGAGCTGAGCACCATGAAGACGGACCTGTCCCAGTACATCATCGCCGACGATGTCCTGCTGCTGCAGGAGCAGGTGGAGCACCTGCACTGTCAGTGGGAGGAACTCTGCCTCAAGGTGAGTCTGATGGGCTTCAAACACCAACTCATCTCCACATGGAGTCCCTCAGGTTGTCCTCCAATCACAAACAAGATGCCTCTTTTAAACGTTAAACATATCTTCATGTCATTATTTCATTGGGCTCCTGTTTGTATTAGATATTAGTTCACTTATTGGAAGTGACAACAACTGAGTCTCTAAAGCCTGAAAGTACTTTACTTTGTAGTAGAGCTGTGACAGTTATTCGATTTGGTTTCAAGAATTAGATCAATCAGCAACCATTTTAATAAATGACAAATCATTTTTAAGGAAACAAAAGTCTGAAGTCTCTGATTCCAGCTCCTTAAATGTGAATATGTGCTGGTTTCCTCCTCTGTGACAGTAAACTGAATATCTTTTGGGTTGTGGACAACACTTGAGGACTTCATCTTGAGCTTTGGGAAACACTGATAAACACACTGATTTTCACCTTTTTCTGACATTGACAAAGTCAAATATTTAACTCAAGACTGGTGTTTTTGTGGCGGCTCCATTCAATTCAGTTATCTCCCCAAAATTCAGCCTGATATTTTTCTCTGGAAACACAAAATCTTTGTGACTTCTAACAGTGTCTAGCTGCCCAGCATTAGTCGGTATTCACTGTCCTGATCGTGGGACAGAAGGAAAAGCTTGTATTTTAAGTGTTAAGAAAGGTGAGAGACTGCTCATCAAACTTTCTTCTCTGTGGGAAACTGTTGCTGATCTTTCTCTTGTGTTCCTTTGGGTCTAAAACACACAAACCCAGCTGCAGGGCTGCTGGTTGTGGAGGGTTAATCATTGAAGAGCGAACATGTGTCACACACTTTGTGTTTTGTTGGTGACTGTGTGTGTTTTTGGGAGAGCGGCAGGTCAGCTGACACGAATCAGCTCCTCCAACTGCTGAAGAGAGCGAGGGTGGAGGGAAGCTGGTGCAGAAACTTAATTTTCTTTATTAAATCAAAGTTTGTCTTCGAGACGAACGGCCATCGTCTGACATGTTGGCTGCAGCTCTCACATCTGCAGTCGAATCTGCGTTCACATCGCAGAGTTCATGGTTTCTTTGTCGTCCTCCTCTCATG